>NC_057849.1:322030809-322655809 GCF_015237465.2 Chelonia mydas
TAGTGGCGTTCCAAATGTCCCAAACTTAGAATTGCATCAGGGAACACAAAGGCTGCTCACTTCTAAAATACTCCTCTCTAGAATAATTATCTGATCACATCCCAGGCCTCAGACTGCTCTTACTATTCAATTCCTTTCCAGAATGAGTTTGCCTGGCAAGGAACCTTATGAACAGCAACAAAATGTTGCACTGAAGTCAGAACAACTTGGTGGTAACATGCCTCTCGCACCACATAAGCAAAATAAAACGCGAAGGGCCACAGTCACTGCTGTGCTCCAGCTGCTTCACACCACACAAAGCAGCAAGAGCATAGCAGTGAATCGGGCTCAGAGCTTTTACACAGTTTTCCGTAAAATGTACCTGTTTACTAGACAGATTCATAGATTGTAAGGCCAGATGGGACCATTAGCTCATCTTCTCTGACCTCCTGTATAACACAGGCCATTGGATTTCATTAAGTGGTTATACGACATAGAACAGGAAAAAATACAAAAATGCTTAACTGCAGCTGTGTGTTACATTTCAGGTGTCAAGTAATTTCTCCCCCTCTCTTTTCGTTTTGTAAATAAGTGGCTTTATTTTGCCACCTTAACTAGGAGCAAGTCTATGTTGCATGGGAACCAACAGTATTATGACATTCAGAAAGATGTAATTTATTGTATATAGGCCTTCAAAGAACTACAATATATGTCCGAAATAATTCTTCAGTTATAAGTTTGTTACAGACATAAATGAAACAGAAGACATATGCAGTAAAAATCGAGAAGCTTTACATTTTTAACCAATTTATTATACAGTGAAATAAACAAAGTGCAGAAATGCTGCAGTAATACTTTTTCCTCTAGGAGATGGAAACATTCAGAGAGTCTATTTCTAAATGCTTATTTAAGAGTGATGTCCTATCAGTTTCCTGGCTACTGGAACAGAAACAGTCTTGAGTTAACTGTGTCTCTACTGTGAAAGGTTTTAAAGCTTTTTGCTTTTCAGTTGAATAAAAAAATGAGTTTACAAACCTTTTCAATGCATATATTACATAAGTTTTGTCTAGCAACAACTACATCCCTTTTAATTTATTCCCTAAATGTGACTTTTCATGCATGTCTTCTGAATGCTGTATTCAGTGACAGTTTCTAATGAGCTGGTGTGTAATCCATGATTGCATTTCTCTTCAGAAAATCACTTCCATGCCTGGCTGATCTATGTTTAGAAAGCAGCTCTTACCAATCAGGCATTTTTGCACTTGTCAACATTCTTCTCCATTGAAGGCTCCTTCCCAAGCTTCTTTCCATTTAATGTTGATGTACAAAAGCAGTTACTCATTTTGTTTTGTGCTCATTCTAGTGAGGATTGGCGTAGCAGGACTGTGCAAAACAGAGAGAAGAGAGAAGTCAGCTTATTGCCAGCAGACAGTCATTGCTATTGAGTTTGGCACAGTGCTATCTTCTGATCAATACTCTAAATACATTTCACTATTTTTATTTCCATTCATTTTAAAAGATAACATTGGTCATCAACTTTAATCTCCAACTATCACTGTGAGTTGTAGGGTGGAATCTTTGAAATCAGTTTTGATCTATTATTCGACAAGAAAAGTCAAAATAAAGGGATTGTTTCATCTGAAGTCTGAACGGTGGGAACATAAAGATGCAGCATGTACTGGGTGAGAGTCACATTTGTTTGAATAATATCAGGAATCAAATCAAGGTCCTGAGATTTCTGTTCAGTATTTATGATTTACTTCAAATGCCTGCATACACAAACCTCATTAAAAAAATAAATAAATAACGTTAGTCTGGTAGATTTCAAAGGGACAGTCCCCCAAAATAATAGAGGTGTTTTCAACACATACCATCATCCATCATGCACTGGTATGCCCCTCCCTCCCCCTCCATGATTTTCAGTACCACATAAACATAAATTCATGTTCAGGGCAAAAAAGGAACGACTGCAGTCATACTGTGAATAGGCTGCTGCTGCAGAAAGCCTCCTCCCCTCCCTTTATGCAATCTATTGCATCTAAATTAGGAATAAACCCCAGGGTACTGTGCACAGAAACCATGGCATAGCTGATGTGTCCATATACACATGACCTTAAGCCATGGACTGGTATGTCTCTCCACTGCTGCTGTTGTGACGGCCCTGTGGAGGGCACATTCTGCTTCCTTTCAGGGCATCCAAATGTAGGACAGCCATCTTCTCCAAGATCCTCCTCCAACCATACTGGCTTGTGTGTTGTTCTCCTGATATGTGTGTATGTGGAAAGTAGGTCAGTATTTGTCCCTAAATTTGAATAAAAAGTTATTGTACAAGTGGAGATCTGCAGACGGATCACTAGCTAAAATTTCCCTGATAACTGGACTATTTAGGCTGAACCTTGAAGTCTTTACTCTGGCAACATCTTCGCTGGCAGGAGATTTGCCTGAGAAAGTATTTAGGGTGAAATTCTGGACATAAACACACAGCCTGACTGAAGGGGCTCTGAGCTCACATGCATGGGGCTGGAGAACAGAGTCAATGGGACTGATTCATCATTACTCTCTGGCCCCTTTATGCCAGCTGTGCTGGCACAAAGGTCTGTAAAGCCAATGGATATAACACTGGAGATGAGAATTCTCTTGGTGTCGCAGCCAGCATAATGCCCCTATGCTATCCTCATCACAGCTTCTACCACAGGGGGGTATGATGGAAGAAATGGGGTATGGCTGGGGCATCACTGCCCTCTAACTATTCTGAGCTGCTGGAATGGTCTCTTGGGGCCATTAGGCAACAAGGCACAAGTCAGAGCAGCCGAGGCTGCTCAAACCTGTTCCAGGGACTGAGAATAGGATTGAGGAAAGCTACCTTTGCCACTTCCCCCAGTCCTGCACCAAGTGGAGTGTGGTCTCCACCAGGAATAATGCTCAGCTCACATGCTATGTTTAGATGTGTTTTATAAAGAGGACACTTACAATGGCTGTTGCTGGAACTAGACAATAGAAAACAAATGGCGCAGGAAGATTATCTATATCTGTGCACAAGGAGAGCACTGGTGATGATGATTGGGACTATTCTGCTTTTGTCAGAAAACTAATACACAATTTAGAGTGATCTCTGAGGGAACAATACTTTAATGAAGTTAGTATACAGTGGGTCTAATAATTTGCCTTTTACAAATGGAAATGATCAGTTACACTTTTCTGAGCAGAGCTTCCTCTTGTCCCCATGAAAAGAATGTGCCAATAGTGAAGGACAAGTAGTAGACAAGAAATGTGCACATGTCTGATTAAAAGGATCCTAAAGCATTTTATAAAGTTGAGTAAGTATCATTATGGAGTCATAGATGATAAAGAAGGTAAAGATCTGTTTCATCATCCTATCTATTTCCTTCTCAGTGAAGTATTGTTCCCCACAGTACCTAGGCAAGCATGTGGTCTAATTTACTGTTAAAATTATCCTCCTTTCACAAATAGAAATAATGATGCTGAGAGAGCTAAATCACTTTCCCACAGCCAAAGAGTGAGTCAGTGGCAGAATCAGGAATAAAACCAGGTTTTTTTGACTCCAAGTCCCCTGGTCGGCCCACTCATCATCCTGCCTCTACTACATCTAATAGCTATGGGAAGGCTATGACAAAAATATATGTGGACAAATACAGATAGATGGCATAACAGAGAAATTATTTGATATGGGACAATTTTAACAAGGAACACCAAATGTACAGGCCTTAATAATATACTATGGCACCTCCATGAAAAATGTCAGGTTTGTAGGATTAAATGGAGCATTTAAAAAAAGGGTTTTTATCACAAGTTATTGTATTTGCTATTCAAAGGCATGACAATATTTGGCATGATAATTATTGGATTTCCAGCAACATTTGAAATTCAGCATTAGGGTTGCAACATATTAACATCTTTATTAATTCTTCTGCAAAATTTTATACACAGGTGTTATACAGAGGAAAGAGGACATTTAATAAATGTCACAGACTCCTCGTTAGTGCTGTGCAAAGAAGAAGCTGCATAAATAAGTCATTCATTTTGTTCAGTCTGGCTTGACCTTGTAACATGTCACATGCTTTTGACTTTTTGACGTTTCTTTGCATCGGAGTTACCTACAAATCCTTTTTAGAGCTGTCACGTGAACCAAAATTAATGAAAGCAGTCTCTGTGAAGGCTATATTGTCCAACTACCTAATTGCAATGCTGTTAGATTCTCAGTCTATTTGGAGATTTTGAAAGGCTTCACATCCTGGTGATATGATTATTGTTCCTACTTGATCCATTCAATTAGGGTACCTGCCGATTGTTGATGATAGAGTTGGTATGCAGTCTCTGCTTGAGGGATTTACAGCATTCCAATGTTTATGCACGTTTTCTGAGGGAGCTCATCAATATTTCTTTGGTGTGAAGATGAATAATAGAGAGCATTGCAGGCCGCTCCTTCCCAAAGTAAATACACAGACCCAAGTTTCAGATAGTCCACAACATGCTTTTATGGCAAGGACATTCAGATAAACAGCACTTATAGAGAATAATGCAAGGGTCTTCATCCTTCAAAGGCTGAATACATTGCCTTTGCAACAGTCTCAGCACTTTATCTGATTAATTCTCTGCAGACATATTTATACAACCTCTTAGCCATGCATTTGATTGGTAGTCTGAAAAATGCCAGCCTTCTAGGGGTTATTACTTTGCTGTTCTCTCCAAACACTTGTGATTACAAGTGTCTTACTAAGTTAGAGAGGGAAAGAAAATGACTTTCTTGATGAGGCCAAGACCAGTGCTATTCCAAAATCAGATCAGCTGCTAGGAGTCGCTTGAGAAATAAGCGACTGGTAAAATTTCCTCCTCGTCTCACCAGAGACCCAAAGTGCTCCACTGACCCGTTATTTATTATTATTTATTGAATGCTGGCAGTATATTTGGTGTACTACAGGAGAGAAAGGAAGCTATGGTGCCTGCTCCCAGGGGCTTACAATCTAAAATAGACACGCAATGCAGTTTGGATACATAAAACACTGGGTGAGGAGATGACTGTCTAATCCCAATATGAGCCATGCAGAATTTGTTAATGTTTTTGTTTTTATTTCTTCATTGAATTGTTCCTGGTCCTGGACAAAACTGCTGCCAATGAGCTAGGCCAGTCCTAGAAGAACATAGGGTTCACTGTAATTTTAATTATGTGCTTCAAATACTTTCACTTTCTGTTTATCATCTGGAACTGCACCTTGTAACTATAGCTACATAGGGTGGGATTTTCAGAAGTACTTAGCCTTGGCCTAAATCTCTTTCCATTGAAGTCCATGGGAATTTTACCAGTAACTTCAATGGGAACAGAGTAAGTTTAATGTTGAGCATTTCTGAAAAATCCACGCTTAGTTGCTGCAACACAGAAATCAGAAACTAACGTGCATCAGTATACAGGCAGCATACATACATGTGTATGTGTAACCCATGAGCCTAATAGGGAGATATCTCCTTAAGAGATCCATTGGGGGAGGTAGGAGTGAGCCATGTCTGGTTCATTGGTTATTTTATTTTTTCCCTAACCAAACCAGGTTTTTTATTGTATACCTGCTACATTCAACTTCAAAGACCAGAACCAGTCCAGAATGTCAAAGCTCAGGGCAACCATCCATACGGATGAGACCTTCATTCTGAAGATGGAAAACTCTTGAAGACGGAGAGGAAAGCACTCCTATCACCAACAACAGGAAGTAGTTGTATCTGGAGGTCAGCGTCCCAAGCTCCAATGTTTCTTTGCTCTGCTTTGCAGCCTCGATAGCAGCAGTGAAGACATCTACTTAGTGTTGCTAGGCAGATTAAGCACTCCACATCCAGAAGCTTCTGGAATTCGGTGTGGTAGTTTTGGGTCTGCTCCAGTAGGTTCCCTGTTGGTGGGGTCAAACTCCATGAGGGCAAGCAGTCAGGGCAGCTGCTTCGTGGGGGCTATGTGCCCTGTGTGAGTTGGGAGAAGCTGAGCCCAGGAGCAGAAAGCAGCCTGTTGTCCCTAACTCTCAAGCATTTTGCAGCAGGTCAGTGATATTGTTAACCCTCTAACAGGGAAGCCTGGGCAATGCTAATTATAGCAAAGGGAAACTGGGAGGGAAAAATAACTTTTCTTTTAATTGTATGTTTTGAATGTTGTTTTGATTTTAGCTAGGGTGACCAGACAGCAAGGGTAAAAAATCGGGACAGGGGGTGGGGAGTAATAGGTGCCTATATAAGAAAAAGCCCCCAAAATTGGGACTGTCCCTATAAAATCAGGAAATCTGGTCATCCTAATTTTAGCCAAACAGTTCTGGCTAAATTGTCTCAACTAGTCTGAGTCGCCAACTTTTCTTTAAATGTAGTAATGGGGAAAGAGTCTTTTCTATTTTGCTATTCTCAGTTTTGTATTTTCTTTAAACCTGTACACTTAACTGAGTGGTTGGTTAATCTGTTAGCTGACTGACTAGCAGTGGTTTCAGCAGAGGAAGAGTCTGCCTGGATTCCAACTGGAGATTCCTACAAGCAAGTGGAGGGAAGATGTTGTTTTAGACTCAGCAGACTGTATAGATTTGGGGATCAAAGCCTCAAACTGAGACTTAGGTGAACAAGCCCTAAGCTTTTGGGAAGTTTCAGTTTCTTCTCACTGTATTTCTGTGGGGACTGAATGGTTCAGATTTTAATTTGTTTTCTTTATATACGTTTATGTATAACTGTGAAGGTAATGTCTGTGGATTATAACATAGCCATGTCATGTTGTAAAAATTAGATTACAAAAATATAAAGTTATTTAATTAAATTCATTTCTTTAGTTCCTTTTGGGACTTGAATGTCGGGAGGCTGACCCTGTGCAATCCTTGCTGAAAATCCTTAGAGACTGAACTCTGGGTCTCCAGCTACTCTTCTATGGGAGTTGGGGTTTTTGTAGGCACTGGAGAAGGGTAATGAAGTGAACTCTGTCCCACCCAAAGGTTACATATGTACCTGTGATTAAGGGGAAAGGGATGAAGGGCAGGTAGGCACCCAAACCCAAGTGGACATTGGGTGCCTAACTGCTCTTCATGTCTTTGAAAATCTTCCCCTAAATTCTTATAATGAAAAATATTCCTGAATAATAGGCTGGCCTAAGACAATGTCATTGCTTTTCCCGGCGATGAGGAGGAGAGAAGACTTTTGGAGGGCTACATGTAGTATCTGCTTCCACTCACTCATCTGCAGAAAGTGCCTTTTCTTTTCCAAATGTGTCCAGCAAGCATCCTTTGCCTTGGTTGCAGCAGCGCTGCAAAGGGGGGGCTGTGGCAGCACTTGTACAGGATTCTGGGGCACACAATAGATGTAAAGCTGCCCACAGCTATGCACAGCAGTAGCAAGGCTGTCCTACTGAATGAGAGACTCAGGAGGTCGTAAACTTCCTAGCCAAACCTCTTTGGTTTGGGGCCGGCTTGTAGGTGAATGCTCCTGCTGTTCCAGCACCTTTTTGATAGAACATCAGGAATGGCCTCTTGTTTAGCCAACGCCTAAGGTAAACACAGCACTTCTTCCCTTTAGTTGTAGACTAGCAAGCAGGATCTGGCAGTTATCTTTTACACAGTCATCCATGGGTGTCAAAGCCTGACTCTGCCAGCAGAGAATGCTGAGGGTCAGAGACTGTGTAGCATATACAAGAAATATCAAGATGTTTATAAAAGTTTTAAAAAACCCAAGGAGTAAGATTCTATGTTGCCTCTTCCGGTGAAGAATTACAGGAGTTTACACTGATAGATTGATAAGTGACCTGGCTTCTTTGTTTGCAGCATTTTCTTGCAAAGCAATAGGAAAAAAAAAAAAAAAAGGATGTTAACAGATTCTATATTCAGACTCCATGGAATAGGGGACCACAATTCTGAATGGAAGGCCAGTTACTGCTCATTAGATCTGCTACAATTATATTACTTGTTGTTCTGTTAGGGGCAGTAGTTTAACTTCCAACCTAACAGGCTTTATGAATGTTTTCAGAAGCATTCAAGAATTTTCCAAATGCTCACATGAAAAGAGAAATCTTGCCATTTCTGTTTGCAGAAAGCTCAGTTCCTGGCTACATAATAAAACTCTTAAAATCTGACAGGCTGATTTCAAGGCAGATGAGGCAGATAATGGTAGTAATTAACCACTGAATGGCATGCCACTTTTTCTTATACAAAGGAGGAACAGAAAAATGGCTGGAGGATCCAAAAAAATTGTTTTTGTCATATTACTGATAGCACTATTTTCTGTTGACAATTCATCTTGTGATTGGGTATAGTGCTTTGTCTAGTAACACTTTACCACAGGTTTCAGAGTAACAGCCGTGTTAGTCTGTATTCGCAAAAAGAAAAGGAGGACTTGTGGCACCTTAGAGACTAACCAATTTATTTGAGCATAAGCTTTCGTGAGCTACAGCTACATCCGATGAAGTGAGCTGTAGCTCACGAAAGCTTATGCTCAAATAAATTACTTTACCACAGACATGAATAATCCATGTCATTCTGATAATTATTCATGAGCAACAGCAAAATACACCTAAGGAACATCAAGGACCCAAACCTGCACTCCTTGCATACGTGAAGCTCCCACTGGGTCCAGTGCCCTTGAGCCCCTGGCTAATTTTTGTGGCTTTTCAATCCCATTTTCTTATTTTTATTTTTTTCTCTCTTGTTTTTGTGGGTGAAAGACCCACATTGCACAGGAGGAAGTGACTGACTGCAGGGAGAACATTTAAAAGTAATTGTACACAAAATGCTGTCAAGTGCACAGGGTGAACAAAGTGACAAAACAGAGAAACTTTATTTTCTAATCTCTTTTAATTGGCATAATTTTAGGTGCTATTTGTAAAACTAGTAGGTAAAGCAGCTCCAGAGAGAAGTGTAAGTTTTAATTTGGTGTCCCTTAAATAGTCCAATCAATTAAAACAAGAGGATACATAATTAAGTAGGACCTCCACATGTCAAAGTACAACAGATCAGGCACATTAGGGAATGAGATGAGACGGCCCCTTAATGTGCAGAGGTCAATCTTGTTTGTTTCCTTTCACGTTTGTTATTAGCTTCATATTCTTTTGATGTGTGGCAGATTTGAAGGGGCTTTTTGAGGTGGGGGTTTGCATTAGTAAATGTCATTCTATGTGTTATCTGGTCTTTGTAATAATATGATATACAATTACTATGGACAGAAACACAGAATAGTGTGATATAACAATCCACATGGGAATGCCAGGAGAGAATCTACTCCTCAAGCATAACAGATTATTTTTAACCTAAAATTGTTATATTTTAAACTATTTTCAAAATGGTAGCGATGTTTAGATTAGTATGCGCTATGGCATGTGTAACAGTCTGGAAGCGTTCTCCTGTGAACACTTTCTGGTACAAGGGTGGGCGAACTTTTTGGCCTGAGGGCCACATTAGCGTGCGAAACTGTATGGAGAGCCGGATAGGGAAGGATGTGCCTCCCCAAACAGCCTGGCCCCCATCCCCTATCTACTCCTCCCACTTCCTGCCCCCTGACTGCCCCCCTCAGAACCCCCCACCCATCCAACCCCCCCCACTCCTTGTCCCCTGCCCCCCCCGGGACCCCTGCCCCTAACCGCCCCCCCGGGACTCCACCCCCATCCAACCCCCCCAGTTCCCCATCCCTTGACCTGTCCAACCCCCCCAGTTCCCCATCCCCAGAACCTCCACCCCATCCAACCGCCCCTGCTCCCTGTCTCCTGACTGCCCCCCCCGGAACCCCCTGCCCCTTATCCAACCCCCCGGCCCCGGTCCCCTTACCATGCCGCTCAGAGCAGCATGTCTGGCCACTGCGCCGCCTGGCTGGAACCAGACACGCTGCTGCGCTGCCCTGCAGGAGCGTGCAGTCCCACCGCCCAGAACACTGCCCGCGCAGTGGCATGGCTGCATGGAAGAGGAACAGCGCGGGAGGCGCCAGGGGCTAGCCTCCCGGGCCAGGAGCTCAGGGGCCAGGCAGGATGGTCCCGCAGGCCGGATGTGGCCCGCAGGCTGTAGTTTGCCCACATCTGCCCTAGTAGCTAGTGTTTTGCATCCTAGTGGGGCCTGTAACAGTGAGTCAGCAAGACTCCCTTACCAGGTGAGGTTTATGGATATAAAGAAGATGGGAATAGCCTTCTACCCAAAGAGAGTCTGCGAGTCTGATGGATGAACTAGGGTCTTGGCTGAACACCTTTGAGGTAGGAACCCTAGAAGCAACCAAACCTAGTGAGAAGGCATGGAAGGGACTTCATATTATCTTTCAGTTCCTTTCTCTGTTAACAAGGCTACATCCCATGGGAAGAGGGTGAGTTTTGATTCTGCACAGTGTGTGGACTGTCTTTTAGAGCATATTGAGAAAGGCAGCTGCTCACAGCCAGCTAGTTCTTCTTTCAACAGAACCACTGTTTAAACTTACCTAAATGCAGGGAGATGGCAGCCACAGGTTCTGAAATCTTGTGTGTCTGCTGCCTACAAGGCAGGCAGCAACAGTAGTCCAGCTTCCCCTCACTACCCTGCCGGCTTGTCTCATCTCTGACCTGGTGAGACCAACAGTCCAGTGTCTGTACCTATTCAGTCCTCACTGCTGACAGAGACCAGCAATAAGAAGCCAAAACCTGCAATCGGTTACTATTTATGACAGTCTGCACTGATATGAGCAGATCCACTGACTTTATTTGGCTCACTCACAGGAGAAAGGATTAGAGCAGGGATTGGCAACCTTTGGCACGCAGCCCTCCAGGTAAGCCCCCTGGGGGGGCCGGGTCAGTTTGTTTACCTGCCGCGTCCGCAGGTTCGGCCGATCGCGGCTCTCACTGGCTGCAGTTCGCCGCTCCAGGCCAACGGGGGAAGCAGATGCCAGCACATCCCTCAGCCTGCACCGCTTCCCGCAGCACCCATTGGCTTGGAGTGGGTGATCTGTGGCCAGTGGGAGCTGCAATCGACCGAACCTGCGGACGCGGCAGGTAAACAAACCGTCCCGTCCCGTCAGGGGATTTACCCTGGCGGGCCATGGGCCAAAGGTTGCCGATCTCTGGATTACAGGATAAGTAATGATTTGCAGGATCAGGCCCAAGGCTGTAAGTTATAGTGGGCGCAGGGAGGGATTGAGAGAGAGAGACATGTTTAGCATCATAAACAAATATAACACACAGCCCCCTCGTTCTTTCCCTCCCAAAGAATTTGTCTTTAACACAGAGCAGCAAGTCAGGTGGCATCGCACAAGCTCATCTTCTTCTGACAATTCCTTTTCGGAATCCTCATCAATTTGCCTTTGTCCCTTAAATAGTACTCTGTGATCTTTTTTGGGAGCTTTGAGAAGGGAATCATATCTCAAAAGAGGTTTTGCTGGCATGGATGATACGGAGTTTTGCTGAGAACTGGAGGGAGACAGAAATGCCTTCACCAATAAGGACTTTTATGTTATTAAGCAGCTTTCTCTAGTGAGTTGTAGGACACAAGTCAGGCAAAAATCAGGTTTTTTTATTCATTGATTTTTATTTCTTTGTTCTGGTTTGCTGCAGCCTTTCCCTATCTGTCCTGGACATCCAAAGAAATGACGGTTGTTGTGATCCCTAAGTGTTCCTTAACTGTTTTCTCTCTCGCGTCGGCATAGAGCTATTACATGGGAGAACTTACAGTGGCACAGCTGCAGTGGTACAGGTCTGTAGTGTAGATATATATAGCCTTAGGTGCCTAAATATAGACTTAGGTGCCTAACATTAGGCATCAGGTTTGAAAACAGCAATCTTAGTCACCTGTTCTCTGTTTGCTTCATTCTTGATTACAGCAAGACTATATCTTCGCATCTAGTAAGATGCAGTGAGTTTTAAAGATAAGTTTCCACTTTTTTTTTTCTATATTGTTGTGCTGATAGACATGCTAGCCCCTTTTCATTCAGGCTAAATGGAAGACGTGATTAAGGTCCATTATGGAGTCAGATAGCTGAAATAATAAAACCCACTGCCCAACATGTTGGGCCACATGGGAAGGCTTGAGCAAGAACTAACTCAGGAAGAATAAGGAGTTTCCCTACAACTGATTGCAAATCCACAGGGTGGGGCATTCAATTGATTTGCACGTTTGTTAGCGTGAGAAAGGCAGAAGACAGCCAGAGAAACACAGTGAGTGTGACCCTGGGAGAAAGCTGAGAGAGAGATATTATTCTGGGCACAGTGTTAGCTGAAAAAGAGGCTTGGAATCTGAAGAAGTGAACTGCCTCTCTTTGTTCTGACTGTGTTCAGGGAAACAGGATATTGAGTACATTCTTTGTAAATAAACAGGATTGCGTTCAAGAATACCTGAATCTTATCATCAATTTCTCCTCCTAATGGAAACAACCCAACAAGCAGTTCAGCTTCTATTGCTAGTGACTGTTGGTAGGTTGGCACTTTCTGGCTCCTAAGAACCATGTGGACCAGAGTTAAAGACCCCATAGTCTCTGATAATAGTACAGGAATGTGTGTTGTAAAGAAATAGTTCTTGCTTTTCCCCTTCTTTGATGACATTGATCAGATTTAATGGCAATACTATCAGACACAGACTTCCCATAGTGATCTTGTGTAGTTCAGGTTGTTAAATTATGGATAGAACTGGTCAATTTTTTGCATGAGAAGACATTTAATTTAAAATGGCCTTTTAAAAAATTGTGAAAAATTGTTGGCATTATCAAAATGTCTGGTGTTTGCGAAATGCTCTCAATTTTTTATAAAAATGTTTAGTTTACTGAAAACTGCATTTTCTTCTTACTGAAGATTTTTTAAAATGTCAATAAAAAATTCAGTAAAAATGTCAGAAAAGGTAGTGAATGGAAAAATGGCTCCATGTCAAACTCTGCAAAATAGAAACAACTTTAAATTTTTGTGTGACATCATTTTCCCATTTTTTTCAACCAACTTCAATACTGGATGATTTTGGAGCATTGTACAAGTATGATCTGTTCTTTTGCATGTCCAGTCACACACCTGTTTGAGAGAGAGCTCTCTCTCCTTCTGCTATGATCACAGATTCATAGAAATATGGAGCTAGAAGGGACCTCTTGAAGTCATAAAGCCTCCTGCGCTAACGCAGGACCAAATAAACCTAGATCACCCTTGACAGATGTTTTTCCAACCTGTTCTTGAAAATCTTCAATGCTTTGGTTTCCACAACCTCCCTTGGAAGCCTTTTCCAGAGCTTAAATAACCTTATAGTTAGAAATTTTTTCTTAATATCTAACCTAAATTGCCTTTGCTGCAGATAAAGATGCTTACTTCCTGTCCTACCATCAGTGGACATGCAGACCAACTGATCTCAGTCCTCTTTATAACAGCCCTTAAGATATTTGAAGACTGTTTATCAGGTCACCCCCTCAGTTTTCTTTTCTCAAAACTAAACATGCCCAGATTTTTTAACCTCTGTTCATAGGTCAGGTTTTCTAAACCTTCTGTCACTTTTGTTGCTCTCCAATTTGTCCACATCTTTCCTAAAGTGTGGTGCCAAAAATTGGACACAGCCTTCCAACTAGGCCTCCTCACCAGTGCTGAGTAGAGTAGCGATGCATGGTGCCCGAACTCCCTCCCACCCTCCCTCCAGCTCATTCTTTTCTGTGTGCTGCCCAGTGCATCTGGTCTTCTCTGTATCTATCTTCTAGAATGCAAACTCTTCAGAGCAGGTGACTTCATTTTGTATCTTGTACAGGGCTGGACATATTGTTGGTGTTGAAATAATTGAATAATAATAATACACTTCTTCTCTAGACTGAGGGCTTGTGTTCTTCAGCTGGGTTAATATACGCCAGTTGTCACAATCCTTGTCAATTGCTTCTGTTAGTGAATGGCATGTGAGTAAATCTGTGATGACAAATATCCTAGAGAGAGGAGGGGATTAAATCATTACCTCGGACACTGAAATTTATTGTGTTTGAGTATCTTTACTTAGAAAAGTGAATGGTGACACTTTCAAAGATCAGTATAGTCTTTGAGAAGAATGAGTGTATATATGGAGCTTACACTGTGAATATTTGGGTTGTTGGCTAGGCCAACTGGGCTAGTGTATTCACACCCTCTTTCAGGAAGGACAGATAGGCAAGTTACTTCAAACCCAATGATATTAAAAAAATTAATCTTGGTGCTCATGGAAAACCATTGCAGAATCAGTGATGTCTGTGAGCACCATGATAAACATACTTATCTCTCTATGTGCATTAAGGGAGCTTTGAGATTCAGCATGCTGTCCCAGAAATGCAACTGGATATGAGGGTGATGGCAGCAACATAAGCAGCTGGACTCTCACTGGGGCATGGCTATTGGATATCTTGGACCCTCAATCAGGCCTATTATGCATGAACTTACAAAAAGTGGTCAAGCAAAACAGAAAACTTAAAACATGTTGCAATTATATAGCTGTCTATCAGCATTTCCAAGTGAATTCTAGAGACTAACATAATGTGTTATTTCATGCAGCCCCCTGTGCCTTGAAAACCTTTATTGACTGACTTCACCTCCTCACTCTTCTCAAAACCCATTTCTTAAGGAAGTCTCAAATGATAAATCATAATCATATGTATCTAGTGATGGAGAAAAGTGCAACCATCTAGATGTATGCCACTAACTCAAATATGCCTACCCCAACCATTCAAAACTCATGAGTCAGGCACCTAAAACCATGAGTGACTTACAAATTATGAGATTCTAAAACTAAATGTTGGGATGTTTGTATTTGCCTCATGGTGTTTGAGCCTTTAAGGCTCACGTTTTTCAAGTTTTTTTTCTGCAGCCATGAGGGCTAGAAATTTACTTTAAAAAAAAGAGCTAAGGGTCTCACACAATCACTTGACTCCAGAAGCGAGGGCTTTGAAAAAATATCATGAGAGTTGACTACACTCCTAATCTTTTTAATAACCAGACAATCATTTTGTCTTCAGCCCCATCCTTCCCTCCCTTTCCTCCATGTGTTTTCATCTCCTTCCATAGTTCTTCTCTTAGCTTAGGTTGCAAACCTATAATTGGATCCATATGGGCACATCCCTTCACATGTACACAGTCCCATTGGGTATGTGTATACAGCCTGTGGAGGCAAACCTCTCAGCCCGGGGTGACAGACTCACTAGTGCTCTAAAATAGCTGTGTAGACAGCACTTTGAAGTTGTGGCTTGTGCTGGAGCTCGGGCTCTGAAGCTTAGGGAAGTGTGTGTGGGGCATTGGCTTGAAAGTCTGAGCTCCAGCCCACGCTGCAACGTCAAAGAGCTGTCTATATAGCTATTTCTGGAGTTCTAGCGCCAGCCCTGCAAGCTCAAGTCCGTGAACTCAGACTGGGAGACTTCCTTTAATGGCCTGTGTGGACATACCCATGACCCCAGTGGGACTCTGTATGGGTGCAAGGGTTTGACTGCATGGATCCCGTGGAGGATGTGGACCATGGATTTGGGGCTTGATCTTACTCTTAATCCATTTTGTAAAGCATGAAGCACAATGCACATCTATGGCATCACGTAATAGCAGCTCTGAAGTTTCCATGTAGGTGAACTGTAAATTGTGTCGATTTATTTACTCAAACATTACAATGGATGGATTTCCCTCTGGCTTGGTATTAATATAATAATGTATTTTAATTATTTGCTGCAGATGATTAGCAATTAAAGTGAACTGAAAAATTTAACCACAGAGAGCTTCCTTCTTGTGCTATTTCTGAATTCTCACATACATTCATCTAAAGCTGAAACATGACAGATGTCTCAAATACATGACAGAGCATAAACTATTGATTGTTATTGTTATTTTAACAAAACAAGCAGCATGGGAAGATCTTTTTCAGTTGTGATTTCTAGCTCCTGAGCATCCTAACCCTTGTCAGTGCTGAAGTCTGGAACCGTTGATGTCTGGCACCAGGAAATGCTAACTCCAGTAAATAAAGAGTTAATTTTAGTTTTCTTAGCCTGGTATTTTGAATACTTCCAAGCAAAACCTGCTCCCAGCCATGTTTTCCTGTATGATCTGTTTCGCTTGAGAAACTGTTTGGGGTTGTTATGAAAATCAGCAGAGTCAGCACCACTCATAAAACCAAGAACTGCTATGAATCTAACCAGGCATTTTCAGTGAGTTTTTTTTTTTTTTTTTTTGCACAGATGAGAACAAGCTCATGCTTATATAAGAAAAATGTCACTTTGAACCCATTAGATTTTTTTTTAGTGTTTTTGAAATTTCTGTGATCAATCATATAAGTTCTAGTCTTATGAGGTCACTCTCTATAAGCACAGACTCACCCTGGGTTATCATTTCTAGTCCTCACTGAACACAAAGCAAGTTTATGCAGAATAAAGACTGGCTGAACTTTTATGGCTCCATTTTGTAGGCTAGAGCACAGCTTGTAAAATCTTTTGGCAGGAAGAAAGAACAATGTCCTACCTTTCTTATAAAAGGTTGGAGAATAATACGTAAAATTGAGATTGTAAATTCTTTTTGGCAGGGATTGGCTGTATCTGTCTCCTGTGGAGTGCCTAGCATAATCTTGGGTGCTAAAAATAATATTTTACTAGGCCAAATTATCCTAGGTGTAAAGCCATCAACTTCAGACAAATTGCACCTGAGATGAATTCTTATCAGCACTTCTATAGAACTAGCTGCATTTCTAAAGCACCTATCACCATGGTGTGTGGGCATTTATAAAGGAAAGGAAAGGAAAGGAAGAACTCTCTAGGGCTCTGAGAATCCAAATACCCTGAATGGCTCAGTATCTGTGAGTGTGTCGGTGTTTTTAGCCTCACATAATCATTTATAGGGCCAAAGTAAAGTAGGATCTGGTCTTTTCATAGTATTTCTGTCACCCAGGAATTAAAGCAGATTGAGAAAGCAGCTCTTGCATTATTTCACCCCATAAGTGGATCCCCTGTGGAACTGAAAAAAAAAACGTTGAAAATAATTAATAAATATTTGAAAGACTCATTATTATTTATTTATACCTGTCCATATATCTATTCAGGGGACACCGTCATAGGGCCTAATCACATCAGACACACTATCAGAAGCTTGTTCACCTGCACATCTACCAATGTGATATATGCCACCATGTGCCAGCAATGCCCCTCTGCCATGTATATTGGTCAAACTGGACAGTCTCTACGTAAAAGAATAAATGGACACAAATCAGATGTCAAGAATTATAACATTCAAAAACCAGTTGGAGAACACTTCAATCTCTTTGGTCACTCGATTACAGACCTAAAAGTTGCAATTCTTCAATAAAAAAACTTCAAAAACAGACTCCAACGAGAGACTGCTGAATTGGAATTAATTTGCAAACTGGATACATTAACTTAGGCTTGAATAGAGACTGGGAGTGGATGGGCCATTACACAAAGTAAAACAATTTCCCCTTGTTTATTCCCCGCCCCCCCCCCACCAACTGTTCCTCAGATGTTCTTGTCAACTGCTGGAAATGGCCCACCTTGATTATCACTACAAATGGTTCCCCCTCCCCGCCTCTCCCCCCTGGTTCTCCTGCTGGTAATAGCTCACCTTAAGTGATCACTCTTGTTACAGTGTGTACGGTAACACCCATTGTTTCATGTTCTCTATGTATATAAATCTCCCCACTGTATTTTCCACTGAATGCATCCGATGAAGTGAGCTGTAGCTCACGAAAGCTTATGCTCAAATAAATTTGTGCCACAAGTACTCCTTTTCTTTTTATTAAAAACAATGCAGCCCTTGTTCTGAAGAGTTTACAAGCTACTGCTCAACACAGACCATCACAGCAGGGACAATGCATGGAAGGGGAGTAGGGAATGGACCAGAGGTGCAGGGTTACGCAGGAAGAACTTGTCGTGGCTTGTCTGGCTTTTTCAGGCTTCTTAAAAGCACCAGGTGACTTTTAAAAATATGTTTATAATTAAAATGATTGACAGTAATTGTGTGAGTTAATTCACAAGCAGGATTGTCAGGAAATGTACTCCTGAAGGGGAAGGGCTCCTGATATACACTTTTCACCAAACACTTGAGAAGCCAATGCAGGAAACATTCACTTTGATGCTCTGACCCCCTGTGAAGCTTCCCAGACTGGCTTTGGGCAGCCAGTCCAAACCTGTGAGTTGAGAGAACAAAGAACTCTGGCTCAATATAAAAAGACAGGGGCAGAGGTTGTTAAGGGGAACAGTCTGAGACCCAGGGCCCAGAGATTATGGGTTTGGGGCACAATAGACATGCGTCTAAGGCCTGGTCTACATTACAACGTTAGGTTGACACAAGGCAGCTTCCATTGACCTAGTTGTGCACGTGTCTTCACTTAAATTTGGCTCCCACCAACGTAAGTGCCCTATTATGCTGATAATAATACCACCGCCCCAAGCGGCGTAGAGCCACGGTCCATGAACTTAGGTTGACGAGTGCAAGTGTAGACACTGTGTTACTTATGTTGACTGTTACTGTCCTCCAGCAGCTGTCCCACAATGCCCCACACTGACTGCTCTGGTCACCATTGTGAACTCCACTGCTAAGGGTTAAGGAGACCAGAAGACCCCATTCCCCCTTTAAAGTCTTGCAGATTTTTGAAATAACTTTTCGTGGCTTGGCGAGCACACCTAGCAGCTCTCCATTGTTCAGTGCAACTGCCCAGCTGACCATGCTGGCTACACGCTCCAGACATGCGCCTGCCTGGAGTACACAGGAGGTGGTGGATCTCTTGGGCCTGTGGGGAGAAGAGGCTGTGCAGGCACAGCTCCCATCCAGCCACAGAAACATGGACATTTATGAGTAGATGGCTCGGCGGATGCAGGAGATGGGCTACAAAAGGGACCAGCAGCAGCGCCACGGGACAGCCAAGGAGCTGCAGCAGGTGTACCAGAAGGCCAGGGAAGCCAATAATTGATCTGGTGCTTAGCCACAGACCTGCCACTTCTACAAAGAGCTGCATGCCATCTTCGCCAGAGCCTCCACCACCACCCCCAAGAGCACTGTGGATACTTCTGAGGAGTCCAAGCAGGGGCATGCACAGGAATTTAAATTTGACTGCTTTTGGAGGGCATGTTCCATGCCCCTGCCGTGGCCGGGGGCTGGTGGAGCTCTGTGCTCCCACTAATTACTGGGAAAGTCTGTTCCCCTGCTTCCCCCACCTTGTGCATGCCCTGAGTCCAAGTCACAGGCCCCTGCCATGAACAGCGAGGAGGAGGAGGATTATAGTATAAGGGATAGGCGACAGGGGGATCCAGCTGTGCAGCAAGCCAGGACCTGTTCTCAACTTCATCACAGTCCAACCAGTCCTGCCAGTCAAGCATGGTTGAGCCCAATGCAGGGAAAGGCACCTCATATAAGCATGTAGTTAAATTTTAAATAACAGGGATGCCCCCTGTTAGCAGGACACATCTTTTGCCTAATCATTAATTTATTCGTGCTAGAAGAGGGAGTGGTACAACCAAGAGAGGTAGAGTTGCTGTCTGCTTTTCATTCCACTCTAGAGTGAGGTGGGTTGGAGGGTGAGGTGAGGTGGGGCATGCAGAACAGTTTGTTTATGCACACAAAGATGTTCCATGAATCCTCCGGAGAGATCTTGATGAAACTTTCCTGGAGGTACTCTGCAATCCTCTGCTGGAGATTTCTGGGAAGGCTGCCTTGTTTCTTCCACCACGGTAGGACACTTTCCCACACCACTCAGTGATAACTCCAGCAGGCACCATTGCAGTATACAGGCTAGCAGCATATGGAGCTGAATGGGTACGGGACGCCAGAAGCAACTGTGCTCTCTCTGCCTTTGTTACCCTTAGGAATAGATAGCAGCTAAATCACCACAGCCTATGGAAAACGGTGCCAGTATTCAGTTCCATTGCCCTATACTACTAGAATCATGCAACCGAGCAATTCCCTCCTAATTTCCCCAGCCCCTGGTGGGCCGTACTCACCACGGTTGGTGCTGTGACTGGGGCTGTGTACAAGCAATCCTAAGAAGAAGTGAGAATGTAATCCTTAACATTTCTGGGGAGCAAGTGGAGTGAGCTCAGCATCTTAAATTTCGCTTTCTATAGTAAATACACTGACAATGGTATCTCTGCGTGTTTTATCTGCAGTTGCTGCCATTATGGCCGCCAGGGTCTCCCCTGCATGCTCATGGAATGCCTGAGCCAGATAAGGAGGAGAAAGACAAGGATGCAGGATGACATGTTCAAGGAGATCCTGCAAGCCACTGCTGCATCGGGTAGTGAGCATGGGGCCTGCAGGATGAACACTGCAGATAGGCTGGAGAAGGAAAGAATGGAGAGGAGAAAGGTTCAGGAGTCCAGGCAGGAAAAGGAGAGGGAGATGCACATAATGGGGCTTCTCAGGCAACAAACAGAGATGCTGAAGGACTCACCTCCTCTGCAGACCACTGAGAACACAATATTGGGACCTCCCTATAGCCCCCCACCATTTCACATGGCATCAGGGGTCGGTCCACTATTTCTACTACTCCACCCCAGGGGACATTAAAGACAATCACAGCTTGACATACACTGACCTGTGAAAGCCACGGTTGGTGTATGTGTAGCTGAAATGGACAAGAATGTTCTTTCCCCTTCATAAATTCTGTTCTCTTAATTTATAAAATTTTATTAAGTTTTAAATGTTTTTGTTTTTTAATTGCCTGGGGGTTTTTTTGCATACATTTTGTTACAGAATAAAATTCTATTATTTGGAACATAATTCATCTATTAGTTCACAATATAAGCTGGCGGGTGCTCAGCAGTTCTGAAACCGACCAGTTACCTGTTAGTCCAGAATATCACACAACTCATAAGATCATTCACAAACAAAATTAATATGTGCATTAACAATGCCATAATTGTAGTCCTACATATACAGCAACCATCATGTGACTCATACCAGGCCTCAAAAGAGCAGGGCCAGGTGGAGCACACTACTACAACACACACTACTCTGGCTCACTATTAAAATGGTCTTTCAAAGCCTCCCTGAGACTTATAGCTCCACATTGAGCTCTTCTAATAGCCCTTGTATCTGGCTGCTCAAATTCAGCAGAGAGCTGTTCCATCTCCACCCGCTGCCCCAGCAGAAACTTTCCCCTTTTGCTTCACAGATATTATGCAGCACACAGCAGGCAGCTATAACGATTGGATATTTTTCACACAGAGGTCCAATCTTGTGAGTAAACAATGACAGCTTCCCTTCAAATGTCCAAAGGCATATTCAACTGTCATGCTGCACCTTTCGAGCTGGTAGTTGAATTGTTCTGTGGTGCTGTTGATGTGGCAGGTGCCTGGCTTCCTGAGTCGGGGGATCAAAGGATAGGCTGGGTTGCCCAGGATCGCTACTGGCATTTCAACATTGCCAAAGGTAATTTGCCGGTCGGGAAAGAAAGTCTCTGTTTGCAACTTTCTGAACAGCTTTGGGTTCTTAAAGATGTGAGCGTCATGCACCTTCCCTGGTCCGCCCACACTGATGTTGGTGAAGCATCCTCAGTGATCCACCAGCGCTTGCATTACCATAGAAAAGTAGCCCTTTCTGTTGATGTACTCTGTGGCAAGATGGTCTGGTGCTAAAATAGGGATATGCGTGCCATCTATTGCTCCACTGAAGTTAGGGAACTTCACAGCTACAAAACCATCCCCTATGTCCTGCACATTTCCGAGAGTCACAGTCCTGCGTAGCAGGAGGCAATCAGTGGCCTTGCACACTTGCATGGCAATGGCCCCTGCAGTGGATTTCAGGACTCCAAATTGATTCCCAACTGTCCAGTAGCAATCTGGTGTTGCACTTTTCCACAGTGCGATTGCCACTCATTTCTCCACTCTCTGTGCAGCTCTCATTTTGGTGTCCCTGCACTGGAGGGCTAGGACAAGCTTGGCACACAGATCCAGGAATGTGGCCTTGCACATTCGAAAGTTCTGCAGCCATGACTCATCTTCCCAAACCTGCATTGCGACCTCACTGGTCAGTGCTTGTTTCTTGGGCCCGAAGTGGCACTCCACCATCTGCAGCTGCTCTATGAATGCCACCAACATCCTTGAATTGGATCTTGCTGTGTCCTACAGCAATCTGTCCTCCAAGGAATCAATTAGAAGAGCTCCCCACAGCTCTTCTTGCGGTTCTGCAAATGCTGCAGGTTCATGTGCCCTGTGTTTGTAATACTCATGACAATAATGGAGAGCCGTGTAGGCTCCATGTTTCTGTCAGAAATGGTGGGGACAGCAAGGAGGGCTGCATGGGGTTATTGGATTTTGAAAAAAAGGTGCAAAAATTATGGGCTATAGATGACATTATGGGATGGAGACAGTTGCAAACTGGGAAGTTGATCCCACGCTCCCTGTCACCTCTGCTTGACTTGTTTTGGCCCTATCATGCATTGCCAAAACTTTCCAAAAGACAGTGAGCTGGATGGTGGCAAGTTGCACAGTTGGATACTTACCCATGGTGCACCATAGTTGATACATTCACTCCTGGAGAGTACGCACACTGCTGACACAAGGAGCCACGTATGCATGCATATAAACGATGTACTAACTGCAGCAGCTGTATGCTGATGTAACTTGAGTCAACACAAGTTTGTAATGTAGACATGGCCTAACAAATCATCTCAATGGCATTTCTTTGTTTGTTTGTCTGTAGCATTATAACCTTTGAACTCTGTAACTGATCCATTCCAAAATGTCAGGGAATGTGCTAGGCATTAATGGCCAGAACCCTATTGATTTTGGTGAAAATCAGAACAAATGGAAGGGGAAAATGGGGGAAACCCTGAAAGAGAAAGAAAAGACAAAAATAGAAGTGGTGGGTAAGGGAGACACACAGAGCCCCTAGCATGCAGGGGAGACTAGAGGACATATAGAACCCCTGGCTGTTGGGGGATAATGGGGACTGGTTTGGAGACGTGGGGGAAGGGGGATGGGAAGGAAAGGGGCTTATACAGAGCCCCTAAATCTGGGGAAATAAGGGGCACATACAGAGCCCTGGTGGGGGAAGAATGGAAGATCCTGGTAAGGGGGCCTGGGTGAAAGAGGAAAATGGGGGGAATGAGGGGCACTCAGAGCCCTGGCATGTGGCAGAGGAGGAATGGGGGGGGGGCAGCCAGAGCCCTGGTATAAAGTCAGGGCTGCCCAGAGTGGGGGAAAAAGGGGAAGTTTGTCCTGGGCCTTCTGTCTGAGAGCCCCCCCCGCAACCAGATTGCATTGTGACCTGATATGTTGGGTCACAGTGCCATTCAGGTTTGGCCCGGCTGCCCCTCCATCATGATGAGGGTGTGGGGAAAGGAGGGAGGGCAGCCAGGCCAAATGTGGGTGAATGGCAAATTTGATGTCACAACTCTTGGAGTGGAGAGGTAGGCTCAGCCCCATGAGGCAGGAGCTGCTGCTGTGGGGTGAAGAGCAGGGTGGGCTCACACTCCAAATTAAGGTGGCCACTCACATGTTCATGGAACACTGAATATTCTGGTACTTCCAGGAATGGTGTGGGGCCGCACCTCTGTGGGCTTGACCCCACTCCACCCCACCCCCACCGGTGTGATGTGTGAATGAACTCACGCCACACGGGTGGGTGCCATTTTCGAGAGCATGCTGCTCCCCCCCCCTCGTTGGTGTGACTTTGCATGTGAGATAGTGTGGGCGGGGGCAAAGTGGTGTGCTCTTGAAAATGCCACCCCCTGTCCTATACTGGAAAAAACAATATCTGGTGTTGTCTGAGTACTGGACGAGGGACAAACCCTAGAAAAGCAGGACAGTCTGGTTTAATACTGGATGAGTGACCTGCCAACTCCAAACCCCACTCCCCAGCCACCAGGCATCCCCTCAGTAGTAATTTTTTTTGCAAGGGTGGGGGAGCCTGAATTTCAGATTTTGCCCCAGGCCTCCCAAAAACTGGAGAGCGTGGCATGGAGGGGAGGGGGCAAATGGAGTGGTACACAGAACTCCTGGCATGGGGGGAGAATGTGGGAGCCTGCTATAAGGAGAGGGGACAATGGGAGGAGACACAGAGCCCCTGGCATGAGGCAGAGGGTGAAGAGATTGCAAGTCCCTGAAAGAGAAGAGAATAGGAGAATGGCACATAGGGAATTTGTGGAGGGAAGAGAGGGGAATAGTTGTACCGGTATAACAGTTTTGGTACTGTTAAATTAGGCTTGAATAAATACTGGGAGTGAATGTGTCATTACACAAAGTAAAACTATTTCCCCATGTTTATTTTTCCCCCCTACTGTTCCTCACACTTCTTGTCAACTACTGGAAATGGCCCACCTTGATTATCACTACAAAAGGTTTTTTTTTTCTCTCCTGCTGTGAGCTGTAGCTCACAAAAGCTTATGCTCAAATAAATTTGTTAGTCTCTAAGGTGCCACAAGTCCTCCTTTTCTTTTCACCTTACCTGATCATTCTCGTTACAGTGGGTATGGCAACACCCATTGTTTCATGTTCTCTCTCTATATAAAATCCCCCTACTGTATTTTCCACTGCATGCATCCGATGAAGTGAGCTGTAGCTCAAGAAAGCTTATGCTCAAATAAATTTGTTAGTCTCTAAGGTGCCACAAGTACTCCTTTAGTTTTGGTACTATATCTCTACCTCTATCTCACACTCCCTAATTGCAATAGTTATATTGATATAAAAGCCTTAGAAGACGAGCTATGAGTCACTGATGCACACAATTTTCCAAACTGCAGGTCTTAGCCTTGAACTTGCATATGGGTACTCGCACTTTCTCTCACAAGGATATAGGCTAGGGGCATGAGGGTTTTATTTCCATTAATTAGCAAGAGAAAGATGCCCAAAGCTTCTGTTTCTGTAGCAACATTATCTTCTATTTTTTAACAGCAGGCTGCCATTAGCATTTGTTTGCTAAACGTAAGTATATTTCTAATGCAATTAATCACATAGTGCATTACAGTCAATTCATGCTTCAGTCAGGAAGAAATATTTTTAAAAGAAATTGTATGAAGCAAATACCCATTCTTTGTATTAAGTGCTCATGGAAGTAATGGAGCTGGTGCTCTGGTTTCAGCAGATTGCTGAATTCAGTAAGTTACTGAGATCTCCTGGCAATACATTATTTTAACATAATTAAAATTATGACAGTTACCTAAAATATTATTTAAAAAAAGAGAAAACGTGCATTCATGACACAATTGAGAAATACTATTAACGACAGAATTATGAATTTGTGGCCAACCTGGGCTTCATGGACACTCCATATTTCACTGCGGCAGTGGGGATAAAACATAGATCATCCTGATCCCAAAGCACAGGCCCTCCAACGCTTGAGCTCAAGATGAAGATCCATTAGCAGCTGTTAGTGTATCCTGGACCTAGACAATTGGGAAGTTCTGGTTCCAGCCACTGGAGGGCAATGGTACTCACACACTAATCATTTCATTCCGATACAAATACCATCTAATTTCAAAATAAGTGGCATAAAGAGCTAACTTTATATGTAATTTAATTCCAAACAAGTATAAAATTAGACAATTCAATAAATATTTTGTATACTTTCAAAATCCAACAATAATAATTTCTCAAATTTTGGATTCTTCATTAAACAATAGTTTGGTACTGCTAGAAGAAGAGTCTTTAGAGAGCTTATGAAGTTTATTCTGCAAAAACAAATCCACCAGTTGATCTGAAAAATATCGCTTTTTATATATAATTTGACGCTGATGCAGATAAAACATTTTAAATCCAGCCCTAATTTGTTTAACCTCAGATATATATAAAATGTTCTTGATGATTCATAGTTACTTGTGTTAAATTTGGAAAAGCCAACACTTTGTTCTCCCAAAATAATTTATCAGCAAGTTGCTAAGCAAACCTTAAAATCCACACCCTGACAGATGTAAGTATGAAAGTAACAATCCAGGTGAGTTTCAAAAGTCTGAAATGACTCATTGCTCCTGAAACAGAAGTCAAAGATGATTGAGTAACAAAAAGAGGTTGCTAGGTAGGGATGAAGAAGGCTCTAACCCAGCGGTTGGCAACCTTTGGCATGCAGCCATCCGCAGGCACGGCTCCCCCCCGCCGCTCCCAGTGGCTGTGGTTCGCTGTTCCTGGCCACTGGATGCTGCAGGGGGCCGTGCCTGTGAACGGTCAATGTAAACAAAATGTCTTGCGGCCCACCAGTAGATTACCCTGATGGGCCATGTACTGAAGGTTGCTCTGACCACAGGAGGCAAAGAATCTTCACAAATATCCAAACCCTCTTCTAAATACAGTTTAAACAAGTCTAGATAGTCCTTGCTTTTCATCTCACCAGCAACAGCCACCAGAAACCACACAAATTGAACATTTTTTTGATTCCCAAAGTTTTAGGCTGTATGCCCCCAAAATGTATTAGTCCTGATCCACAGCTGGGGCTGAGAGATGCCTGATAGAGGTGATGATGATGCTAATAGTGGAGGAGGAGATGGGCTGGGTCACCTTCGTGGTTCTCAGATCCTAGTGCTGACCAGGGCTTGGATTGGTTCTTGACATAACATTGAACAACCTCAGGATTTCTCTGAATGATGTCTGACTTCTTATAGTTCCTTACGGGGGGACATTCTGGTAGACAGGGAATACTTTAGCAAAATGGCTTTCTGGCCACATCCCTTTGCCTCAGCCACACCTTCTTCCAACATGGGGTGCAGGATGAACTGGCTTGTGGTTTCTATGCATTATTTGAGAGGTGAAAGTAACCAGAACAGGGCCAAGGATCTGGTCCATTTTTTTTCAAGTAAGTGATAAGCTTCTGCAAGATCAATTTATTAGAACTATCAGTATATTTTTCTTATAGCGAAGTAATATTTCTTCTCCAGATCTTGTATTTTTCTGTCCAAAAACCCTACAGTGATCAATGTAGAATCTGTTTTCTGATTAATTTGCATCAGCAAAGAGATGGAAAGATTCTAATATAACAGGAAGAGATTGTCATACATTGATTTGGATTGTGGCATTTAAAGTCACGGTTGCTTGAAGGAGGGCAATGAGATACACTACAGCAATAGTAGTTCTAGGAAGTATTGCACTTGCAGGGAAAAAGCAGATGGTGACCCCAGTGTCCCCAGAGGTATGGGAAGTACTATCCCCTGGAACCGAATGTAACACACGCTCAACTCAAAGCTGACTTTGGTCTGCACGCCCCCCTTCAGCATGTTTAGTGCTGTGAGCACTTTGCACCACCTTGTGCTTCTGAGGGAATACCAGCAAAACCAGGGTTTGTGACTGTTCTCTGCCCAGACATTCAAGGGAGAGAAAGAAAGTTTCCTGTGTTCTTTCCCCACATTGTGCATTAGCTCCAGTGGTTCTTTTGACTTTGTATTTAAAGCCATGTCTTCATCGCAGAACTGGACAGATGATGCCACAAGACTGAGATATCTCCTTGGCAGGGGGATTGACAGCTTGCACAACATTATCCATCTACACCTGTCCTGAAGTACCAGCAGCACTTGAATTACACAGAATTTTTCCTCTCACTGCTCCTTGACTTTATGAAAAAAAATCCAAAATGTATCAATCATCAACTTTTACTTGGAAATATAGAATGTTTGTAAATACGAAATATGAAATACAGTAGAACCTCAGAGTTATGAACATCAGAATTATGAACTGACTGGCCAACTGTACACCTCATTTGGACCTGGAAGTATGCAGTCAGGCAGCAGCAGAGACAAAATAAAAAAGCAAATACAGTACAGTACTGTGTTAAATGTAAACTACCAACAAAATAAAGGTAAAGTTTAAAAAAAAAGATTTAACAAGGTAAGGAAACTGTTTCACTGCTTGTTTCATTTAAATTCAGATGGTTAAAAAGCAGCATTTTTCTTCTGCATAGTACAGTTTCAAAGCTGTATTAAATCAATGTTCAGTTGTAAACTTCTGAAAGTTCAGGTGTAAACTTTTGTTCAGAGTTACGAACAACCTCCATTCCCGATGTGTTCATAACTCTGAGGTTCTACTGTATTGTCCAGTTCCCCCACAGAAGATGTTTTAAGTGGAGGGTAGCACTCATATATTATAAAAAATTAAAATATAAGAACAACCTCTGTCCTCAATTACACTTGCACAGTAAATAACAACAAAATCCGCCATACCGCTGACTTACATGAAACTATTTGCTTGAGTCAGGTCAGCAATATGGGCTTTATGGATAAGTCTCCACTGCTCTTAAACAACAGTGGCTGGCCTTTGGCAGCTGACTTGGGCCCACAGGGCTTGGGTTAAGGGGCTGTTTATTTGCAGCGTAGATATTTGGGCTTGGGCTGAAGCCTGAGTTCTGGGGCCTTCCCCCCTTGCTGGGTCCCATAGCCTAGGCTCCGGCCCAAGCGTGAATGTCTACCGCAATTAAACAGTCCCTTAGCCCGAGTCCCGCAAGCCTGAGTCAACTGACACTGGCCAGCTGCAGTTTTTAATGTAGATGTGCCCTGTATTAAGAAACAAACCCATGAAATACAGTACTTCCACTGAATGGATGGAAGTTTTCTAAATCTGTAGCATCACTGGGGTGGCTGTACTCTGTAGGCAACACAAGAGAGTCAGCAGCACTGGAGAGGGCTTGGGAACTGGAATTTAAAGGCTCCCACCCCTTGGTTTAAGGGTGGCTCAGGCTGGGCAGCAGGCAAGTCAGAAAAAGCCAGATCCGGAAAGGGACTTAGGTGCCTAAAGCCCAGATTTAGGCAGCACTGCGATCCACATAACTGCTGCCTAATCCTGTAGGTGCCTAAACTCATGCGACACCTACGTTTTTGCTGTACAAGTTCCCTACGTGCCCGAAGTTCTGGCTCTGGGCATACAGACTGCTGCCTCAGGCAGGCATCCGAATCCCTATTTCATGCCTAACTCCCAGTGCAATCTGCAAGTTAGGGGAAGATAGGTTGAGGAATGTTTCTGTTCCCTGCAGGGTGTGATCCAGGAGGTGTACTCAAAGCATGCCTGACGCCACACAAAACAGCCCAGGGGCACAGGAGGCAGTGTCCCTTGTAACTTTTAGTCCAATGGTTAGGGTACTCAGCCAGGATGTGGGAGATCCCAGTTCAATCTTCCCTCTACCTGATGAGGTGAAGGGATTTGAACAGAGGTTCCTTACCTCTCAGAAGGGTGCCCTAACCACTGGACTATGCGATATTCTGATGTGGTGTCTCTTGTTGAAGCCATTTCACTTTAATTAATTATTATCTGGGCCAGAGAAAAAGTGAGATTCACTCTATAGTCCAGCGGTGGGGCACTCACCTGAGATGTAGGGAATCCATGTTCCGCTCCCTTCTCCTCAGGCAGAGGAAGGAATTGAACCAGCATCTCCCCCATTCTAGGGGAGTACCCTAACCCTTGGGCTAAAACTTATAAGATTACAAACCTCGCTCCCTTTGTGGGTCCAGGCCAAATATCAACTCACTGTTTTGGGACTGTAGAGCCTCTGGCTCTCTTGAGTAACCTTTTGGGACATTATTTAGCTTACACTTTGTAACCTACTGTTGCTTACAAACTAGAGAACTTGGGGAATAAACATGAGTGACACAGGGAAGGAAATATTCCTTGCTAGGGGAAGCCAGTGTTCAGATGGCATTCGTAGGAGGAGGCAGAAACACAGCAGTGGGGACGCTCTTCCGCAACAAAACTATTGGTAAACAGAAAAACTTTCCCAGGAACATAGGAACTGCTGGACTGGATCAGAGCACTGGGCCATCTAGTCCAGTATCCTGTCTGAGTCCCAGATGCTGGGACTGGATGACAGGGGATGAATCACTTGATAATTGCCCCGTCCTTTTCATTCCCTTTGAAGCATCTGGCATTGGCCACTGGAGGAAGACAGGACACTGGACTAGATGGATCATTGGTCTGACCCTGTATGGTCGTTCTTATGTTCTTACGTTCCATCTCCAGCAGTGGCCAGCTGCTTTAGAAGAAAGTGCAAGGAAACCCTGCAGTAAGGCAGTTATGGGATAACCTGGCTCAGGGTAAGTGTCTATCTAATTCAGTTAGTTAGAAGTTGGTTTATGCTCAGGACGTGAGGGTCTATATCCCTTCTCAAATATTATCCATATATATATATTCATTCTTTACAAACCTGCTAAGCTCTTGGCCACAATGGTACCCTGTGTCAGTGAGTCCACAGGCTAATTTTGTGTGTGAAAAAGTATTTCCTATTCTTAGTTTTGACTTTGCAGTTGTTCTTGCATAACATGAGAGAGAGAGAGTCTGATTTACCTTTTCCGTATTATTCATTATTTTGTATACTTTATCCTATCATCTCTCATTACTGTTCACTTTAAAAAGGAGATGAATCTTATCGGTCTCCGTCAATGAAAGTTTTTTCAATGATTTGTCACTCAACCCCTTCTTCTTCTGCTGCACTCTTTAAGTAGAGTGACCAGAAGGGAGGGCAAACCACCAATTAGTTTCTAAAACATTCAGTTGATTCCACAACAATGCTCCCATCACACTAACACTCACTTGCTAAGGTTCTGCACATGCAAATTAATGACCAACTACAGACAGACCTAAATGAGGTTCTGAGAAATTCAATTTGAAACTGGAAGAACTTTTTAACTTTCTTTCTCTCCTCCCTCCCCCCACTCCATTGATTCTAGATCCTGAAGAAACTGTTCATGTCCAAACCAAAAAGTCCTTACAGACAAAATTAACATTGGCTAAGACAAAAACTGAGAGCCAGATTCCTGCATGCTTGTGCAAGGGATAGACTGAACAAGGAACCTTACAGCCTCAGCAGCAGAACTTGTATTCACCTGAGTGAAAGGATGCTCCTAAAGAGGTTCTGCCCCTCCTCCTGGCCCCCCAGAGGGAAGGGTGTGCTGAACCACCTTAAAGGGTATATTCAGTTTCCGTACTGCTCCAAAGTGCTCTACAGATACTACTGAGCTCCAAGTAAGGGCCCTAGGAGTTGGCCCTTACTGTTTAACTCTGCTGGAATCACAGATCTGGCAAGTTTGAAAGTCCATTGTATTGGTTTTTCCTTCCTTTCTTTTCCCTCCAGATGGACACACCACAATGCTTTCAGACTCCTGTTCAGATGGATCTCTCTCCTCCCTGAACCTCCCCTATTTTCTTTATTCTTTCCTCAGGTGGCAATGCACTTCCACCTCATCATTAAGCTTTCATCTTCCTATATCCTTCAATATCTTCTTCAAGCATCTCTTTCCTCCTCTGCTGTTCACTTTTTTCTTTCTTATTCTAAGAAAAAAAGAGCAGCAATAGCTAGCATTCCAATTATTTATATATAAATATTTCTTCCTAGTTTTATCCTGAGCTAGCAAAATCTGAAGAACTGCAGGGTCAGGCAGCAGAGTCCTTCTGTTCCCCTTAGACATCTTCACAGCTTGATTCTGAGCTGGCAAAGCAGTTTACATGTCCTATGGAAGAGTGACATTCTTTTTACTCTGCCTCAAAACTTGGTCTATAACTATGCGCCCTATTCAAAAATATATATGCATCCTTACTCTTCCTAAAACAAGGTTTAGTATGTATTAGAAAAGCCTACTGTGTACATCATCTCAGTACAGAATTTCAATTGCTAGAAAGGCTGAGATTGAATTAAGAAGGAAGCACTGTGCATGGCAATGAGCTCATTTTGACAGGCCGAATTCATTTTAAATAATAATGAAGTAATTTCCGTCTCACTCAATGGCTGCATTTTTCTGTAAAAATAAAACATTCTAGTGAGAAAGACACTCTTGGGAAGTCTCTCTCATGGAGATAAATAAGCCAGATAGTAATTAAAAAGCAAATATATTGTAATTATGATTGCAAACTGTAGTATTAAGTGTTAACACACTTCAGTCACAATTACTTTGCATCAATTTCTGATTTACCCACATTAATTTTATAACCAGAATATGGTCAATATTTGAAGAATACATACAATTAAGCATAGATAAATATCTGCAGCAGTTATCTGTGGCTGACATACTTATGAAGATGTGTCACAACCTGACAGAGGAGAGAGAAAGAGAAAGCCAGGAGAAAACACCATGAGAAGGAGCTAAATTCTTACTAGCTGGATGGAAGAAGATGCAGCCCGCAACAATGAGATGCAACATGACTACCTTAGGGCTGATCTGATTGTCTCTTGCAGATTGAAAGGAACAGCTGCCACAGGATCAGATTAGGAAAGACTCCTATGAAAAGGTGCAGACATCATTAGTGACCAAGCAGTGAGAAACAAGAGGGCTCATAGGGAAAGGGGGTGTGGCACAAGGGCTTTATCCTGAAATGCAGAAATACTTGGCCAGAGACCCATTATTGTATCTCACCAGAGCATGATGTATTTGAAGTGGGCCAGGTTGGGTCTGAGAGATGACGTTCTCCTAATTCAGTCTGAGCCTGATGAATGAAACCTGCAGAATGTTTTCTAGCCTCGAGACATATTTCTGGTAGTATTTTGTAGATGATGGTATTTTTTTTAAAAGACAGGGACTCATAAGAACTGAGTATGGATACATATCATGGTACTAGTATCAGAGTGACTATCTATATGCTAATGAGATTGATAATATGGGTGAGAGCACGACCAGTGTGTCTGAATGGGACATAAATAGAGCAAATATGATTTAAATACTAATCCAGATAAAAATATACTTGAAACGTCTTCTCCAAGACATAAAGTAGGTCTACAGAGATGAGGATATGAAACCATTTGGGAAAATTCCCCCCAAATCTCTCTGTGGTTTTGCTTAAGGGAATTGCTGCAGAATGAAATTGCTGGTCACTAGGAAGACAGACCTAAACCAGTATTTGAGGAGTTAAAAGCGCTGATCACAAAGCAGCTAGACTGAAAATGTTATGATTTCGTTATCCCTGTTGTATTGTCAGCAGATGCATCTCCCAACAGACTAGGAGCATGCCTTATGCAGGAAGAGCAGCCAGTTACATTTGCATCAAGAAAATGAATCTGTTCCTTAGCATGCAGAATTCAAAGAGGCTCATCATCACTGGTTCTGAACTTCCCCACCATTCTGTCATTCTCACTTACTTACTCCCTTTCATTAAGAAGTAGATGCAAGTTGACTTCTTCTCTGGTTGTGGTTTCTTACCTATTGTAATCTATATAATTTAGGAACCTCTTTGATAAATGCATATTTGGTTGTAGCTGTTACCCAACTGATACGAGGATGGTTAAAATCTCCCCTGAATTCAGCGTCTTGTGGCTTAGAGTACCATGAATGTTGATGCAGGAATTTCTCATGCTCATTCTTTTTCATTCTTGTTAAAAGTGTGCAAATGAAAGATTATAGAATAAACCCTCCATATTGGCATTTAATACTACAGAACCTTCCAACATGTGAAGTAATCACACTTCTAAGACCTACTAAATAAGAATCTGATCAGGTAGGTTATTTCCATCTCCTTTGCCTATTTGCCATCCCCTCCTGGGTACCCCCTTCAAGGCTTGTGGGTAGTTGTGTGTCACAAACTGCTCTACTTCAGGGTGCTGTTGTCCGGGCACACTCAAGCACTGGGTCCACCTGTCTCCCGCTGGTAGTACCTGATAAGGGCCCCTGCTCTAGGTAATGAGAGAGGACCAATGATGGACTCAGTGGATGATGGCCAATTTCCTCAGTGGTGGTGAAGGTGGATGAATGATGACTGTAGATGTGTGGACCACATAAGGTGGAAGTAAGAGCCAGCTCTTCATAATGTTCATCCACAGAACAATGTCCAGTGTCTATCTGAGGATCCTGTTGAAGCTGTGAAATATATACAGGCTGTTGAGGATCACATATATAACCAGGTACCACCTCAGACAACATGAAGATTGCTTGGAGTGGTACACATAACACTATATCACATGCCACTGCTGAAACAATTGCCTTCAGAATCAGGAATCAATGGCATTTGGTGGATGAATTCTTGGGAAGGGTGGTGGTGTCCCCCAAAATAAAACCTTTCTCTGTCTCCCCAGTCCCAAGAAAGCAGAGTGAAACAAAGGGGAAACAGGCAATGACAGACCGTGACAACAGCACCAGAGATAAAGACCTGATGTTACCAATTCCAAGAGGAGGGGAGTGTTCTGCATGCATGGGCCAAATCCTCTTAGGGAAGGCATAGACCCGATGACCACAACTTCCTGGAAATCCAAATTGGACCTTAGAAGCATGTTCTGCATCACCACATGGATTGTGTAACTCTGAACAGTACTGGGTGCAAGACAGCTCTTGTCAAAGAACTCACCTGCTACGTGATCATAATTACTGGCATCACAGAAGCCTGTCTACCAAACCAAGCAATCAAGCCACTGTGAAGGAACAACCTTCCTCCATTCTGGGGGGTCACACTGAACTCCGGGTGTGGCACTTATTAGACAACCCCAGCACAGGTTTTAACCACATAGAAGCACATCACTCCACATTTACTCTATGCTCAGCTCCAGCATCATTGTGGACACTTATCTGTCACTGTGACCTATGCACCAACAGAAGACGCATCCCCTGTAGAAAAGGATGGATTCTGCCACCAGCTAACAGCAAAAATCCAGTTAATTCTACCACATGACACATGGGTTAGTGCTCAGAGATTTCCATGCCATGACTGGCTGAGACTGAGCTGAGTATGAAATCATGATAGGTCACTTTGGGTTGGGTTCCCCAAATAACACCACCCCCAGCTTTTGACATTATGTGCCACTTAGGGCTTGTCTATTATGGGCTTCTGGTTTAGGAACCTTAACAACCATCACTGGACCTAGATTTAAGACAATGGATGTGCCATGAAAGAAACTGACCATAACCTTGTCAGAAATTGCTCCCTAGTGAAATCTCACTGGGTCTTCAGTGGTGCAGACGTACCAGCAAACTCAGACCATAGACTAGGTGTTACTCAGCTCTCACTGCATTTTCCATCTCCTCACAAGCCAGACGTCCATCAACAGCACAATGTCCAGTGTCTATCTGAGGATCCTGTTGAAGCTGTGAAATATTCACAGGCTGTTGAGGATCACACACATAACCTGGGCGCTCTCTTAGACAACGTGAAGATTGCCTGGAGTGGTATACATAACACTATATCATATGCCACTGCTGAAACAACTGCGTTCAGATAGTCATGCAAAAAACTTTGGCTTTCCTAAGAGGCCTGTGATATATTAATGAAAAAGGCAGATGAATGCAAGCAGGGAGTTGTCCACGAACATAAATGGCTGAAAGGCATTTTCTGGGCCATGGCAAAACGTGACCAGGAGATCTACATTAACTCCCTGGCTGATGAAGTAGAGGATGGCTTAAAACACAGCAATCTCCACCCTGCATCCAGAGCCATCAAGTGCCTGACTGGTAGCTATAAACAGCTTTCTAACATTCCCATCATGAAATCAGATGGCTTTCTCTGCTCATCAGTAGATGAGGTTCTGGACAGATAGAAAACACACTATGAAAGTTTAATGAACCACGCATCTGCTGACAATTGGCCAGAGCTACATGACCTGGCAAATGGCATGGCTGCAGACCGAGGGATGAATACTGTCCCTCTGTCACTCAAGGAAGTATGAAAGGCCATCCAAAAATTATGGAATGAACATGCTGCTGGACCTGATGGAATTCCTCCTGAACTGCTCAAAGACACCTTGGAACCAGTGAGCATCAGCCTGCAGCAACTGTTCTGAAAACAGTGGGTATCAGGCAAAGTACCAGCAGACTGGAAAGATGTCATCATAGTGTCCCTGTACAAGGGCAAAGGATCTCACACCAAGTGTGGCAACTCCAGGCCAATTTCATTGTTATTGGTCCCTGGAAAGGTCTTAGCTCATATTCTGCTTGGCAGGATGTAGCCAATGCTTAATAGATACTGTTGTCCACATCAATCAAGTTTCAGAGTTGAGTGGTTGACAATGGACTATGGCTTTCCCCTCCAGCTTCTAGCTGAGCTGTACCAAGAATTTAACTGCCCACTTCACATGACATATTTTGACATCAAAGTGGCTTTTGAGTCAGTTGACAGGTCAGTGCTTTGGCTCGCATTGAAAGGAATTGGCATTCCAGATGTTCTGCTAAATCTGATGCATGATCTTCACACCAATACTGGTATGAGAGTGCTCACTGGGTCATGGTTGTAGCTGCATTTCTATACAACCGCTGGGGTGCAGCAGGGATGCATTCTTGCGCTGGCACTATTCTGTCAAACTATTGACTGACTATTAGGACTTGCTGCTCCACACACTGGAATCAAGGATAGTCAAGAAGTATTCACTGACCAAGTCCTACGCTGACAATGCTGCCTTGCTTGTGGAGAAGTCAGAGAATTTCAGCTCTGCCCTCAAGGTCTCCAAGACATTGCTGCTCTATAGGTTTCAGTGTCTCGTGGTGAAGACCAAGGTCCAGAATCTTGGAGCTGGGCTAACACAACCCCTGGTGCAGATGGGTTCGAGTACCATAGAAAGCACTGATGAGATCATCTGCCTGGGATACAAGCAGAGTTTAGATGGTCACAATAGACCAGACGTTCTTTGACAAATAGATCTCATCACCTCTTGCCTAAAGTCCACGTGTCACTTATGGACACAAAAATGTCTTTGTCTTGAGTTCAACAGTTATCAAACCTGTGTACTACCTGCATTGCTATATGGGTCAGTAGCCTGGACCTTCTTACCAGCAGATTTGGAGAAATTCAAGGTGTTCCATATGTGCTGTCAGCACCAAAACCTGAGCATAAAGTGGTTTCACTTTGTGTGTGAAATGTCATACTCTCATAGAGACCTGGCCTTCCTTCAGTAGCTCATTATATTCCAAAGTGGCATTGCATACTCTTCAGCCATGTCACCAAGATGGGCAAAAACACTCCAGCACACCGTGCTCTCAAATTCTCTGTCGACGTCTGAAGGGGTGCATGCTCTCACCCCACCTGGCACCACCTGTGGGGCCACCCCAGAAATTTGTGGATTCACAGGATTGAGTGAAATCCAGGAACTTAATTACACAATGCCTGGTGCAATGCCATCAACCGTGGTCACTCTAGCTGGTGCAATGGTCCTCAGTAGACTATGTGTCTGATGATGATGCTACCTTTCCTGGTAGTATGAGAGCTTTTCAGGAGCTCATAAATTATTTGGCAATAGAAGCAGAGTTGCTTCGGTCCTCTGTGTCTAAGAAGGAACATAAACCTTAAACTGCTACAGATTAAAAATAAAGTGACCCTTATGAAAAGTGATGGCCTGTTGCATTTGACCAAACAGCTCAAATCTCAAGCAGCTTCTTTTCTTCCTGTTGCTAAGAAACCAGAATGATTCTATCAATTATGTAAACAAGACTTTAGTTGATTTTTCACCCATCCTTCTCCAGACTTCTAGCTGTGGCTAATGACAGTTCTAAGTCTCAGAGGAGGTTTCACTCTGCTTCTCCTGATAAAGAGTCGAGCAAGCATGACTGTTGGGGAAGGAAAGCTTATTCCTCAGCAGCACTTTTCATGAGGAGAGCTAATTACCAAGCTTTGTTTTCCAGATACGATTTGTAAATCAGGATGCTGCCTTCATTAAACCTTTTGCGTGAGTCTTATAAACAGTTATTCAAAGGCATTATTCAAGAAGCTCTTTCTAAGCACTCCCTTAGAGCTGCTTTAGATGCATCTGATGGAGCTGCCAGATTTGTAGCTCCAGCTGTTGCTCCGACAAAACCTGCTATCTAATTTGGACCTTACATCCAAATTACAATCTACAGTTCTACAGTCATCCTTTAAGAGGCCTAATTTGGGGTTAGACTCTGCCCTTGGCAACCTCTGGGGAACTTGTATGTAGGAGCGGCGTTACAGCCGGAGCTCCCTGGAGGAACTTGGGCTGGTTCTGCCGCAATTCCTCTTGAAGGCTCCAAGGGAGCACACACCAGGGTGGTATTCTTTGCCACTTTGTTAGAGAGTGTAACATGCTGCCCTCTCTGTGCCTGGACAGCTCTATCAGAGATGCACTGAGAGGGCAAGCGAGGGGCCATGGCCCTGCCCACTAGCAGCTAGTACCAACAGGGAAACTAGCCAAGCACTATGCTCCAGAATGAGACTTTGACCCTTGTTGCACCGTTGGGCAGATGACATCATAACAAATGAACGCCAGAACTGTGACAAGATCCAGTGGCTGGAATTTGAACCTAGAAAAATTCAAATTCAAAATAAAGCACATTTTTTAACAGTGAGGATAATTAAGTCATAATTAACCATTGCGACAACAAACCAAGGGATGTGACAGATTCATGGGATAGGATGACCATATTTCCCTACGCTGAATATGGGACACCTGGTAAAATTACTCGTACTCAAGCGAGTTCAATGGCAATCAATCAGAACTAATGTAGTGCCCATCTTTAAAAAAGGGAAGAAGGAGGATCCTGGGAACTACAGGCCAGTCAGCCTCACCTCAGTCCCTGGAAAAATCATGGAGCAGGTCCTCAAAGAATCAATCCTGAAGCACTTAGAGGAGAGGAAAGTGATCAGGAACAGTCAGCATGGATTCACCAAGGGAAGGTCATGCCTGACTAATCTAATCGCCTTTTATGATGAGATTACTGGTTCTGTGGATGAAGGGAAAGCAGTGGATGTATTGTTTCTTGACTTTAGCAAAGCTTTTGACACGGTCTCCCACAGCATTCTTGTCAGCAAGTTAAGGAAGTATGGGCTGGATGAATGCACTATAAGGTGGGTAGAAAGCTGGCTAGATTGTCGGGCTCAACGGGTAGTGATCAATGGCTCCATGTCTAGTTGGCAGCCGGTGTCAAGTGGAGTGCCCCAGGGGTCGGTCCTGGGGCCGGTTTTGTTCAATATCTTCATAAATGATCTGGAGGATGGTGTGGATTGCACTCTCAGCAAATTTGCGGATGATACTAAACTGGGAGGAGTGGTAGATACGCTGGAGGGGAGGGATAGGATACAGAAGGACCTAGACAAATTGGAGGATTGGGCCAAAAGAAATCTGATGAGGTTCAATAAGGATAAGTGCAGGGTCCTGCACTTAGGACGGAAGAACCCAATGCACCGCTACAGACTAGGGACCGAATGGCTAGGCAGCAGTTCTGCGGAAAAGGACCTAGGGGTGACAGTGGACGAGAAGCTGGATATGAGTCAGCAGTGTGCCCTTGTTGCCAAGAAGGCCAATGGCATTTTGGGATGTATAGGTAGGGGCATAGCGAGCAGATCGAGGGACGTGATCGTTCCCCTCTATTCGACACTGGTGAGGCCTCATCTGGAGTACTGTGTCCAGTTTTGGGCCCCACACTACAAGAAGGATGTGGATAAATTGGAGAGAGTCCAGCGAAGGGCAACAAAAATGATTAGGGGTCTAGAGCACATGACTTATGAGGAGAGGCTGAGGGAGCTGGGATTGTTTAGTCTGCAGAAGAGAAGAATGAGGGGGGATTTGATAGCTGCTTTCAACTACCTGAAAGGGGGTTCCAAAGAGGATGGCTCTAGACTGTTCTCAATGGTAGCAGATGACAGAACGAGGAGTAATGGTCTCAAGTTGCAATGGGGGAGGTTTAGATTGGATATTAGGAAAAACTTTTTCACTAAGAGGGTGGTGAAACACTGGAATGCGTTACCTAGGGAGGTGGTAGAATCTCCTTCCTTACAGGTTTTTAAGGTCAGGCTTGACAAAGCCCTGGCTGGGATGATTTAACTGGGACTTGGTCCTGCTTTGAGCAGGGGGTTGGACTAGATGACCTTCTGGGGTCCCTTCCAACCCTGATATTCTATGATTCTATGATTCTATGATTCTATGATACACAGTACAAATGTTCAAATTAACATCAAGATGACTGAGGCCCTGTTTAAAAAAAAACTGCGTAGTTGGATTCTTTTTATTTACCTTTTTATCTTTAAAGCTTCAGGGTTCACACAGGGAGGGGTGGCACATACGGGGGGCGGGGGGGATGACGCGCACACACACACACACTCCTGTACACCTCTCTCACCTATGGAGGGTGACTGACCAACCTGACCCTCCCTACCTGGCGCTCTCTGACGTCCATGCCTGGCTGGGCCCCTCGGATGGACCCACCTCTCCTGGTACCTGGCACCGCATCTTCCCAAGGCAACACTTGTGTATGTGTGTGGGGGGCATGCAGGGTCACATGCCCCCCTTCCCAGATTTCTGCCAGGGTTCACACCAGAACATGGCCAGCAGCAGCCTTTTGCCACTCTGTGGGAGGGAAGGGATGGGAGCTGCTTCCAGTCTCAGGAGAGGAGGAGGAGGGGGGAAGGGATGACTTAGCCCTTGTCATTGCAGAGCTCATCTCTTCCCCACCCCTCCCACTGGAAGCAGCTTGTCCCTTCCTGCCTGCACAGTGTTGAAAGGCAGCTAACACCTCCAGGCTGCTGCTGGCCACAGACATAACCCAGCCACCTCCTGTCCCCTGGCTACAGCCTGGGCAGGAAGGGGTTAAGCTCTAAGGCTGAATTGTGCACCAGGGCCCAGGGAATCTGACTGCATGGGCTTCAGCGAAGCGGGCCAGAGAGGTGGCTCAGCAGGGAAAGGTGCCTAGGGGATGGAGGAGCCCCACACTCCCGGCAGGATCCAGAGTGGGATGCAGGGGGGTGGGGGTTGGTGAAGAGGGTGCTAAGCCCCTGCCCAGGGGGCTGCTGTGGAGCCTGCAGGGCTGGGGCATGAGCAGGCTGGAAATCACTTCCCTCCTGCCACTCCAGAGCTTAGCTGAGGGGCAGAGAGCCTTCCCTGTGACAGTGCTGTGCGGAGCTTTGGCATATGCAGGGCTTGGCTCCTCCTGGCCAGCGCCCTGGGCTGGAGGGTCTTGGGCTTTCCCGGGGCACTAGCCCAGCCAGAGGCAGTGGGGGAAGGAAGAAACCCGCCGGCCAGGCTGTTGATGAGCTGAGCACTCTGACCAGGGGCTGGTTCTCCGCACAGCGCTGGGAGTGGGACGCGCCCGACTGGGGGCAATATGGAGGAGCAGCGGGGTTGGGTGGCTGACGGGGCAAAGCAGGGAGAGGACAGCGAGAGGGGGAGCATGTAAAGGGCCAATGCATGGTGCAAAAGAGGCGACACGTAACCGGCCTCCACCTGGCACCGGCCAGCACTCACCAGCCACTGTAGCTCGCCACCAGTGCCGGCTGGAAACAGGATGGGAGCTGGGCCCTGCTGGACAAGACCTGGCATGCAGCAGAGGCTTCACTGATGGACTGGCAGGGGGAGCAGCCAACCCCACATATTGCATCTCTTCTGACCTTAAATTCTACAAATCACTGCTCTGTCTTGTGGGTTTCCTCAGCCTCAACCTCAACCCAGGAAGCAAAGGACATAATATAGATACCACAGACCTTGGAATGTATCCTATTCATGCACTATACCATTATGGACAGGGAAATAATCCAAAATCATGGTGCCAGATCACTCTTGGGGAGCAGCAGCCACTTAAGGCATTTGTCTCTAACTGAATGGTACTGGAATGTCGGTTAGGAACAAGGCTTCAAAGAATGACCTTGACCCAGACATACGAGACTTGGAACTTTGCTCTTTTATTTCCATTTTGTGAGCCTTTCCCACAGTTGAAATTTGGATTCACAATTAATAAGAAGTCCAACTTAATAAAGACTTCTAGTGTCTTAGAAATTTCACCCTCCAAATAAACAAAATTAAAAATAACCTCAAACTACTGCATGCATTTGCTAACTATTTTATGCTCCATTCTGAGAGCAGATCTGTCATTCCAAAATAACTACATCTGTCTGTTCTAGCTACTTTCTTCAATGCACCAAGATTGTTTCTACACAGTATATGTGTGCAACGTTCCCTCTATGCAAAGCACCAAAGTGTCTGATGGGTCACGGAGCTGTGGATTTGGTGGAAGTTTAGACCTTTTCTTCATGCAGCCTTATGTAGCATCTGTTTGTCGTACCAGTTCAAAGGGCATCTTGCTCGTATATTTTGTGCAACTGGCAGATAATAGAAATAAATCTAGGTGTTGTGTATGTTAACATAACTGAGAGCTGAGAACATGAAGAAAAGTGATGTGGTCTTGGAAGCAGAGTGACCTGGATGAATCTGTTAAGCTGTGGAAACTTCTCTACTGTTGTTCTGCTGAGCCAGTGTTAGTGAAAGGTCAGAGAAATATGCCCTGTTCCAACACCAGAGAGACTAAATCTAGTTCCTCTAAAGAAATTTTTACATTAATTATGTTCGCATCTCCTTATTGGTGGATAAGAGAGTGCAGGTGTCTCAGTGACAACAAGTACTAGAAACTTGTACTTTCCATATAAGAAATTATACAGGTTATTTCCAACATTACTATGAACTAACACATTTGCATTGCCATGTACTACTGCATAGTTGCCATGCTTTTCAAGGGAGTCATTGTATAATTCTCACTTTTGCCTTAATTTTCTGGTAAATTCTGTAAATACCTTCTATTGCCACACTCACTATAGACCAGTGGTCCACAAACTGTGACAGAGGATGTGGAAAAAGCTAATGTACTCAATGCTTTTTTTGCCTCTGTCTTCAAGAACAAGGTCAGCTCCCAGACTACTGCACTGGGCAGCACAGCATGGGGAGGAGGTGACCAGCCCTCTGTGGAGAAAGAAGTGGTTCAGGACTATTTAGAAAAGCTGGATGAGCACAAGTCCATGGGGCCGGATGCGCTGCATCCGAGAGTGCTAAAGGAGTTGGCGGATGTGATTGCAGAGCAATTGGCCATTATCTTTGAAACCTCATGGCGATCAGGGGAAGTCCCGGACGACTGGAAAAAGGCTAATGTAGTGCCCATCTTTAAAAAAGGGAAGGAGGAGAATCCTGGGAACTACAGGCTCGCAATTTTAAACACATAGTTCTTGGATGCACCTACTACCCCCATCAGTATAAAATAGATGTGCTTATTTTTGTTTATGAATTTTGACACACAATCAGAGCTTGCTTTCCAATATACAAAAATCTATTTTATCACAATTAACCTTCATTAGATTTTTATGACATCTCCCATCCATCTAATCCATTACGAATGTTGCCTTGAAGAAGTCAGAGGACTCACTTATTAATCAGAACCAATAATAACAGGCTGTTGCTGCCAACAATGGAATCGTTGTAATTCACATGTCTAAAGAGTTGTCCCTGAGCCAGGGCCTAATTTTCAAACTTGGGTGCCAACTGATGAGCCCCTGAATTAGCTCTTAGGTCGCTAAAACAGGCATGCAGGGACCGATGTTCGGGCACTCTCTTACAATTTTAAAATGCAATGCAGACGGAAGGCTGTTGAAACCATCCAATGACAGCCCCTCAGTATTTGACCAACCTGCGGGGATGCTGTTTAGAAGCAGTGAGAAAAGGGTTGATGTTTTGATGAGAAAAGGGAAGGGCCGATGCAAGGAGGTTTCATGCCCTAGGCGAAACTTCCACCTTGCGCTGCCCCCCCGCCACCGCCCTGGGGCAGCTCCCTGCCACCGCCCCCTCCCCTCGGCCCGGGGAGCCACATGCAGCAGCTCCCCGCCCCAGCTCACCTCTGCTCCGCCTCCTCCCCGAGCACGCTGCCGCTTCTCCCGCCTCCCAGGCTTGCGGCGCCAATCAGCTGTTTGGCGCGCAAGCCTGGGAGTGAGAGAAGCAGAGCGGGGCGGTGCTCAGGGGAGGAGGCAGAGCAAAGGTGAACGGGGGCGGGAAGCAGTTCCCCTGTGTGACAACCCCCCCCCCGCACCGTTACTTGCTGCAGGAGGCCCTCCCCGCGCTCCCCTGCCCCAGCTTACCTCCGCTCCACCGCCGCCCCCAACCACTTGGCGCCCTAGGCAACCACCTAGTTTGCCTAGTGGTTGCACCGGCCCTGTATCTGGGGTACCAACCCTCCAACAAATTACTGCTTGTTTAGCCAGTATTAACTCCTCTGCACGTCTGCAACCTCTCCTCCTTTGTGTGTGTGTGGGATTTGTTCTTGCTGCTGGTGGGGTTCACAGCAACCCATGGAGTTTTGCTGCCATGGTGAAGGGGATGGCCCTTGGTGAAGGGGGTGGAGTGAAGAGGGTTTTGCAATAGGCTTCCTGGATACCTAAACCTAGCTCTGAAAGCAGTGCTCATATATTCTTTGACGTGCTCAGGTTTGTACTTGAGGATATCTCAAGAAGTAAATCAAAGGACATTAGGGATAAATCTTTGGAAAAGAGTATATCAAAACTTTCCACAGCTGTTTTTGCCCTGCATCTGCTGTTTAGGGTACAGAACCCTCTGACAGTTCTGTGTGGGAGAAAGTCCCATGCCCTGATAAAACCATTCAGAGAAGACTCCTCATGTGGAATTCTGAGCTATACTGTTCTTTCCACAGGTATCCACACTTGTGCAGTCAGGGCAACATTTGGGCTGTTTGTTTCCAAATGGCTTAGTTTATCAGACATTTGATTCCACCACAAGCTTCCAGATTCAGATACGGAGGTCACCAGATTGTTTGTTTCCAGAATGGAGCTTTGTGTTGTAAAATGCCTCTGATATTTAAGTTAGCGCAGATAGGTTTATAAACCAATTAGATGCTAGTAGTGTAGTGAGAGTGTCTGTAGCCAATTGTATCAGCCACTGTGTGCTCAGCACAGCTAATACACAGCATTGAACTTCAGAAATAGTGTTATTGAGAAGAAATCTTGGCCAACACACCAGGATTTTCTCTCTCTCTCTCTTCAACCTGTACAGTCACTAGAAACAGGAAGTGGGGAACTCAGTGTAACATTTCAGCCAAAGGATGTGATCTCCAAGCTGAAATCCCACTCCCCCAAGTGATGCAATAGGTAGCAGTGTGAAGTTTGGGAGCTTCTGGCCCACAGCAAGCATGCCACCCACAAAGCCATGCTAAGGGAGAGACATAAAGACTTTGCTCTTCTGGTGAGTCATTTCCCACTTTAATAATAGATTCCACTTTCAGATTACGTTGCCTCCAGTGAGTTAGTTTTACAACAGCTGTGGAAACAAATTAAACAAAGTTTTGATATGCTCTTTTCCAAAGATTTATCCCTAGCATTCTTTGATTTCCTTCTTGAGATATCCTCAAGTACAAACTAGATGGAAGCAATATTTTCTTCCCCTTATAGATAAGCTGACTTTGAGCACCTCAGAGAATATACGAGCACTGCTTTCAGAGCTGGGTTTAGGTGTCCAGGAAGCCTACTACAAAACCCCCTAACGTGTTGCAGACTGAAGATAGCTTTATGTCTTTATTTCAACACAACTGTTTTCTCACATTTAGTGGACTTCCTGAGGATGGTTCCCTCTGCATTCCAGGGTCAAGAGTAAGGTCACAAAACCTGCTGCTTTTTCTTCCTGGCTAGCCCTGAGAAAGAAAGCTAGATGCTAAGGTGGTATGCTCTCCTTCCCGCATCATCCATCCTTTTTTTCCTCTTGTGAAATCTAAAACCATATCTGCCAGCTTTTTCATTCCAGTACCAGAGGGGGAACATTCTTGCATTTTTGAATATGGTAACATCATATAAGTTAGAGACGGAATAGTACTATTATAGCACCCTTTTCTATCCCAGAAAGTCAAGGATCATTCCCTACAGTACAGCCTATTTAGGTTTCTGTTAAGAATTTTGATTTGAAACATAAACCTGGTGCAGTACAGGTACATCGATGTTCCACTGGAACAGGTAAATGGTCTTTTTGTCTTCAATATTTCTCAGAGCACCATTTCCCCCTGAAAGCTCTGCAGTTAAGAAGTTGATCACTAAAGGTGAAACCATGACAGCAATTATTGTTAATAGGAATACAAAAAGGAAGTATGTTTAAAGATACGTCCCATGGGAACGTGCCCCTAAAAATCAGACTGCTGGCTAGCTAGAAAATCCTAAATCAACCATTTGTGTACAGCTGTATGTACACCAGTGCTGTGTGCTTACCCAGGTATAGCAATAAATTGCTAGCTTAATTTATTGACAGGGTGATAAAATGCTATTGGTTTTCCTAGGTTTCTTTTCCCTCCTCCCATTGGGTTATGTTGACAGACTGAATGCTAATTAACAGAGTAGAGAGGGACACCATGTGGTACCATAACAAAGAAAGGGCTATATTTTCGGCCTACCCTTCCTGGCAGCAGCCACATGTAGCAAATGCAACACCTGCTATTATCATGCTGTGCTCACAGAGGGTAGGTTGATCATCCCACTTTTCATTGTCATTAGGGATGTCATTACAGCTCTCACACAAAGGAAGTATGGTCTAGTGGTGGGGGACCAACATTGGGAATTTAGAGACCAGGGTTCTCTTCCATTGACTCTCTGGGTATTTATTTATTTATTTAGTGGCAAAGAGTCCTGTGGCACCTTATAGACTAACAGACGTATTGGAGCATAAGCTTTCGTGGGTGAATACCCACTTCGTCAGATGCAGCCATCTGACGAAGTGGATATTCACCCACGAAAGCTTATGCTCCAATATGTCTGTTAGTCTATAAGGTGCCACAGGACTCTTTGCCGCTTTTACAGATCCAGACTAACATGGATACCCCTCTGATACAATTTATTTAGCATCTGCATATTTGCTGAGCCAAACAATCATAGGTGCTGGAACTAAGAGTGCTGGGGGTACGGCTGCACCCCCTTGCTTGAAGTGGATTCCATTATATACAGGCCTTACAGTTTGGTTCCATCGCTCTCAGCACCCTCACTATCAACATTATTCAGGCACTCCTGCAAGAAATAGCATTCTTAGTGGCCAAGTGGAGCTCTCGGAGCCCACCCCTGAATTTTCGTTAGTGGGCACCCCTCAACAATGTGTATCATAGTTTGATCTGTGCTGCAGCTGCAGCTTGGATTATCTTGAACACCCCAACAGTGCTGGTTGACTGCACAGAGGCCTTGCTCAATCCGGAATTGGTTAAGAAGAGCCCACTGACAACGTGGCAGGTCAAAGCTGGGCAGGTGAGCAGTAGGGTCTATGACAAGAAACTGATTGGTGATTGATGTTAAATACCAGTCTTTCCACCACAAGGACTCTGCTATCACATCCTGGCGTGGCAACCTCGACCACTGTGGGTGTCATGATGAAAGATGTATAGCCAGTGGACTAAAAAGTCATTGAACAAGGGCCAATTTGGGTTTGCACATCCCTTCTCAAGCAGTTTGCCAGCTGCAATCTCCCTCCTGATGTAAGGGGGAGAAATGTGGCTCAGAACTGGAAGACAGGAAAGATGAGTCGGTCGGAGAATTCATGTGATGATGAGCATTGTTGAATTGAGTTGCATGTCTACAAGTTTGGTGTGTGCCAAATGATTACATACTAGCACACAGTACTCTGCTATTGAATATGATATGGCAAGGGCTGAAGTCCTTTAAGGTTGGAGCATCTGCTTCCCATGAAGAACCTGCCAGTTTGCTGAGAAGCTTGTTGCGTGTCTTGACCTTCGCTGCTGTCTTGCTCAAGTGGCTTTTTGTATGTCAATGTTCGATTGAGGGTCAGACCTAAATAAACTGGGTATGCTTCAGCCTCTGGCTGCAAAACTGGTGCCTGTCAAAAGTCATCAGTCTCCCAAAACCTGGTAAAGACCCAAACCAGGCATCAAACTACCACCTGATATCGCTGCTTTCTGTGTGTCTCAAGGTCTTAGAATGCCTAATTTTACAGTGAATAACACTAGAGGTGGAGAACATCTTGAATGTTGAGCAAGTAGGCTTTTGACAAGGTCGAAGCACATGTGACCAAGTACTTGTGCTAATCACATATTTATCAAAAATGATTTTCAGAGAAACCTGGAAACAGGTGGTATTTTCCTTGACCTCTCTGCAGTGTATGATATGGTGTGGCACATGGGTCTACCTGTTAAAATATCAAGAGTCCTCCCACCATGGCTTACTGATGCCATCGAACTGCTACTCCGAGACAGATGGTTGAAGGTGCATGTGGGTGAGAAAACAAGTGCTTGGAAAAAACAGAGGAACAGATTACCACAGGGGTCTGTTCTAGGCCCAACCTTGTTCAACCTGTACAGAAATGACCTGCCACCAGCCCAGTCATCTACGCAGACGACATCTGCTGCGGGCTACAGGCTCTGACTTTTTCTGATCTGGAGATGACCCTGAATGACGATGCTGCAGAGCAAGCCAACTACCGCAAGACATGGTGCCTTCAGCCTAGCACCAGCATGACAGTCTCTAGCACATTCCACCTCCACCATGCCAATGCTAAGAGGAAACTAAACATCATAATGAATGGCCAGAGGCTGAAGCATGAAGTATACTCTCTGGGTGACCTGGGGCAAGTCAGTTAGTCCTCTCTATAGCTCTGATTCAGTAAACCACTTAAGTTTGTGCTTATCTTTATGAAATCAGTAGGATTAGTTACATGCTTGAAGTTAAGAGCATGCTTTGTTGGATTGTGGCCAGTCTCTCCTTCTTTTTCCACTTTATAAATAAGGGATAATCTACCTCTACCACAGGGATGTGATGTGACACTTAATTTAGGTATGTAACGCGCTTTGAGATCCTTGGTACTACAGAGATGAATAGAATTGTAACAGGATTACTGTGCTGGTTCTGTCTCTGCAGTGCAGAGGGGAAGGACACTGTGACTCTGAGGAAGTGGAGAGTGGGCATGCAGTTTCTGCCTGGAGGAAAAGCAAAAGCGTTTTTAGGAGTCAGCAGCATGAGCAAGAGGAGGGGAGCTGCCTCACTACCCTCTTGCAGAAATAAATACATGTTCTGATTTCTGAGCTCATGCCTGTGCCTTCATTGCAGGGACTCTACCTGGTTTGGCTAACCTACAATGAAGAAAATTGTGAGGTCACAAAACAGTGTTAGTTATTCCCACACTTTTCTGTAATCCCCCCCTAGCATTAGCAATATCTGACAATAAGGCTCCCTGGCTTCTCTTGGGATGATTTCACAAGATAATCTTCCTTACTTCTCTAGAGTACTATTTTTACTGACCTATTTTCCCTTCGCTTTTAAAATGCTCTGTTGACATTAATTAAGGCTTCCCTAGCCTTGTTAGCTCAGTGATCTGTTTTGTTAGGGAATAAAAAGATGACCTTGCTCACTAGATGGGTTTTTTAAAGCTCTTTTAGTTCTAATCATTAGTGCCTTAAGGAAGAGAGCAGTAGTTCTCAAGCTGGATAACTGAGAAGAGCTGTAAAAACGTCATGTAGATGGCTGTCAAATTTCTAGTTGTATAACCACAATAATTTAGAAGGTAGACATAGTTCTGGTAAGTTATTCTGTTATCACACAATGTGTATTGTTAATTCCATGCACTTGAGCAATGTGTATGTTGTGGTGAAGTTGTACTTTCATTTAATGATAAAATATAACTATGAAACCCCGAGTGAGTAGTTCAACTGTCAGGAGTTGAACTGAGCATACACAGCATAACTAACTGCTTTTCACTGCTTCTATTCTAGTGTCCAAAAAGAAAAGAAACACGGAGCTAAGTGGCACACTGGGCTAGTGCACTGACCTGTCACCTCTGGTGATCTGCTTTCAAATGATAGCTTAGGGCACAATGAAAATGAGTTTGGTGGTTTCATTCAACTCCCAGCTTGTGCACATCACAAAACCATGACACAGTTTAATGTAAGTGGCTGTCTCTGCTCAAGAGAAACCCAGGATGGGAACAGCAAGGGTGTTGAAGATCATTAATGGGAAGCACTGGAGGAGCTGTGTAGGAAAGCTTGCCTGTTTCAGGGTAGTGCTATTAGTCTCAGCATCATGATGTTATATTCACTCAGATATTTTATAAAAGGTATTTTTTAAAAAAGGAAAATATAATCTCTTTGGCCAAGAATGATCTTTTGGACATATTACTGTGAAAGTACAATATGTTTGATTTCTACACAACAACCATTATATAAAGTAACACAAAAGTTACTCATTTTAGGGTAGAAGACTAGTGACAAAGCAGTCACATGGGAAAGGCTTAGATATATGTAGCAATCAGCCACACTAACGTGACTTGAATTCTATAATGGCCAATCTGGAGGGTTATTTTCAAGGGACAACCACAGAAGAGTTCACAGGATTATTGACACTTGGCCAGATTTTTAAAGTTATTAGGATGCCTAGTAGGATTTTCCACAAACATATAGGTGCCTAACATCTATTGAAATCAATGAGGTTGAAGTGCCTTGGTGCTTTTGAAAATCACGCTTGGCACCTAGATACCTTTAAAAATCTGGCCCATTGCTCCTAACTCATGTGAATACCAAATGTATGCTCTCTTATTTTGTGTTTCTACAAAACCTAGCCCAATGGGCTGAGGTCCTGATTGGAGCTTCTGGACACTATTGTAACAAATAATTTTTACAGTGCTTGCAGCTATGTTATGATAATTTGCCAAGGACTATTTTAAAAAGGGGGTATTTAAAACTACAAATCCAAAATTAGGAATATAAATATAAAATGAAATGCTTACAAGTTACTGAAACATGCTGCCTAACATCAGAAACACAAGACAACAGCAGAAAGCCATGCAACATATTTTGGCAGAAGCACACAAACGTTTTACAGCTCATCCCACTGGGTGCCATGCTTACACTTACATTAGTCAGTTTCATACTACCTTAGTTTGTTTTAAGCATTTCCATCGTCTGTGAGGGAGGGAGGGAAAAATAGAATGGTTAAGGTAAAATAAAATGAAATCTTACACATTGTTTAGTTGGTAAATGATCTCATTATTTTATTTAGTGCTAACAGTGTGGAGGGGATGAAGGAAATTATCTAGTGATGTGCTTACGTCTATTTTGCTAACCATAGAAATGGAGCTTTGTGAAAATCAAGTTGTGAGGATGATTCAGTGATGTACCAAGGAACCAGATGAAAAACTAAAATTTACAGAGGAAAACATGATGAAGACCGAAGAAAACCAAAATAAACAGCCTTGATCAATACTGCAACTTCTTCCGTTGTGACTGAAGTAAGACTCCTCGGAACATCTTTCCAGCAGTGAGCAATTTTAAATGTTGTGTCTGCATGAGTGCTTTAAAAAATATTTGAAAGAAAGATGTAACAGGAAAAAAAAATTACCACAAGCCAGAGTAATTAGTTGGATCAATGATAAAACCACACCTGAGATGTGTCCCTAAGTATACCCTGATCTATGTAAATCTTTCATGCTTTTGGATGACATGCGACAGCATTAAATTAAAAAGACATATTTTGGTCTTGCAGGTACACTGCTCATTGCTGTTAGCTGTGTTTTCAAAACAACATGTACCATTTTAAAGAACCCAAGCCTGCCAAATCCTTACTCATGCAAGTAGTCACAGTGCATTAGGTTTTAATTGTATAAATCTTTTGTGCTATTAATTATGCACACATGGAGGGCCTGTGATTGTGAGGTTTTAAGCTCCCTCAACTCTCATGAAGGTCAATGGGACTTGAGGATATGCAACATCTCAAAGGATCAGGTCCTCAGTTTCCCTATTTTATTTATGTTTTTAAGTATGCAGGTATTTGTATGAATACATGTAACCTGTGCATATGATGGAGACACTAAAAGTTACCCACAAGCACAGAATTTTCATGAGGAAAACTGTGAATGGAGATGTTTATTCAACATTATTAAACAATTAACGTCTGTAATAATGATGGAAGAGAGAGAAGTTTTCACACAGGAATTTCAAACTGAGTAGACAAGTGGCCTTAATTTGTAGTATTCAAGAAGAAACCTAGAAGGAAAAGTTGGAATAGATACTTTTGATGGAATAGACCAAGACAATCATTTCTTAACCAAGAACATAGATCAAGTACCAGTATCACTTTGACAAACTATGCTCTGTCTCCAAAAGGACGGAAGAGTTGGTTTGAAGTATCAGTTACCGTTTCAAACAAGTCAAAGACACACCAGAAAACATCTAAATCCATTGATTGAATGATAGATATGCTTCTAGTAAAAATAATATATTAACCTTCCCGAAGATTTATAGCAGATGGTAAGAAATGCATGAATTTGGGGTTTTTTTTAAGGACATAGCTGGATTTCTATTTTCGTGGAAGCTTTGACTTTGCTTATATTGCTACTGGTGTAACCTCCATAAAATGATGTATTGGCTTGCCTCCTATGTGCATATTATTTAGGCAATGAAACATAAAAGACTCTCTGATGTTGTTGATTAATGCATACATTGGTTGTATAGTGAGATACAAGGCAAAGCAGCTGTCTTGATTAAGAGGCTGAAAAAACCTAGAAATATAATACTGTACTGAATAAATGAAATTAACCAGCATTTCATGTTTCTTCTTCAATATTTATTTCTCTGCTTCTGTATTGTAAGTCTGGAGTTTAGAATTTTACACCTATGTAATACTACTTAGTCCCTTGACTCTCTCTGAATTCATTCCTGTTAAATGGAATTGATGCTGATTCTGTTCTGATTAAGCAGCAGTCATTACAACTCACTCTCATGGCACTAAAGTGGTATACTTGAGAGACAATCCAATAAAATTCCTATCCTATTCAGGTATGCTCTGACTAAGGCTCCAGTCCTTTAAATGAACTCATGCATATGGGTACTCCCACACTGAGTGGAGTGGTGCTCCTCATAAGTGTAAAAGTTATTCTCATGCATAAAGTGTTTGCAGGATTGGGGCCTAGGGCTGAACCTTGTTCACTTGACTGTCCCCATTTAAATCAAGTCAACTACTCATGTGGGTAAAGTGAGCAGGATCTGGCCCTAAGTGACATCTCCCGTGTCATATGTTGAACACTAAAGCCAATGCTTTGGGCCAAATGTTGCTCTCAGGGTATAGGGGGGAGGGTGTTTCCCAGTACAGCTAGACAGACACATGCTAGCTTTGCTCAAGCTAATATGCTAAAATTAGCAGTGTGGCCAAGTGGTGGTGGTGACTAGGATTAGCCACCCAAGCCCAATGCTGCCCAAGTCCCTGGGTTTGTGCTGAGGTGGCTAGCCTGGGCTGCTGCTGCAGCCACATTGCTATTTTTAGCTCACTAGCTTGAGCAGAGCTAGCGTGTGTCTATGTACCTGTGTGGACAGCACCCTCCCAGCTGCCATGTACATAGCCGCAGTGTCACCAGGATAGATCTGGAATAATTCTGCTGAAGTCAGTGGAATTAGTGCATATTGATACTGGAGTAACTGAGATCAGCACTTGGCATTTTATGTTTATATATATGAGCTGGATGAAATCTTGTTCTGGTTGAATTAAAATCTCCTTCAAACTGATATGTAAACAAGCCCTTCATTTAAGATAGTTGTAAGAAACAGTTAAGGGCCACACCTAAAACAAAGCCTAATAAGTCGGCCCAGGAACTAGCATCATGAGGATGGTGGTGTGGTTCCACTAAGTACTGTGACCAGGTGCGTGCGTGCATGTGAGGGAAGGGAGAACACACAGAAACGAAGAACAGACAAGAACACACACAGAGGCAGAGAAACCAAGAGAGCCAAGCGGGAGCCTGTGAGAACAGTGTGACCCTGAAAAAAGCTAGAAAGGGAGCTTTTGGATCTGGTGTTAACTAAAGAGGCTCGGGGGCTGGAAGCTAAGAAACTGCTCCTTTTGTTCTCGGTTCCTCCTGCATTTGGAGAAGCAGAACTTTGTACATTCCTTGTAAATAAACAAAGTTGCAGCAAAGAAAATTCCAGTCTCCCAATTTCTGCTCCTAAATGGAACATTTCCCAGGCTCTGAAATTTGACTAGCTGCTCAGGTCAAAAAGAGGCAACATAAGCAAACAAAAATGTAGTCTAGTTTTGGAGTGGTCATAATTTTGAGCACCCCCTCAGCTTAGGACCACAGGGGGAATTAATTACATTTATTAGAAGCTCTTGTCTCTAAAATAAGACATAGAGGGTCTAACTCAGTTCTCTGTTACATTGGTGTAAATCTATTTTTGTTTTTAAGCAACAACAAAACATCTGTTAGTGACGCCAATAAAATGCTCCATTATGTATATAAGAGTAATAATACCCTTCTAGAAGTATTGATGGCATCCTGCCAATGGGAACTGACAGGATTTAATACTACAATAAAACATGCCCTGTTGTGTCTTCTTAATTAATAGACTAAGTCTCCACTGATTAAGCATGGAGGTTATTTATAATAACCACAGCATAACCAAAAGGAAAATAATTGATTCAGTTGCTAAATTCCCAGGATCATGTGTGATTCATTTACACTTAACCCATTGGATCACTCTAATTTATCTGTGATTGACAAAATTAAAGGAAGAGGGTTTTTGGATAAGCATTTTTATTATAAGCACTATTAATCTTAAGAAATAGTTCCATTTGTGAGGGGACAGTGGAGAGTTAATGGAAATATGGCAATTGACACTTCTGCAAAGTGAAAATACTCCGACAAGACATATGAAACGGTGCCAGATCACTAACTGAAAAAAATCTTTGCTATGTTGAGAATGAGATGCAATTACTTAAAATTATACATCACAGCACAGCCCCTGTAAATTAATCTAGTCCTTGCATCCTCTCTTAAATATTGTACCAATTAATAGAAGTATATATTTAGATGAAGAGGCTGAGAGTTCTGCGTCAGTAGATGATGATGATAACTCAGCAGTACATCATCTGAATCTTTGGAAACTTCTATAGAGGCTAGATCTGTCAGATGAACATTTGTAGAACAAAATTTTAAGGGACTATTTTTGTAATATATAGAGAGTTTCAACAATACATCAGACTATACAATGTATCTATTTTAGAGTAGAGCTGTTAGCACATTTCTCTTGAACAATACCCTCTTTAGAATTTTTCAGACATGAACATCTCCTAAAATGAAGCCTGCCTTTGAACTGTTTTTGAAGATTTTCAACAGCAGGTCATCAGAGACACTTTCATCAGGTCCTCAAAGTACCAGTGAATGAATGACCCACAGATCCTCAAATGAGTAGCAGTTATGGTGAAAGGCTACCTTGACACCAGTGAGTACAATATGCATGTACTTCAGCAATATATAAATGTTATTCTGCTGTGTTAGGGCTTGATCCTGTGAGGTGCTGGATGCCTCCAGCAAGGTGCTGGGCATTTTCAACTTCCAATTCCAATGGAATTGAGGGCACCCAGGATTAGGATCTGCCTATTAGATTAATAAAATAATATTATCTGTTCTTACCTTGACGGTCTGTTGAAAGCCTTATTTGTATACTTATTCACTTCCCATCTTGACTGCTCAGTTAAGGTAACTCTTTAGTCTCCCTAAATCTCTGTCCCTTAAATTCACAGTGTCCAGAATGCTATGGCCAGAATACTCTCCAATTCCACAAAACAGAACCATGTCACCCTTCTCTCACCTTCACTGTCCTCCTATCCATCTCAAATCCAATTCAAAACTAGCACCTGGTTTTCCAAACTCCCCATGAAACAGGCCACCCCACCTTTCTACCCTTAGATCTACCTACTTCCCTCTCTGTTAATTTCACTGCTCCAGAACTGACTTCCTCTCTTCTCCTCCTTTTCCCCATCCTATAGACTTTCCACAGTTAGAAATCGCTCTCTCATTTATGATTCTAAGGATTCCTCGCCTACACGGAAATCTCATCCTCCCTCCAAACGACTCAGTGATTTCCATTCTTGAAATTCTGCCTGAAGGCCATCTTATTTGCTCTTCTCTATGGTTGACTGTAAATCATATTCCAAAAAAAAAGAAACCTATAAATTATGTGGACTCAGTCCAGCACTCAGTCAAAACGTCTATTGCAATCAATGAAAGTTCTGGCTGAATGAGAAGCACGGGACCAAATTCTATTTGTACATGTAGGCTTCTGTGCTCAGTTCAGCATTAAGATTCATACAGCCTAATCACTGAATTTAGCTTTGCTTTGGTTTTAAAGTAAATTATGAAGAGACATACAATTGGGTCGATTTGATTCAAGACATTTTGAGAAATCCCCAAATATAAAGGCACTCATCTATCACTATAGTCCTGTTACTGGAGCTATCCCTAAACAGAAGCAGTAGGCCGCCCATTTCTGTAATGTCATTTGCAGATTTGTCTCCCTTGAAACTGGTGCTTCCAAGAGGGACGCTGCCATGTGGATTGCCAATGGGAAGACATGGTAAAGTCAGTCTCCCAAATACTACTTTGACAGGCAGAACTCTGGGAATCACTTCATTGTGGATACAGCATTACAAAAATAAATAATAATGAATGGCATCCCTGAGTACCTCCTGCATATGTGGATTTTTGGGCACTGTGGAGCTACTCATGCATATTGCGGTCTAGAAAGCCGGACCTAACCCATAGCTACTGCCATCCTCCTGATGTTATGGGCCAAATTCTGACCCTGAATGTGCACAGAGTTGAATGGAATCAATGGAAGCCCCATGTGCGTCCCCCAAAGGCAGAATCTGGTGCCACATATGGTTGTGGACTTCTAAAGATCCCATGAAAATTACCAGATAGACCTGGTAATTTCACCAAAAAATTTATTAATTGATTTAATGTGGCTGGGAGCACACAGCATTTCCCATTATACTTCTGAGGCTCCCAATTCAACCATCCATCCATGTTCAGCAAAATACTTTCAGCACAGGCTTCACTTTAAACACATTCTTAAGTTAATGGAATTTAAAAACGTGAGCTCAAACACTTTGCTGACTAGGGGCGGATTGAAACATGTATTTAAATGCTTTGCAAGATTGGGGGCTTACATTCTAAAGCCTGGGCTACTTGCACTGCTAACGCTTGCGTGGGGATGAGAACATCTACCTCTGGGCTGTTACTCCCCTACTCAGTTTGTAGGTGGGGAATGATCAGGATACTGACTAACTGGCCCCAATATACCAGCCAACACGCTGGAGGCAGTACCAAGGGGTAATAATCCACACCACAACTGCCTGTCTAGAGCATAGGGGAAGCAGGAACCAGACTGTGATGCTTAGCGTTCCTGCCCTACTCCTGGGGCAGAGCAGCTATGCAGTACCCCTTCCTCAGGCTGGACTGTAAGAGTCCAGTCCAGTCCATAGTATTCAATTAGGGATCCTAGCACTGAGCACTCACATGAAGTCCTGACAGAGAAACATACCAAATCTAAGGGCACGTGTACACGGCCCTGCAGGTCAACACTACAGGGGTGTGAATAGCAATGTGCACCGAAGTGTTGTACTGTAACTCTCCTAGACTACTGGACATGGCAGGCATTGATCTAAAAGGTTCCTAGTTTGCATTAATGTACATACAGAGGAATTACAGCACAGCACTTTGGTACGCAGCACTATTTAATCCCCCTTAGTCCGAACTGCAGGGCAGTGTAGACGTTCCCTAAGTGTCAAGTTTTAGATTATATCATTTACTAGGTTTGCTGTGTTTTGAAATGCGTACATATATAATAGGTATGAATGAATTTGTAATTAGATCCCTTTTAAAATTAAGAATGGTACAAAATGATGCTGTAATGTTTTGAATAATATTTACTTACTTTTGAAAAAAACAATATATACATATTCTTGTTATACTTTTATTATAAAGAGTTTGGAAAACAGAGCTTCTACTTATTTTGAAAAAATAGCTTTAATAATACGTAGTTTACATATCCCTTTTCATTTCCAAACAAGTTATGAGCCTTATATAACTCATTTGATTAAAGGATGTGGAAACATCCATCACAATTTCTTAATATATGGACTAGTACAAGTATATTATGACTGCTAACATAAGGACTCAATTTAGAAAAAAATGTGTTTCTTATTTCCTCTCCCAACTACTCTTATTCCTGTCTCTTCAAGATCTTCTAGCAGAATCAATCAGAAGAGGTTTCTTTTACTTAATCGTTCCATTTCCTTTAATTTTTAAAAGCCATTCAGATCATTATAGCCAACATACAATATTTTTTAATCTGTGCCCCAACAGTTCTGCCCCTCACAACAGAAGACTCATTTTTTGTTTACAGGACATACATTTCAGACTCAGATTTTAACTATTAATCTGACCAACAACGTAAGAAGCAAAGGGCCCTTTACTGCACCACTGAAGTCAGTAGGAGCTCTGCCATTTCCTTCCATAGGAGCTGGATCAGGCAGGGAGTAGTTTATTTCCTTTTAATGCTGTTCCCCTACATGTCTCTCAGGGTCCCCTCTGGAGAGGTGCTGCGCTCCCTTAACTCCCATCTAGTTCAACGACACATTGCGGTCACTGACCTCAATGGGAGTGGAAGGTGCTCACTGCTCACCACCTCTCAGCAACAGGCTCTTAGACTCAGCCAGCACACATCGCCTTTCTCCAAACTAAGTCCCAGCCCTACAATGTGTTTCACATGCGCCCACTGACTTTAGTTGGGCTCCATGTGAATGCTGGGCTACACTAACACGGAGCTTATGGCAGGACTGGGGTCTAATTCTGCCTCCACATCATTTCTACCTGTCATTTTGCAACCCAGTCAAAATACGTGGGAAGCTTCATCCTGCTGGGACTTCACGAGTCGCAGTGTTTTAGATTGGAATGTCCCAGAGCTGCATGTAAACTCCACTGCACACATTATTATTTTTGCATCTAAATCTTCTTTAAAATAGTTGGATAGACTCTTTTCATAGCTGAGCAGCCATCTCAGTGAATGTAGAGGGTGATTTACAGTTTGTACTTTGTACACTTTCTGTACTGGAGCATAAAATTGAAAGGCTTATGCCAAACTCATTCATACATGGACACATTCAAGAACAAATTAATTTTAAAACACTTACAGGATATAAAATGCTTCCAAGTCATGCTTTACAAATCTACAGAGTAATTTATATCATAATATAGCATAATTAGAAAAGAGCTGCTGTGGAACAGATAATATGGCATTTTTAATCTAAAAGGATTTTAGCATTACGCTTCTCTATATTATCTGTAATTCAGACCTGAAGGGAATCGTGACTAATCAGTTTTAAAACAAAATTACTGTATAAAAGAGGGCTCACCTAGGGGAAAAAAAGATCATTTAAAGCCAACTTAAGGTTCCTAGAACCAGGGACACACCACAGTAAATCAGTGTGCTATAGACTGGACTTGGGGATGGATTAGGATCTCACACTGGTATAAATCAGGAGTTACACTGGTTTAAAACCAGTGTAAGTGATATTAGACACTGGCCCACCAATACTAGATAAATCCCCCACACAGCTGGAGAGCCAGGGATGACATTAGCTTAAAAAACACATTTCTCTACCACTTAAGCTAAAGAAGCATGCCCTTAGCTAGCACTACTGGTAGGCCCCTTATCCTCTGTGTGGACTAGCTACTGGCAGGCACCATCACTCGCTGACTCAAGATATACATAAAGCCAGTATATTCCTTATGCCACCTGACCGCTGGAGGCAGAGAGGACTGATCATGGGAGATGCTAGGAGCCTACTTTGAGCTGATGAATGCCAGCAACTCCCACTTCATCCAATGGGAGCTGATGGCAGCACCTCACAGGATCAGGCTCTGCGGCTGCATAAGGCAAGAGCAGGCATAATGCCTGCAGGGATGCTGTAGTGTGTGTGCTCACCAGCAAACCTTGCTACAACTTTTAAAAAAGAGTAGCTTGAGTGTCAGACCTACTCCCTTTCCCAGACAAGCCTTAACTCCCACATGCCATACTAGTGCTTCCACAAAATTCTCCATATGCTCAGCATTTATAATTAGCAAACACAGTAAGAAATTATTTTAAAAAACTTAAAGGTAAATAACTGAACCAAATTCAGCCCTGGCATAGGGCCACAACTCCCAATGAATTCACCGTGGCCGTGTGGGTGTAAGTGAGAGCCGAGTTTAGCATGTTGATAGCAAACTAAAGTAGTTACTCATATTCCCCCAGGCATTCTTCTGCCTGAATCTGTTTAGGGGCACTTATGCCATCTGTACAAGCAGGAATTTAACATGCTTCCTGTAGAAGGTATAAATGCACAGTTCAGGATGAAGTAGCTACAAGTCCCTCATTCACCCAGCTTGGTTTGTGTATTATATCTGTATAGCTGGTACTGTAATTCAGATGCAGATAATGCATTCCTTCATCTCCTCAGGAGAAATATAGACTTAATTAAATGTGGTCAACCTCTAAAAGGTGCAAATTTCAAAGACAAAACTGCAACATAAAGTATTTTGAGCAATGGTAAGCAAAGTAGCGTCTACGGACTAAAAGGAAATTTCATACTTAGTAACAGCCAACACTTGTAGACCAAATAATGTAACTTACAGTCATTCAGTATTAAGAGACAAGGTGGGTGAGGTCATATCTTTTATTGGAGCAACTTCTGGTAGTAAGAGAGACAAGCTTTCAAGCTTACACAGAGCACTTCTTCAGGTCTGGGAAACAAACTCAGAGCGTCACAGCTCAATACAAGAGTGGAACAGACTGTTAAGAAGCAAGCCTTATTGCCTGTCTGGCAATCTTAACATAGCTACTCAATGGTTTTTATTTAACTATATCAATTTGGTGGTCATCAACACCTAATTACATTTCATAGTGGCAGCTTTCCTATAGGTGGATAGTGAAAGTGAAAATGAACTGAGAATGAACATCCAGCTCTATGCGGGCAGCCTGGTTGGCAATTGGTAACTGGAAACCCTTTGCAACCAAAAAGCTGGCAGAGGTTCTGCCGTGCTCCAGCATTTTGTTCAGAGTGACAGAGCTCTACACTCAAGAGAGAGGATAACTTTGGTTCATCCTCATTCAGTGGTGAAGTGAAGGCAGCAGTCAGAAGTAAAATAGCACTATAGTAACAAATGGAAAAAGGGAAAATTAAATAACAATCAATATAAATTAGAAGTTATGTAAATGTAGAAAACTCATAAGGGAAGCTAAAGATATAAAGGAAAAATCCATAGCTGGAAGGGCTAAGGACAATAACTAGTTTTTAAAGTATATTAGGAACAAAAGAAACATAGCAATAAATGGTAACGTTAATGAGGCAGAAGTGTTCAATAAATATTTCTGTTCTGCGTTTAGAAAGAAGCAGGATGATGTACTTCTATTACATGAGGATGATAAAGTTCTTTCCAGTCCATTAGTAAATGAGGAGGATGTTGGACAACATCTACTAGAGAGAAACATTTTAAATCAGTAGACTAGGCTAACTTGCACCTACGAGTTTCATAGTTTCATAGAATTTAACGCCAGAAGAGACCATTAGTTCATCCAGTCTCACCTCCTGCATATCACAGGCCATTCAATTTCACCCAGATAGCTCTGTATTAACCCCAAATGACTTTAGTTAGACCACAGGAGACCAAACTGTTGCATGCCATAGGTAGAGAACAGGAAAGACTGAGGTGCTACCAATGTCCAAGGCCCCTGCAATGGCAGGGAATTGATTAGATCAGTGGTTCTCAAACTTTTTTTTTGCGGATCACTTGAAAATTGCTGCAGGTCTCAGAGGACTACTTAATGATCTTTCAAAATGTTGTTTATAGTGTTACCTAACTATTGTAAAGCACTTTGGATAAAAGCGCTATATAAAAAAACCCTTAATAATAATTAAAGTTTTTTTGTTCTACAAATAAAAGCACACAACTCATATTTTGATATCAGTAGTTTTACCTTTCTAATGCGATGGACGTGCCCTCTATCCCCTGTCGCGGCAGTCTCTGAGCTGGGGCTGGGAAGGAGGAGGGTCTCTCCATTTCTCCCAAGCTGGGGCTGGGAAGGAGGGGGGTCTCTCCATTTCTCCCACGCTGGGGCTGCGAAGGAGGAGGGTCTCTCCCCCACCGCAGCCACAGAGCTGAGGCTGGGCAGGAGGGCTGTCTCTCCCCAGCAGCCACAGCCCGGGAGCTGTGGAAAGTCGCCTCTTTCTCTGGTCACCACAGCCCTGCATGTCCCAAATTCCCCCTTCCCCCTCTTCTCACCCCACTGCCCCCTCCCACCTACCCCCTATTCCCTCCAAGGCCACCACCTCACCTTACATGTGCGTCTTCTCAAGGGTCCAGGCACCTAATTAGTGGAGCCACGCTTGCACGGCTCCACTAATTAGGTGGGTGGCCCTTCATTCCGTCGTGTGCAACCTCCCAGGCATGCACCTTAGAGGAAACTATCCACGGACTACCTGAATGGAGCTTGTGGTCCACGGACCACAGTTTGAGAACCTCTGAATTAGATGGAATATGCTTAGATGATACCAGCAGGCGAACCCTGCCCCATGCAACAGAGGAAAGTGAGCATCCCTCAAGGTTCCTGCCAAGCAGACCTAGGGGATAATATCTTTCGAACCCTAAATCTAGTGACCAGTTTGACCCTGAGCATGTGAACAAGACACAGCAGCCAGGCATCTAAGGAACAGCATTCTTTGTATTCTCTCAAAGCATTGGTCCACCCCTTTCCTAAAAGAGTTGGCTCTGCCCCCTGCTCTGTCCCCAGCCTTGCTCCGCCCCCTGCCACAGCTCCACTCAGGCCCCTCCTCCACCCCCAATCCAGCTCTGCCCTCAGTCCCTCTCCGCTGCAGCCAGCTCAGCCCTCATTCCCTCTCTGCCACCCAGGCCAGCTTCACCTCTAGCCCCAGCTACTCCCCCAGCCCCAGTTCTGCCTCCAGCTCCGTCTTCAGCCCAAGTTCCTCTTCTGAGGAAGCCTTGGCTGTGTATCATGGGGGGAGAGCGGGTGCGAACAGATTCTAGTACTGGTAAGGGGGACGCGACAGGAAAAGTTTGGGCACCACTTGGCTAATGTGATCTTTGGATGAATACATAGGAGAGGTACTTGTGGCACCTTAGAGACTAACAAATGTATTTGGGCATAAACTTTTGTGGGCTAAAACCCACTTCATCAGATGCATGCAGTGGATAGGAGAGGTGACTTTACCTCTGGTGAGACCAGTACTGGAATACTGCACCCAGGCCTGATTTCCACTTTTCAAAAATGATGTTGGAGAGGGTGCAGAAAAGAGCCAAAAAATGATTCACGGGCTGGAGAAAATGCCTTATACTGAGAGACTTAAAGAACTCAATCTGTTTAGCTTATCAAAAGAAAAAAGATTACAGTTTCTAAGTATATCCACCAAAGGAAGTGGTGGATTCTCCGTCTCTTTATGTCTTCATAGCAGGACTGGATGCCTTTCTGGAAGATATGCTTTAGCTAAATAGAAGTCACTGAGCTCAATACAGGGGTAACTGGGTGAAATTCAGTGGCCTGTGATATACAAAAGGTCAGACAAGATGATCTGATGGTTCCTTCTGGCTTTAAGCTCTGTGAATCTATTTTGTTGCCATTCAGGAGCTCTCTCTAGAATGAACCATGCAGGGGTGTGTACCCTAAGCACAGCCTCCTGTAATCCTGTCCTTGGCTGGACCCTTGTGTGGCGGAGACACATGGGGGAGCCTATCTAGTCGTGGAACCAGTACCAGGATTTGGTTCCAAAAAGCACAATCTGTTGGGTCCTATTTCTTCACTGTGAAACATTTTTGAATGTATTCCTCTAGGTGTTAATGCCCTTCAAGTGCATATAAGAGTTATAGCCTCACTTAGGCAACTTCTTGTAATCTTTCTCCATGAGGCAATCAGTTCAGCCCCTTCATTGCTACATTGTGTTTTGGTTGTGCCATAGTATCTGATACATACTCTCTGGTCTTTACAAGTATTACTTGACTGACTTCAGTGTAGCTACTCCAAACTACTTTTATGTGAGAGGAGAATTAGGGCCATTGCATTTTATGGATAAAATACTAAACTAAATCACGCAACCCCAGAAATTAGAGGTGGAGGAGCTATCCAGGACACCCTCTACCCCAACCAATGTAGCAGTGTTTCCTACAGTGAATTTCTAAAGCTTTGATTAAGCTAGTTTTAAATGATTCCAACAATGGAGCTTAAACAGTTTCCCCTGAGAAGCTATTTTGTAAACTAACCTGTCTCACCATTGCCAGTAAGCCTAGCCTTTTCTTTTCTTTTTTCTTAATTGCACTCTGTTGTTCCTATTTGTCTTCCTGTGGCCACCCACAAACAATTATTTTTCCTCTTGATGTGAATGACCTTCAAGTGGATACAAGAGTTATATCCTCACTTAGTCATTGTTTAGCAAAGCTATGCAACTTCTTGTAATCTTTCTCCATGAGTCAATCCCTCCAGCCTCTTAATTGCTATATTTATTGTGGTGGTGCTGTAGCATCTGACACATGCTCTCTAGTATATTTTTAAATTTTTCAGCCTACAGCAACTTACTTTAAGGAGTGCAAAGGCTTAAAAGAAAGTGCCTATGATGTCAACTGCAGCAAGACAATAATCTCCACCTTCTTTGAAACTGACTGTGTCTATTTCTAATTCCTTTAAATTGTCAATCTCATTGTAAAATGCTTGCAGAGATTGACTCCTACACTCAGTCTGTCCAATGGAAAAGTGATTGCATCATGGAACTGCATTTCATATTTTAATACATTTACCCTTTTGTAAGAGACAAATAATAAAAAGAAAATTAGATTGAAACAGCTTGCTATAAAATGTATCAACACTAACAATGATAAACCTCATAATTCTTGTGTGTGCTTCAAGAGGTTGCTGGAGAACACCTGCCTTTGAAGGGTAAGGGTATGTGGGGAGCAGGGTAGCAACATTTTCTTTGCTTTAGATGGTAATAAAATTTCCAATGCCTTTTGTGACCCCTCTGGGGATTGCAATGGACTGTTTGAGAAATACTGTTCTAGCACATCAGAGGCTTTCAAACTGTGGTTTGTAGTCCATCAGTGGTGTGCAGAGCACTTGCTGGAGGTCCACTTTGTCTGTCTCATGATGCTGGCTCTCCACCTTGTTTCCTGGTCCTAAATCACATGAAAAGAAGCTAAAAATATATCACATACTTTCCTCATATTACTTTACTTTGAAAGCAACTGCTGTAGAGGCCCTAGGGACAGACACTGTGCCATTGCAAATGAAAGGGGAGGTGGCCTATACAATTGTGAAGAGAAGAGGTGTCCATGAGATAGCCCGGATACAAACTTTTCCTGACTTTTTTCTTGAAAGTAGAGACAAGTGTAAGGAAACAGATCAGAGAGAAAAACAAACGATTCAGGCCCATTTCTATTTTCACTAACTGACCATCACCAGTTAGACACACCTTTTATTCCGCTGACTTTAGTGGAATCACTCCTGATTTACACAAATATATGTGAGGATAAAATCATACCCCAAATTCACACCTTTGTAGACTGAAACCCTCATACTCTTCTAGGTGATTTAACAATTAAATAAAACCATGAGAATTTGAATGATAAATTCAATTGAAAGATCAGGATAAAATGGCTGGTATTACAAAACAGGAATTATGAATGGAAAGTTATTGACAAATATCAAAAGAAGAAGGTTCCTTAAATGAGGTCACCACAGCGAAGTGTTTTGTAGAGCAGTTGCTTGGCAATCAAGTGACACAAAGAAAGACTTCTGAAGGACGTTAATCAAGGTACAAGTAAAAAGAAAATGAGATGCTTCAGGACACAAAGGCTACAGGAAGTGCATCTACAGCAGCAACGGTTGATGGAAATCATAAGGCAGGAAATAAAACTAAGGCTACTTGAGGAAATGAACACAAGAACTGCAGAACACCTATTCTGACAATGTAGCCATTTGTATTGCTAAAAGGGAAATCAATGAACCATATGCAAGAAGACAGGCTTATTAAATGATTGACTGTCCACCTGGAAATTCCTGTCTGTGAATTCATCATGGTGATACAGTATAAAAAATAGAGACTAGGGTTAAGAGGTTGTTCACTGAAGTGATCAGGTATCTTATAACTTAGATTTGCAAACAAAAGAGGGAATGGAAGACCACTGAAGCTACTGCTTTGGGTTTTATTAAAACGGAACCAGCTGTCACATAGGAAATATATGTACGGGAAGGTAAAAGAGACTTCCCCAAGTAAGAAGTGGGAAGGATTATCATAACTAAATCCCACAATGTTAAAAATTGGATCGGAAAGAATCTGGTCACTGTAGCAATTGGGCAAGTTATAATGTTTAACCTATATATGTTAATTACATTTGCAACTGAAGTTTTCCTTTTGGATAACTCCAGTTCTACTAAAGACTTCATTGTTGTAAGAAATAATACCTTCTTCTTTATCTATGAAAGCTGTCTTAGGTAGACAAAATAGCTATACTAAGAAGTTAACATTTTTAACAGAATCCCTAATCAGGGAAACGAAATGTGTTTGAACTTCATAATGTTCAACCCAAAAAGTATGACTGTTAAATAAAAAAATCAAACAAAACCCACAAAACACTATTACAGACTATGCCCAGCATTTCACATGAACAAGTAGTAATTTATAGCCTGATCCCCGGGGCCACTGATATCAATGGAATTATTTCCATTGATTTCACTGGGTTTTACATAAAAATCAAGCTCTCAGTAATTCTATTCTGAGATGTAAAGTTTTAGACATTTTAATTCAGACAGGCCTCTGAACAGTACTTAGTTGACAATCATCTTTATGTTTATTATGATAGTGCACAGGGACCAATATTGTCCATCTTCAATTTCTATGTTCTATGTTCATCCAACCCCTTATCTGCACATTTCCTTGCCCTCACCTCATTTGACTTGCAACCCTGGGTCAACTCTCCCACTCACCAAAAGGGCTGTTCACTTGACACATTTTTCACCTCTGCTCTCTCTCTCAGCTCTCTGTCACCTGATCTCTTTCAGCAATACCTATCAGCCTCCTCTGCATGCCCTGTCACTCACCCTTTCTCTCTGTGACTTCCAGTCCATCAGCACTGATGATCTCTCGTCTCCTCTCAGCCCTCTCCTCTCTGCCTTCCCTTCCCTCCACTGATATGGATGTCAATTTATGAGCTAACAAATTGCATCCGATGAAGTGAGCTGTAGCTCATGAAAGCTTATGCTCAAATAAATTTGTTAGTCTCTAAGGTGCCACAAGTACTCCTTTTCTTTTTGCGAATACAGACTAACATGGCTGCTACTCTGAAACCAATTTATGAGCTCAAGCTCAACAAGGCTAAAACAGAGCTCTTAATTTTTTCCTCACAAGCCCTCCCTACTACTTCTTTTCTTGATCTCCACCCTCCTGTCTGTGACATAGGCCCCAAACCTCCCTGCCATCTTTGACTCGGACCTTCCTATAGGTCCTCACATCCATTCTATGCCTATATATTACAGATTCTTTCAGGATAACATCTCTAAGCTATGGCCTTTCCTATCTACTCACACAGCTAAAACACTTGTCTAGGGTCTCATCAGCTTGTGTCTTGATTAGTGAAACATCCTTTTCTCTGGCCTTGATCGATTCAATCTTGTCCCACTCATATCCATTCAGAATGCAGATGCAAAGATCATTTCCATAGCCCATTGCTTTGACCCTGTCACTTCTCTCTTCGAATCCTTTCATTGGCTCCCTCTTCTCGAGTGCATCAAACATAAGCGACTTGTCTTCATTTTCAAGGCCCTTCATGGCCTATCCCGTCCCCCGCCCATATCAACTTTCATTCACTACTGAAATGTCAATTCCTTTCTCTGATTGGTGCATGATGCCAGCCTCTATTGCCTACTTGTTAAATTTTCAAACAAGCACCTTCGCGTTTCTCTCATGGTGCACCTCACACTTGGGAGAAGCTCCCCATCAACATCCACAAAACTAACTCATCCTCTTCTTCCAAACTCTTCTGTGCCACGATGCCTACAATAAACTTGACAAAGGCTAGGCCGTTGGTGTGCTGAGATACTGCCTATCATGCTGACCAATACTACCTCCCTGTTTCCTTGTACTCCCCTGTCTGACTGTATCCACTTGTTGTCTCTTGTCATATACTTAGTTTGTAAGCAATTTGGGACAGAGACTATCTTTATGTTCTGTGTTTGTAAAGCACAATGGGGTCATGGTATATGACTAGGGTCCCTAAGTGCTATGGTAATACAAATAATAATTAAAAATAACCAGAACTGGTTGGAAATTTTCTGCCAGGGCATTTTTCCATTGGAAAATGTTGATTTGTTAAAAGTGAAATGTTCTGAAAAAAAGTGCCACCTTTGATGAAAATTTGTTCCAAAATGATTTTCAAAAGGATTTTGATAAAGTTGAAATGTCCCCAAAATGAAGAAGTTGAAATTGGAACAAAAGTGTTTGAGTTTTGTGAAAATGAAATGTTTTGATGATCCCAAAATGCAAATTTTTGATAGGAATTTTGGTTTGTGAGAATTTGTTGTTTTCACTCTGTTCCAGAATGGAAGAAATATCAGAATAAAAAAAATTCTCCCAAAATGAGAAATCTGATTCCCACACAGCTCTAATAAGAGTATAGGGGCCACATTGTTCTGTCACAGTATGGACACAGAGTCATAGACAGTCCCTAGATACAAAGAGTTTACAATCTAAATAGTGAAGTCAGACAAACAGGGTAGGGGAAATGAATAGCACACACAAGACCAGTGAGCAATGTGGTGAGGGCAAATGTCATGTTAGTGCTGCAATTTTGGTTTATTTAAAATATTTTCAGTGGTTTATGTTTGGAGGGAATTAGCTACATGGAAAGGCAATGGAAGGGAGGGAGCTGGAAGGGGTTGGAGCAAACAGCCAATCAGCACCGGAAAGAACATTCTGAATAAAAATTGCAGAAAGCATGATGATGACATTTGTGCCCTTGCTTGACACTCTTTGCAAATACTCTGCTGTCTTCAATCTCTGGCTGGGCCCTCCCTGAAGTTTCTTTTTCAAAGCCCATATGGCTGAGGGAGGGAGCGGTGGATGGTTCCTAATGCCCACACCCCAGCAAAGTTCTGAGTACCAGTGGTGCTTGGGGGTAGGGGAGGAGGATTGGCCTGGCTGGGCCCCATTTTACCCCCTCCTCCAACCCAGTGCAACAACAATTTTATGATCACTATTGCCCTAGGCCCATCTGAACCAGAAGCCTAGAGATGAAATCTTGGTATCCCATTAGTTTATCCTGGGACATCCAATCCCCAGAATGTTGGATATTGAATGAACCCCAAATATTTAGCTTTCAGAGTACAATATTAAGGTGGGTCAGCTTTGGACACTAAGGCCTGTTGAAATACATCCTAGACTACTCAAGAAGCTGACAGGAGATATCTCAGCCATTAGCGATTATCTGCAAAAACTCAAGGAAGATGGGACAGATTCCCAAGGACTGGAAGAAGGCAAATATAAAAAAAAAAGGGGAATAAGGACAAACTGGGGAATTACAGACCAGTCATCTTAACTTCAGTACTCTGAAAGATAATGGAGCAAATAATCAAGCAATCGATCTGCAAACACCTAGAAGATAATAAGGTGATAACAGTCAGCATGGATTTCTCAAGAACAAATAGTGTCAAACCAACCTGATAGCTTCCTTTGATAGGGTAACAAGCCTTGTGGATAGGGAGGAAGTGGTAGACGTAGTATATCTTGACTTTAATAAGGCTTCTGATACTGTCCTGCATGACCGTCTCATAAAAAACTAGGGAAATATAGCCTAGATGGAGCTACTATAATGTGGGTGCATAACTGGTTGGAAAACCATTCCCAGAGAGTCGTTATCAGTGGTTCACAATCAAGCTGAAAGGGCATATCAAGTGGGGGATCCTGCAGGGATCAGTCTGGGGTCTGGTTCTGTTCCATATCTTCATCAATGATTTAGATAATAGCATAGAGAGTACACTTATAAAGTTTGCGGACGATACCAAGCTGGGAGGGATTGCAAGTGCTTTGGAGGATAGGATTAAAATTCAAAATGATCGGGACAAACTGGAGAAATGGATGTAAATAGGATGAAATTCAATAAGGACAAATGCAAAGTACTCCTCATAGGAAGGAACAATCAATTGTGCACATACACAATGGGAAATGACTGTCTAGGAAGGAGTACCGAGGAAAGGAATCTGGAGGTTATAGTTAAGGTTAAGATTTTTTCACTGTTATTTTTAGTAAAAGTAATGGACAGGTCATGGGCAATAAACCAAAATTCACGGAAGCCTGTGACCTGTCCCTGACTTTTACTAAAAATAACTGTGACAAAATGGGGCTGATGAGGGGATGAAAGCCCAAATCCTGCTGTGGGAGAGGAAGGGGTTTGGGGGGGGGTGTCCAGCACCCACCACTGGCGGCAGCTGGGAGCTGCGGAAGCCCCCCGCCACCTCCAGAAGCTTGGAGCTCCAGGTCCCCCACCACCCATGGAGACTGAGTGCCTTGGGGTCCCTGCTGGGTGACAGATCCAGCCCCACTGCTCTGGGGCTGAAGCAGAAAATCTGTAACTTCTGTGACCTCTGTGACATAATCTTAGCCTTAGTTATAATGGATCGATCACAAGCTAAATATGAGTCAACAGTGTAACACTGTTGCAAAAAAAGCCAACGTCATTCTGGTACGTATCAGCAGGAGGGTTGTAAGCAAGACATGAGCAGTAATTCTTTCACTCTACTCTGTGCTGATAAGGCCTCAACTGGAGTATTGTGTCCAGGTCTGGCTGCCACATTTCAGGAAAGATGTGGACAAATTGAAGAATGTCCACAGGACAGCAACAAAAATGATTAAAGGGCTAGAAAACATGATCTATGAGGAAATATTGGAATAATTGGGTTTGTTTAGTCTGGGGAAGAGAAGACTGAGTGGGGACATGATAATAGTTTTCCAGTACATCAAAGGTTATTACACAGAAGGTGGTGAAAAACTGTTCTCCTTAACCTCTGAGGATAGAACAAGATGTAATGGGCTTTAAGTTGCAGAAAGGGAGGTTTAACTGGACACTAGGAAAAACTTCCTAGCTGTCAGGATGGGTAAGCACTGGAACAAATTGCTAGGGAGGTTGTCAAATCTCTGTCATTAGAGGTTTTTAAGAACAGATTAGACAAACACCTGTCAGGAATGGTCTAGTTATTACTTAGTCCTGCCTTGAGTGCAGGGCACTGAACTAGATGACCTATTGAGGTCCCTTCTAATCCTACACTCCTAGGGTTCTATGATATTGGCTGTCTCTTATACTGTTGCCAACACTTCTGCAATATGGAAATAGAGGACATCCTTTCCCCAGAGCTCACTGGAAGGTATCTTCCTTGCAATCACCACAACCTTCTGCATGAAAGAAACAGAGGGAGAGGAAAGCTGGTCTTGCAGTTAAGGCAGTGGGTTGGGATTCAAAAAATATTAGTTTAATTCCTGGCTCTGCACCAGACTTCCTGTGTGACTTAGCATAAGTCACTTAATTTCTCACAGCCTCAGGTATCAACCTGTAAAATGAGGATAAAATGACTTCCCTTCCAACACCCCTTTTTCTATCTTTTCTTTTTAGAACAGATTATAGGCTATTCTGGGCAGGAACTCTCTCTTACTCTGTACAGAGGTTAGCACAATGGAGCCTCAATCTCAGTTGTACCAGCATACAAATGAATATTATAATTTGTTCTTTTTTGGTGCCTGAGGATAGATTCTATTAGCATGAGCACCTAATTTTCTTTTAATAAAACAAGTACAAGAAATAATTAAGAAATAGCCTCCTAAAAAGCAAGTACTCCACCTCAGAATAGTGTTTAATTCTTGAGAAAATTAAAAGCAGAAAGACTGATGCAAGGCACAAGAAGTTAGCTTGTGGCACCTTATTTAAGCACAGTCTTTTGCTCCCTGGACTTTAGAGGTTGGGAGTTCTACAGTGCTGGTGATCTGAAACTGAAAGAAACTAATATTCTTCTGATCTGTGTGAACAGAATATCCCAGTCTCTTCTCATACTGTCTTATTGTGAAATTAGGTTTAAGCTATTTCTCCTTGAAATATAAGTGTACAAAAGGAATTCAGACAAACCGCCAAAACTCTTGTGGGTTTCTCTGGACTTAACTTTTAAAGATTCAGCTATCACTAGTTTGGTCTCACCCAAGCAAAGTGGAATTGGCCAACATATGAAATATGGTGGTTAGGCACCAGTGGAAGCTTTGCTTCTCACAATACATAATCTCCCTTCACCTTGTCTCTATACCGTACCAGCACTAAGGTATCTATGAGACGGCCAAACTACCGTAGGTTTCCTTGGGAGTTCAGTTGTTTCCTTCCTGATTGGTGAACAGGTTCTGTTATTGGGCATGGCAGATCTGATCCTCTCAGTCCCTCCCAGATTGAGAATCAACAAAATAATGGTTGTGTATTTTGTTCTTTACACAACATACTTAATATGAAGGACCCACATTGGGATCCAAATAAAAGAAGATTACTCACCTTGTGCAGTAACTGAGGTTCTTCAAGATGGTTCTCCCTATGGGTGCTCCACTTTAGGTGTCTTGGCACCCTGCGCTTGTAATCGGAGATTTGTAGTGGCAGTGCCTGGTTGGGCGTGCATGTGCCGTAGCTGTCTCGTGCCGGTCCAAGTGATTACGTAGTGGTGCGCAGCCAACTTTCCCCTGTTCTTTCTCTATCCCAGAGAATCGGTGTGAAACTCCAAAGTAGAGGGGAGGAGGGAGGGTAGTGGAGCACCCACACGGACAACCACCTCAAAGAACCTCAGTTACTGCACAAGGTGAGTAACCTTCTCTTCTTCTCTGAGGAGTGTCTCTGTGGTTGCTCCACTTTAGCTGACTATTGAGCAGTGCATGGGAGGGGCTTTGGAGTTGGTCTGTTGACAGTGGATAACACCGTAAGTCCAAACTGAGCATCTGCTGCTTATTGTTGTTCTAAAGCATAGTGTTTAGTGGAAATATGGGCTGATGCCCAGGTAGCTGCTTTCCAAATGTCAATGATAGGTACATTATTGAGAAAGGATTCAGATGTTGCTAACGCTCTGGTGGGGGTTCCAGATTGTTGTTTTGGTAGCACAAATAGGTACATCCGGATATCCATTTGGATAGCCTCTGTTTTGAGATGGTTTAACCCCTCAAATGTTCTGTTATGCAAATGAATAGTCTAGGTGATTTTCTGAATGTTTTTGTTCTTTCTATGTAGAAAGCTAATGCTCTGCAAACGTCTAATGTGAGGAGTGAGGCCTCCCTGCCATCAGCATGTGGCTTCAGGAAAAATACAGGTAAGTAAATGGGCTAATTTAAATGAAAAGGGGAGGCGACCTTGGGTACGAATTTAGGGTGCTGTCATAGGATTACTTTATTTAAAGAATATTGTATAAGGTGGGTGTGCCATGAGGGCACCTAATTCTCCCACCCGTCTTGGGGATGCGATGGCAATGAGGAAAGCCACCTTCATTGATAAGTGCAACAAAGAGCAAGTTGCAAGGGATTCAGACAGTTTTCCCACGAGACCATGTAGAACAAGTTTGAGGTACCACATGGGTGTAGGGTTTCTTTGTGTGGGATAAGTGTTTCCTATGCCTTTAAAGAAGCGTTTAATTGTCGAGTGAATATAGTGACTCCGTCCATCTTTTCATGGAAGTGGGTGATGGCAGCTAAGTGTACTCTGATGGAGCTTGTGATTAGCCCTGATTTTTTAAGCCCCAGTATATAGTTGAGGATTCTCAATGGTGGGGCCGATTGTGGAAAGATCTGTTTGTCCTGGCACCAAGTGCAGAATCGTTTCCACTTATGGACATACGTCTTTCTTGTGCTTAGTCTCCGACTGTTCAGTAGTATATCTTTCACTTCCTCAGAACAGTCCTTCTCGATCCCTGTCAGCCATGGAATAACCAGGCCTTGAGGTGGAGTACTGCAAGGTTGGGGTGGTGGACGCATCCCGCATTTTGTGATAGAAGGTGAGGCACTAAGGGAAGGGCTCGAGGTGGTTTAATCATCTGACGCAGGTATGGGAACCATGTTTGTCTGGGCCATGTGGGTACAATGAGAATGATCCTGGATGTGTCCTGCCTGATCTTGGCTTTGGAGAGGAGTCGGGGGAAATGCATACATCAGTGGTGCCTCCCATTTTAGGAGGAGAGCATCACCTAGGGAGTGGTGTCCCAATCCAGCCCGGGAGCAATATTGTGGGCATTTGGCGTTCTGAGCTGTTGCAAACAGATCTATGGTGGGGAGTCCCCATAGTTTGAATATGGCTTTGAGAATTCTGGGATCCATCTCCCACTCGTGGGTTTGTGAAAAATCCCTGCTTAGTTGATTTGCTATTTTATTCTATGTTGTTGGTGATGCACCAATTCCAAAGGCATATTGCCTCTGTATGTAGGGAGTACGATCGTGCTTCCCCTCGGCTGTTTATATAAAACATGCATGCTATATTGTCCATAAGGATCTTGATGGCACTGTTCTTGATTAAAGGGAGAAAGAGCTCACATGCATTTCGGGCTGCCCTTAGCTCCAATAAGTTTATGTGCAGGTTGGACTCCGCTGGGGACCAGCCATCTTGGATCATATTGTCACGTAGATGTGCTCCCCAACCAATTAGGGAAGCGTCTCTCATGATTGTCATGGTTGGAGCTTTTTGTTGGAAAGGGACTCCTGAGCAGATGTTCTGTGGTTGTGTCCACCATGTTAGAGAGTCTTTTACCCTGCATGGCACCGTGAGGTGTCTGTTGAGAGAGTGTCTGTGCGGTATATACACCGTTCGAAGCCAGGCCTGTAAGCATCTCATGTGGAGTTTGGCATGTTTTACAACAAATGTTGTCGCCGACATGTGCCCCAAGATTTGTAAGCATGTTCTGGCAGATGTGTGTGGGCTGTCCATCATTGCTGAAATTAGGTTGACTAGAGTGAGGAAGCACTGTTGGGGTAACATTGCTGTTGCTGTGAGACAATTGATGTAGGTTCCTATGAATTCCAACTTTTGGAAAGAAACCATTGTGGACTTTTGTACATTCATTTGCAACCCTAAGCCCATGAACAGGGTTATCGTGCTCTGCATGGCATTTATTGCTGTGTTGGTGTCCTTTTCAGGCAGTGGTCTTAAGTATGGAAATATCATCACTCCTTGTCTGTGGAGGTAAGCTGCAACGACAGTGAGAACCTTGGAAAAAACCGTTGGGTCAGTAAACCAGCCAAAGGGTGGTACTCTCTATTGGAAATGCTGTTTCCCTAGGGTGAATCTCAGGAACGTTCTGTGTGAAGGATGAATGGTAATATGAAAATAAGTGTCCTGGAGGTTGAGGGCTGAGAGCCAATCTCCTTTCTGTAATACCAGAATTACTGTGGTTGGAGTCACCATTTTGAAACTTTGTGTTCTCACAAATATGTTGAGTTTTTGTAAATCCAGGATGGGTTTCCACCTGCCATTCTTTTTCTGCATTAGAAAGTAAGGAGAATAAAACTCCCTCCCCCTGTGTTGTGATGATACAGGTTCCATGGCACCTAACTGTACAAGGTGGTTTATTTCCTGTTGTAACAGATGCTCATGAGAGAGGTCCTGAAGAGGGATGGGGAAGGGGGGTGGGTAGATCGGACAGAAATAAAGGGGATGGACTAGCCCTTCTGGATAATCCCTAGAACCCATTTGTCTGTCATGATGGTGTTCCAGACTGGGTAGTACGATGACAGATGGTCTCTGAATGGGCAGGGGACCGTATCTGGTTCTGGAATCAGAGAGTGTGGAGGTTTCATGCCCTCAACCACACCTTCAAAATGATTGTCTGGAGGTGGATGGTTGCGACATCTAAGATTGATCTTGGTTCTGCCAACATCTGTTCTGTTTTTGTTTATGCTGTTGGTCGCACTGTCTTTGTGGCTGGGAGTATGGTGTAGATCGGAATCTCTGGTTGTAAAACCTGCTCTGTTTCTTTTTATTTGCAGGTTATGTATATGCCCAGGGTTTTTAAGGTCACCCTTGAGTCCTTTAAGGTGTGTAGAGAGACTTTGGTTTTGTCTGCGAATAATCTTTGACCTTCAAAGGGTAAGTCCTCAATAGTTGCTTGGATCTCCCTTGGGAAATCAGAAACCTGGAGACAGGATGGATGGCGCATGACCACGGATGTACTGATGGACCGTGTTGCCATGTCTGCAGAATCAAGAGAGGCCTGTAGGGCCGTCCTGACAATGAGCGACCCTTCAGAAATGTTTGCCTTGTATTGCTCTTTTTTGTCATTAGGTAAACTTTCAATAAATTCTGATATTTTTGCAAGCAGATTGTGTATTTTACCAGTAGGGCCACATAATTGGCTAGGAGGACCTGGAGTGTGGTGGAGGAATAGGCTTTCCGTCCGAAGAGGTCTTGGCTTTTCCAGTCCTTATCATATGGGGTCGCTCTGGACTGGTGTTATTTTCCCCTTTGGTTGACCACATCCACCACCAGAGAGTTTGCTGTGGGGTGGATGAATAAAACTCATCTCCTTTTGCTAGCATGTAATACTTTTTGTCAGACCTCTTACATGAGGGAGGGGCTGTAGCAGGTGTCTGCCAGATTTTTTTTGCATTCTCCATGATAGGATTATTAATAGGCAGGGTTATCTTTACCGCTGGGGATGCCTGGAGTATGTCTGTGAGCTTGTGTTGGGTCTCTGGTAGTTGTACTAGCAAAATGTCCAGGGATTCAGTTACCCTTTTGAAGAGGTCTTGAAAATATTTGAAATCATCCCCTGTAGTGTGTGTGTCGGGGTGTTTTCTTTCTGGTTTGTTTTCTTTCTTTCTTCCTTCCTTTCAAAAATAGCTGAGTACCTAGTGGGGAGGCAGGGGTAAAAGAGGAAAGGAAAATCTCTCTCTATCACCTTGATTGATCGGTCCTTCAGCCCTTGTATAGATTGCGCCGATCACAACGCGTCTCCCATTCTTCTTGTATCCTGGCCTTCCTTCTCCATGTGCGGCCATTTCCTTTCACCATAAAATCTTCCCATCTCTTTGGAGGCTGGACAAGTGGTTGTTTCAGTTCCTGTGATTACCACTTGGCGACAACTGCAGTCCATCGATTGTCAGTGAGCCTCACTATATACCCAGCCCATCACATTTTACTATGCTTGCTCTCAACGACGATGTCCTGCACTCCACTCTGCTGTCTGATCACTTCATTGGGGACTCAGTCGTGGATTGAAATTCCCAGAATTCTTCTTTCCATCGTCCACTCCGTGACAGACAGTTGCTGCTCCTCTGTCTTTGTCAACGTCCATGTTTCGCTGCCGTACAACATTGCTGGCAGTACTGTTGAGTTGAAGAGGCTGGTGCATGTTGCCTTGTTGATTTTTCCTTGGAGGACATCCTTGATAGAACTGAATGCACATCAACCTGCTTTCTTTCTTCGCAAGAGTTCATCTTCCTGATCATGGTGCATGTTAATTTCTTGTCCCAAATAGACATATTGCTCAACTTCTTCTATTTGTTCTCCCTTGATAGTTATTTGGGCTTTTGGCAAAGTATCAGACCGCATAAATTTTGTTTTGGAGCGGTTAATTTTCAGTCCGACTTGCTTGCTTTTTGTGTTGAGTTCTCACAGCATTTTCCGTAGTTTGATAGTATTTTCAGCGAACACCACAATATCATCCGCAAATCTGAGATGGTTTAACTGTTCTCTGTTGATGTTGATTCCACCTTTCCAATTTATCCACCTCATTACCATTTCGAGGCAGGCTGTGAAGAGTTTTGTTGAAACCATGTCTCTTTGTTTCACATCTTTCTTAACTGAGATGTGAAGGGGGTATCAAATAAAGTTGTATCTGTAGTGCAATCAAAACTTGCTTCCTTTAATAGTTTGATACAGTTTGTGCCAATGCCCTGCTCTGCAAGAGCTTTCAACACTGCATTGATCTCTACGCTGTCGAACGTTTTTTCATAGTCGACGAAGGCAATGCGTAAAGGAAATTTGTATTCCCTTGAGTCTTCCAATAGCTGGTTTATAGTGAAAATATGGTCCAGTGTGCTGAAATTCCTTTGAAAGCCTGCCTGCTCTCTTGGCTGCTGCTCGTTCAGACTCTGTGACAGTCTATTATTATTTTGGTGAACAGCTTGTAGACATGTGAGAGCAGGCATATTGGACAATAGTTCTTTAAGTCTTCATGATCCCCCTTCAGCAGAATGGTGTTGGACTCCTTCCAGCTAGATGGTATCTTCTGCATTTCCAAGTAACGGCTAAACTTCTGAGCAAGGGTTTTCCAGAGGTCTTGGCCTCCAGCTCTTATCATTTAGATTGTCAGTCCATCTTTACCTGGGGCTTTTCCTTCCTTCATTTAGTGAACTGCATGTCGAACTTTGCTGACAAGGACTGGGGCTACATAATCGTTGGTCTGTTGAAGTGTTGGTACTGGGACATTTATCTGAGACTTGAACAGTTCAGCGTAGAAATCTTTGCAGACTGCTTCCATCCCTGTTCTATCAATTACTGATTTTCCATCCCTGTTCTTCAGCATTATTATTGTTGACCTGTACAGTGTCAATTCCCTTTTGCATTTCTTGAGGCTTCTGCGATCTTCAGCTGTCTTTAAGAGCCTTTCATTTCGGTACTTCTCGAAGTCCTCCTTTAGTCTTCTTCTTATTAACTTGCAGAGGAGAGAGTACTCAAGTTTGTCACGAGGTTTCTCCCTCTCTCTCTATTTTTTTTAGAAGAAAAATTAAGTAAAATATAAAATATAAAGGGCAAGGGGATACGGTCGCTAACTACAACTAAGCTAACACTATCGGGAACCAGGTTTCAGAGTAACAGCCGTGTTAGTCTGTATTCGTAAAAAGAAAAACACTATCGGGAACAACTATGAACTATTAAGGTTATCTGAGGTAAGAGAGGGCACTGCTGGTCACTCCGACTGAAGCCAAAAGCGGTAGATAAGGAGCTGGGAGACAGTTGGCTGTGCACCCCTATGTAACCATTTGGACTGGCGTGAGACGGCTACGGCGTGTGCACAGCCCAACTGGGCACTGCTACTACAAATCTCTGATTACAAGTGCAGGGTGTCAAGATACCTAAAGTGGAGCACCCACAGGGACACTGCTCAAAGAAGAACCATATTTACTAACTATATACAACATGCAAGGCCAATATATATATATATATACACACACACACAGGTGCTCTTCAGGGTTCTGCAGACAGCAAGGACCTAGAGATTTCACAAAGTTACCCAAGTTGTGTATACTAAAATACCAATTACAGGATTCAAACTCCAACCTGCAGCTTGAAAGTGTAACATTAGACCACACCTGGAGTCCAGTTTTCTGTGCAGATGCCAGCTTTGCATATGGATCAGATCAACTGACATTTTTCTATTAGCTAATCAGATTTAATAGCAAGTAATTTTGCACCTCTTCCTGCAGTAGATTTGGTCCCTAATTTGAATTTGTAAAATATACGTATGTATCCCTTTTTCCCCCAGCAAATCTTCCATGCTGACAATATTCAAGGGCTGGCTTCTTGGCACACTTCCCTTTCCGAGGCAAAGAGTGAAATATTGAATTTATGTTGGCTGGTAGGGTAGAAGCATGGGATGAGAGAGTGCTCCCAAGTCCCTACCTACAATCTCTCAGATGTGCATGCCTTGGATGGGAGTTAGTTAAATTTAAGCTGGATCAGAAATAAAGTTGTATCATTTCTCTGCTTCTTAAAGAGTTTTATTTAGAAACCAAAAAACAAACAGCAGCATTTTACTTCTGCTAGGATGCAAGCTATTACATCAGGCATTTGATACTTGGGGCTTCTTCAGTCTTGGGGATTATAGTGAATCAAAATAAGCACTGGTCCTTTGGTTACAAGAAAAGTATCTAGGAAGGCTTTGTCAGACCTTCCACCCCCCAAAACAGAAGTCAACAAAATCTTTGTATTTCTTTGTTGGTTCTAGCAAATTGTTCAGAACTTGTACCTCTTTGTGCATCTTCCAAATGCTTTTAGATTAGAAAACAAAAACAAAAAGGATTATGTACAATAATAATAGAACATACACATAAAGATAACCTTGAGGGTCTACAGTTTTATTCATATTTTTGTAGAAAGTGGTTAACTCTGACTGTGAAAGGATTAAAAACAAGAAAAACAAAATATTGTAAGTCAAATTTAAATGTAAATCCTTTGTCTAAAAAAAATGAAAGATAACTGATTTCAAACCGGTCTTTGTTTTCACTATCTAAGATCATCTTTCTACCTGGAAGGAATACATTTCTGACATCAAATAATTGATAAGAGTCAGATTGGTTCTAATGTTGCAAGTCTTTCCCCATCTCCCCTGAATCTTAAATAAATAATTTGTTTTCCTAAATCTTATATAAAGTAAAGTTTAATTTTATTGTATATGTATCCAGTGAAATGTCTTGGCCTTGGGACTAAGGCTACTGAAAAAGAGAAAAAAAAGAGTTGTTTTTTAATTTCCCCTGGAAAAATTAAAACAATATTTGAAAAAAAGGAATAGTAAGGAATAGTTAGATCAAGGTTGGCAGGAACCCCAGTGTGGAATAAAATGTTTCCTCCTATCATTTTACATTTCTTCCGCATTTTTAGTCTTGTATAAAAACGATGCTACTGTACACAGTATGCTCCTGACATGCTTGCTGAAACTCATATAGCATGAATAGTGAAATGCTGTGAAAAGCAAAAAGGTCAGTGGAGCAGTCCCTCTTCTGTGTCAGCTGGACCACTTGATCTAGAACATGTGCTTTGTGTTTTAATGATTTATTTGTTCAAGTACCACTTTTGCTCTGAAGCATTCAGCCATTTTGAGATTTCTATGCAAGTTACACACTGAAAAATTAAATCACATGCAGTAGAGTGACACTGTATCTTGTTTTCAGATAACCTGTCAAAACAACACCTAGCTTGGTTTTAGAAAATTGTTTTCAAGATGTTGATGTATGGTAGAAATATCCCTCACCTACTTACAGATTATTCAAAAGTGGGAAAATTAAAATTCATTTGGAGATCACCTGATATATTAATCGTCAGTCAGGGATTTGTCAACCTGGGCCAATAGGCCAAATAGATCCTTGGTGTAAATCCATCAACATCACTGGAGTTATTCCAGGGATTAATTTGGCACACTACATTACAAAACAGAGTCCAGTATTTAGTTGTTTGTTTCACCTGTTCATGAAAGTTGTGCCGTAGTAACTTCTGTTTTATGGTGCTCAAGAAATAAAAGGCTAAATTCGTCTCTTAATAACACCAGTGTATATGAGAGTAGTTCTAAGAAACCACAGAATAATTTGGCCTAAATTCTGCTTGCTCCTTGTCCCTTGTGTAGTTGTTTACATCTCTAAAAGTGAGAGCGTAAAATAACATGCCTCTGGTTTGGTATGATCATAGATCCACTTTGCACAGGGGAAAATGACTCTAAGGCGTCAGACCGTGGAGAAATGGGCCCTGAAGACTTTTCCTTTGTAGTACAACTTTATCAAACCAGCCTGGGAGTTCATTAAGTTAATGTAAGGTTAATATAAAGTTGGAAAAAAGCCAGAATTAATATTTAATAGACAGAATGAATAGACTGCAACAGACATTACCAGGGCAGCAAGAGAGAAGTTTGCATGGCTTGCCACATGTGAGTGGATAGAGGAACACATCCTATAGCACTGATGACCCAACAGATTACCCTCTGAAGAAACAAACACTGAGGGAGTGATTCTGGTCTCTTTAATCAAGAAAATCTCACTACAATCAATGTGATTTTTGCTTGTGGAAGAAATGCAGGATCATGTCGTCAAATAATTAAAAAGGGCCTGCAAGTAGGTTTGGAAATATGACGGTCCTACATTGTTATAGATTTATAATTTTCTAATTTTCCTTGTAACTGTAATATTTCGGAAGCATCTGATGCATTCTTGAACTATATCTCTGAAAACACTACATTTGTGTCTATTTGTCAACGGATCAGATGCAGCCAGCAAACCTTGGTCCTTGGCTTGTTTTAGGACTACTCTGTATTTCTCTTTCTCTAAACTCTCAACCTTCTAAACATGCTTAATAATTTACAATGGTCGATGCCCCTTGCCTTTGTCCAACAGACAATATTTTTGAATTCGGCGGGATCCTGCATGGGGAGAAATAAAACAAAACAAAGCAAAAAACCTTGAAAACAGCCAAGTTCAAGAGAAAGCTGAGGCTCAGGTTACATTGCATTACTGCGTGAGTTAACAGTAAAGGCAAATCTCAAGAAAAGGGGTAAGTTTGGACCATATCCAGTGTGTGTTTACTGTGTTAGGAACAGACTTGGATGATAGCCTTTTTATGTGTGTTGCCAGGAGGGATTTAATATCATTTGCACAAGGGGATGGGATGGGGGTTAACCAAAATGCTCTTGGAATGAATGATGGAGCAGCAGAGAGCCCCCGCTGCAATCTAAGGACAGCAGCAAACTTTGCTGCAGTTCATGAAGGAGCAGCACAACCGCCAGCAACCACTCCAGCAACTGCTACAGTGGTTCTTTAAGCCACTCGCACTACCCAGAGAGTCCAAGCCCTTCCCTATCTCAGCTGGGAGCAGAAGATGCCCTAGAGCGATCACTGGTGCTTGGGAGCTGGAAAATACCTCAGTGGAAAAGGAACTTGGCATCCGCTTGGCCCTCTTCTGATGGGTGAGGCATAAGCTGTGCATTAAGGTTTGAAATCAGTGGGCTCACATAGAGGCCAGTGCAGAATTTGACCTTATTTTTCTGCAGGAAAGTTTAATTCCAATAAAAGAAAAGTAAACTGGCCACAGAAGACTTGAAAGAGCTAACAGTTTTGTAGTATGTGGAACGGTTTCACCAATGCATTATTCCACTTTTGATCTGGTGTAACTCCAATGAAATCAACAGAGTTATAAGAACGTAAAACCAGAGTAGTGCAGGGGTGATTCAGGCCTGCCCAGCCAGTGATTTTACTGGGAGTGGCCCATGACATTTCAAAAAAGAAAGACTCAACTGTATAGGAAAATAAATAAATCACTGAATAGGTTTGAGTAGGGGACGCAGAGTCCGATTCTGATTTCACTACTGTGTAAATCAGGAATAATTCCACTGAAGTCAAACTGGTGAGAGATCGGAATTAAATCCACTACCTGTACAGGCCAAATGCATTTGGGAGGTGAAGTCCAGGAAAGCAGCATTATTAATTAGCAGTCCAATCATCAGTAAGATCTGCCTGAAACCAGTGTTTGAACCCCATCATCATCATCGTTGTGCAATAGTATTGCCTAATGCCAGGGAAAGGGAATGCACCTCGTGAGTGAAAGAGCTACAATGTATGCCTGGATTTATGGGGTCTGTCAGTGCAAGCAAAATCTAGGAACATCTTATCCAGCATATGAATATAGTGAGTGAATTGTAAGAAACAAATACCTTGGAGAAGGTAGAGGAGTGTAGGAGAGGCAGCATCTATAGCTCTTCATATGTCAGTATATAATGCCTGCATCTGTAATTTTCACTCCATGCATCTGAAGAAGTGGTTTTTTACCCATGAAAGCTTAGGACCAAATAAATCTGTTAGTTTTTAAGGTGCCACTGGACTCCTTGTTGTTTTCATCTATAGCAGAGTAACCCTGCCCTACTGGGTAAGTGACAACTCTGCCTTTGAGTGTGTGGGGGAAGTGTAAATGGAGCTGTTTCCCCCCCATTACAATAACCATATTACAGGGGTGACCAAACTGTGTCTTGCGAGCCACATGCAGTTCTTTTACTGTTAAAGTGTGGCTCCCAGTGTCCCCGCCACGACCCACTTTTTCTCCACCAAACAGACTGGGGGTGGGGGAAATTTGGACCTCTGCCTTTCAGTGGGGTGGTGGGAGAGGGGCTTCTGCCCAGTGGGGAGAGGGGGCTCAGGGCTTCTGCCCAGCAGAGAGGGGGATCTTGGGGCTTCATCCCCGTGGGGTGTGCCTGCCGGGGCTCGAGGCTTCAACAGGAGCGGAGCTGAAGTCCTGACCTCAGCAGGTGCGCCCCAGCTCTTGAACTTCTGAAGACTGTCATATGCAGTGTGGAGGGTCGGTAAGTTTGGCCACCCCTGCCATATAAAATGGAGGCTGTAACTGCAAAATGAACTTTAAACAGAACAAATTACATGAAACTTAACAAAAACAGGGAAGCTGTATTCAGTATCTTTATCCTGAGTGAAACTTTTATTGATGCCTGCAGGAAAAAAGGAGCTTCTTGCAAAGGATATAATGTCTCCTGAGACATGTTTGCTGAGTTTCTAATGGTTATACTCCAGATGGAAGTCAGCTTACCAAGGCCGAATAGCGTTCCCAATTCCATGTGCAAAGAGAAATCATAAAATTCTGGAGAGAATCCCCAGAGGAAACTCCCCTTTAGCGAAATCCCTGCTCCATCAATGTGGGCTAGCAGTGTGAATGGAGAGGAGCTGTTTGTGTACCCTTTGTGCTGGAGCACTGCAATCAATGGATACAAAAATTGCCGGGGATGTGTTAATATTACTGTTTAAAAATTAATGAAGTAAGGGGGATTGAAAAGGAAGATAAAAATCATAAAGGTGTTGTTTCCACTCATTCTCTATACTGACGTTAGTGAGGCTATTCCCTTAGAGAGGAGGGGGAATGAATGGGTCAATCAAGTTCCCTTTCACACTGAACACTTTCTGGGTTTTAGAACTTTTCCATGTTCCTGCTGGGCTTACAGAAACTGTTGGGTTGACAGTCCGGAACAACACCACCTGGTCTCCAGAGAACAGGCAAAGTACACACATTAGCAGCGCAAGCTTCTTGGCAGGGTCCCATCAATGGGCTTCATTGCTCACCTGGAGAGACCAGCTCAAAGGGCCTGATTCTGCTATCCTTACTCACATTGAATAATATCTTAAGCAGTAAGTAGCTCCATTGAAATCAGTTGGGCTAATCCTGGAGAAAGGTACCATTCAATGTGAGTAAGAATGGCACAATCATCTTCTAGAAGCTAGAGAGTGGTTTTCATGTCCATTCAGTCATTGGTTTCTTTACAGAGACTGCCAACAAGATTGCTAATTAGTTCTAATTGTTCTGTCAGTGATGTGGACCTATGTCCACTGGAAACTGGATTTGGACAATCAAACTCATGTCACTCAGCCACAGAATAGCTACCACATGGTAACTTTCAGTCACTAATGGCCTGGGCTGTATTTCAACCAATAGCCAGTAAGTAAAATGCTCTTACTATATTTAATTACCAATCCTCTTAAACCATAAAGTCATCCTGATCTTTTTATGTTTCACCCCACAAGAGTCGCATTGAAATCAATTATGAAATTGTGTCCTGTAATTCTAGTACATACAGCACAAGTTGACTCCTTAGATTTACTCATAATTTCTATATTTAGCTCTGTTTTTACTGTTGTAGTGTATGTGTATACAACAAAACTAAGGTAAAGCCAATATAAAGAATAAGGTAATGGAACTTAAGGAGGGAACCACTACAAAAAAGATACAGTTGGACACTGTACTATGTATTTTGTAGCTTTGCTACATACCTATTACGTACTTTTGTTGTGTCAATTCCCAGGGTGTTTTTTTAAAATAACTTTTAATTGATTCAAATGTATTCACAATTTCTGTAATGGCATTTAATTGTGTAATTAGTGTAAAGACACATAATCATGTAATTAGGCTGTGTAATTACAATGTGTAATAATATTACACTGTTATACAAATCCTTTCTAAACATGGAGAAAAACAGGCATGTGGCTTTAACATTATAAATTTGTGTGAGCCAGAAAGTGTGTAAATATATCTACATATATTTGTAGTACATACCTAGTTTTTACTGCCAAACAAACCTTGGAAATAATTTGTATATGCTACTGAAGTCACCAGCTGTGATTCTGAAAACGCTCAAGGAGCAGATCCACTGAGCTAGATGGTGCCAACCTTAAATGCCTGTACTGACAAAGGTATATCTATGTGGGGACATTTAGGAAAGTTAAACCGAATTAACGGAAGGTATGAATTTAAAGCGCACTTAAACCCCTGTGTGGACACTAACTAAAATGGCCTAAAGTGAACTAAGGCCACTTTACTTCTGAATGAAAGTATCCACATAGGGGTTTAATGCACTTTCAAAGACACCTTTAGTTAACTTGGCTTAACTTTCCTGAGAGTCCCCATGTAGACATGCAGTTAGCGTAGAACCATACTCTGATTGTGATCCCACTCTCATTAAAATCAATGGCAAAACTCCCATTGACTCTAGTAACGCAGGATCAAGTTCTCCGTGAGGAAGAACAATGGCTGCACGATCCCTTCTGCCAGTTCAAAGTCAGGGCCTTATTCTGCATTCTTTACACCCAAAGCCCCTACCGCAGAGAATAGCAGTTTGGGGTGTGTGGTGAATACCAGATTGCGCCCTTAGTCTCATGCATTTTCAGCAGCCAGTCTGGTGTTTCTGTTGAAAGGAGCTCATTGCTATTCTGTTTTGCCAGCTCCCAAATGACTGATGAAACACTTTTCATAATTTAAAACACTGTTTCATAATTCACAAAATTAAACAAAAAAGGGATTGGGAGTCAGTAATTACTGACTCCTTAAAGAATCCAGCCCATTGTTTCTAACCCTCATTTACATTTTACTCATTTAAAAAAGAAATGGTTAATTCTGAGAACACAGAGAGATTGCAGGTTTGCATGAGAAGCATTCCTTGCTTTTAGCTGTGGAGACGGCATTGTACCTGTTACTGTTATTGTACATAATTAATGAACAGTTTGCAAACTATTATCACATCTTTGATAGTTGATGGGCATGTTAATTATACCTTATTTAGATTTTGCAGAGGCATGACCCAGTTTCATTTCCACTTCAAATCTTCCATAGATTCAATGGCATATTAACCACAGTGAACATGCCTTTTAATACAAAGACTAAATATTGAAAGGATTCTCAGTGTAGTAACTTGAAAGAAAGTCTGATTAGTTTTTTAAGCACTGTTGATTTACCCCTTGTGTAGCCATTTTCACCAACACCAAATAGATGTAAAATGGTATTGTTCTGATCTGACAGTGCTTTATACTCACTTTGCACAGGTGTAAATGCCCACACAAGGTGCAGGGCAACACTGAATCTAGCCCAGCAGTGGGCAAACTTTTTGGCCTGGGGCCACATTGGGATTCCAAAACTGTATGGAGGGCTGGAGAGGGAAGGCTGTGCCTCTCCAAACCCTAACCCTATCCGCCCCCTCCCACTTCCTGCCCCCTGACTTCCCCCCTCAGAACACATCCAACCCCCGCTACTCCTTGTCCCCTGACCACCCCCTACTGGGACCCCCTGCCCCTAGCCACCACCCTGGGACCCCACCCCCTATCCAACCCCGCCCCCGCTCCCTGACTGCCCCGACCCCTATCCACACCCCCGCCCCATGACAGGCCCCCCAGGACTCCACCCCCTATCCAACCCTCCCTCTAAAGCCCCTTTCAGAATGCGGTCCTGCGAACATGGGTGGAGGACTCAGGAGGAGCAGGGGCAGCCGCGCAGCTGGAGAGAAGCGGCGGTTTCCCCTTCAAAGCGCCGCTTCTCTCCAGCCAGCTGTGCAGCCGCCTGGTGCTCCTCCTGAGTCCTCTACTTGCGTTCGCCATGCTCTCGCCTCCTGCACCGCCCGTCTGCTCCCCTGTGGCTGCAGGTGAGCCTCCCTTCCTGCTCTCCCCTGCCCCTGCAGTGCAGCCCCCCCCCCCAACCTGGTGATACGGTAAGCTGAGGCTGCAGGGGAGGGGGGATAGTAGGGGATGGGGTGGGGGGCTAGCCTCCCCGGCCGGAAGTTCAAGCGCCGGGCAGGACGCTCCCGCGGGCCGGATGTGGCCAGCGGGTCCTAGTTTGCCTACCTATGATCTAGCCCATTGTGCCCTCTCTTTATAAGGAATAATATCACAGAATAATAGAAATGTAGGACTGGAAGGGACCTCAAGAGGTCATCTAGTCCAGTTGCCTGAACTGAAGCAGGACCAAGTATACCTAGATCATCCCTGGCACCTGTTTGTCTAACCTGTTCTAAAAAACCTCCAATGCTGGGGATTCCACAACCTCCCTTGGAAGCCTATTCCAGACCTTAACTACCCTTATAGTTAGAAAGCTTTTCCTATTTCCTAGCTGCAGACTAAACCCAATACTTCTTGTCTTACCTTCAGTGGACATGGAGAACAATTGATCACCATCCTCTTTCTAACAGACTTTAACATATTGAAGACTTTTATCAGGTCCCCCCATAGTTTTCTTTTCTCAAGACTAAACATGCCCAGCTTTTTTAATCTTTCCTCAGAGGTCAGGTTTTCTAAACCTTTTTTCAGTTTGTTGCTCTCCTCAGGACTCTCCAATTTGTCCACATTTTTCTTAAAGTGTGGTGCCCAGAATTGGACACAGTTCTCCAACTGAGGCCTCGCCTGTGCCGAGTAGAGTGGGACAATCATCCGTCATGTCCTGCATGTGACCATTCTGTTAACAGATCCCAGAAAGATATTAACCTTCTTTGCAACTGCACCACATTGTTGACTCATTCAATCTGCGATCCACTGTAACCCCCACTATTGTGATGCCCTGCCCTTTAAATGTTCGGGGGCTCTGTACTCTGCCCCCCCCCCCCAGTGCAAAGTATCACTTTTATGTTAGTTTAAGTTTTTCCTCCAGAGCAATAAAGCCACCACAGCAGACAGCTGAGTTTCCATCAGCTCTCTCTGTGTCTGTGTGTCTATCTCCTTCTCTACTGGCTCCAGAAATATAACATTTGGTGACAAGGATGGGCTATCCCATGAGTATCCAGTGTTCCAATTGTCTGAACAAGAAGAAAAACAAGTAACTGGTTAATACTATAAGGGTTAAGATAATACTATAAAAAGAGGTTAAGTTCAGCTAGAAGCTCTGGGTAACAGACTGCAGTTTTGCTCCTGGGACAGTATGGACCAGCCAGCTAAAAAGGGGGAAGTAGTCAAAGACAGAACGAAGGATAAGAGTTCTGCATTTACTGGTGGAACAGTTCAAATAAAGAAGTGATGGGGAAGTAAGCAGCTATCTTTGCAGATCATGTGCAAGCAGGCAGAGAGGGAAACAGCCTTAGCCTGCACTGAGGATCTGTAGCCAACAGAGGGACCTCAAGTGCAACCAAAGGAGTGTGTAAGTGTGCAGCCAGCAGAGGGCAATAACATGCAGCTGCTGCACAGTGGGGAAAAAAAGAATTTACCTGTGGAAAAGGCATCTAGGAGGCATGAAGTCTAACAGGAAGGCAGAAAAATGGCACCTTTTGTAGGCAATGTTGGGGATTTTGATGAAAACCGCAAATCATGGGTGGTGTACTTTGAACATTTGGAGCAATTTGTAACCTGGAATACTATTCCAGATGAACAACAAAATTCAACTTTGCTGACAGTGATGGGTCCGAATGCATATGCATACTGTCTCCCACTGTGCCTGGAACTGCCACGTATGCCGCAACTATTGCAGCAATGCAGGGACATTTTTCTCCTATCCCATCAATGATAGCAGAACAATATCAGTTCCATCAGTGACATCAACGTCAGTAGCACAGTTGGTTGCTGCTTTAATGAAGTTGACAGAGCATTTTCAGTTTGGACAAACATTAAGTCATTCCCTGTGTGGCCAGTTAGTCTCAGGGTTACATAATGACCAGGTCTGGAAGAAGTAATTGACTGTATCAACACTTACATTCAAGAAGGTTGTTGAAATGGCTGTTGCAATGGAGACGAAAGAGAAGGATTTTCTGGTATTTAGTGTGAACAGAGAAGTTCATCTCCTGAATCAGTGAGAGAGAAGACCATGGGAACACAAGGAATATCCATGTGGTCATTGTGCACAAACTGCACACTCTTAAAGGATTGCTGGGCTTATCAGGTTATTTGCACAAAGTGCAAGGAGAAAGGACACATTGCTGTGACCTGTTGCACAGTTCAATGACCAGCAACATAAAGTAACTGTACATTCAAGAAGACACCTATGAAGACTGAACCTAAGAAAGGATTGAAGTCAAGAATTAAGACAAGAGCTCTAGTGACACTGACCAAGACCTAAGACAACATATGTTATCAGAAGCTGGAGTCAGAGATGAAGGAGTTCCTGCAAGAACGGAGCTTGATACTGGGAGCTGCTGTTTCACCGATTTCTGCATCTACCTATAACCAGACTTTGTTAAAGTTCCCCTGGAAGAAACCTCCATGGTTTTGAAGACTTATACCACAGAAAAGTTAGTCCCAAAGGGATATGCCAGCTGAAAGTTCAATTAGATGGACAATAAGTTGTTTTATTCTTGTATGTGATTGAAGGAAAGTATCCACAATTATCTGGCAGATCTTGAGAAGCTGAATGTGAACTGGACCAACATCAAGTTGATTCTGAAAGCACCTCAAAATGTTCAAGAAATACACGACAGACACTTCCAAAAAAAGAGCTTAGACAGATGACCAACGTATCAGTAAAGCTTACTGTTAAGTCTGAGAGTCAGCCAAAATATTGCAACCCCAGAATTGTGCCTTATGTTCTGAAGCCTCTGCTGTAAGCTGATTTGGACCCTTTCATGAACATCAGAGTCTTGTCAATGGTTTCATACAGTGAGAAGGCTACACCCATCATATCAGTGATCAAGAAAGATGGCTCAGTGTGAATTTGTGGAGATTTCAAAGTTATACTAAATCCAGTTTTATGTGCAGATCACTATCCACTATCTTGCATTGAAGATTTGTTTGCTACTATTAATGGTGGACAATGTTTCAGTAAATTGGATTTGCTCAATGCATATCTACAAATGGAGATTGGTGTGGCCTTTTGCAACTATCTCACAATCAACACACAAAAATGTTTCTTTTGTTAAAACAGGTTGTCTTTCAATATCACATTGGCACCTGCTCTGTTTCCAGAAAGCCATGAATGAGATTCTGAAGGGACTGAACAGAGTTCAAGGCTATTTGGATGACATCCTTGTTACAAGAAAGGATCAAGAAGCTCATCTTCAAAATCTGGATGCTATAGTGCAACGTTTGGAAGATCATAGACTGGCAGTACATTGGGACAAATGTGAGTTTTTCAAATCTTCAGTTGAATATCTTGGACCTGTAATTGATGCCACAGGCTTAAGGAAACTTCCAGATAAAGAAAAGGCAGTTCTTCAAGCGCCATCACTAGAGAACATGTCACAGTTATCTTCATTCTTAAGACTGCTTAGCTATTATGGTGAATTTTTGCCTAATCTGGCGATAGTAATGGCACTTTACATGAACTATTACAAGTGAAGAAAAAATGGAAATGGCCTAAAGAGTGTGAGTGTGTATTTAAAGAAGCAAAGAAACTGTTGACATCAGCTGAAGTTCTAATGCATTTTGATCATAGAATCATAGAATATCAGGGTTGGAAGGGACCTCAGGAGGTCATCTAGTCCAACCCCCTGCTCAAAGCAGGACCGATCCCCAATTAAATCATCCCAGCCAGGGCTTTGTTACGATGCTTTGCTACGATTGAAATTGGCTTGTGATGCTTCACGATATGGATTGGGAACAGTTCTTTCCCATGTTTTTCCTAATAGCATGGAAAAGCCAACTGCCTTTGCATCCCGAACACTCACTACTCCTGCAAAGAACTATGCACCAATAGAGCGAGAAGCTCTCAGCATTATCTCCAGAATTTGGAAGTTCCATACCTGTCTGTATGGTAGACGTTTTACCTTGCTGATGGATCATCAATCATTACTTTCAATTTTTGGACCAGAACATGGAATTCGATCATTAGTTGTTGCATGTATGCAACAATGGACATCGATACTTTCAGTTCATTCCTATACTATTCAATTCCGTAAAAATACTGAGCATGGCAATGCTGATGGGTTGTTACGCCTGCCATGCCCATGTTCTCGTCAACCCAAAGAAACTTCAGATGAAGAGTTTTACCTCAATTTGATGGGTAGGTTACCCATAACTAGCTCAGACATCAACAAAGAAACCACTAAGGATAATGTGCTTTCTCTTGTGATGGGGATGGTACTACAGGGTACAGTATTAGATCAAAAGAATCCCCATTTTACACAATTTGTGTCACATCAATGTGACTTATCTGTGAATCATGGTTGAATGTTATGGGGAATGCAAGTGATCATTCTGAAATCGCTTCAATATCAGGTTTTGGGAGTTCTTCACAAAGAAGTGGCTGAATTCAACTCTGTGTCAACAAGATGAGTGTGGCAGTCATGCCCATGCCCATGCCCCTGCAGAGTAGTATTCAGCTGGAGCAAACACCAGGGCCAATGCAAATGTATGACGGACCGAAGGGTCGGCTCCCCAGAAGGTTCCAGGTGTTTTTTGTGCAAGATGGTACAGGAAGAGATCTTCATTTTCAGGTGTTCCAGGTGAGGATGGTATGTCAGGCTATACTTAAGTTTTACTTTCAAGTATGTGACAACTGGATGTCAGTGGCCGGCCTTGGACACAGATCAGATGGGTCAACTGGCAAGCTGATTGTTTAGATGGAAAGTTGTTGCCACTAGCTCCATTTCTGGAAGTAAGTGGTCAAAGCATTCATATCTTGGCTGAGATTCCCTTCAATCCTTTGGAAGTCATTTCCAATAAATTGGTTAGTCTCTAAGGTGCCACAAGTACTCCTTTTCTTTTTGCGAATACAGACTAACACGGCTGTTACTCTGAAACCAGCAATACTGATGTTAACAGCATATGCACACCTCTTGGCCTGCATTTCAGGAAGTTGTATATGTATGTAATGAACAAAAAGGGGGCTAAAACTGACCCTTGCGGAAGGTGATTGTGGAGATGTTTAAGGAAACTGATTTTCTTCCAGACTTACAGAATGAAGCTTTGGTGCTAATTATATCTTGGATGAACTGCATCATCGGCCGAGAAGGAATAACTTGCAGCAGCACGGCAGTCAGACCTTTGTGCCACACAGTGTCGTAGACAGATCAATAAGGACTGTACCAGCTTTCTTTCCTGATGCTAATGCGTCTTCTATGACATGAGTGAGATGAAGCATCTGGTTTTGGATGCATCGTCCATTCCTGAATCCAGCCAGAATGTGAGGCAGTTAAGGATGAATTACCTCATTAATCTGCATCAGGATTAGTTTTTCGATCAATCTATAGAGCACAGAAATGGGTTAGTAGCTCTTTGGGTCTGTCAATGTTTTCCTTGGCTTGGGAACAGCTATGAACTTAGCTCTTGTGCCATGCTTTTGGGATGCCCTGGGTACAAGGATTCAGAAATCAAAGCTGCCAACCTTTGGTGATTGGTCCAAACTGAGAGATGAACTCATTGTGGATATTATCTGGTCCAGGAACCTTGCTAGGCTGCAATTGCTGTATAGCCAGATCAAGCTCTTGATCAGTGAATGCAGCAATCCGGTTCATGTGTCTACTCAGACCCTGCCCTTTCTCACCAGCCACCATTTTAACTGCATGGCTGAAAGCTTTGTTACAACTAGGAGCTCTGCTACTGGCCATCAGCTAGGATGTGATGGAGTTTGCTGTGACTGAGTATTCCCTCTTGCCCAGACACTACAGCGATGTGTGTAAAAGCTATAAATATAGTTATAATCCAATATGCTTATTTTAATTCACTCAGCAAATTGAATCCCTACATTTGTTATTTACCAGACTTAAGAAATCCCCCTGCAACCTCTTACACTAGGTTGAAATGATAATGGGTCAGATGAAGACAAGTACTTCCAGGCAATAGCAATGCTTGACTGCAAACCAATGTACACTATTTTTTTTTTGTTACATAAGAAAATGTTAGAGGCTGAAAATATGTCTTGAAGTGCTTTCCCCATCTCTTAAATCATGCTACCAGGTAAATAAAGTCTGAAGGAATTCTATTAGTGCACAATGCTGATCCATTTGCCACTGAAGCATCATAATTATCAAAGGTTTCAAACATCTTTAAATGGATCGCTCTGTGTTTTATTTAGAATGTACCTGTGATGGGGAATGCTCACCGCCAGTGCCACATTGTGGCCAGGCAGGGGTGGGGCAGGTTGTCTTCCTCTTGGACATCCTCCTTTCTCACTATAGCTGCACCCTGGAGTGGCCTGACCTTTTTTGCAACTCAGCTTCTAGCTGCGTCCTATGTTCCAGCTCTCCCCTTAAGGGGCACACAATCAAAACTCCAATAATAGGGTAGTCTTCAGATGCCTGCAAGGGCTTTCTCCTTAGGTCAGGGACTTGGGGTCTAGATGTGGGTTTCCCACCAACAGATAGGCTCCTAATGCTGTTCCCTCTTTAGTGAGTTGTTAGTGGAGACCTGGCCCATCCTCTCAGCCAGGCTCCAATCCAGGGCTGAGTGGTGGGCAGCTAAGTCCTGCACCTTAGGGTGCTAAGCAGCTGCCTCCCTGGGTCACTTCCTGTCAGAGCCCCCTTTATCTAACTGAAGAACTGAACACAAAATAGAGTTTCTGACCTTCATAAACCATACCAGTCCCTCCTTTGCAGACTGTGTCAGGTCACTATTGCCAGGCCTCTGGCAACAAGGGCTCCTGCAGGACTTCTTCCTTAGAGCTCAGAGCACAGGTCTGCTCCCTTCCACTGTCTGCCTCCCTCTGAGCTGCTCAGCTTCCCTTTCCGAGATCTGGCTCAGGCTTGTGCAGGCTTTGCAGGTGTGGCAAGGCACAGCCATCTGCACCCAGAGCTGATCCTCAACCTGCTTGTCTCCAGTAAGGGGTTTGTACATCCCATCACAGTACTGTAAAGCTGGTGATACATCTCCTTGATTGTGACCCTCTGCTAATAACTGAGACCTATATACTGAAGATGATGAAGATTTTCCTGGCTCAGGATAAAATGGTATGCACAGCACCTTGGAAATGAAGGCACAACTGTTCATTGCAAGCTCCAATTCTGATCAATCTAGAGGCAGAAATGGCTGCCACTTTGAGAGAAAACTACTTATCTGCCTTACCAATTGACCTCTCTCGCTTTTTGACTGACAGCAGAAATCACATCTGAATGAACTCAGTGGAAATTTTGCCCTTTCTTCTCTTGTGAATTATCTGCTAACAGAACTTGAGTTTGACACATTTGTTTGTTATTAGCAACTCAGCCCATTGGTTCTGCACATGCTATTCACATTGACTCTATCTTCTGTTAGCTTCTATTTGTGATGTGCAAACGGTTCCTTCATTCACATGGTGGTGTTTCTGCTTCTTGACTTGAACGTCTGATTTCTCTCTTTGTTGTCTGTTTCAAAGATCTCAGAATGGCCATCTGAACATATGCAAACCTCCTTGCAAACAGATATTTGCACACGTTTTTGTGAGATTTTCACTTTCTTGATATGACTGTGTGTGAGAACATCACTCCCATGAACGTTCACATTTAAAACAAAGATGATTTTAAATACCAGTGTGAATTCATGGGTTTTATTTGGAAAAATGCTGGTGAACCCGCATTTTGCAGTATTCACCCAGCCCTGTCAACAACAATGCCACACAGGCTAAAGTTTCTCATGGCAACAATTTAATACTATAGGCTGTACTTTTCTCTTCAATGGGAAAGAGACAGGGTTTGGTCCTACACAGTGTCCATGTGGGGAGTGTTGCTTGTGTAAGTAAAAAGTGACAAACAGAACTGTGTGCGGAGGAATCCAATCCAGCATTAATGAGAGACCTGCTATGCGCTGCCAAGTGACTCCTGCCTAGCACCAGGCTAGACCGGAATATGTAGTGAAGCAGCTCATCAGAGTGAGGATGTCTCCCCAGACTCTGTCATTCTCCCCACACATTCTGCCCCCTTTTCACTCTGCATATTTACAAGACAGAAGGGGTACATGAGGTCTTGAGACTCACTACTCCTCAGTGCAGAAGTGGATGTCTAGCAATATCCACTTGTACTGGTGCAGGTACAACAGCCTTTTGATCCCTGCTTTGGACTACATGTGCTATAGGATCAAAGTCACACAGTTACCCATAGTTCCTTGCATTATGCAGACAGCAATTTCTTTCAAGTCTGTCCACAGGACTGCAGTATGATGGTTGTTTTTAGAAGTTCCTATTTATAATAATAAGTGTTTTTATTACACCTTCCAGCCAAGGATTTCAGAGGATTAAAAACGTTAATGAAACAATCCTCACACGTGCCTAAGACAGGCATGTATCATAAAAACAGCCAAAATGGGTCTGAGTAATGGTCCATCAAGCCCAGTATCCAATCTTCCAACAGTGGCCAATGCCAGGTGCTTCAGAGGGAATGTACAGAACAGGTAATCATTGAGTGATCCATACCCTGTCGTCCACTCCCATTAGTATCTCCATTTTATGGATGGGAAAACTGAGACCCCAAGCAGTTAAGTGCCCTCTCCAAGGTCATACAGGAAAGGGGCAGAACTGGGAATACAATCCAGGTCTCTTGACTCCCAGTCCTCTGGTCTGACCACAAGGCCATGCTGCCACTGGATGAAAACTAGCAATTCAAAAGTACAAGATTCCAAACTGTGATTGTGCTTCTTCTTGGCTGGTGAGCAAAATAGCAACAGTACATAGTATCACCTTCGCTCTGCCGATGTTTACTACTATTTCAGCACTGAGCAAAAGGGATGCATTTTAAGATTAAATACAAACATATGCTTCCATTCTCAGTATGTCTTTCAGTGTCCTTCTATGGAGGATCCTGCTTATCCCTTCTCTCTTACTCTCTTCCATTGATTCACCACCTTGCAATATCTTTCTTTTGGTGGCAGAGGGCTAGATGAAACTCTCCAGGGAGCAGTTCAGACAGAAGGGCGCTGCAGAAAGTCAAAGAGGCACATGCACAGAGAAACAATATGTTCCTTTCTGATAGGGGCCAAGTCCCTGCAAGCCCAAGAAGAGGGGGATCAGCTGCAAGAATTGAAGTTGTGTCTTTCACAGAAAGATTAGAACAGTGACACTCCTCTACTCTACTTTTAGTAGCTTTTGACTTAGTTAGACAACTATCTGGTGTAAGAATTGTAAGTTTATTCAGTTGCACAATCTGAGCAGAAATAGCTTTTTACATTAGCAGAAAAAGGAATCTGTTCAAGTGTTAATTAAAGCAAAGGTTATTGGGCTTGATTCTGATCTCACTTCACCAATATAGGCATTAACATCACCTAAATTAAAAAAGTTACATTGGTATAAAAGCAGTGATAGATTAGAGTCAAGTACACACAGTTTATATTTTGTGAGTAGAACACAATTTGCTAAAGGAAAGAAATATTCTAAAGGCTAGGTGGAGCAGTGGGTTGCTACTAAAAAGGCAGACGTTTTGCATTTTGTCTCAGCCACAAGTAAAATGAGCCTAGAGGGCTTTACTTATACCAACCCAGACACTCATTCAGTTAAAAAAACTACCAAACAATTCAGGATCAGAGGCTGTCTGTCAGAGTGGGTTGGGGAAAGATTAGAATGTAAAAAAGCTTTGCAGACTGTACTAAGGTGCATTTGCAGAGCTGTATGATAGAACTTGTCCACAGCTTCACAGCATAAGCCTGTTTGAGCTAACACTAACAGCCCTTGCTTTTATACCAATTTTTCTGCAATTGTAACAAAAGGAATGTTGCAATGCCAGAATGCTGAACTTCCTGGAACTGATATTTTTAAACCATTTCTCTGAGATGCTGATAGCTCTGAGAAAGAGATTTCCACTCAAGAAACTAAAAGAATTTTTATTTCTCTTTTAAAAGGAAATTACTTTATGTGCTTTTGAAAGGTGTTGGGTTGACAGCAGTAGAGACCGAAGTCCTCTATTTATCCATAGAAGAGTTTTAGCACGACCACTTGCAGTGTAAGATTCCCCCCACTGCTGCTATCAATGTGCCTCAAGTCTGTTCTGATACAGATATCTTTAGAATAAGAAGGTAAATTTGTCCCTAAAGTTACATAATCCTTGAGCTAACGTCTACTATGATTATTTAACATGCACGCTTTCTCTGAATGATCAAACCACATAGAAGAATCCGTGACCTCTAGAGGGATGGACAGTGGCCAATCAGGATTGACCAAGCGAGGTAAACTTATTGTTAGAGCCCTGCGCGGATACAAAATTTGTATCTGCATCCGATTCACAAGCATGGTCTGTGAATATTCACAGATTTTCAGGGCCCTAGATTTAAAATTTGGATCCTCATCCATCCACGATCCCACAAAGATGGTCCGCGGACATCTGCAGATTTGCAAGGCTCTACTTATTGTAAAATTTTTCTACTGAACCTAGAAAACAGGGTGAAGAAATGTAGAAAACCATGAACCGCAGTAATCTCAGGTAAATCCCAAATGTAATTTGCAGCTGAGATTTGATTATTTTAATAGTATGCACCAATCTGCAGAAGTCTATCCCTGTAGCAGATGTGCCATGCCAGTTGAACTGATAGTAGCTCCTATGAAGATTATCACCTGAGATAGTATGAAGGTTAATTTTACTTTGTTAATCTTCATCTGAAACAGGGAACAAATTGTCCGGGGGCAGAGTGCACTTTCTGAGGTGAATATGCTCAATCAGCCAGTCTAAGTAAGGATAAATATAGATCTCTTGGCATCTTAGATGAGCTCCCCCTCCTCCACATGCAGCTAAGCATGTGGGGAACACTACTCTGGTAACTATTTCTCAGTACTGATCTGAGGTATAGCTAGATATATGTATGCTTGAGGTCAAGAGCTAAAAATCAGTTCTGAGGACTTAACTGGACATTACAGAAGCTAAGGTCACAATTTTTTACTTGAATCTTCTAAAGAATTTCTTGAATCTTTTAAGGACAAAGTTTGCCTGTTTTCTTGAGAATAAGGAAATCTTGGGAATAGAAACTCCCTTACACTGCTTTTGAAGAATGCTGAGATAGCACAATAATATGGACACTGGTGTAGCCCTAGCCAATGGATCTTGGAGCCCTGGATCCTTTGTATCACCTCACTTTGAATGTTTGGTAAAGTGAGAAAGTATGCATACAGCCCCAACAGTGCTAAGGGAACATGCTTTCTCCAGAGTGGGGATTTAGTCTGACAATACCCAGAAGAACACCATCCAGGGTTTGAAGCAAGCAGCCAAAGTCCAGCCAAACTACACAAAATTCTCTGAATGCCCAGTGATCCAAAGGTCCCTGCTTTGGCTGCTTCTGCTCCTATTGGTTGAAGTCTCTGGCTAGCTCCTCTCCACAGATTTCCACTGAAGCCACATGGTAGGGAGGGGGGAGAAGGAAGGGACCTTCTGAGTCCTAGTGCCCCTGACTGTACATGCGTGTGGGTGGGTCTCTCCTGCACTATTCTGGCTACAGGAAAGTGCTGGGTGCCTTTACAGAGACCTTCCAGGGATACTTGAGTACAGTGTTGAAAAGTCATAGGCCTCCTCTTGGTTGGTCTAGTGGTCACAACTAGAAAGTTCTGCATGAAGATAAATTAAAATTTAGAATCTCTTTGCCCGTATCCCCATCTGGTTTCCCATCTTGACACTGACTATTGGACTCTAGATAGAAGAATGTAAGATGTCTATACCCTACAAATGTAGATTATCAGCAGAGGTGTAAGTAAGCTGGTACATGCCCCGGTACGGCATACCTGCAAGAGCCGGTGCGCCGTACCGGGGTGGATCAGCTTCCCCAGGCTGCTGCAGTGGCTGGAGCCCCCGGCCCTTTAAATTGCTGCCAAAGCCCTGGGGTGGTGGTGGCGGGGCTGGGGTGGCAATTTAAAGGGCCCTGGGTGGTAGCGGTGGCCAAGGCCTGGGCCCTTTAAATCGTCCCCGGAGCCCCGCCGCTGGTTCCCCAGGGGTCTGGCAAGCTCCGGGGATGATTTAAATGGCCCAGGGTTCTGGCCGCTGCTACCGCCCCGGGCCCTTTAAACCGCTGCCAGAGCCCCCAGCTGCTGCTGTTACCCCAGCGGGGGGAGGGGAGGGGGAAGGAGGCACTTACTGGTACAGGGTGGGCCGGGGCTGGCTCTGACCCCCCAGCCCCACCCCTTCCGCCTGAGGCCCCGCGTCTTCCAGGGGCCAGAGCCGGCCCCAGCCCAGCCCCATACCGGTAAGTCCCTAGACTTACTTTCACCCCTGAGTATCAGCTATGTTCAGGAGAGCTATAGACAAAAGTTGAATAGAACCCAGATCCACCAAAAGTTTGCCCACACCTCCAAAAACTTTGATGACCCTATGACAGGCTCTCTCTCTTTCTTCTCTTCCAGGCCTATGTACTCCCCTGGTCTTTCTTTTCACACCAGTCTGGGTCTTACTAGATTCTTCCCATAGGCGCCTCCAAATGTACTTCTTGATTTTCCTCACTAAGGCAGCCTAGTCCACCTCTGCTAATCCTGACAGATTTCTTCTTGTTCCTCTATCTCCCCATGAGCCAGATGGAAGAGGCCCCATCTCTCTCGTCCTCTGACTTACTGCTGCATCCAGGCCCATTTTAGTCTTAAGTAAATCAATATGTTCACTGAGAGTTGGGGTGAAATCTGTCACGGTGAAGTGGCAGACAAAGCACTACCATTATCCCAGGAGACTGGATTTCTTGGAAACCCACAAAAAGAACAGCCAGCTATTAGATTAAATCACTCTGCTAATTCAATAGGATTCTACTGCTGAGGAGAAGGGGGATTGCAAAGAGATAGTTGTACTTTATAAGGCAGATACACCAAGTCATTTTAAGTTACCTTCTGGCTCTGCACATAGTTAATGCAAATTGTCAGGGCTATCACTATATTTACACTGCTCATCACTGTTGTGAACCTGATCTGTAGGGACAACCTCAAAGGGAGAGAGAGCAGTTAAGGTTAAATTCTTCATAAAAGCCTCAGGTAATTCGTGCCCAATTTGAGACAGTTGGGACCTAGTTTTCAGAGGTGCTGTGTGACAACTGCAACTGAAGAGAATAGGCAGTGCAGATGCTCAGCAATTCTGAAAATCAGGTCACTGATGTCTAAAGTTGGTCACCCAAAATCTGAAGTACTCAAAATTACATGACATTTTGGATTTTAGTCTCTATGTCCATTTGTTCCTGATGAGACTGCTAGTAAGACTGCTGGTTGCGATGGGCTTTTTGTCATATGGACATCTGTCCACCAGCAACTAGACTGAGATTAAGCAATTTGTTTTACATATTTTAGCCATCAGCCATCCTATGGTTGCAATTCAGTCACTTTTCATCAAACATGGGCTAGGTTTGAACCAGTGACCTAGAAATGAAAAGCACAGTGTGCCATTACAAGGCATCAGAGCTAGTCAGGTCACAATGCTCCATTCTAAGAAACAAAGTTTAAAATATTAACAATATCGAATGACTACATTGTTGTACTCTCTTTGCTATTAAAAAGCAGAATTGCTGAAAGCAGAGGGCTTTGATTTGAGTGATAACACTACTGGGCCTCAATGTACATTAAACTACTTCTTTCTAGGCAGGTTAAGAATGACAGGACTATTTATAATGCATTTATTTTTAGAACTCAAAAAGCAACACCAGAAATGTATTGGAAAAAAAATCACTGGGAGAATCCCTCTTATTTTTATTCCAGGACATGACTGAACACAGATATAACCTTTTCTCTATAACTGGGAAAGTTAAGAAGAGGAAAGACCTGACCCTAAAGATAAGGAAACAAAAAAGTCTGAAACAGTGAGAGAAAAAAATTCCTACAAATAGGTTCTGCCAGCAGAAGAGATACAAATAGGGTGGCTTGGTTTATAAAAGAAAGAGAGAGAGCGAGAGAGAGGGGCAGAGAGGAAAGGAAGAAAAAGGAAGGGAGGGACAGAGGTTTCATGGCTATGGAGTTAACTGAGGAGTCTGACACAGGAAGATCAGGTTAGACAGGAGGGATGAATCGAATACTTAAAATTAATTATAAATACATAATTTGAAAGATATACTTCATGTTTCCTATAGCACATTTCACTGAGGGTTTCAAATCAGTTTTTATCAACAGTTGAGAATATTAATTTACTGTTATCAGTTTAATATTTGTACTGATTTTCTGATTACACATTAGTTCCACTATTCAGTACTGACCTGTTACTCTTCTCTTCACATCAGTTTCATTTTTATTTTTAACCTTTCTTTCTTTCATGAGTTAATTTTTCAAGTATTAGGAACCTGTTGCGGTCCAAATACAAGACAGAATAAGGCTTTAAGCAAGCAAGCAGGCTGGTCTGCCTTGTCAGCTTTCCACCCTCTCTTTTACTGTTCCCCTCCTTCTGCGCATTACATACTCCAACAGATAAAAGGAATACACTGGCTTTGTTTAATATTCTTATTTACCAATTTCTATCTACCGCATTCCTTGCTCTCGGGCCTTGAGCCCAGTCCTGGGAGGCTTCCCACAGTTCTCTGGGCGAGTTTCCAAGGTTCATGCCCTTGAGAGGAGCCGTGTGTGCACTGCTCCTACACAACACTCAGGGTGTGCCCTGAATGTTGCCAAGTGCATGAACCCTGCATGAATCCTTCAGGAACCACTAAAACCTCAGTCCCAGACAGTGAAGAATTAAGCCTATAGGAACTGGAGACAACTGGAATCTTAGTGCTATTAAAAGTCAGTTGAAAAGGAAAAAATAATAGAATGAAAGACAGATCTGTGCTAAACCCCACACACCACTAACAAGACTGAATGGGTGGTGGAGGGCGGGGAACTGAACTAAAACACAGGAACAGAAGAACAAAGCAATTTCCATACTAGAACCGATCTCTAACCTGATTCTACAGAAAGGGATGAAAAGCCACACAGCAATGTGCCCAGATAGGAAGTGTCTTCCTAACAACAGGCAGGTGTAGTGATTATCTGTCTTATGTCCTGAAGCATGAGGGGTTATATCCCTTTTAAATCTGTATCTTGCTTTTAAAAAATACCTTCTGTGGTGCTGCCTGGTTCACTGAAAATATCTCAGACTGCACCATGCATCAAGCAATCAGATTTCTAGTACTTATGATGTTGCATTTTGTAATGTGTTCCATGGACCAAGAAGCACAATTAGTATATCACAGCAGGAAAAAAGAATTAAATTTAAAAGGACGTAAAACTTACTTTTGTGATGAATTCCTCCCACAAAGCCTGCTAAGTAGAAGTTTTCATAATAGAAATCTGTTTAACTCAGCTTTAATTTTCGCTTTTCAGTTCACCTTTTAAAAACATTGAGATTTGCATTCAGCCTCCAAAGGTGTCTATGCTTTCTTTCTTTTGGTCTCAGCTATGAGCTTGGCTCAGTGGGGTTACAGAAACTTAGGGGCCTTAGTGGTTAAATGAGAGGGCTGGATGCCTAACCTTTCATCCATTTGAACAAAAGGATATAATACCTACCTACCTCACGGGGGTGTTGTGAGGATTAATTAATTTAATTTCTGTGAGGTGCTTTGAGAGAATCAGATGAAAGATGCTATATTGGGAAAGTATTATCATCATTGTATGTACCAATACTCTTAAAAGCTTGCATGTTTTGTCCTTCAAGAGACTGTAGGGATATTATTTTTTAAGATGTTTTTAAATGTTAATTCTGCATAATATTTAAACTGCCCTTGATAAACTCCACTTGTCCCCATACACCCATGATTAAAGTGATAACTTTTGTTGTATTTTAAATGCTCCCAAGGATTCCTACATGCCACTGATACCATTTAGTGGAAGCAAAACAAAGCCTGACCTTTCTTCTAGTTTAGCCTATCTATGTGATGTAGACTCTTGGAACAGCAGCCGTCAGAGTGCTGGGAAATATGGTGTGATTCATGTTTCTTTAGGTCCTATGTGCCCAGTATTAGTTAAATGGATATTTACAGAACTGTAAGGTTACTGTGAAATGTGTGCTCTGAGCAGGTAGCAGCTGAGAAGGTGGCATCTTGTGCCTACAGGTAAGTATGTGCTCGCACATCCAGCCTTGTAAAATAAAGAACTGGGTGGAGAGGGGGAACATATGAAGAGATCACCACATTTTCAGCAGCTGTACCACATGAAAAGTTTTATTATCACATTTCCCTGACAGGCACAGAGGGCCCAGTAAGACTGCCCTCACAGAGCTTCCTACACATTCTTCTCTGGATGGTGGTTGAGCCTGCACTCAGAAGGACGAAAGGTTGGTCCCCCAAACCAGCAGCTGTCAGGGGATCTGCGCAGAGGTCTTTTGTTTCATCTTTATTCTCAACCCCACTCTGTTTTCTCTAGATCCCTATCTACACATCAGAGGTTCACATCTGCTGACGTCTCAGAGGAGGCATTCTCCTCTTCCATGCCCTTGGGACCAGATCTTGTTCATCTCCATGCCCTCTGCTTGTGGCATCAAAAGAAACAATATGGCCCTTAAACACTAAAACTCATTTGTTAGTGTGTTAATCCACAATCCTTAGCATTTTTTTACCTTATTTTAGTCCCCTTGTCAATTCAGGTTTTGAGTGAGTTTTATTGTGCCTAAAACATCCAGTTGATGGGCAAGAGAAAATATTCTCACAGAAAATTTCCACAGATGCTAGCTGCTTGTCTGTTGGCTTGAGTGTATACAGGATTGAATCCCTCCCTCGATTAAGTCCCTCTCTTCATGAGGGCTATAAGATGTACTCCGGTCAGAAATATTTCTTAAGGACTGGGCCTAGTTTTTTTGAAACCTCACTAATTTATAGATTAATTGGTGGCCATGGGATTTATAGCTATATGGATTTTGGTGCCTCAAAGCTAGATGGATTTTGAGTGCTATTGTAAATTTACAACTGCTAGTCATGTCACAAAGACCTGGAAGGATATATTAAGAAAAGCTTCTCATCCCTCTTCAGGAAAACAAGGCAGCTATGGTGTTTGACTGGCAGATTTATTGCTCTTAACGTGTCAATTTTGCCCATACAGAATAAAAGTTAACAACTGCAGAACAGCAGAGAGAATACCTACAAAAATGAGATGGAATAAAGGAGGTTAGCTTTGCTCTTTAGATAGCTAGTGTTGCTGCTGAAAGTGTAAAGGCCACATGCCAATTAATTCTCAGTGGGTTCTCAATTATCATTCTAAATTCAGCAATTAGATTCTGAAGGTGAATTCTGAAAGGGCACATAAAGCCAGCAGTTAAAAGGTTGCTACAGGTTTTTATTTTTTCCTTAACCATTCGGCATCATTTCTTGCCATGCTGCCAAATACCGTGTTTTTGTTAAGGATGCTAGTCTTGTGCTTTCATGGCTGTTCTCATCCCAAAGATGATGCTTTCACACTTTTACAGTGTGACACCTATGGCCAAATTCCAGTTAAGTCTTTGACATTTATATCTAAGTATATTGAATCATACCTGATATACTTCAGTTACTCTGAGGGACGTGTATGCTCTTTGGTATAACAACTGACTGATCTTTTGTGCTTTATCACAGTTTTATTTGCAGGTGTATTAGCAGGCATTATTGCACAGTGTTATATTAGCTCTTCAAAGGAAGCATGCCACTATTTGATACCATATCAAATACTAACTCCTAAAACACTTGTGAAATGGTACCTGAAATACTGCACTCAAAGAATTCTGTCAATAATTTAAATAAGACTCTCAGGGCTATTTAAAACTTCTGTGACTTGCAATAATGGACTCAATTTACTTGGGCAAAACTCCTACATGTTTTGCTCCCTGAGAGAGAACTGCAGGATCAGGTCTAATCTGCCGCAAAGATTCATGTTTTGGATCAATGAGTTACTTAAAATAAAGAGTACCATTACTAAATATTTAGTATAAAATTAATCATTTTCAATTATGCTAAACTAGCTTTCTATTCTAAGCATATATTTTTAAAAGTCATCATTAAATAGGAAACTATTGTACTACATATATTATAGATTAAAGATGCATCCAAGTTATCAGGTATTTGCATAATGCTGCTGTTTTTCACAGTTCATATCTAATGTGCACTCATCACTCTCATCTTATAGATCGCAAAGGTAGAAATGTAATATAATGCATCTGGACTATTGCTGCTGTGTTCAGGAAGCAACAAATTATTTACCTTTACTCTTTATTGCAACACTGCTGGATTTATTAAGTAGCTGAAGAATGCTGTCTACCCATTAGGCCCTGCTTTTGACCTAGAGAGCCTTAAAATTGCAAAGAGGTGGAAAATGTTCTTTGGATTGTAACTCTCTATTTGTATTAATCCAGAGTTTGAGATGTGCTTAACACCCGAGACCAGACTGTGCAAAACTGTTACAGGCTTGCACAGCACGTTCAGGGGGTAGGGGAGGAAAACTTGCAAGGATATGAGGAGGCAGAGAGTACTTGCAGCACGTTTAGGTCCAACAGCAGTGCTTATGTTGACGTGCTTCTGTGGCTCAACTTAATGCAAATATAGAAGAGAACAAAGGTGGTTGTTGGCTCTCTGTTCTGTGGGGAGAACTGTATGGGTCCTTTCTCCATCCTTCCTCTTCTCCTTCCAGCGAGGAGCAGAAGGAGAGAGAGCTGGATAACATCCAGATCTCCTATACACAATGGGAGCCAGTGACCATATTCATTTGCTCTCACTAAAACTTGGGAGCAAAAGAGGGGCTGGCATCTCAGCAACAGGTGGTCAATTTTTTCAAAATGAAAATGACCCTTAATTTACTTCAGGCTATCTGATCAAATACAAGCTATAATTTATTCTAGTAACAAATTTACCAGAACAGTTTAAAGCTGGAGATAATTGAAATGCCTGAGCTTCAGAAGGAGAAAAATTCTCAAGAAAATGCAGATAGACACAGGTGAATCCAACGACCCAAATTCAGCAAAAGAATTTTAGAACTACAGCTATTTTGAAGTAATTGATTTTACAGTGTCCAGTATTCAGTTAAGATTTGAACAACAATATGATTCAAAATCTTGAAACTCTCGTAACTCCAAAATGTAACAGAAACACAAGTTCAAGGCATGCTTCAAATGTATAATAATGATTTCAATCAGGATTGACTGATAGCTCAGCTTCATCTGCAAGAAGCCAACTGTCAGCTTTCAGAAAGACCATTAAAGTCAGTTCAGAAACCACCATGGCTTTACTGGTATGGACAGACAAATCTGACGATTGACAGCTTAGAGGTGTTGCAGAAGAATTCATTTCAAGAAACCCTGGGTGAACATCATTGGTTGGAACCTTCTCAGATTTGTAAGTCATTCTTTTGACTCATGTTTTAAAAAGTATTGCTTTAATGTGTAGTTTTGTAGCACGACTAAACACCACTGGAGCCACATGCTCAGCCATATACAAAGTACTCAAATTCTGGCGATGTGCATGTGTTGTGGCACTCCTGGGGCTGGGAAAGGACACAATGGAGCCGAAGAACTCCAGGCCTATATCACTACGATGTCAGCTCTTTAAACTGTCTGCAGAGGTGAAAGTGGGCTGGTACGGGCCGGTACAGTGTACTGGTAAAAAGTAGCTGGTGGTATGGGCCCCTACACAGCCGACATTAAAGCACTGCTGCAGCAGCGCTTTAATGTTGCTGCCCCTTTTGCCCCCCCAGGGGCCTGGGGCTCCTGGCTGCCACCGCTGCTACCACAGCAGTGGCTGGAGCCCCGGGCCCTTTAAATCACTGCCGGCAGCACGGGCCAGGCAGCGCAGAAGGACTGGCTGGGAGAGGCTGACCACCAGCCCCGCCCCTTCCACCCCAGGCCCCGCCCCTTCTAGGGGCCCAGAGCCAGGCCACCCTACTGGTAATACTTTTACGTTATTTTCACCCCTGACTGTATGAGTGTCTTATCCTAACTTGTTGGATAACTGCCTATCACAACTTGTTGAAAAGCACCTAAACCTAGAAGAAGATGCAAAGTTAGTGCCCAGAACAATATACTCTGGAAGCTTGCAATTGAAAATGGGGAACCAACCAACACTAAGAGCCACTACATTTGCATTTTGCTGTTCAGCAGCTGAATACATATGTCTGGTGTGGGAAAGAGCTCATTCAAAGAAGTTGGACCCTGTGCTGAATGACTGCGGCCACAATATCATAGGATGTCTAAAACCAACAGACATGAACAGCCTTTATGTGCTTGCTGGAATTGCTCCACCGGATACCAGGAGAGCAGTCACAAGCAAAATGGAATGATTATGACAGGTTGAAGATACCAGACATCCACCTCGTGGCTCCACGACAGAAAAGCTTCCTAGCTGCAATGAAACCACTTCAAAAATTGCTGACTGCTACATGACTGGAAATATGACGCAAACCAAATGCACATTTGACATTGCCAAATGCCTTCCTGCAGGTGTGGAGAAGGACTGGTTGACCTGGAGATATTTAAATCACCTCTGAACAAGAGTCAGTAGGTCAAAAGTCAATATACGAAAGCAGGACTATTCCAGTGATCCAGACACATGTGACTGTGGTGAAACACAAACCATGAAACATCTATTGGTCTGCTAGCTGCTGGAGGAACTGTGCACCATGGAAGATCTCGCCTGGGCTACAGACTGACCATATCATTTGCCCAACACTGGAAAAAACTATGATTGTGGAGGAGACACGAGAAGACATGATGACAAAATAAAGTGAGATAAATGAGTTTCTGTTTCAAACTCTGTTTTCCTTATTAATGCAATCCCTAAAATTTTAGAGGGGACCTAAAGTCTATGCTTATGCATTGCAAGCAAACACTTCCTGACTTTTATTCAGTTTTGGACATAACATAACATCACTTCTAATGCAACTTCTAGTGTTGATATGAAATTTTACTACATGTTCTTTATCCTGCAGTTTATTGGGACTCATTCCTCACCCTGGTGCTCACACCTTACATTTATGCCACTCACTACTTCTCCTGCTTATAGAAACTAGATGAATAGCTGTGGATTTAAAACACACACCTTCAACAATCAATCTGTAAAAAGAAAAGGAGTACTTGTGGCACCTTAGAGACTAACAAATTTATTTGAGCATAAGCTTTCGTGAGCTACAGCTCACTTCATCGAATGCATCCGATGAAGTGAGCTGTAGCTCACGAAAGCTTATGCTCAAATAAATTTGTTGGTCTCTAAGGTGCCACAAGTACTCCTTTTCTTTTTGCGAATACAGACTAACACGGCTGCTACTCTGAAACCAATCAATCTGTGTTCCTCTGGATATAGTGGAACAAATTCAGTCCTGGCTCAAGTAGCTGCAACTCCATTAATTTGGTGTAACATTGTATATTCTGCCTCTGTGCTGCATTTGTTAGAAAGATGTGTAGCTGATGTGAACAGTGTTTTTGTCATGAAAGGGGTTCAAGTTAGGCCTGGACGTACAGAACAGAGATGTACGTCAACGGAAAAATCCATTACGAGCCAAGTGCCCTGTACTACTTCAGCTTATCCCTTCACCTCAATTCACTAAAAGAATTGTATCACCTACCTTCTGAGCCTTTGATTCTTTTCTACGTATAATACAGGCAGTCAAAATTATTATTTTTAATTTTAGGCACTATTAAATCTAATTAGGGAAAAAAACATCTACCAGTATGCCTTGAAGTGGCAGCATTGTGTGCCTCATTCGACTGATTCATTAGGAGGACAGTTTTTTTCTTTAATATTGCTATTGAATGAGGCTCCCCACAGAGTTTAGCAGCATGGGATCCCTCTTTCCATGAAGCAGAATGCCATTCTCCATATTCTTCCTTCATTAATCAGTGGGGAGCGGACACCCTTAATTCATGGTTTTTCATTTTTTTCAGTAGACTAATGCATGCATATGTTTGGGGGAGAGGGGATTTTATCTTATCACAGAAAGTTAGGCTGGAAAGGAACTCTTGGATTATCCAATACATCACCCTGCACTAGTGCAGGATAGTCCTTTATTAGTTACTTTAATTTACTGTTGAAGGCCTCTATTTTAATCTCGCTGGTAAATTATATACATATTTTCTAAACCCCAAATATTTTATTTATTTCAAATTAGAACAATTTCTCCTCCTTTTGTTGGCAAATTTCTTTATGAATTTGCATACTACTGTATAAGCAGACTATTTTGCAAGGCAGTACATATTTAATGTATGTAATCTTTCGCCATAGATTATTTCTTCTAACTCCTCTGTAATCTTAATGCCTCTTCTCTACAGTCTCTCTGTATAATTTCTAAACAAAGGTCTTGATTCTGCTATAGGATCTGCATTGGGAGGTGGTGGGGGGTAAACCATGTAGCTTCAATAGCAAAAGTTAAGAGCTGTCTTTAGCACCACAGCAGCCTCTTCCTGACAATTTTAAGTTATATTTGGTTTACTATCCTGGACCCATTTCTCCATTAGAACCGACCAGTGAGGACAGTGACCCAAAAACCCCTTAATGCCAACTGGCAAGGGAGTTACAGGAATATCCTGATTCTGGTATGTACATGCTGGTTCATCAAAGGATGTCATGTGGGTCTTAAATGACAGCTTGGGTCACACTGGTCAATATTGTTGTGAAATTTATGTAAAGGCACTATATAAAGATTTATGTATATATACACTGAAAATATGTTCTTAGAGTCTGTATAAAGGTACCAGCAGAGATGAAGAAAGATTTCCTGTCAGCCAAAAGATGTTTATTCACCTCTCTCTCTCCATCCGGATGTTAATTAAGCATTGTAAGTTAACACAGTGGATACCCATTTACATACAAAGTCAATGGAAAGATGCAAAGTCAATAGAGAAGCAGCACACAGGAAAAAGAAGCCACAGCAATTTATACTATCTCGGAGTACAGACAATTAACTTTGGGGACTGTAAGTAGAAGGCAAAGAAGACACCCCCTTATTGTGCACCAAGGAAGTAAATGTGTAGTGCATTTACATTTATGAAAACAGGATCTCAGCCAACTTTGGCTGAAACACTGCAAAACACACTCAGTGGTGGACTGGCCACTGGGCCAACAGGGCCTGTGCCCAGGGTCTTGGACAAATAGGCACCCCTGCACCCCAACCACCCTCCTGGTGCTCCTGCTGGGGAGCGGGGTCAGGGTGCGTGGGCTTGCCCCACTCCCCCCACCCAGTGCTTCTTCCAGGGAAGTCCTCGCAACCTGACCCCACTTTCCCACAGAAGCGCTGGGAGGGGAAGAGGAGGGACTGAGGTGCAAGGGGTGGGGAGCGGCAACACCTGCTGTGGCCCAGGGCCCCCATCTGCTGTGGCCCAGGGCCCCACAAACCCCTAATCCGCCTCTGAAGACACTAGCTAAGATAAAACTTTATATAAGAAGTTAACCTGTTAAGTCAAGTTTAGACTCTAGAAAGCATGTAATAATTTTGTTGTATATGTAACGTTTTGTTTCCAATATCATTACTCACTATTACTTAACAAATGTGGAGTCCTTGTGGCACCTTAGAGACTAACACATTTATTTTGGCATAAATTTGTTAGTCTCTAAGGTGCCACAGGGACTCCTCGTTGTTTTTGCTAATACAGACTAACACGGCTACCCCTCTGAAACCTGTCACTATTACTTGAATCTTTGATAATAAACTTATCCTTGTTTTCACTATGTTTATATCTAAGTGCTGTGATATTAAGCTAGATGCTGATCCTGAGTTGAATCATTCAAACTGGTGTGCAATTGGGGACAGCTGACCTGGTATTTCTATGAGTGTTCCGTGGAGAAGGGGCTGGATACTACAGCGAAATACTTCAAAGGGGCTTAGGGACTCAGGTGCATCTACGGTTAATTAGCAAGGCAAAGTAAGGCCTGGTGTAGCTGTTCACACACGTTCCTCTGGGCTAACAGCCTGGCAGTGTCAGGGAGCTGACACCCAGTTAAGCACAGGCAAGACATGCTCACATTGGCAGCAGGGGATAACAAGGTGATTTACAATCCTGGGTACCCCAAGGACTATCACAAAGACTCCTATGCTTGTGTGGAGTTGTATTAACCATGTGACTTTGCAGAGATGTTGGGATCATGTTAGCCGATCCTAATGCAAGTTGAGACATAGGAAATGCACAGATCAGACGTCAAGAATTATAACATTCAAAAACCAGTCGGAGAACACTTCAATCTCTTTGGTCACTTGATTACAGACCTAAAAGTTGCAATTCTTCAACAAAAAACTTCAAAACCAGACTCCAACGAAAGACTGCTGAATTGGAATTAATTTGCAAACTGGATACAATTAATTTAGGCTTGAATAAAGACTGGGAGTGGATGTGTCATTACACAAAGTAAAACTATTTCCCCATGTTTACTCCCCTCTCCCCACTGTTCCTCAGGCGTTCTTGTCAACTGCTGGAAATGGCCCACCTTGATTATCACTACAAAAGGTTCCCCCCTTCCCCTCGCGGGTAATAGCTCACCTTAAGAGATCACTCTCCTTACAGTGTGTATGGTAACACCCATTGTTTCATGTTCTCTGTGTATATAAATCTCCCCGCTGTATTTTCCACTGAATGTATCCAGTGAAGTGAGCTGTAGCTCACGAAAGCTTATGCTCAAATAAATTTGTTAGTCTCTAAGGTGCCACAAGTATGCCTGTTCTTTTTACAGAAAGTATGGAATCCTATTCATTCTTCTAATACATATACACCTCTTCCATTGAAATCAATAGGATTTGCCCGCATGTATCTGAGGTCAAAATGTAGTCCATAAGTACTATGGATTTGTTGAGTTATATTACTTGAAATAGATGACCACTGCAGTTTAGACACAGACCATATATTTAATACCACAGCAGACTGTTGGGGGGAAAAATGTGAATGCTCTATTGCAAGTATCACATGTGGGAACAGAGAGGTTATAATTTGTCTTTATGAAGCTGTGGTTAGACCCCACATGCAGTGCTGGGTGTAGGCAGATTCCTCATTATGGAGAGGTGATGTTCTCACTACAGCTAAGGTTGCAATCATAATTTTTATCTCCCATATACTTCTGGCTGGCAAAGCTGGTGTAACCTGAAAATAGCCTGGTGCTGGAGGTGAAGATTTTTTCAGATATAGTTTTAAGAGAATCAGTTAAACTGCCTTTTAATTATAGATCATTACATTTTTTTGGATTTGCATTTAACATTTCCTTGTGAACCTCTGGATCAAAAATGTCTTGGTACTAACCCTTCAAACTTCCTTTATGTTTAAAAAGCCTTGTAAATTCATTGTGTAGGCCCTATGTTGTAGGCTGTATTTGAAGAAAGCGGATTGTAATTAAACAAAGTAATTAGCAATTGCATCTAATTGTAATGATTATAGTATATGTATGAGCAGCGTGACTTTTTTGTAGCTGGTTGCAGCTGAAAGAGAACATCTGAGTCCTTTACCACTTTAACAGAGTTTTTTGCCTTAGTTCAAATGGCAGATAATTGTGTTTGGGAACTATCAACTAGGGCAAGGATTTTCAAGTTTCCACATCTAAAATTAGGCACTGAAATGAGTGATTCAATTTTTATTCAGCAGCTATGGAAAGTGGAGTAGTTATTTGACTCTTCCTTTTAGGCACCTAAGAATAAACATTTGTCTTAGGCTCTTAGTCCCAGCTCTGCAGGTCTGCATGGTTTATCTGGTAAATGTGGTGTTTGACTGCAGCAATGGATTCACTGAAGAATAGCACCCAGGTAGTTTTCCTCTTCCTTGTAAAGTAGGAATACAACTGGTCAAGCTGGTTTTGTGTTACAAGCAGTAAAAAACACCCTGAGCATGGAGCTAGACAGAGGTGGGTAAACTATGGCCCACGGGCCACATCCGGCCCATGGAACCATCCTGCCCGGCCCCTGAGCTCCCGGCCAGGGAGACTAGCCCCCGGCCCCTCCCCCGCTGTCCCCCCTCCCTCACAGCCATGCAGGCAGTGCGGCTTGCGCGTGCTCACCTCCCAGGCTTTCCAATAAGAGTGGATAGGGGGTGGGGTTCTGGGGGGTCCCGGGAGGGGTGGGATAGGGAGTGGGGGGGGGGGTTGGATAAGGGGTAGGGTACCAGGGGTCATTTAGGGGCGGAGGTCCCGGGAGGGGGCGGTCAGGGGACAAAGAGTGGGGTGGGGGGCCTGTCAGAGAGCGGGGGTATGGATAGGGGTCGGGACAGTCAGGGGACAGGGAGGGTTGGATAGGGGGTGGGATCCCAGTGGGGCGGTCAGGGACGGGGGGTCCCGGGAGGGGGCGGTCAGGGGACAAGGAGCGGGGGGGGGGGGTTGGATGGGTCAGAGCTTCTGAGGGGGGCAGTCAGGGGGCGGGAAGTGGAAGGGGGCGGATAGGGGTGGGGGCCAGGCTGTTTGCGGAGGCACAGCCTTCCCTACCCGGCCCTCCATACTGTTTTGCAACCCTGATGTGGGCCCTCGGGCCAAAAAGTTTGCTCACCCCTGAGCTAGAGGAAACATGTGGATCGCTCCTAAGCTTGTACAAATGAAGGATGGAAGAGAGGTGGGCAGCCATGGCAAGGAAAAGAAAATGTCAATCAAAGAAAGAGACTAGAATAAAAATAGTTAAATTTTAGGAGCTATTTTACAGAAAATTAAGTGCCAACTTTTAAAACAAGATTTTTCATATATTAGATTTTTATATCTCAGGAGACCTCAGGGGATTTGATTCTGTAGAATGAAGGGGGAACAGCGGAGCTTATTGTGAATAGCTGGAGGATAAGGGAGCCCAGCATGCCTGCTTCAGTTGGATGATGACTATTTGAATTTTTGTATACATTGTGGCCATAATTTTCGAACTTGGATGCCTAAAATTGGGCATCCAAATCCATATTTAGGCACCTAAGTTTGAAAACACAGACTTGTGTGTTTCTGTATCTGCCTGATGGAAACATGTGAGGGATTCTGTAGTATTTGATGCACATTTATTATAAGCCCTATGTGTATGTGAGCAAGCTATCTTTCTTAGGCATGACATGACCGCTGAAGAGCATTTAGTCATACAGGATCTCTAGCAAGTGCACTGTTGCCCCTTTCTAAGCAATAGCAGATTTTGGGATTTTTAACTCTGTTTTATTTATTTACCAAATGTACACAAGTCCCGTTCACCTGCAATAGAGACGGTGAAAACTGCACACGGGAAATTAATTCCTTCTTACAGAAACTTCAGCTAAGACACCACTGCCCGTCACCAGGGAGCAACTCGCTCTTGTCTCTGTCTTTGGCTCTCCTGCCTAGCACACTATTCCCTTTCCCTGTCTCAGCCCTGGGGCTTTTTAGGCTGGGAAACCGCTAGTTCAAACTGCTCACCTGGGACCATCTGGTCTCAAAAGGTGAGCCTGAGTGTTAACCCTCCTTTCTTGTAGCTGTTCTGCCCTTCCAAGGAACCTCAGAAAAGTTGGTCTGACAGCCCAACCAGTCAAAGGAGAGTGCTTTAACCCACACAATCCCACTGACGTCTCTCTGTGTGGAGTTTACTGCATGGGGTAACTTTAACTCTTCCTGTGGAGAGGAGAGTTTCAACCTGAACGCTTATACATTGATGCCTCATAACATGCATGAAACTAGAACATTCTGCCATAACAGTCTTTTTCCAAAAGAAATTGAAAATACATCTCTTGTGATCACTTCATGCTTTGGCTAGAGCCTGAATTTTACATAATTAAAATTAATACAGTTCAACATGTTAAATTATGCTATTCTATAACACATCAAGATAAATGCCTGATATTGCTGGCTCATTTTAAATGGTGTTGATGAAGCCTAAAACCAAGATTAATTCCTATCCCGTGTGCTATCACTCTCATTGCCATTAATTTTGATAACGTACAGTGCTTTAAGCCACTATTGTTGGTTCCTGTAACAAAAAGCAAAATATTCCATTAATGAAAAGAGAGAACAGAATAGCTGTGCATAAGTATCATGTGAAAGTCTTTTTTAGAGATGCCTCTCTCCTTCAGGTGATAGTTGATTTTGTGTGAAAAATATACAGATTGTAACACAGAATTTATGTATCAGAAAAACTGCATATAGACTATACATTGAAAACTACATTTCAACTGTGTTATAGTAATCAAACCTAGAACACATGTTGACCAGTGTGTTACATTTATTCTCAAACCTGAGTAAACAAGAGAGGAGTAAGAAATGGTGAAAAAATACAGCTGTCTTGCATATGGGAACACTTGTCTCAGTCCTCTCCAGTTCAGAATTTTAAGACATGTTTCTTATTTTTGAGCATTCATTAACCTATTAACATTTAGCTATTCTGAATGTCAAAAACAACAGAGGAGTACAGACTGTTCTTTTCTGTGATTTTGTCACTTTACTTTATCACCTTGTTTTGTATACACTTCCTTGTTCCAATTTCCAGAAATAATTCTGGTACAAAGGGCTTACTCAAACAAACTGTCATTAAAGTCAGTGGGAGTTTTGCTTGAATTAGGACTGCAGGATTGGGCCCAAGATTAATTTTACAATTATAACCATTAATAATCTCTAATAATGACCCCGTGAACTGTGATTTTTATGTATCAGGTAATAATGTTTCTATGCTTATACGTTATTGCATTCTCTCATGCCTAGTTACTCCATAACAATATCAGAAAATGTGGAGACAGATTTCTGGTCCATAGCCTGGCCCTGTTGTGGTGGAGGATGACATAAGTGGACAGCTGGGCATTCCCTTTTCATAGGGGAATCTCTGGCTGATGCAGAGCCAGCACAGTCAGCGGCATGCCATGCTATCTGGCCTCCCTGGTGTACAGGTCATGCTAAGAGAGTGGCCAGGATGCCTTCCACTCCAGTAATTTTTGAAGAGCTCTTAAGGGGCCATTGCAGCTGGCATTGTTTAGAGCAGACCCAAGTCTTTTGTAATGTATGCCCCCAGGATCAGTTGGTATAAAAGTGGTATAATCATATAATTCTATTGGAGCAAAGGCAAATTTTGGGAAACAAATTAAGATACACACAAACATTCACAAATTTAAGGGTGAAAGTGTTTTATCATCTAGCTGTATACCTTGAATTAGTATGTTTATTAAAGACGTTCAGTTAAAAAAAATGTATTTCTGAAATTCTGGTAGGTGGAATTCAGATAAGCAAGCCAAAATTCTGACCCTGTGCGAAACACTTCTAGTTTCAATTGTATACTGGGTCTCCTGAGAAAAATTCTAAATGTGCTTTTGCCATACTTAGAAGACACAGAGAGGAATTTTCCTTTTACAATTTCCTTTTAAAATGTTAAGTGAATGTCATTCTTGTAGAAAGATGCCACACTGACAGACCTGGAAAATGAAGCCCTCAGTTTATCCACAGAACATGCAGATTAAAGGCAATGATAATACAAGCCTTCCTAGACACCTTAACATTAATAGGGCACTAGTGAGTCCTAGAGTTGTGTGGGTTAGTTCAGTCTTCAAGTCAAATCAGTCTTTGGCCTCCGTGTGCTGACTGATCCCAACTGTGCCAGTTAGCACCAATTAGATAGGTGCTTTCAGAGATGTGGACAGCTGTGCACTAGGAACAGGACTGACATGACCTGCTATACACAATGTATGCTGCCAAACAAACAGCTTTAAGCTTCTACTGGCTTCTGACGGGTGGTGAATGCCACATTCTCAAATCACTGTATAAACATTCAATTATTAACCTACCCCAAATCCATGTGAGGTGGCTAAGAAACCAACCCAAGGCAACACAGTGAGTTAAATCAGAACAGGGGTTAGAACTTTTGTGTTGTGACTTTGGAGCTCTGTTGTCAATCCACTAGACCATGGCACCGCATTACAAAGACTATCTCAGGGGTAGTCAATTATTTTTTGTCAAGGTCCAAATTTCTTGGTCAATGTATAGTCAAGGTCCAGACTTCAGAGAAAATAATAACAATGATGATAATAAAAAATAATAAAACAAAACAACAATAATGATAATAAGTACATAAAAAGATTTCAAACTCCGTTCAAAAGCATCTGATAGTCTGGATTTGGCCTGCGGTCTGTCTATTGACTACCCCTGGGCTATCCATTACAAAGCTCATTACCAGTCTCCCAAGCCATCCATTCCTTTGTTACTTTCTATTGCACAGTAACATACTGTGCATGAGCATACCGCAGCCTGCAGGTATTCATATTACAATGCAAAATCCTAAAGGAAACAAAATAAGAACAAATGCAGAGAGGCGTATGGACAAGGTTAAAGATGGTAAAGTTTCAATGATAATGAAATACAAAACAAGTCAGGAAACTAAGGCGAAATGTAAAAAAAAATATTTTATCTACTCCTTCCAGAATGTTAAGCACAAATCAGAGCAGAAATTATTGTAACTTAAGGAGTTCTTTGATTTGGGAACTAAAAAAATTATTAAAATCCCCCAGCAAATTACAACATAAGAAAGTGTGATTTTTTTGCTAAAAAGAGAGATAATTGTTTTTTTAAGTATTTGCCCTTGAGGCAGCACAGAGTATAGGCAATCCTACCTTTGTTTTCCAACTTGAGTTCCTCTGCTAGCAAGCTGTCTTGTCTGTTGCCAAGCACAAATGCCAGAAACGAGAGGATCAGGGCATCCAAGATTCCAATAATAGCCAGGATATATGCCCAACGAACTGAACAAGCCCCAAGTGTGTACTTGTCTGTCTTTTCACCACACATCCGTTTTACCTCATCTGAATCCCAGCCATCAGGAAAAATCATACAGCCCAGGACGAGACAGGCAGCTTGGAAAAAAACAAAGGGAGAATAATGGCATCATGTGTCCAAACTTTCATTTTTTGCATATCTACATACTCTATTATTAAAACACAATCTTTTTATCCAGAACTTCAAAAATAGGTTACATAAAAACCAAATATGTCACACAATTATGAAATCTAGTTAAATATTAAATGTAAGAAAGTTTGACACACCACCAACTTGAAACCTGCTAAACGAAAGAAACAAATTAAAGTCCTGTCCCTGAAACCCCCAGCCAATTTTTGTGGTTTCATTTTCCTATTACTCAGAACATTTTTCTCTTCTTTGTTGTTGCATGAAAGACTCACACACAAAAAAGGACAAAACTGATTAACTAGCTGATTATACAGGGAAAACGGTGAAACTGAATACGCATAAAGTGCTGCCAAATGCCCAAAAGTAAATAAATGGAAAAAACAGAGGAAAAAAATCCATAAATTATATGAATCTCAGCCATATGCAGTGTAGTTGTAGCCCTGTTGGTCCCAGGATATTAGAGAGACAAGGTGAGTGAGGTGATATCTTTTATTGGACCAGCTTCTGTTGGTGCGAGAGACAAGCTTTCGAGCCACGCAGAGCTCTTCTTCGGGTCTGGAAAAGGTACTCTCCCCATCACAGCAACATGCAAGGCGGAACTGACTGTTCAGCATAAGTAGTTAGCACATATCGTAAGGGATCATTCAAGATAGAGTGGCCCATTATGACAAAAAGAGAGGGCTAGGGAGGTACTGATTGTTGTAATAAGCCATAAATCCAGCGTCTCTGTACAATCCATAATTTTAGTGTCGAGCAGAGTTATAAATTTAAGCTCCCAGGCTTGTCTTTTGAAAGCATTGTGCAGGTTTCCTTTGAGGATGAGGATTGATCAGTGAGCTATAGAGTGATCACTTTGTGAACAGTGTCCACTCATAGGTGATGTGGTGTTTTTGTCTTTTATCCTGTTCCTGTGTGAGTGCATTCACAAGTGTAGTGGTTGTCTGGCTTCCCTCACTTACTAGGATGAGAAAACAGCATAAAGACAAATTCCCAAACCTTACTAATGTAAGCATATGTGGAGTCCCTCCACTGAGTTATTACTTCACTAAATCTGAATTATTGACTGGGAAAATATGTACTTGACATTTCATGGGAAATTAAAAGATAAACTATTTGACTGGAGTGCTAAACAGAAATAACTGCACCAAACCTGAGTTTCCACTATGTTACACCGGTAGTCACAAAGGCATTACATTGATGTAATGCAGTGAAAAATCAGACCCACCATCTATGCAGAAAGGACAAGCAATTTTTAATCATTCTGCATTTACGTTCACCTTGGAAGAGGGAGGGGATATTTGGCTTAGGGAACTGCACAATTAGGTATTGAAGACACATTTCATATCAAGGCAACATGCTTGAATTTTATGCCTATAAGGTCCAGTGCTGGAACTCTTGCTCACACAGATAAATTCACTGCAGCTAACAGGTCTGTCTGTGTCAGTAGTACTCGGTGTAAAGGTTGTGGAGTCAGGCCCATCATGACTACGTGAATGTAATTAATATCATTTACATTTTTTAAAAAAGCAATACAAAAGGAAGAAGAATCTAAAGATAAAAATTGTGTTAAATTAGTTAATTTATTAGTATATACTGTCTAAATGAAACTCAGCAAATCCTTGTGCTTTAAATTATCCATTTTAGTGTCTCTGTTCTGGCTTTTCTAGCTTGAAGACATGTCTTATCTCCAGTGCAAACCTCTGCCTCTTCAATCTGGCTGTTTGGTACACTGGGGGCACACTATTCTTCTAAAAGTATATCCAAACTTTCAGTGGCCTCTATAATGTCACTGAAGTTGAATGCATGTTTCAAATATGGACACTGAATTTTTTTGTGAGTCTTAATGCACAGTATATAATATTCTGCGAGAAGCCACCTGCATCAATGGATAATTCAAAGGAATTAGCTGGATTCATGAAAAATGTATGTATCAGTAACTTCAGGCCCTCTAAAAGGTTGCTGGACAAATTCTGATCTAGTTACAGTGACGTACATATGTTATAACTTGTACAATTAGGAGCAGAATGTAACTACTCTACGGCTGCTGACCTGTATCTACTCTACCGCGGCTGGTGCTACAGTGAACTTTTAGGAGGTGGTACAAGTTCTTTCTATTTCAAGACAAAGTTAAGCCTATCAGTTTACACACCTCCCCTTTCCCCACCCCCAAACAAAACCAACTTCTTTTGCAAAAAAACAAAATTACCCCCACCCAAAAGCACAAAATAGTACTTGCTCAGTGGCACTCTGGTCTTGGAATATAACTAGAAATGGGTATTAAGATTCCCTCAATTGCTATGATGAGACAGTATGAAAGAGATAGTGCAAACATCAACTAGGAATGGCATTTTTCTTAGGATCATCACAAAAGTAAGTTATTGAAGGAAGCTGGAAAAAGAATGTTTTCAATATATGTTTGTTTTAATTAATAAAACCTGTTTGTACCTAATGCATTTTACAAATTCTTACTGAAGAGCTCATTTGTGTGAAAATATATCTTCCAGTAATACTTTCTAGGACAATTAAACCTACAGTGATTTGCTGACTATATGCTGGTTGAGCAAATTAAAATGCCTTTTGACTGCATCTTCAGATGCAGGAATCGAGTCACAACTTTAGAGGTTAACATAAACAAAATAACTTAGGAAAGCTTTTTGCAATTAATTCCTAAAAAGATATAGGCATGTTTGATACTATAACTCCGGTAACTTTTCATTTATCAGCTGCAAGAATATAAAATCTTTAAAGAGAGAAAAGACAGGTATAAAATCCACCTGCAGATTCTCTTTTGTATTGCTAGAATGTTTTACATTTTAATCCTTCTAAAGAGGATTAGGAAATATTCTCTGTAAGGAAGCAGCTTTTGGATTCATAGATATCTTTTAAAAATAGAAACCATTTAAAAAAAAGATAAATTATCTTGCAATTACAGTTGAACTGCAGAGAAATTTCTTGGTAATACAGATGCAGAGCCTGATCCTGCAGATCTTATTGAGTATCAACTTCCATTGATTTCAATAGGAGCATAGCCTGAAAAAGGTATGTAGTAAAGCCTGAAGGATATGGTCCATTGTTTGCAACTAAAATATGTAAACAATAACTCCACTTGATTGAGTAGAAATTCTTTAACAGCGGATATTTTTAAAATCCCAGAAGCTTTCAGTGACTGAAGCTGTCTCTATTGAATGAACCATCAATTTCTACAAAACTTGGGCTCCATTAACAACCACAACACCAAAAAAAAAGTTAGATTTATGTTAGCCTAATTCCAAATGCAAAATGAAGGTAGCCTATTAGCAGTCTTCCCGAGTCTGCAGATAGTTTATTCCAGTGTCTCTGCTGCTCATTATAGCTTCCCCAATCCTCAGCAGAGTGAAATTGACAAGGTGCTGAATAATCTCACCACTACTACTTAGAACTCTTTGCAGGGAGCAGTGAAACTGATAAGAATCATGTCTGTTTTACTCTGTTTTTGCTTAGGAGCAACAGTCAAGGCAATGGAGTTGTTGCCCCTGAACTTCACTTGTAGATCTTCCCACATCTTTCACATCAGACTTAGGCTAATAGGTTTATCCCTCTGGCTAACACTAGTAGGCATTTGGTAAATCTTTCAAGCTCTGTAATAATTAGTTAATATAACTCAAACATGCCAGATATACATTTTCTTAATAGCTTTTTCTCAAATGTCTGCTATGAGTTGTCAGTTTCTTCAGGGCTGTGAGTGACAAGACAAATCACTAAAATTGGTGGCAGTCTAAAATTTCAGCTCCTGGAAATGGAAGACACTAGGAATGGTACAGAAATGACACTTTCAGAGACTGGAAAAACAGACTGAGTTATTTATGGCATTGACTGACTTGCCACTCAGATCAATCAAATATTATCAGACTCCCCTGTAGTACTGTACATGCTCAGGTTGAAACAGTGAGTAACTAAAGTTTATGGTCAGATACTTTCCTCAAATACAGATGACATATTTTCATGGAAAATACCATAGATTATAATGCTAGAGGGACCATTGTTATCATCTTCTCTGACCTCCTGGGGTCATCGGAATTCCCCAAAGTAGTTCCTGATTGGTCGTTTTTATAAACACCCAATCTTGATTTTAAAATTTCCAGTGATGGTGAATCCACCACAACCCTTGGTAATTGTTCCAATGGTTAACTATTCTCACCATTAAAACTGTGCACCTATGAGTTTGTTTCTATTTATAAAAAAGCTAATTGCTATAGAAATAACTGCTATTGACCAATTCTCATTTTCTCAACACATTCAACAAGCAGGTCTCTTCCATCTTTTCCTGGCCGCATGAACAATTTACTTGCACATGAGACGCAATGGAGGCGTGCTGCTTGGTAGGAGAGAGAAAGAATGGAGTAAGAGGAAAAGGTGACACACCGTCGTCCACTACTATACACACACAGAAGACTTCATGTCCCTAAAATCCAGAGAGATTCTTGGTTTTCAGGACCTGTCCTTTACAGGTGGTTTACAAAGATAGTGGGTAAACTCCTCACTCTATTGAAGTAAAAGAGAGTTTTCCCATTGACTTCAACGGGGCCAGGATTTCATCCAGTGTATTGCTACACTAAGCATTCAGGTGAGGTCTGGGTTGAAGGAGCCATCAGCTCAATGGGAAACATGGATGGAAGAGAGCCCAATGCCCGGGTTCAAGGAGATAGTAACATCAAAATCTGTGGCCCTTGTATAATAATCACCAACCTCTTGGTGGGAGGAGGGTCCTGGGGAAGAAAGGAAAGGAGGAAGAAGAGAGAAAGAGAAAATGTTCTTTTTAAAAAAAACCCAAATTGTTAGGGTATTAGATGATGCTAGAGGAAAGGAAAGGAGAGAGATGATCTTCATATATATGCACAAGAGAGGAGGGTGAAAACAAAAGACACGTCAAATTGTGGTCAGATTTGGACCACTTGATTTGCATTTTCTGCAGGGCTCTCAGACAGCACAGTGATGAGCGTGGTATAAATAGCTCGTTAGACAGACAGAATGGAGGGGGCAGGAGGTAATGTACAGGTTGAGAGAGCCAGCAACTGTGCAAGCTAGTTGGTGGCAGAGTCTGGAAGTTCAGCACTTGCAGGATTATAAACCCAATCACAGCACAAGGTCTGGTGCCTGTCATGTGGGGGTGTCCTCTCCGGATGAGTCTTCTATGGTGCCTCTGCATATCAGCACGCAGGCTGCAACTTACTCAGCCATGAACAGCTGCTGTGCTTCTCTTCCCCTTGCCAGTCCCACCGAGCTGAGGGGACTGGAAGGAAATATGTAGATTCACAGGGTTAGTGTTGGAGAGGCTCATTAGAGCAGTAGTTCTCAACCTGTGGCCTGGGGACCGCTTGCAGCCGAATCAGCACACAGCTGTGGCTCATGTGACATACTCATTGCCATATAGGTAGTATATATATTGTGTGGATGCAGCCCACGTTATACAGAGAGAGCTGCCCACAATGGTAAATAGGTTGAGAACTACTGCATTAGAGCCTTTGCAGGGAGACAATGGGGATGAGTCCAATGAGCTGACACCGGACTGAGGAGGGGGAATAGACATGAGGAAAACAGACATTGTAATGAGAATAGGGAGCAGGCACTGGCAAATGGAGAGGCAGGGGTGTGAGTGTGTGAAGTGCAGGAGCGGATGTCACAGAAGCTCCTACCACAATATAAATAATAACTGTGTAACCCCTCCCTTTCCTCCCTGGGTTACTCAGGAGCCGGCAATACTCGCCTGGGTGCCTGATGTTGTTGACATTAAAGGAGATCCTGAGTATCCCAGTGGTGATGTTGGATACGTGGGAATCCTCTATCCACCCCTCTGCTGCAGTCCCTTTACTCCTAAAGGAATTTTAAATTGGCGGTGCCGTCACCTGGCTGGCCCCAGTACACACTCAATGGTGTGCCTTGGGAACCTCCAGGAAAAACCTATTCTAATAATAAATAATAATAAACTGTGGCATGGGTCTAACTCAGAAATGCCAATTATAAATAATATACATCCAATATACTTAAATTAGAGTTAACACGCCTTTACTTAACAATTTAAACAGGGTATAACAGACTAAGATTAAATGTCACTACTAATTTAAACCCACAAGGGGCAGTTGAATACAATCAATTAACAAATATAGACTACAGTAATAAATGAAATGTATTTAACTGGCATTTACACTGCCACCATTTACCCCACCCTGGAGCGTACACTCTGGATTTCAGAGTCCTAGACACAAGCTGCACAACCCCTCTGAAAATTGGAGTTGGCCCCCACCAAAGGTCAGCAGGTCTGGGTCCTGGTTCGATGGGAAGATCACTCTGTCTCTCCTCAGACTCTCTGCTGTGCCCCTTTCAGGGTGGATACAAATCAATGATTTAAAAAAAAAAACTGGATGTTTTTGATTTAAATCGGATTTTTTTGATAAAATGCTTTTTGAGGAAAAAACCTATCTAAAGATAGTTTTAATTAAGATACATTATAACTCAAAGAGATCTCATTATGGAATAGGGATTATAAATTCTAATTCTATCGTATGAGACAATATATTCATGTAATGTTTGAGAAAAGTTTTGCTAAATGAGTTCCAATAGTTCATGGATTAGTGACCCAATTTTATGGGGCTCCAGGGGCTTCTGTATAGATTATTTAGGTTAATCTTTCTATCTACCCAATGGGACTCAATGCTCAGTCTAGAACAGGGGTGGGCAAACTTTTTGGCCCGAGGGCCACATTGGGGTTGCAAAACTGTATGGAGGGCGGGGTAGGGAAGGCTGTGCCTCCCCAAACAGCCTGGCCCCTGCCCGCTATTTGACCCCTCCCACTTCCCGCCCCCTGACTGCCCCCCCTCAGAACCACCGACCCATCCAACCCTCCCCCGCTCCTTGTCCCCTGACAGCTCCCTCCCAAGACCCCCTGACCTTAACCACTCCCCCAGGACCCCACCCCCTATCCAAACCCCCTTGCTCCCTGTCCCCTGACTGCCCCAACCCCTATCCACACCCCCACCCCCTGAAAGGCCCCCTGGGACTCCCACACCGATCCAACTGCCCCCTGCTCCCTGTCCCCTGACTGCCCCCCGGGACTCCCATGCCTATCCAACCCCCCCTGTTCCCCGTCCCCTGACCACCCCCCCAGAACCTCAGCCCCATCCAACCACCCCTTGCTCCCTGTCCCCTGACTGCCCCCCAGATCCCCTCACCCCTTATGCAACTCCTCCACCCCCTTTACCATGCCGCTCAAAGCACCATGTCTGGCTGCCATGCTGCCCGGCTGGAGTGCGCAGCCCTGCCGCTCAGAGTGCTGCCCGTGCGGCGGCGTGGCTGCAGGGGAGGGGGGACAGCAGTGAAGGGGTCAGGGTAGCTTCCCTGGCCGGGAGCTCAGGGGCTGGGCAGGACAGTCCTGTGGGCCACAGTTTGCCCACATCTGGTCTAGAAGATACCATCAGAGATGCTTAGTTTTGCAGTTCTCAAATTGTGGGTTTGTGTCTCCAGAGATAACATGCTTGTTAACCGCAAAAATGTTCTTAAATAAATAAATAATATATAGAGGTGAGAAATAACAGACCTCAACTCTATTGTCCCTCTGCAAATTTGTGTACACAAAGTCAATCCCTTACCTCTCTCTAAAAGTGCAAAGTTTCAAAAAGTTCAATGAATGATTTAGTTGGGGATTGGTCCTGCTTTGAGCAGGGGGTTGGACTAGGTGACCTCCTGAGGTCCCTTCCAAACCTGATATTCTATGATTCTATGAATAGAAGATTGCTGGGGATGGAATAGAACTGGACAAGGAGAAGAAGTCGAGATAAATGTGAGAAGTGAGGGACATATGCTTGTTTTGTTAAAATATTATATGTTTGCTGTTGAAGAAAAAAAATTCAGAATACTTAATAATGTTGTTTTAGTTAAATAAAACAATTTAAATGCCTGTCTGGTGATGTTCTCTCCTCCTAATACAGCAATCCTCCAAATATTAATGATTAATCTGTTGAATTGGAGATAGTTCACCTCCCAATGGACTTCATAAATATCTGCTTCAATTACCTTTGGTAAATGAAATAACCAAACAATCATTCATTTTCTGATATAGCTGTAAAACTAATCTGAAAAGTTTTCAAATTAAATCACTATTTAAAAATGTGTAGGGTGTACCTTCTAAAAATGAAACCTACGTCTATCTCTGAGTTGTGAAGAATATGTATTAAGGTTATAACAACCAACAAGAATGCACTTTTATGTAGAAAACCATGATTAAATTGAGTCTTCCTGACTAGTGATTTAAATCATGATCAAATCCACCCTGGCCTCTTCCCTTGCAAGTACTTTCCCAAACAACAGTGGGAGTTACTGTTACACACAGTTCCTTCACTGCAGGCCCACCTCAGTCAGCTCTAGGCACAGCAATAGTCTCTCCCATGGCTCCAACAGCCACTAACAGCCTCTGAGGCTCCCTGCTTGATCAAAGCCCCACCTCTCAGCAGCAGCTTTTGGTTTCCTAGCAGCAGTTAGCAGCAGCTCCTCGTATGGAGAGAGCTCCTCACCAGCAATCTTGCTCCTCTCCCAAAAATGAAGTTCACCGCCTGCTCTCTCTGGAAGAGGAAGTCTCTCGCTCTTTCCCCAAAGCATCATGAGAATTGTGGTCTCTAAGGCTGGATTGCAGCACACAGGATTTCCCCAGCCGGAACACGCTCAATTAAGTTCAGAGACCCAGCTAGTAAAGGGTGCCTACAACAGTGATAACAAATAAAGGGGGGAGAGAAAGAGAATGGGGAAAAAGAAAAAAGGAGGGGAAGGAGAAGAGTGTGATCTGAGGAAGAAAGTGGCTATGGAATGAAAGAGGTGGGTAATGTGGAAGAACAGGAGGAGGACGTAGAAGACAGAGCAAGGAAAGGGAATGGAGAGGAGACCAATGCATAGAAGACCCAGGAAGAGTAATTAGATAGACTAGGGAGAGGGACAAAGAGAAAAAATAAGGTAGGGCTTTGAGCTGATGAAGTTAAAAATAGTAAAGGAGATGGCCATGCCAAAAGAGATGAGAAAATATGGCCAAAGGGGTGGAGACGGGGGGACATCAGTAAACAGGGATAAATACTGTGTTTTTCTACTTTGCCTTTACAGAAAGGTGTCCTACTTCTTCATTCTGACAGATGGGGCATGGCGGAGCACAGAGTGAAGGGCAGATACCTATATTCTTTCCACTCCCAGCCCCCCTTGAGCCAACCCTAGTTTAGCCCAAATCCCACATCCTCGAACCCCCAGCAGGTACTGTAGCCTGGCTTTACACTTTGAAAATCAGTCTGCTTCCACATAACCAACACCACAAGCAAAGTTAAACACATTGGTGAGTAGGACAAGCAAGGAAGGCAATGACCATCATTTTCAATGTAAACAAGTATAAGTTTTATAGATATTTTAATTCAAAAACAAGATGGGGGGGGGGAACCATACACACAAAAGGAACTGATATAATCAAGTCTCTAACAGATTCTATAGTACGTGTCACTATTTCAGTCATTCAGACCTTCAGGAGTCTGACAGCTTTACAGCCAGCAACTGCTTACATACTGAAAATAAAGAGAGTCTAAATTCAGTCTTTAGAAAGCCCACACACTGTTGCACAGAAAGCAGGATATGGTGCCTTCTGGTGTTGATGTGCTCAAGATGAACTTTATTAAGAATAGAAACCTGCATTTAGTTACCTCTATCAATTATTCAAGCTTACAGTCATTGAAGAAATGGATGCCAGCAGCACTGACAAACCAGTGAAAGGGAAGCTGTTGCAGTCCTGGGGCAGGACAGGGAAGAGAGGAAAGGTCAGGTTTGAGTGCCAAAACCATTTTATCACAGGGCACATATTTAATCCAAATTGAGTCCAATTTGGCAAAAGCCTTAAGCTGCATTCTTGCTACACTGTTTTACAAGCAGTAAACTAAAATAAATACATACACAAAAAAAACCTACAGGCCACACAAGGCAGCTCCTTGCCTTGTCTTGTGGTCAGCAACCACGCCCCCTCCCCCTCCAGATATGTCTACATTGCAGCTGGGAGAGTGCCGTTCAAGCTAGCATGCGAAAACAGAGCGATGTAGCACGGGCAGTAGCTCAGGCTATAGATGAGTAAATACTTAGGAGCTCTGGGCGGGTTTTTACTCAGGCAGCTAGCTTGAACTTCCCACCTGTGCTAACCTCAGCGACACTGCTCTTTTTAGTGCACTCGCTTTGCTTGAGCTAGCACTTGTCTGTCAACCCCAGCTGGGAGCATAGTCGCAGCTCCCAGCTGATAGTGCTTTCATGGGCTGCCATTGAACTGTGGCTGGGAATTAAACCCTGAAACCCCAGGAGTTTCCCTACCCTTGGGGACAACACAGGGAAGGCATGCAGTGGCACTAGGCTGCACCAAAAGACCAGTACCAGCCCACTAAAGAAACGTCCCATGCAGATTGTCAATACAGTGAAACACCTGGTAAGAGAGAGAGACATTAACTGCATTCACAATTTCCCTGACAGCATGACTTAAAGGTATATGACAATCAAAATAATAACTGCCTTATGGAAAAAGGGGTAACTGATCATCTGAGACATGAAATGGAAATGGTCAATGTGTTCAATACCTAAGCTAATTATCTCAGAATATCACCAACAGCTCAACCAAGTGTTATTCAGCATTGCCATGCCAAGAAGCAAATATAAATAATAAAAACCAGTCGCAAGAGGAAAAGAGATAGAAGGGTAAGTAGAAAGAGGAAAAGAAAGTTTCTTACTGGTGCTGTGACATTCCTCCTTGTTTAATAGACTCACAACCTATTGTGATGCAGACTGATGGACTTGCCATATTGCATTGCAAATGGAGGAGCAGTGACACACATACAGCTAGACATCTGGCAGATAGGTGTTCGGTTTTGCTTTTGGTAGCTGGCTAGCAGCAGAAATCTGTCTTATGGAAATTGATGGTGGGATTCAAGAGGTAGTTTGGTGGAGGGTGCAAACATGGGGAAAATAGAGAGCTACTGGAAATCTTTCTCCACAATAGGCTTAGAGATGGGGCCATGGTAACTACTACTCTCTCCACCATTAGTCAAGCTGGTCAGTAATTTTATGTCAGAATGATATTTGATGAAAAATGTAATTCCTGAATGTCCCTGGGAAAACTTTGATTTTGCCACAAAAATTTCAATTTTCTGTCAGGCAAATCAAAATGAATTTTTTGGGGGATCAGTGCAACTAGTCCAAACTGGAATATTTCATTTTTTTAAATGACCTGAAATGTTTGTTTCAAATCAGTTAAACAAACATTAAATGGCATTTCTACAGCATGGCACATTAAGAATTATGGGAATTGTAGTTCCAGCCCCTCTCTCCCCTCTGGGCTCCCTGGAGGACTACATCTTCCATAAAGACAGGTTGCAGAGTAGCAGCCGTGTTAGTCTGTATTCTCAAAAAAAAAAAGGAGTACTTGTGGCACCTTAGAGACTAACAAATTTATTTGAGCATAAGCTTTCGTGAGCTACAGCTCACTTCATCGGATGCATTCAGTGGAAAATACAGTGGGGAGATTTATATACACAGAGTACATGAAACAATGGGTGTTACCATACACACTGTAAGGAGAGGTTTCAGAGTAGCAGCCGTGTTAGTCTGTATTCGCAAAAAGAAAAGGAGTACTTGTGGCATCTTAGAGACTAACAAATTTATTTGAGCATAAGCTGTAAGGAGAGTGATCACTTAAGATGAGCTAATACCAGCAGGAGAGCCCATGCCGGGGGGGAGAAAACCTTTTGTAGTGATAATCAAGGTGGGCCATTTCCAGCAGTTGACAAGAATGTCTGAGGAATGGGGGGTGGAGTGGTGGGGGGGAATAAACATGTGGAAATAGTTTTACTTTGTGTAATGACCCATCCACTCCCAGTCTCTATTCAAGCCTAAGTTAACTGTATCATGTTTGCAAATTAATTCCAATTCAGTAGTCTCTCATTGGAGTCTGTTCTTGAAGTTTTTTTGTTGAAGAATTGCCACTTTTAGGTCTGTAATCGAGTGACCAGAGAGATTGAAGTGTTCTCCGACTGGTTTTTGAATGTTATAATTCTTGACGTCTGGTTTGTGTCTAATTATTCTTTTACGTAGAGACTGTCCAGTTTGACCAATGTACATGGCAGAGGGGCATTGCTGGCACATGATGGCGTATATCATATTGGTAGGTGTGCAGGTGAATGAGCCTCTGATAGTGTGTCTGATGTGATTAGGCCCTATGATGGTGTTCCCGGAATAGATATGTGGACACAGTTGGCAATGGGCTTTGTTGCAAGGATAGGTTCCTGGGTTAGTGGTTCTGTTGCGTTATCTTCCTGAAAACACCATCCTGGCCACTATGGATGTAGAAGCCCTCTACACCAACATTCCACACAAAGATGGACTACAAGCGGTCAGGAACCGTATCCCCGATAATGTCACGGCTAACCTGGTGGCTGAACTTTGTGACTTTGTCCTCACCCATAACTATTTCACATTTGGGGACAATGTATACCTTCAAATCAGCGGCACTGCTATGGGTACCCGCGTGGCCCCACAATATGCCAACATTTTTATGGCTGACTTAGAACAACACTTCCTCAGCTCTCGTCCCCTAATGCCCCTACTCTACTTGCGCTATATGGATGACATCTTCATCATCTGGACCCATGGAAAAGAAGCCCTTAAGGAATTCCACCATGATTTCAGCAATTTCCATCCCACCATCAACCTCAGCCTGGACCAGTCCACACAAGAGATCCACTTCCTGGACACTATGGTGCTAATAAGCGATGGTCACATAAACACCACCCTATACCGGAAACCTACTGACCACTATTCCTACCTACTTGCCTCCAGCTTTCACCCAGATCACACCACACGATCCATTGTCTACAGCCAAGCTCTACGATACAACCGCATTTGCTCCAACCCCTCAGACAGAGACAAACACCTACAAGATCTCTATCAAGCATTCTTACAACTACAATACCCACCTGCTGAAGTGACGAAACAGATTGACAGAGCCAGAAGAGTACCCAGAAGTCACCTACTACAGGACAGGCCCAACAAAGAAAATAACAGAACGCCACTAGCCATCACCTTCAGCCCCCAACTAAAACCTCTCCAACGCATCATCAAGGATCTACAACCTATCCTGAAGGATGACCTATCACTCTCACAGATCTTGGGAGACAGGCCAGTCCTTGCTTACAAACAGCCCCCAAACCTGAAGCAAATACTCACCAGAAACCACACACCACACAACAGAACCACTAACCCAGGAACCTATCCTTGCAACAAAGCCCGTTGCCAACTGTGTCCACATATCTATTCAGGGAACACCATCATAGGGCCTAATCACATCAGACACACTATCAGAGGCTCATTCACCTGCACACCTACCAATATGATATACGCCATCATGTGCCAGCAATGCCCCTCTGCCATGTACATTGGTCAAACTGGACAGTCTCTACGTAAAAGAATAATTAGACACAAACCAGACGTCAAGAATTATAACATTCAAAAACCAGTCGGAGAACACTTCAATCTCTCTGGTCACTCGATTACAGACCTAAAAGTGGCAATTCTTCAACAAAAAAAACTTCAAGAACAGACTCCAACGAGAGACTGCTGAATTGGAATTAATTTGCAAACATGATACAATTAACTTAGGCTTGAATAGAGACTGGGAGTGGATGGGTCATTACACAAAGTAAAACTATTTCCCCATGTTTATTCCCCCCCCTCCACCATTCCTCAGACGTTCTTGTCAACTGCTGGAAATGGCCCACCTTGATTATCACTACAAAAGGTTTTCTCCTCCCTCCCCCACCCCGCTCTCCTGCTGGTATTAGCTCATCTTTAAGTGATCACTCTCCTTACAGCTTATGCTCAAATAAATTTGTTAGTCTCTAAGATGCCACAAGTACTCCTTTTCTTTTTGCGAATACAGACTAACACGGCTGCTACTCTGAAACCTCTCCTTACAGTGTGTATGGTAACACCCATTGTTTCATGTACTCTGTGTATATAAATCTCCCCACTGTATTTTTCACTGAATGCATCCGATGAAATGAGCTGTAGCTCACGAAAGCTTATGCTCAAATAAATTTGTTAGCCTCTAAGGTGCCACAAGTACTCCTTTTCATCTTCCATAAAGTAATTGCTGATTTCCCTCTGACCAACCTGTGTGGTGCAACCTGGGAGTCGCATGACTCTGGGTGCATTATGGGCAATGTAGTCCGGCCAGGGAGCCTTGCCTGTAGGGGAGAATGAGAGCTTCACACTCTTGAAGTACAGCTCCCACAAGGCAACGCACCACAATGGGAAAATGCACTTTAATACTGGATGACTTGAAAACAAAATGTTTCAGAAAAGGAGGAGGGCTTCACCTGAAAAATGGAGGAAGTGGAAGCAGAAGGGGATACTGTCTCTTCTCTTTTACCTTGAAATAATATGGTTTAATAAACATAATTACAAATAGTCTTACTGGGACATATGAAGGATAAATACCTGCTAATCTAAGCCATGCACTCTCACACAGACAAGTAGGGCAATGGATGATAAAGCCATTGACTTCTGCATCATCCCTCATAATGCACCTGAGGAACATGTATGTGCTTATGGCTGCACAGCTTGTCATTTGCTGGTCTTTACTTATGTCTGTTATTGCTCTTCCTGGCCTTTTAACAGTTTTGCTCAGTGAAAGAGAAGAGGAATGGACAATAGGCCCTTGAGGCTGTTCAGCTGTATCACTTCTTTATTCAGGTTGATATTCAGGAGTGACCCTTACTGCCTTTCAAGAACTGATGTCTTTCTGAACCTAGCTGCAGAAAAACTATCAGCAACAGTCAGTCCATCTAACAGAGCATCTGAGTTTTGTATAATGTTAGACGGCCTGGGGGAAAGGGCCAAGTAATAGTGATTATGTCCTCCTCTCTGTCTCTCTTTCCTTTTTTCCATTTGAAGTTGAAACTACACTTTCTTTCCAGGTTTCAGAGTAACAGCCGTGTTAGTCTGTATTCGCAAAAAGAAAAGGAGTACTTGTGGCACCTTAGAGACTAACCAATTTATCTGAGCATAAGCTTTCGTGAGCTACAGCTCACTTCATCGGATGCATACCAGTGTCCCAAACCAGTGAGATGCTGAGCACCCTCTATTCCCAATGACTTTGACAACTGACAGTTGAGAGAGCACTAACCCTCTGCGAAGAACATGGGAGAGATCTGTACTGATTTTTAGGAACATTATATATTTATGTGTGGGTTTGGTGATTATTTTTTTGCTGGCTAAAAGATAACAAAAGATTAAATCAGTCTTAGTTAACTTTGTTCTGCAGGACCCCAAACGCGATGGCTGTAGACAGCCCCAATTGCTGGTGCTCGAATGGATAATACAATGAATCCACGTCTGAAAGTCTGCCTCTCACCTGCCCAGTGAGATGCATAAATCAGAATGACCTTTTCTGGTGACCAGGATAAAAGGACTTTGAAATGGATAAAAAGCAAACTGTGGGAGTGTCACTGACTGAAGGATAAGAGTGAGATGAATAGGCTGCAGGGGTTCGGGCTGCCTCAACTAGCCCCCATGCTGTGGATATGACTGAGACAAAGGGGGACCTATTGTAAACTTGCAAGGAAAGGCTAAGATTTAGGTAAGATAATATACATATAGGCCTTTTGTTGTTTTAACCCTGGTTCCCTCTATTGTGTTCCTGTGGATAAATAAATAATACTTTCAGCTCATGAAAGCTTATGCTCAAATAAATTGGTTAGTCTCTAAGGTGCCACAAGTACTCCTTTTCTTTTTGCGAATACAGACTAACACGGCTGTTACTCTGAAACCTGTCTTTTGAAGAAGCTATTCTCTGAGTCACTGCACTTTCATAGTGGGGGTCACAGGCTCCCAGAGAGAAGTCTATAGCAGGGATCAAACGCAGCTGGACCTTCTGAGGACATGGTTGGTGAACCAGGGTGCTATGAGCTGGGAATCCAGTGCGAGAGCAGGGTGAATCTCAAGATTCAGTCCTGAGAGAAATGCAGGCCTGTCACTTTGAAATGATGCCCACAGAGAGGTTAAGTGAGGGGTCAAAGGTACAGCTCACCCTTGCAAACATTAACAGCATTTAACAAGAGGCTCTCATAACTTCACAGGATTGGGCCCCAAAATGGAAGCTAGAAGCAGTTATTTGAGGTGAAGAAATTAATTTATAGTATACAGTTATATAATGGTCAAATAAAGACATTAATGATATGAAGAGACATCTCATATTTTAAGGCATGAACAAGAGAGGGCATTGCACATGGGCATGGCTGTTCCATAGCATCCCATTCTGGTAAAGTGTTGCACTGCAGGCACTCCCTGCTCCAATTTCCCTCCACAAGGTGTGTCTCCTCAGCTCTCCATATGCTAGTCAGCTCTGGAGATGTGTCTTAACTTTCCAGCCAAGTCCCAAAACAAGAAGTCCAAACTAAAAATTGTTCTTTAACCCTTTGGGCCCTATTCCCAACCCATATCTGGGCTACGTTTGAGAGTCTCTTTTTCCATTATGGGTTAGAGTGCTGGCCCCAGGCTTGTTCCTCTGGAGTACTCTTTCCCCTGCAAACCCTGGCTCAGGGCCTTCCATAGACACCTATCTGCTCCCTGTAGTTCCAACTGCAAAAGTGATTGCTCTCAGGCCTCTTATAAGGTCCAAGTGTCCATTAAGCTATCACCTGACCCTCCTTAGGGACACCTCTCAGGCTGCAAAACAGTTAATTAATTATGGCACAGGTGTGTTTGGTCCCATTTCCCCTTAAAGGAGCCAGTCATCCTGTGACAGGCATAGTTAAGACTGACCTATTAACCTTAACATAAAGAAAGCAAATGGATGAACAATAGGGTGACCTCTAACCGTGGACATCCTCTGTATTATTTTGTGGTTTAATCCTTGTTGATTACTTAAGGTTTATAAAGTAAGAGGGAAAGCACTCTGTACTGCAAGTGCTGAATGCTATCCAGTGCAAAGTTGGGGGCGGGAGGAAGAGGGGAATAGTTTTGAAAATGTTTTCTACCCTTAATTGTGAGGTGCCCACACTGCACTATGATTTTGTAACCAGTTATAGGCTGGGTTAATTTAACTGGTTATGAGTTGCACAATTTCAATTTTTGTCATCTCAGTAGCTTTTCTGCCTTGGCAATCCAGTGGTCGGTGTCCACATCTAGCACTTCTACCCAACTGCTCTTTTAGAAGTGTATTCTGGTCCCTATCCCACAATCCCTGGCAGCAGCTGCTCATGCCAAAGTTATGGGTGTTTTCTCAGAGCTGCCCACTGATTCCTTCACTTCTGCCCTGAATTAGTCATTTGAATGTGAAACCACGTTGTGGAATACAGAAAGTTATGGGAGGATTTGATTTACTGGTTGTGGGATGTAGGAGTGGATGTAGGAGTATCAATCTACACAAAATAATAGCCATGTGCCTAACCACTTAAAAAAACCAAAGTGTCTGGCAGGTAAGGCCACTAACAGAAGTGGTACCTGGTTAAGATTCATCATTTCTTAAATTGGGTGCTGTGTGGACCAGGGCTGATTAAGGCAACATGGGAACTAGGTACATGCCACACAGGGCAGCTTCGTGGCCCCATCCCAGTGCCATCACCCCACCTACGATGAGATGGCAGCAGGATAGGCTCTCTCACACAGAGGGAGCCCTATGCTGGGGGCCTGCACAGAGCAGCAGATTTCATAGTCAAGATGAACATGGCAGCTGACACCTCTCAAAGCTGTTGTTTTAGGCTCTCTGCACATTTAGGCAGATATTGTTGCATTAGTTTCACTTGGGCTCATGTTTTTAAGGTTTACTTTGAAACTAGAACTAGAAATTTAAAAAAAACCCCAAACCTGAAATTCTGATCTCATCCTGTGGCTTCAGGAGCTAGGGTCCTACATACAGACCTAGAGTGCCTACCTTAATCCAGCTCTGGTACAGACAGAAACCATATTTAAGAAGGGATCTAGAGAACATAAGAACACTACATACACCAGGCTGGATTCACTGTTGGGCTGTCCATGCAGCCTCTATGGGATTTAGGGTGTTAAGAATCCAAATGGCTTTTGAAAATGGTACTTCGTCTCCTAAATCACTGAGGTGTTTTTAAAAATGTTATCCTGAGTAAAGGCTGTATGGAGAGTCCCAGAGTCTAGTGTTCTTAGGCACTTCATTTTCAATTTGCTATTGGATACCTCTGTTCAAAGTTCCTGTCCCATCTGTCTTGCTTCGTTTAGAACTCTGTAATAGCTCATCTAATCGCAGTGCCTTATCAATCCTCAGGCACTTCACTTTCATTTATTTGTTCTGATGCATCAGCATTCCTTTCTGAATTTCTTTTTATTCCCATAGAAATCTCTATCTCTGGCATTAGTTTTCTAGCCTCCCTTGTGAACACTGAGGTAAATAATTCATTTACATTTTCTTCAGTGCCCATTTCTTTTGCTAGGTTAACTCTACCATCTCTCAGAGGCACAGCTGACACCATGTATGACCTCAGACTCCTTTTTAAACTTTAAAAATACATCATCCCCCTTTACTTCTTATGAAATCTTAATTTCCTTCTCTCACTTTTGTTATTTCCTTTACCTTTGGTTCATTCTTTAAATTTCCCATTCAGTGTATACCTGACATCATATTTAAAAGAAACTGCTCTTGTGCCTTTTTCTTATCCTTGATTGCTTTTTTGCCCTTTGGTTGTCTGCACTGAACTTTTACTACATGCTGTATATAACTCTGGAACACACAGTAATTTTTCTTGCAACGTTTTCCTTCTGTGTCTCATTGCCTTATCACATTGGATTCCACTCAGCATGTCCTTAGTCTTCCAAAGTTTATGTTGTGGAAAGGCAGCCTTCTGGATTCCAACCCTTCCCTGTTCTTCCCTTTTGGTGTGTTCTTAATCTTGATTAAGAAACTAATTAGATTAGGGTTACTATTTCTCAAGCAGTTTCCCTCTCTCCAGTCATGCCACCTACTATATGTTGCTCAGATACAAGTCAGAACTTTTTCCATCTGCCATTTATTCTTTCACACACTGCACAAAGGAGGAGTTTTATACTATGTCCACAAAACCACAGACTGATTTACCTCTGACATTAAACACCTTCCCATTTATTTTTACTTCTCTGGCCTGAGAAAGGGGGGAGAACTGTCTCTGAGATTTTTAGCTATGTTAAAAGTTCCTAGCCTAAGCTCTAGCAGCCTGTACATTATTTATAAAGAAAAACAATCCATATAGCCTTCCAGTATGGATCAATGTTCACTAAACTCCTAGCCTGTTCATACCTCAGTCATGCCACCCAACTGGGAAAACCTGAGAAACAGAATCAGCAATTCTGGATCCTCTTATCCCAAAGGGTTCAAAGTAGAGATTTCTTCAACTGAAAATGTACTGATTACCTGCACCCTCCTCTTGAACCCCAAACCTGCTATTCGAGCCCCCCACCTGATTGCCTCTCTCTTTATGTGATGCCAAGGCAGTTGCAGAGCCTAAGGTAGCAACTTCTTAAGACACTTAGGGCTTTACAGGTTAAAACCAGTACCTTAATTTTCACCCAGAAACTAATTAGAAGGTAGTGAAGGACATGGAACACAGAAACAATGTGCTCCTTGTGCTTAATTAAATAGGTAGCTGCGTTCACTACTTGAAGATGCCTAGCTATTTGGAGGTGTAACCCCAGGAACGGCACTTTGCAATACTCCATTCTGGAGGTGATACAGGCATGGATAACTGAAGCAAGATCTGCACCCACAAAAATAAGAGCTGCACCTCCTTGCATGGCACAGATGGAAACAAACACTCTTGGCTGCTGCTTCTACTTGAATATCATGGAACTAAGAAGGATCCAACATACTGAACTAAAACGCCTGGGAAGAGCCCATCAGGCACAGCCTTTAGCATCGGGGGCTAGACAAGGGACACAACATGTCCTTCCCTTTCCTGAGCACATGGGTATCTTATGTATTGTCTACACTGGCAATCGAACGACAAAACTTTTGTCTTTCAGAGGTGTTAAAAAAAAACAAACCCTCCCTGTGTTAGGTTGGGTTCACTTTCATATGTTTTGTGACTACAGAAACCTCTCCAAAATTAGCCAGAGGATTGAGGTCCCAAGCAACCGCCGTCGCTTCAATCCGTGGAGAAGGTTTTTTTTATATATCTATCTGTTTATAGGGTTGAACTTGGGGATAATCACTGTATTGTGTCATTTTGCTGTTTATTCCCCTTCTTATTTGTCCCACCCTTTGTCATAAACCCTTCAATACACTTTATTTGATTTTAACTTTATTGCTGGACTCCTCATTATTTAGGGAGGGTCCTCTTTGCAGGAGAAAGGGGCTCTACCAGATGATAGATCCTGGACAGGGAGGCCGAACCTAGGGAGACAGGAAGCATAAGGGTCTCTTGTTTTCACACACACACACACACACACACACACACACACACACACACACACACACACACACACACACACACACACACACACACACACACCCCCCTCCTTTGCCTTTCAGTCCTTTCCCCTTCTAACACCTGAAAGACAAAAGTTTTGTGGTGACAAGTGTCAGTGTGAACAGTGTGTTGTTGGCAGCAGCGCTCTTCTGCCGACAATGCTAATGTCGCTTGTTGGGTGTGGAAGTTTTTTCGTTGCACGACTTTTAGCGGCATGGCAGGGGCGAGACAGCCATGTCGCTAAAAGCTGCGTAGTGTAGACAAAGCCTTAGAAAGTTCTACTGAGTTTCCTTCTATTTGTTTTCAAATTTTCCACTCTGTTCTTCAGATTTTCTATTTAAATGTTTTCCTTTCTAGTCTTCCTGCTAGGAACTGTTTCACTATTCAGCCAAAACTTCACTCAACTTTCTCATGTGCTTATTGCAGCTGCTTCTCTATTCTTTCCTGACTTCTGTCATAATCTCTTCTTGTACCAGTCTCTCCACCTAGGACTTCTACCTTCCTTTCTCACACAGTCCTGACTATCTCCCTAGGCAGTTTCTCAGTTTCCCTGTTATTGAGATGTGGTCAATTGCATCTGTCTACATGTTTTGCAACACCCAGAACTTCCCGTCTGTACTAAGTTTTCAGATGCTTATTTGAGTTTCTAAGGTGCCTCTGTCTATTGGGCCCAAAGTTCAATGCTGGACTTTACAAAACTAATACACTGAAGTCATTACAAACCACTAACAAATATAAATGCTGGAGAACTTTGTTGGAGCTTTAGTATTGCTTTTAATTTTTTTTCTTTACACTTTTAAGACATATTTTGTTTACCAATATGAATAATATCTAACTTTAATTTTAACTCAATGGATAGAACATGGCCCTCCATGACAGCTCTCTTCTAATGTTGTTTGCTAACAGTGATGCATTATCACTGCCTGGTCACTTACAAAAAAGCATGTAACTTCTGCAGAGCAACAGCCCTTTGATGATATATAACTGCTTAGTGATAAACTCTACAAGAATGTATCATTTGGAGATATGGTCTGTACATTTCAATTTGATGAAATGACAATGTCTATACTGCTTTTTTAAACAAGAGAAGAATTTGCTTGGTCAGTAAGAGGTTGCAGATCATACTAGTAATCCAGGGGTCTAGCGGTCCAACTCCCCTTTCTTAGGCAAAAATAAACAAGTGGGAATTTTGTGTAAGTAGAATACAGTATCTCCTAAAGGATTTTGTGTGCATAGACTTTGGGGACAAATCTATTAAGGGGGAAGAACAGTGTAACAGTCCACGAAGGATTAAATTCTCTGGGCATGCACAAGTATCTGTGTTTAGACACAGCACTCAAAAAAAGATGACAGAAGCATTGTACAGTACTTGCAGAGGCAGGAAGAATGCCTCTTGAGATGCTGGGGAGGGCACATTCAGTGGAAGCAACACCTACTCCTCTTACTTCTCACTAGTGCTGGCCTCTGAGCACTAGCAGGTGTATGAAGGAAACAGGAGGCAGTCACTGGCCATGAGTACAATGTACCCATCCAATCTATCTTGGGGTGTTTATTGCTGTGGACCATGCTAGTATCTCCCTTTCCACTCAAGGGACTTCATTCTCCTCTATTTACGCTGTTAGGCAGGAGTAGTTTCACTGAAGTCAATGGAGTTACATCAGTGTAAACCCAATGAAAGTGAAAAGAGAAAGTTTAATAGATTATAAAACCAGAAGGGACCACTGTAACCAACTAGTCCATCCTCCTATATAACACAGACCATAGAATTTAAGGGGCCACAGTCTGGCTGCCTCCTGTGTAGATGCCCTGGAGACAGGAGGGGAAAGGGGCCCCTACATCATCTGCTGCACATCTTTCCTTACCTCTCCATGGGTGAAATCTTGGCCCTGTTGAAGTCAATGGGAGTTCTGCCATTGGCTTTAGTGGGGCTGGGATTTCATCACAGCTGTCGTCAAGCCACGCCATACCGGCACAAGCTACTTTCCTTTATTGGACTACTAAGAGCCTGATTCACTGTTACCCAGTGCCTGGGCAAAATGAGTGTACAGTGGGTATGCAATGCTACCAGTCTGATTTTATAGTGTTCTACGCCCTCTTTGGATAGGTGGAAATGACTACAAAAGTTGCCTCTCAGTGGAGACTAAGACCCAGTGGGTGAAATCCTGCTCCCAGTGAAGTCAATGGCAAAACCCCTATGGACTTCAGTCGGGCCAGGATTTCATTCTATATGTCTAGCTACAGTGTTCGTTGGTTATAGTTATAAGGAATCAGTGTCAATCAGCTAAAGGTTCTATCCTTCAATCCTGTACTCCTGTGAGTCATCCTTATTCATGCAAATAGTCCCATTGAAGTGACCATAAAGACTGGCAGGATAAAATGTAGTTAGACATTTGAAGACCTACTAAAAGAAAACAATACAAACATATTTGCTATTTCCACACTTTGTTACAGATGATGTAATATTTAAACAATGACTACTGTACTTAATCTCTGCCAATCTCACAGTCATCAATTTTGTGATCTGCACTAGTTAAATGAAATGTTTATCTTACAAAACAAGAACAGCCATTTGTGTTTTGTTCCTCCTAGAGAAAATCTGTTTCCCCCAGATCTAGCCACCTCTGAAGTTTGGGAATGTTGTGGTTAGGAATTTAGGATTTGGGCCCAATCTACATTTAAAATGAATTTTGGTATTTTTATAGATCTACAGTGTTGCCAACTATTATGAGTTTATTGTGATTTTCAGTTTTTTAAAAAGTTTCAGCTCCTGGATTCATGTGAATACACAAGAATCTCAGTTTTTAATTAAAAAAAAAAGAAAGTAAACTTCTAGCCCCTGCAGTTGCAGAGAAAAGCTCGAAAATGTGACGCAAGTGTACTGTAAGGGTTAAAAAAAAGGAGGTAAATAAAGAGTATCCCAAATGTATTACTTTTAATAAAATCTCATGATTTGTAAGCTAATCTCTGTTTGGGGTTGGCAATACTGGACCCCATCTGTGCATATCACAAGATCTGGGATGACTGGCAGCCTCTGTACCTTTCAGGTCCAAGGCTGAAATTACAGTAAAGTTGCAGAAGAGGATTAAAATGCATTGCCTGAGTCACCATAAATAGATGGATAAGCCCCCAGAATGTGGCTTAACTAGGCTGCAGCTTTATTTTGTAATGCATCTAGGAACTATCCAGCAATAATTCATGCAATGCAGGTCATCCCTTCTTTGTAATCCATTCTCCCTGGGTGAAAGGCTGCAGTCAGTCCCCTCACTCCCTTAACCTTGTTCCAGCACCATTGCTGAGACCCAAACACCCTTCCTCACCTAAGGGTTAAAGGGTGGGGAAGAGGGGGGTTAGCAGCAGCAAAAGTCAGGGGTCTAAGCAGTAAGGGCAGGCAGGGAGAGTTAGGGGTAGGAGAGGAGGCGGGGTGGTAACAGGTCGAGGAGGAGGGGACCATTACGGGTGGGGAAGAGGCAGGGCAGACATAAAGGCAAAGGGGAGAAGACAGTCGTTCTGCAGCTAGGCTTGGCTCGGCAGCACAGAGGATGCCAGTGCAGGAGCTGGCCAAGGGATACCCTGGCACCTTGCGCCGCACTCCCTTGAGGACAATCCGCATTACCCCTGCCAGCCTGCAGAGGCAGGCTCTGCTCCCCCTGGAACATCATTGTTATATTGTAGACAAACCCACCCAATATTGCTGCAAGCCAGGGTTGAGCCACCCTCAAAGTCAGCACCATATGGGGTGGATCTAGCTCCCAAGTAGCCTGAGTGAGCACAGAGTCCATGGCCTGGGATGCCCTTCCCTGCTGGAATGTGACTGCAAATGTGCTGGCAGTCTCAGCTCTGCTGCTGAGAGCAGTAAGGCGCAGGCGACTTGCCTGTGCTACAGACGGAGCAGTGTGACAGGGAATCTTTATTACAGTGGGCTCAGCACTTTGGTCATTGCCCACGTGGGACGTGGTGCTGCTCTGTAGTGCCCCCTTCAGGGCCACACACAGTACTGCAGATGCTCCCCACCTTAACCTGCAAGTTTGAGCACCTGCTTGGGGCAGCATAGCCTGAAGCTTGGCATCACTCTTTAAACAATCAAGACAAGTAACAAAATAACAATTCAGGATTCGGCTGTCTGTGCCTTTAAACATAGAGGGGGAAAAACCCTTCAAATGCAAGCACTTAAGGCCTTGAGCTGGGCCTAGGTTGGCCCTGAGGCGCTCTTCCTCTGTCCCAGTCTCACCTAAGTCTACCCCCGAGCACTCCAGGCAATCCTTAACTGGGCTGCTGGTTCTTGATTGATCAATATTTCCTACTGGCCCGGCTAGGCCTCGTAGGACTGTCTTCTTGGTTGCCCGATCGGAGTGGATTTTCCTAGGGCAGGGACCGTCAGGGCACTGATGCCTCCAGCAGGGCACAGAGAAAGCCTGATAGACCCTGTCACAGCCCAGCCATGATAAATTGGGGGCCCACCTAAATTTCCACTCCTAGCTATGCCACAACCCCACCCATCCTGCCACATTCCCAGATTGGTAATAGTTTCTTCCCTACTAGTGGCCAGAATCAAATCCACTCCCGTCAGATAACTGTGCCACCACTTCCATGAATAACTCAGGTCTCAAATATGCCATTTCATAATGGACAATTACAAACCTTTTCCACTCACATACTTTAGCCACCACCAAATTTACTCCTCTCCTGGCCTTGTCCACCTGTGAAGGCCAGGTGGCTTCCCCACCAGACCCTCTGCTGTGGCATCTCAGACCAGCCCTCCAGTAGCCTAACTAAAACCCACTACCAGCATCCTGGTAACCCAGTATTCTCCTGCAAAGTATGCTTCTGAATAAGAAACTCAATTAGCCTATGATGCCAGCCCATGGTGTATCCATGACACCACAGATTGGATCCAGAGGCTTAGCTGCGCCAGAATGGATTCCCTAGTGGCTCCCAGCACCAGATCTCATGTTCAGTCCACCTATGAGTGACCTGAAGAACTGGCAGCTACCAGCATGGACCACTGCCTGTTTTTTACTTCAAAATGGCCTCTCTTACTCCTAACGTCTCCCCGTCTTTCCGCCTCTAAGACAGGAAAGAGCTCCTATAGGGGTGTCTTTTCCCCTCCAAGAACCACCACTTGCCCTGGTGAAAACCCCAGACCTCATCCTCCCACCCCCATTCCTCCAAATCAGGTCTAACTCTGGCATCCAATCCTCCCTTCAAGAAAACCCTAGGGCACTGATTCAGAGATTGTCCAGCACTCAATAAATTCTCCATCTCTTGATTTGCTCCTAATAATAAATTGGCTCTGGCCATGACTAAGGAGGCAGCTGATTGCCAAATGCAAATTACCCATCTCAAAGGCCCTACCTGGGCTGTGAAAGTGATGATTGCCAAGACTGTAGTTCATACAAAGTAATTTTATTGGATGTCCCAGCCCTTCTAGCCACCTCTATCTCAGTCTCCATACAAGCCAGCCTAACATTCCTAACCTACCAGCCAACCTGCAAAGAAGCTTTGGCCCCTGTCACTACATTCCTGCCCTATGTTGGATTAAAGGTGTTGGATCTGTAACATTCTGCCTGTTAGGAAGACCCATGTTCTGTTGCCTGCTGCCACTACCCGCCGGCTGCCTGCACACTTAGAGGGGTTGCTTGCCTACCATTTACTTTCTGGACACTAGAATCTGGCAGCCAAGACTACAGTACATGCTCATTCCTTGTGCTTTCAACCCCCTGCCCAAAGGAAATCTTCTGGGCACCACCGCTTTGGGGCCAACCTACCCTCTCCCCCAAGTTTCTTGAGAAGGGAGTTTCTGGTCCCACCACAACTAAGAGATTTAAAGACCTCAACTCATCCACCCCACAATGGGGTGTGGGGAAGAAATGTGGGAGGGGAGAGAGGGAGAGTATCATCCTTTTTTGTTTCCTGCTGATGCCACCACTGCCCCAGGGCTGCCCACCCCAACGCCGCACATGCTGTCAGACCTCGCTGTCTCCCTGATGCTGCTGGGAAAACCTCAGCCCCACCTGGGTGGGGAGTAGACACAGCCACATGTAACCCAAGCATTCTCCCATTTCTATCTAGAAAAATCTCCAGGCCCTGGTGTGTAGCTGCTACCTGGGCTGTTCTCCACTGCTGCCCTGCCTCCCTCTGCTGTGATCCTGGGGTGGTTTCCTGCAACCCTCCCTGGGAGCCTTCCGGACATTCTGAGGCTCCTGGGAACCCCCCAGCCCTTTATAAAGGAGGGCTTGGAGCTTTTTTCCCATGTAGAATGCTCAGTATTAAGTGCATGGTAACCTACTGGCTTATCATCCAAAAGGATCCTTGTCATTTCTTCTTTTCTCTCTCCCCTTCTGCATCTAGGGATTTCCCTTCCCCTGCTACAACAACAAACCAGCAGCAAATGCTGACATTTAAAAGAAAGCAGACACTTTAGTTCCAACTGTGCTAAATATAATACTCCCATCGCTCTATCAAAGAGAATATATATAGATGATCGAGGCATTTGGATGCTGTTATGCTCATGATAGATCTTGAATATTCTAAGGTGTAATTATACATGTTAGAAAGGCTTTTGGCTTTATTCCATTTGTAGCTTTTACCATAGAGTATTGTCATTTTGACAGTTCCCTTTTCTTAGTGCATAACTGTCCAGTGCATTTATTTTTTTAAGATTAATATTAAACCTTCCTAAATACACCTCTTTATATGTACAAAATCTGCAGTTCTCTGGGTATATATGTTTCATATGTAGGTGAATTTGCATTTACATACCCTGGGTCAGATTCTGGTCTCATACAGGTTTTACACCTGAGTTAGTTCCTTTGTTTTCAGTGGAGTGATGCCTGATTAACATAGTTTAAATGAAAAAAACCCTCTGACCAAACGCCCCTAGTTGTCTCCTACCATCCCACACTGCAATCCATATGGACTATTATTAAACAATTACAACCCATACTCAATGGGGACTACATCCTGAAAGAAATCTTTCCTGAACCCCTTCTTCTGGCCTTCAGACAACCCCTCAACTTCACAATCAGAAGAAAGCTCCCCACAGACTAGGACCCATTAACTCAAAGCCACACCAGATCCCCTCATCACAAGAGATACAAAACCTGTAGACATATCTCCACTGCCATGAGGATTAATACCCCACGTGCAACTCATCTTTCAAGATCCCTGGGTCCTGCACATGCCAATCACAAGATATGATGTACCTTATCCAGAGCAATAAATTCTCTAACAACTGCTATGTGGGTGAAAGAAGATAATCACTACGCTCTTGAATGAGCACACACAGAAAAATGATAAAAGACAAAACCACCATATCACTTGTGGATGAGCACTTTTCACAAAATGATCACTCTGTACCTGACCACTCAGTCCTTGTCCTCAAAGGAAACCTGTACAATACTGTCAAAAGGATGAGACTGAGAGCTTAAATTCATAACTTTGTTAGACATTGAGAATCATAGGCTTAATAAAGGCGCTGGATTTATGGCTCGTTACAACAATCTATAACCCACTAATCCTCCTTTGTCCTGCAGAGGTGTTAGTTGCCCACTTCTCCTTGAATGGTCTCTTACAACATGTTAACTCCTTGTGCTACACAATCTGTTCACCTTGTATTTAGCTGTGACACTTTGAGTACCTTTCCCAGAACTGAAGAAGAGCTCTGTGTAAACTTGAAAGCTTGTCTCTTTCACTATCAGAAGTTAGTCCAATTCAAGATATTATCTCATCCACCTTGTCTTTATAGTGTATATGGGATGAGAATCAGGGCCATGGAGAGGCTATTTGGCAGAGATGAGTCATAAGGATATAGATAGAAGATGGCAACTCTTCATATCTTATTCATCCAAAGGATGTTTCCAGTCACTTTTACTCAAAAGATGGGTTTCTCTTTCTGTTCAAAGTGTTCGACAATTACAGATGCCTTGGAGGGGAAAGATGTGTTGTTTCAAGCTGTTGGAACCTTGTTCAGGATTCCATGAGAGCCTACTAATGATTTGCTGAGGAAGGGCTGGCCAGCCTCTTTGCAGAGCAACAATGAAAATCTATGTGTTTACTGTTTGAGTGTGGGGAAACCAGGGCAATACACAGAAGAGCTATTGTTGCTGTAAACATAATTAGGCTTAGGCCTTGTTATACTAAAAGTGTATGGTTTAGCTAAGACCTTGTATACAGACTAAATTTACACCAGTTTAGCTAAATTGTTTTAAAAATACACCATTAATTAAACCAGTGTAAGACTGAATGCTGACAAGGCTGAAGAAATTTCAAAATAGAGGTAGTTAAATTAATGCAATTCTTTAATGTAGATGCACTTAAACCAGTTTGAGCCTTGTTTACACCAATTTATCTTAAGCCAGTTGCTTACCAACCTAAACTAAACAGCTAGAAGTAAGAGTTAAACCAGTTTTCAGAGTAGCAGCCGTGTTAGTCTGTATCTGCAAAAAGAACAAGAGTACTTATAACACCTTAGAGACTAACAAATTTATTTGAGCATAAGCTTTTGTGGGCTACAGCCCATTTCATCAGATGCATAGAATGGAACATATAGTAAGAGGATATATATATACATACAGAGAATATGAAAAGGAGGAAGTTGCCAGACCAACTCTAAGAGACTAATTAATTAAGATGAGCTATTATCAGCACGAGAAAAAAACGTTTGTAGTGATAATCAAGATGGCCCCTTTCAGACAGCTGACAAGAGGTGTTAAGCCAGTGTAAGGTATGTCTATCCTGCAGTTGGGAGGTGTGACTGCAGCAGGACTCAAGTAATGATTGATCACTCTGGAACTCCATTCCAACACGTTTTTGGGGAACTGTAAGAATGTTCTGGTACTTCAATATTATCACTTACTGGAAGTGTGTTCCAGAACCTCTTCCTGGAGCCCTGGGTTGACGCACATGCGGACATACCCAAATACTGTAGCAGTGCAGCCATGGCAACAGGACAGTGGCACAGGGCTAGCCTTCTATGTACAACCTGCCCAGGACTGTAGGGATGTACTCAAGTGGCTAGCCTGTGCCGCTGCCCATACTGCCAGGCTAAACTGCTATTGTTGTTATTCAAGCTAGATTAGATCAAAACTACCTCAGATATGCCTACATCAGCTGCAGTCGCAACCCCTGATTGCAGTGTAGACATACACTAAGCGTGTTTATACTGGGGAGTTGCACCCGTTTAAACTAGATTGATTTTCAAATTTGATTTGCACTTTTCTAGTAGAGAGGCCTCAGTCTGTCATGTATACCTTGTGCACACGGTAGGTTGCAGGGGTGCTACTAGCAGGTCAGGATTCTGTATCAGATATGGACCAGCCACACAGCTTTCTACCCAGAGTCATTCCAAAACCTAAACCTAATTTCTCCCTACTGTTACTCACACTTTCTTGCCAACTGTCTGAAATTTGGAAACTGGACACCATCAAATTAGGCTTGATTAAAGACTGGTAGTGAATGGGTCATTACACAAACTAAAAATTATTTCCCCATGCTAATTTCCCCCCTACTGTTACTCACACCTTCTTGTTAACTGTTTGAAATGGGGCATCCTGATTATCACTACAAAAGTTTTTTTTTCTCCTGCTGATAATAGCCCACCTTAATTGATTAGTCTCGTTAGAGTTGGTATGGCAACCCCCATCGTTTCATGTTCTCTGTATATATATATCTTCCTACTGTATTTTCCACTCCCTGCATCTGATGAAGTGGGTTTTAGCCCACAAAAGCTTATGTCCAAATAAATTTGTTAGTCTCTAAGGTGCCACAAGGATTCCTCGTTGTTCTTACACACCAGATGTATTCACTGTAAGATATTTTAATACACTGCCAAATCTTGCTGAGGTCAGCTTAAATAAGGTATGTTACACACAATGCCATCTAGTGGCTGAACAGTATAGTACAGTTTAGCATTCCATTCCATCTCTCCCTTTACGATTTCTACCCTTTACAAAATTTACACTATCTTTGAAGTTCAGTATGGATCAGTCTGTTAAGGTTTCTGATTCATATCGGTTTTCTAATTACACGACCCAAATGCATAACAGCTGGGTTATCTGTCTGTCCATTAGTTGCAATGACTGGCTGTGGTTGTTTGGAATCTTTGAGTCTTCTTTTTGTTCTGCATTCACCATGTGTAGAGTTTGCTCTGCTGATTGTTCTGTTTGAGGAACAAACTATAGATATCGACAGTTCCAGTAGAACTTTCCACTGTCGGTCTTGATCACATATGATCTGGGTGCTGAATTATTTTTCTTTATCACAACTGGAATTGTCCATCTTTTTTCTCCATCCAGTTTGCACAAACACAGTAACCAGGTTCTAGAGCCAGCAATTCTCTAACTGATTGACATCTATTATAAAAGTGTTCATAAGCTTTTTTTGCCTTTTTATCCAATTTGGCTACTCTTTTCATGTCTGGTCACTTTGGAGATGGACTCTTTTGCAAAGTTGGAACAGTAGTTCTGAGTTGTCTTCCCATCAGGTGCTGAGCTGGAATTATTGAGTAGCTACTGTTGGTGTTAATCTGTAGCTCAGATAAGCGAGGAATGAATCTTCCTGCTGAAGGACTTCCTTGGTTGTCTGGACAGATCTCTCAGCCTCTCCATTCACTTGTGGGCAATGATCAAAATCATATTTTCTTCAGGATGACTTAAATTCTGCTGCAGTGAATTGTGGTCTGTTGTCTTCACTAATTGGTCTTAAATACCAAAGTGAGCAAAAGTGCACTTCATTTTCTTGATATCACTGTGCCATGTTATGTCTTTCAAGTATATTATTTCTAAACACCCGAAAAAATAGTGCACTACAACCAGGCAATGATGTCCTCAGAATTCGCATAAATCTGCATCTAGTCCCTTCGAAGGTCTGTCTGGTAGAAGTGTTTGCACATGGTATGGCTCAGCATTGTCTCTTAAGTTTATTTGTATTGGATCTCCTCTCAAAAGTCCAGTATCATCAAATACTCCATCAAGTTCTTCCAGCCTTCTCACTAGGTTCACCTATGGCTGCCATGCTGTGGCTGAGAAGGTTGTTGGTCTTTGATCCTTCAATCACATGCGTGTTGAATGTATAGCTTTTGTGTCAAAATCCTGACATGGGCAGTCAGGATCCATGGTTGACTAGGGTCAAACCTGAGGCTGAGAGTAGTGGAGGAGTTCGTAGTCAAGGTCCTGGCCAGGGTCAATACCAAGGATCAGAGTCTGAGTCAGGTTTCAGGGTCCAGGTCAAGAGGTGATGTCCAAAACAAGTAGAGGTCACAGCCAGGAGTTCAAGAACAGAAAGCAGGAATGGCAGTGGCTGCTACAGAAGATTCATACTGTTGCCTGGCCAATTCCTGAAATGCCCCTTGAGTTTATATAGGGCAGGGATTCTATCAGGAGCCATGAGGCTACTGACTGTTAGACCCCTTGAGGTGGGACTTCCTGTGGTCTGTGTCCACAGCAGGTCATGGGTAGTGGAGTATGAGCCAGCTACTACTACTACATGTAATGGAAGGTGTTTGCTACTTGGCAACTCTGCAGGCCCAGATTCGAGACTTGCCTTACATTTTGTCCTTTTAAGTTGTTAATGTCGTGAACTGGCCTATGCACTTCAGAAAACCGGTAGGGCTATGTCAGGTGATTTCAGCTCTGGGAGGGGGAGATGATAATTGTAAGTCCCTTCTCAGATGATTGTCACATCATCCTCAGTCAATTTTAAAGGCATTGAAGAGTAAAATTTTGATGAGATCCTGCAATCTTTGTTGCTTTTTTTCTTCTGTTTGCAATGTTTCTTGCTTTGCTCCTTTTGTTGCTATTCTCCTCTGGCACTAGTTTACGTCTGACACCATGTCATGAACAGCTTGTACACAGTAGGTTGCAGGTCAGGCTTCTGTACTTGATATGGACTGGCCACAGACCTTCCTTCCCAGAGAGATACACACCAGATATATTCTCTATAAGATCATTCAATGTATTACCAGATATTGCTGAGGTTAGCTTAACTAAGGTACTTTACACACAATGCCACCTTGTTGCTGAACAGTACAATACAATTTAGTGTTCTGTTACACATTCTATGTTAAAAGAAAAAGAGTACTTGTGGCACCTTAGAGACTAACAAATTTATTTAGTTATTTATTTAGTGTTAGTCTCTAAGGTGCCACAAGTACTCCTTTTCTTTTTGCGGATTCAGACTAACACGGCTGCTACTCTGAAACTTGACATTCTATGTTATGTTTTGAAAACTGTTTTATTTTATAGTGTCTGACAATGAAAAACTGGGCCAGCTTCTGTTCTGCCTCACACTCTCTGCAACCTCTTTGGTTCCACTGGAATTATACAGGGTGTATGTCAGTGCCAAATCTGTCCTCAGATTTTTTGTCCTGTTAGAAAGCTGAATGAAGTCCATCAATTACAAAATTTCCTAAAAGAACTTATTACAGAACATATAGTATATAGACAAATTCTGACTATATACATTCTGATTAGGTGGAAATTTGGAAATGTCTTTCAAAATTGGAATTCCAATTTTGCAAACTTCCGATTCTTTCATTTCTCTATACCGCATCCTGAAAGTCATTCACGTAATTGAGATTTATCTGCAATTAGCACTACAATATAAACATCAATTCACCCACATCACAGGCAAATGTTATGATATAAAATTAAACAGTATATTCAAAAGCAAAATACAATGCATTGGCAAGGGAGTCAGAGTTTATGTAGGAGCCACGGCTGAATTTCCTAGCACTTTTGCATTTAAATTCTCAAAAGTCTGAAACATTCCGCCTAATACAGGTTTTGTTTTCATTGAATGAAGTATTATAAGTAGGAAGGGATTTTTGTCTGTGAACGATGCATTGGTAAGCTTCAAGAACAAAATCTAAACAGAGAATACAATTAAAATGATAAGCTGCACAGATGTCATCTCCTACAGAGCAGAGTGAGGGAAATCACTTTAAAAAATGTAATTATATAGTCATTACATAAATGCCACCCTTCAACTAAGGGGTACATTTTGAAAATGCAACAATTTTTTAGATTATAAACAGATGTTCTTTTTTCCAGCATAGAAGAAATTATTCACCTGAGCAACCCTTTGTAACTTCTAATTTGTCAACTGGCATGATAACTTTTTGTAAGTTATTAACTGCAACTTTATGGTTGCCATTTGAAACTCAAAGTTAAGACATTAAAAAAGAAAAGATTTCCACAGCAACTATATCTCAGGCACCTTATGTATGTATATAGGCATTTCTATTACTGAATTTGTGATTTTACACATAATATATGTATGTGTGTGTGTGTATATATATATATGTGTGTGTGTGTGTGTGTGTTTGTGCATGTATATTGCCCATTTATAACAGCTGTGAATTTAGTCCTTTAAGTTTAAAATGAAATTTTATTTTTTTAAAAATGTCTCTGGGAGTTTAATTGCAGAATCAAGGACATTAGAATTTAACTTATAAATGCATATCCTGGTAAATGTATTATATTACTAATTTGATTAATTTATTCTTAATGACATCAGAGGCAGATAATAAGAGCTAAGAGGATTCTGAATCCATTTAAGTGAGCAGTGTGCACCTTTCAGTCATTTAAAAAAATAGTTTCTTGTGGACATTTAAGTACCTGTCGTAATTAAAAGGAACAATCAACTAACATGTTTTCAGGGGAATGGCGCATTTTTCCTAATTATGGGATTTAACACTGGTATTAGATAAGAACAACTTCTGATGTTGGGTTAAAGTTATTCACATTACTAATTTCATAACTCCCCTTAGCACAAACATTTCATAGCACATAATGTTTACTGAATTACAGATCCTCTCACAGACTTCAGTTTAATTACCTACAAGTATTGTTTTCGTCACAGAAATTATGTACTGGTGCCAAATTTGCTTTTGGACTGAAGAATTAGAAAGAAATTTGCACATCTACTTCACTGCATGAGTAACCCTTTTCACCTGCCAATATAGCCTTGGAAGACAAATCAATCTTCCACCCAACAAGAACGGATTAGGAAGAAGTTTTGTCCTTGAATTTAAAATGTCTAAGTTAGGTTTAGTATGCTGGTAAGCATGGTTTGCTCTAGCTATAGGCAAACTAGGCACTGCCAAGGACAGCAGAATTTCATTTGGCCCAGCTACCCGGCTGTAGTGATGAAAAGGCATCTGGGCTGAATCTGCTGTCTTAGGCCTATGAGGAGAGGGGTAGCACACTGAAGTTTTACCTCAGGCAGCCTCTGCAGATAAGAGGTGTTGAGATGACTACTCACTGTATACTGATAAGCTTGTTAACTAGAATACACAAGTTGAGAGGTGAAAAAATTACACAAATCAGTTTCAAATGAGCTAAGAATCACTTGATTAAACTATACATTTTCCAAAATCTAAATACTGTGCTAGTCACCTGAAAACTATCTTTCCTCAGTGGTGATTCATTAGCCTCAAAGCCTAATTCTCAGTAACAGGCAGTAAGAAATATAACATCACTAGTCTTTATTTTGGACCATTCAAAATGTAAAGGCATATTTCCTCCTCCAAAGAATTTACAGTCTAAATCTGACATACAGACTGCTAGACAATTAGTGAGGGTCATGAACAGACAACAAAGAGGTGGGACAGGGGAAGCTGAGGAAGGTAAGGATGACAATAATATCATGTAGCAATTGAGGGAGGCATATACACATCTTGATAAACGTTAACTTAAGATTCTTTTCTCTCTCTCATTTTATCCTTTTCTCTATCACTTTTCATAGGCAAGATGATAGAAGTAAGTATTTAGGAGGGATCTGAGTGAGGCAAGGAAGGTGATATGGTCAATTGGTTTGGACAGGCATACCTAGAGACACTATGGAAGAAGGCATCTAGGTTGGAGTGGGAATAAAAAAAGAAAAACAAAGGGGACATCAAGGCTGGCATCACTGGTGGAATGAAGAAGTCTGGGAAGGAATGCAAAAGAGCACAAGGTCAAAGGTATAGATTAAGGATGACTAAGTGTAGAGCCTTGAAGATACTGGCAAGGTGCGTGACTTTGTTATGCAGTGCAGTGAGGAAAGCAGTGGAGAGATCCAAAGAGTGAGCTATACCAGTCAGAGCAACAGGTTAGGAAGATGAGTTAGGTGGCAGTATTCTGAATAGACTGGAGAAGGACAAGGTTAATATCTAGAAGCACAGGGAAGAGGAGATTGTAAGGAGGTCAAGGCTGGAGATGATTAGAGTGTGGACAAGCCATATAACCTTCAGGACAGAAAGGAAATGATGAAGTTTTGTGGAAGTAGTAGTGTCAGGATTTAATGAACTGGGAGAAGAGGAGGGAGCCAACAATGGAGCCCTTAGAGACTCCATCAGGGAGGGAGAATGGAAAAGAGGAAAAGCTGCTAAAAGAGACACTGAAAGAAGAGCAAGAGGGGTACGAGAATCATGAGAGGACAGAGTCACAGAGCCCAGGAGAACCCATGATATCAAACAGTAGCAAGGGCCACGGATGATGGGGAGGCAGTACAGACTTTGAGACTTCAGCCAGGAAGAAAAACTACATAAGGCCAAATCAGGGGTTCATTTTTAAGCCAATGGGAGAAGTTCTGCTTAATACTAAAAGGCACAATATGGCCCATAAAAATTATTCTCCATGATAATCGTCAAATGACTTGAAAATCTTCTAGAGTCAGCCTCCCTGATCTATGTCTAAGAGACATATTACCATTCTTTTCCAATGAATACTTTTTGTGATTTACTTTTCCTCAGTGTTTTGCTCTTTTCACAACCACCATTGCAGTCCTAAAACAATAACTATTTTGCCCAAATTATAAAAAAAAAACAAATTTTGTACAACATTTTCACCTTCAGTCATTTCAAACTTTTAAAAATGTTATCACAATTAAAAATAAGGTTTTACTGACATGCTATTTTATAGGCAAATTAAATTGAATGTGAAGTAGTATGTAGAAAGATTTCAGATTAGATGAATTAGTAATTTAAAAAAATAATTGTGTAGATATGTATTTATTTTTGACAGTTTTACGTGAAGTGTTACAAGGTAAAAAATTAAGTTTATATTTAATCAGGTGACAAGTAGCTGACATTATGGCAAAGGAGAACAAAGCTATTTATACAGCAAATTCCGTATGGTATTCTTGTTAAATATCATCATGTTTCTAAACCAAAGCTCTTTTCACCTCTAGCTTTATACTGCATGCTTAATTGGATATGATGGGGTGTGAAAAGTATCAGATGATGCATATTTGATGCTGAAAAGCAGAATGAGACAGTTTAGATGCTCTGTTCTAGTGACATCCAAGTCAAAGTTTCAACTGTTTTCAAGCAACTTCAGTAGGAAGTGAGCAAGAGCTCACCAACATCAGAAAGGGTACATAATCAGGATCACAATGCTGAAGCATGCATCTGACAGTCATGAAGAGCAAAATTTTGTATCTACAAAACATATAACATTGGGAGGCAGTAGCAGTGCAAGCTGCCCCCAGCCCCACTCTAAGGGTCTTAACCTTGGCCTGGAAGGATCATCTATTGGGGCAATACAGTGTTTCATTCTCCATATTTGTTTAGGCCTAGGTCTTTCTGTTGAGAATGCCAACACAGTTGCCAGTTTTGGTAATGGCAGAAACTGTCTACTACGAACTGGACCAAAACCATTGTCTCATTTCCTATAAGCCACTACCTAGATTGTAATGGCTTTCAATCACTACCAACCCTAAGTGGATTTGAACTACTGACTTGGAGGCAAAAGGCTCCATATACAGTACCATTATCAATTCCTAGAATCTCCTGTTATCAATATTTTTTAAAGCTGACAGTATATTTAACTCTGTACAAAACACGTTCCCTGCCCTAATTTCTAAAATTTGATGTACTTCAAAGTCATAACATGTAATTATGATCAGAAGACTCCTATGATTTAATTTTATTAGTTTAATATTTGGAAAAAGCTTTTAAGATTAAAAGCTGGATAAGTGTTAGGAATGATTGGTATCAGATATGTACAGCATGATTCTTTGAGTCAATTATTAGCTGTGTTTATTTTCCAGCTGTTTTCTTTGCAGGATCAGGGCCTAACTGATAAACACTTAAGCAAATGCATAAAAAGGAAGAATACTGTATTTTTTTCTTCTTTTTCTTGCCTGCGGCTATTCTGGGAAACTACAAAGCTGTTTTCATGGGTATACTGAGCAAGGGTTAACATTATGTTTAAATGTCTATAAATATATATTGGCTTGGTTCCGATGCCTGGCAAGGACCCTAGTAGGAGAGGAGAGATAAATGCTTTCAGGTCAGGAACCTGGAAGAGTGGATTGTGAGGGAATCAGTAGTTGATCTGGGTGAGAATTTCCAGCCAAAACGTTTTTCAACAAAAAATGCACATTCAGCAAAACCAAAACATTTTGTGAATTCATGTCACTTTTGCTGAATTGTTTGTGCTAAAAAACAAACAAACGAACAAAAATTGGAATATTTTGATTAGAAATGTTTTAGTTCCAAATGAATGTTTCAAAACTTCCTTCAGTTTTATTTTTTAAACATTCAAAAACATTTCCCCTGGAAACATTAGAATGTGGGCATTGTGGGAAGGTAGACCAATAAGTGCACAGGTTAAAATAAGAAAATACTAATTATAAAATCCAATTTGCTATTTAAGGAAGCCATTTTCAATACTCTATTGTAATTTGTTATTTTGACTGACTGTCATAGCTCTGGTTGGAATTCCCCTCCTGGACAATTACCAGTCTGCTGTGAGGGATCCCACGTGCTTTAAGCCTCCAGAATCTGACGAGAGCCCAGGCACTACTTTGGCTCGTGTCAGGAATCAGGGCCCCCAGCAGAGCCAGTATCCAGGCAACCAAATGAGCACAACTGACCTGTAGCAGGCTGTCTGATTGGCTACCCTACCTGATTGGTTCAAAGAGTCAGCAGACCATCTCTTAAACCCAGCAGCAGCTCAGCAACTACTCAAACTGTTGGCCCATGGCTGCAATAGCTCCTGCCTTGGTCACAGTCCTGTCCCTGCTTTGCTCCTGTGTTGCCTCACTCCCGGTAACCTGGTTCTGACCCTTGGCTCTGATTCCTGACTTTGGCTCTGGCCTTTGGAGGTGGCATCTGGTTGCTGACACCTGCTCTAACCACTGAGCATGACTGCCCATGCCCTGTCATTGACAGCTGGGGTCTCTTGGCACACATTGAGGGTGCAGAGAATGTCTCTAGCGCCCCCTCCTAAGAGCAGAGATCTTAGAGTCTAATTGCCCAGCTACTTGGACCAGTGCTGCTTTCCCAGTCTCCCTCATAGCCTAAACACATAGTCTTCCAGAACTCCAGCAGTGAGAGCATTCTGGGTCCATAGGTTAACTCTTCAAGGGCACAAGATAGGTGTAACACACAGAGACAGGTTTTGCACAGGATTCTAAAAAAACATTGCCCTCTACCTAGTAGCACAAGAAAGTACAGCTATTGTAGAAAACAACAAGTATCCTGAATGAAATGCCTCTCATACTAGTTCATCTTTCTCTGGGGGGTTCTTGGGGGATTGAGTTAATGTAGGCAGGGTTCCTCCTGCTTCTTCAGGCTCCTGTAGCATTTTCCCTCTTTTTGAGCTGGTGAAAATGGCCTAAGACTCTGAATAGAGCAGTCCCTGCCTAACATTCCACAGCGCTGTTAGGTAACTTCTGGATCGGCCTCCCCCGGTGATCACACAACTCTACTGGGTGACTACATTGCCAGGTGACCTCTCCTTTGACAGACCAGTTCTCCTGTGTGGAATCCAGCCTGTTGTCTAGGATCTTTGTATTTGAGTAGAGGACTTTCCTGATTTAATAGCTCTCCCTTGTCATCTCTGGATCACTACTCCTTGGAGGCAAAAGAATAATCCACACATTACAGGGCCTCACATTTAATATGGAGTTTGCATCTTGGTAAAAATACAAACAGAGAATTCATAATTTCTCACAGAATTCATAAATAGTACAAATTCCCCAAACCATCACACACCCCACTGAAACACTTTTAAATTTAGTCTCTGAATATCATAGACTAGCCAGATTTGGGGAGGGAAGAGTTTTCAACCAGTTCAAACTCAAGGACATGGTGCAGCGTATGTGAGGTGGCTCTGAGGGAACTATACACATCAGCTCAATATACATATAAAAGCATGAGTCCAGGAAACAGTGGAAGTCTCATTCCCAGATAGATAATATTTGACACTCAGCTCTGCATCTATCTAGACTGTGAATAGAAATGTAGAGTTCAATATCAGGGGCGTGTGTTACTGTACATGATTACAGGTTTCAGCGTAGCAGCCGTGTTAGTCTGTATTCGCAAAAAGAAAAGGAGTACTTGTGGCACCGTAGAGACTAAGAAATTTATTTGAGCACAAGCTTTCGTGAGCTACAGCTCACTTCATCGGATGCATGCAGTGGGAAATACAGTGGGGAGATTTATATACATAGAGAACATGAAACAATGGGTGTTACCATACACACTGTAACGAGAGTGATCACTTAAGGTGAGGTATTACCAGCAGGAGAGCGGGGGGGGAAAACCTTTTGTAGTGATAATCAAGTTGGGCCATTTCCAGCAGTTGACAAGAATGTCTGAGGAACAGTTGGGGGTGGGGGTGGGGAATAAACATGGGGAAATAGTTTTACTTTGTGTAATGACCCATCCATTCCCAGTCTCTATTCAAGCCTAAATTAATTGTATCATGTTTGCAAATTAATTCCAATTCAGCAGTCTCTTGTTAGAGTCTGTTTTTGAAGTTTTTTTGTTGAAGTATTGCCACTTTTAGGTCTGTAATCGAGTGACCAGAGAGATTGAAGTGTTCTCCAACTGGTTTTTGAATGTTATAATTCTTGACGTCTGATTTGTGTCCATTTATTCTTTTACATAGAGATTGTCCAGTTTGACCAATGTACATGGCAGAGGGGCATTGCTGGCACATGATGGCATATATCACATTGGTAGATGGGCAGGTGAACGAGCTTCCGATAGTGTGGCTGATGTGATTAGCCCCTATGATGGTGTCCCCTGAATAGATATGTGGACACAATTGGCAACGGGCTTTGTTGCAAGGATAGGTTCCTGGATTAGTGGTTCTGTTGTGTGGTTGCTGGTGAGTATTTGCTTCATGTTGGGGGGCTCTCTGTAAGCAAGGACTGGCCTGTCTCCCAAGATCTGTGAGAGTGATGGGTTGTCCTTCAGGATAGGTTGTAGATCCTTGATGATGCGTTGGAGAGGTTTTAGTTGGGGGCTGAAGGTGATGGCTAGTGGCATTCTGTTATTTTCTTTGTTGGGCCTGTCCTGTAGTAGGTGACTTCTGGATACTCTTCTGGCTCTGTCAATCTGTTTCTTCACTTCAGCAGGTGAGTATTGTAGTTGTAAGAATGCTTGATAGAGATCTTGTAGGTGTTTGTCTCTGTCTGAGGGGTTGGAGCAAATGCGGTTGTATCGTAGAGCTTGGCTATAGACAATGGATCGTGTGGTGTGATCTGGGTGAAAGCTGGAGGCAAGTAGGTAGGAATAGTGGTCAGTTGGTTTCCGGTATAGGGTGGTGTTTATGTGACCATCGCTTATTAGCACCGTAGTGTCCAGGAAGTGGATCTCTTGCGTGGACTGGTCCAGGCTGAGGTTGATGGTGGGATGGAAATTGTTGAAATCATGGTGGAATTCCTTAAGGGCTTCTTTTCCATGGGTCCAGATGATGAAGATGTCATCCATGTAGCGCAAGTAGAGTAGGGGCGTTAGGGGACGAGAGCTGAGGAAGCGTTGTTCTAAGTCAGCCATAAAAATGTTGGCATACTGTGGGGCCATGCGGGTACCCATAGCAGTGCCGCTGATTTGAAGGTATACATTGTCCCCAAATGTGAAATAGTTATGGGTGAGGACAAAGTCACAAAAGTTTAGCCACCAAGTTTGCCGTGACATTATCGGGGATACGGTTCCTGACCGCTTGTAGTCCATCTTTGTGTGGAATGTTGGTGTAGAGGGCTTCTACATCCATAGTGGCCAGGATGGTGTTTTCAGGAAGATCACCGATGGATTGTAGTTTCCTCAGGAAGTCAGTGGTGTCTCGAAGATAGCTGGGAGTGCTGGTGGCTTAGGGCCTGAGGAGGGAGTCTACATAGCCAGACAATCCTGCTGTCAGGGTGCCAATGCCTGAGATGATGGGGTGCCCAGGATTTCCAGGTTTATGGATATTGGGTTGCAGATAGAATACCCCAGGTCGGGGTTCCAGGGGTGTGTCTGTGCTGATTTGTTCTTGTGCTTTTTCACGGAGTTTCTTGAGCAAATGCTCTAGTTTCTTTTGGTAACCCTCAGTGGGATCAGAGGGTAATGGCTTGTAAAATGTGGTGTTGGAGTGCTGTCTAGCAGCTTCTTGTTCATATTCCGACCTATTCGTGATGACGACAGCACCTCCTTTGTCAGCCTTTTTGATTATGATGTCAGAGTTGTTTCTGAGACTGTGGATAGCATTGTGTTCTGCACGGCTGAGGTTATGGGGCAAGTGATGTGGCTTTTCCACAATTTCAGCCTGTGCACGTTGGCGGAAGCATTCTATGTAAAAGTCCAGTCTGTTGTTTCAACCTTCAGGAGGAATTCACCCAGAATCCTTCTTTTTGTAGTCTTGGTAGTAAGGTCTCTGTGGGTTAGTATGTTGTTCAGAGCTGTGTTGGAAATATTCCGATGAAGTGAGCTGTTGCTCACGAAAGCTTATGCTCAAATAAATTTGTTAAGTCTCTAAGGTGCCACAAGTACTCCTTTTCTTTGTACATGATTAGGCTCCAGTCCTGCAACTTCCTGCAAGTGGGTGGACTGTTGCAACCATGCATAGCCCCAGTGACTCCCATGGCCCTCCTTGTGAGCATAGCAGACCCCACTGATTTCTGCTGCACCCCATGCAGACACAATAGTACACACACGCACAAAAGATTGCAAGTTTGGAACATTCAACATTGGGCCAAATTCTGTACGGTCTAAACATTCAGTCCCATTGACTTGAGGAAGTGCAGAACTTGGCCCATTGTATACATTTTCCAACTTCTAAACAGCATTGCTTTTAAAGATGTGCAGAGCCATAAAAATTTATCTGGAGGAATAAAGTAATCTTGATACCTCAACAATCGTGCACTGGTAGGGAGAGGGACTAGATGACCCGAAATATTTTTTCATCTCTTATTTCTCTGATTATGATTTTTTTTTACCTCTTAAGCCTTTTTTCCCCCATATTGAAACAGGAAATAAGCTTGGCTACATGGATAGGTGAGAAAAGTGGTAAAACTGCATTTACACTAACTAAATGCATTTCTATTGAATTAAAATGTGAGGCTGATAAGAATACGCATAACTGAAAGGAGAAAATGCATTGTGATAGCGTTATTATCTCTGTCGTCTTATAATATTCCTGGAGAGATTCTGCAGTCAAAGATTAACATTCTTAAAATCCATGATGTGGAAATAGTAGAATAAGAAATGCACACAAGTATACTCACCCCCACGGAATCCAGCTAAACCGAACACTGAACCTTGAGGCAGGTTCAGCTCCTATGGACGTGGCATAAACCCAGCTGCCAAGTCCTACTGTGTAAAGCACACTGGCAGAGGAGATGGCAACTGTGGAAGCTGGCTACAGAATGCAGGTGGTGTGTGCTCTGAAGAAGTTGTGGCCAGGTATGTTGTATATCCTCTTAGCAACTTACATGATGGAGGCCAGGGCAGGAAACAAAGCTGCACTCCACTGGTAGGTAGGAAACTCTGAACTGTGCAGTAGCATGGTCTGACCTCCCTCAAAGCAAGATTTCTATGGCATGCAGGAGAATTAGTGGGAACAAGCAGGTGCAATTTATACTTCACTGCAGCAACTGCAGTGAATCTGGCCCATTATTTTTAAAGCAAAAAGGAGCAATCAAGAATAATGCATTGATAAAGCCCCTGTATGATGTGGAAAAGCTTACTGACTCCGGGGCAAGGGCTCTTCATTTAGGACTAAAAACATTAACAATCATTCATTAAATGATCATTATCCCACAGTCAGATCTTGACAAGAGTACAGTGTTTCCTATACTTTAGAAAACTTAACAAAGCAAAATGTTGGGTCTAATCTATTTTCATTGTCCAAATGGTGTGAAAGGCAATGTTAAAAACACTCTGCAAATGGTGAGAAGTAAGAAAGATTTTAAAAAATTACAGCTGCAATGATCTAAAATGTTATTAATAATAAAATTAACTAAACTTGTTGGATTTAATTATTTTTATCCCAATTGTGTCCTTTTCCTAACTAAGATGGTTTATAATGCTGGCATTTTCTTGTGAAAGGATTTAATGAATTGTTGATTTAAGTTATGATATCAACACATTCAATGATATTTTATAGTAATTATGTTGTAGCTGCAGATGCAAATGGCTGAATTAGATAGTGTGGTAGGAACACCTATCAGAGAATATCACTTAATTGCTGGGGTGCTGTAACCTTTCATATTCTTGACACTTTTCTTTAACTGGGACCCATAGAGACAAAGCTGGCTCTAACTGGACTCAGTGGTAGTTTTGCTGCTGATTTCTATGTGAGAAAGATCAGCTCTCTGGCATTCGATGATACGGGAGGATAAGCTGAATGAACGTAGTAGGTATCTTTTGACCACCTATAAAGTACAACTTTTGTTATGTATTCTGTGTATCCAGTGGCCTTTTTTCAGAATTACAAAGATTATAAAGGAAGGTATTCCATCAAATTTTAAATGTGAAAAATATAAGAAATAATGTATCCTCAGTACGTAAAATTCAAACAATGTTGTTTTAAAAAAGATTATATCTGTAAATTGTTTTAACTAATACAATGACATACATAGTGAGCTAGTATTTTATGTAAATAAACAAAAATACACTGCTTTTATTCGTGCAAAAGCACAACCATAACCTGTAACCTTTGTCAGTGCAGCCCAAAAGCAAGAAGACACTTTAACACCAGAAGTCACTGGTAACCAAGGAAACCAAACAGTGCTGTAGCTAGAGTTTCATTTACGCTGAGATCAGGGGAGATACACTGTGTCACAAAGAACATCAGTGTGTCACACAGCTTTTTGAAAATACTTTTAAAACTGATTTTTATTTATTTTTAGTAACAAGTCAATTCTTTGTACAGGCCAAGTGTTTAATAATCAGGTATACTGGACATATCCAATACAGACTTTCTAAATAGATCAGACTTGATAGCAGTGAAAGTCCTGCTCCTCAGAGCATATAATAGATAACAAATTCTCAGTTTAACAATTGTGCAGGGATGGTGGTGTTCCGTCACAGAACCATTTGCCAACAGAAAAAAAAGCAGTAGGGAAGAGAGTAACCCAGAGATGGATCCCAACAAAAAAAAACTTTTTTGTCATAACTTTCCACCAGCAGTTATTATTTTATTTGGGTATTTCTGAATTACAACTCCGTCCCAATTTATGAATATGGATATCAGTTCTATAAGCATGTCCTATATCAGCTCTGCATATGAACTGCTGGCTACAACCTACATTCCCTGTGAGAGTCTGTGAGCACAAGGATTTCAGCATTGTGCAGTGGCCTCTACCAAATCAATGCCCAGAGCCGGGTGCACTCTTAGTGGTATGGATAGCTATGTGGATAAAAATTATTGATGGCACTACTTTTATATACAACATTAAACAATCTTCCAGTTTCATTATGTATGCATCTATATGCATTTTTAATCTACTATAACCAACTTAAAGGATGCCAGAGGTTTTCTTAAACCACATTTTGCTTAAACTGGTCTAGTACCCTTACCTTTTGTAACAGTTATCTCACAACTCTGTTGACTTCAGTGGGACTACTCAAGTGCTCAAAGTTAAATATTTGCTTATGTGCTTTGCTGGATTGGGGTCTATTTGAGATGAGCAAATAATTTGCAATGAATAATTTATCTGAAGAATTTCAACTATTTTTATGTGAAGCATTTCACCAATTTTTTTTCTCTCACAATATCCACATGATTTGCTCAGATGTATTCATCTATATTTTGACTTTTTTTAAAAAGCTCTGGATTGATCAGTCAATCCTTTTTGACTATTTCCTACTCCAAACATAATTATCTGAGCTTTGCCAGTTAACTGTGATTGGTCAGATAAATCATATAGGATTATGTTTATCCTTGACTGGATGAGTGTGAAAACACTTCTGGCACAAACACTCAGATGACACATTTTAAATATGTACTTCTGCAAGTACATTCCACTTTGAGAAGATAATAAAGGGGAAGAACTGACTGTGATTAAGGCACTGGTCTGAGACTTGGATACCTGGATACAATTCCTGGCCTTTCCATAAACTTCTTGAGTGACATTGGGCAAAGTCACACAGGTGCTAATCCAGCAAAGTACTTCAATGGTCATGCTGACAGGCTTAAAATTAAGCATTTACTGAAGTACTTTGCTGGGTGCCTTAATATCTCTGTGCCTCAGTTGGCCATATCTAAAATGGGAATAATAATGCTTCCTTTCTTCCACATGTTGCCCATTCGGTCTTAATTTTAAACTCTTCAGGGCAGGGACTGTCTCTTACCATATGATTATATAAAGCCCAACAGACTGGGGGTCCAGTCATAGTTGGGGTCTCTGAGCACTACTGTAATGCAAATAATTAATAATAAATTCTGTTTCTGTGTGCTTCATGCCAATCAAACTCCATCAGTCAAATGTTTGTGGAAAGAAAACACAAGATGAATGCAAACAAGGCTGAAGTGAATTTGTTGCATTTAAGCAAATGCTAGTGGACTTTTCTTTTCTTTTTGGTAATGTTTGACTAGCTTCTGTTAACTAGGAAAACTGAAGCTTCCTTCATGGAAAGAAAAATATCAATGTCTGTGATGGTTTGTAAAAGTGGCAAAGAGTCCTGTGGCACCTTACAGACTAACAGACGTACTGGAGCATAAGCTTTCATGGGTGAATACCCACTTCTTCAGATGCGATGGTTTGGGGAATCTGAATTTCAGTTTCCTTTTAGGAACTATGTACATTTATAACTTATGGCTGCTGTAGTCTTGTATCACAGGTCCTATGTTAAATAGACAGGAAATGGTGCCTGGCAGTTTACATTTGAATGAAACATTAAAGGCCATCAACAACTGAATGAACCCTATCCTAGCAGAACAATGAGGCGGCTGCAGCCTAGGTAAAGCTAGTTATTTCAAGTTTGGTTGTCAGGTGGGTGATAACCAAGCAACAGACCACCTGATGGGTGATCTTGATCACCTGATCAGGAATTTGAGGCTGACCTGGCGGGTTACATAGTAGAGGGGCTAGAAGTTATAGAGAATCAGGTCTGTTAAGACCAGTTTTCTCTCACCCCGATGAGTAGGAAGAGAAGACTGCAATGGAGAAGTGAAGTCCAGGAACCCTGCAAGGATACGAACTAAATCCCAAAGAACACTCAAGAATGGTGAGGAAACTGAGATAGGGAATCATGTGCAGGTGTTTCTTATTTTGCATGGATTTATATATCTGTTGAGTAAAGAGTGATTGGTTTAGAAATCCATCTGCAAAGTCTGTGGTTTATTGGCTTCAACTATCATGTGTCCCTGAAGGGTTAAACTGTAAACCAGAGTATCTGTTAGAGTGCGGGGTCTTGCAGTGGGTGGGAGTTCAGCACTGATCTTAAAGCCTAAGGCAGCTGGACCATGGGATCGCACTTCTGAGAAGGGGTGCCTGACAAGGCGTCTATGCCTAGGGGGAGTGTAAAGGCTAAAGAGATTGTGCCTGAAGTGTACTCAGCCCCAGGGCATCTTAAAGCACATCGACTCAGCAGCCTGGTGGGTGTCTGGCAGGGGGAGTTCAGCCAGAGCTGTGACAACTTCCTTTCCAGTCCAACTGAATCTTAGCAAAGTATAAAAGGGCAAACCTCAATCCCAAAGCATGAAGCTGCTGTTTAGGAATAAGAAATGGTCATCTGTTAGACACCAATGTAGAGAGAGAATCTGGATAAATCCTAATTGGCTTTCTCTGAAAGTAATAAGGTACCAAGGGATCTGGCTGAATTCCTGATCTTGTTCCTAATTTAATGTTTCACAAGCAATAAGGGGAATCCTGGGAGAGGTAGAAAGTTTTTTCTCCAAGGTAGGGGTCTCTGGGCAGTTAACTGGAGGATATTCTCTGATAGCAACTCCCCAGGAAATAATTTTTAAGGAAATTAGAGGAAAAAGGCCTCCGAAGACCCAGATTCAGAATTCTTTGGTATTCCAGCCACTCTAAGACTGCAAATTCCCACCTTGCTCTCCAAGTCAGTCATTTGCCTAGCAAGAAATGTTTAAAGCAGTAGCCATGCCTTCTACCTCTGAATAGGCATTTTCTAAGTCAGTCAACTGAAGGCAGATTTAAAGCCCGCTGAATTCTATGGGAGTCTTTCCATTGACTTCACAGGCCTGATCCCAGTCCATTGAAGAACAATGATTATTATGGACTCCTGAAACTAGTCTAGTACGTATTAATCTCCCACAGCCAACAATTAACAATCTTAACAGATCCCATGAAGAACCCACAACTCCCTGGGAAGAGTCACTCTATATGTTCACTGACTAGGGCTGAAAAAAAATCTTTGGTCTTATTTCTGGGCATTCTGGCTCTCATTAATGCAATGTACATCACCATTGTTCTCATCACATAAATAAAGAAGTAATTTATATGTCCAATTTCTAGAGTAAATTTTAGGTTTGAAATACCCCATCTATTCTGGTAGCTGAAAAAGTGTGTTGAACGGTTGTATAGTATGCACAGAAATAATAAGAATGATTGGTGCTGGAGGAAACAGTGCATCAGCACTTCTCAGCACCAATGCTATAGGATGGTGAGAAAAGCACAGTGACTCACTTTCAGCTGTGTGCGAAACACCTGTGTGCCAGATAGTGCAGATTTACTTGCTAACAGAACAGCCAGAGCTCTGGAGAATCAGATTGTTCTTCCTGTCACGGGCAATTTAGATGGGGGCAGATGTATAAGTTGGAGGTTTTCCAGATTCCTTTTTTTAAAAAGTGAGATGTTCAACAATCTGTGCTAAAAAGGTTTCATATGTCTGCAACTATGTCTCCAGCAGCACCCAGTATGCACCCTGAGCACAGCCTAAGTAGACAGCAACTATTTTTGCTCGTGGTTGCTACAGCCTGCTTCCTAATCGCCAACACAGTCTAGTAATATCAGTGGATGTCTACCCCGTCTCTTGTGGCAAAGTGACTCACCAGTTGGTGCACTGCCTTGTGGGTAGGAGTGGCATTCCAGGTTTTTTGTCTGTAGTCCTACTGACCAGGTCTGTTGATGGTTCCTTTTTGCCTTGTGACTCAGCCCTCAACCCTTTCAGGGTAAGCCAAGGTTTTCACCCACTAGTCCCAGGACCTGGCACCAGCTTGACAACTCTGGCCAAGGCCTTAGAGTCCATCTGACCCCTTGTTTTGGGGGTCTTCTTGCTAATGCCTCCAGTGAGGCTGCAGGAGAACCCAGTCCCTCCCTGTGCCCTGGGTTCCAGGCCAGGGAACCTTGTAGCAAATGGTTAAGGTCTGTCTGGTCAGACCTCTTGTTTCTTCCCCTGGGCTACTTCCTATGTCAGCCCACCTTCTCCCCAGGGGGCTCATATTCTCAGCAGGAGGGGAGTGACAAGGTTCCTTCCCCACTCCAAACTCTAGGGTACAGATCTGGGGACCTGCATGAAAGACCCCCAAAGCTTATTCTTACCAGCTTAGGTTAAAAACTTCCCCAAGGTACAAACTTTGCCTTGTCCTTGAACAGTATGCTGCCACCACCAAGTGTTTAAACAAAGACCAGGGAAAGAGCCCACTTGGAGACGTCTTCCCCCAAAATATCCCCCCAAGCCCTACACCCCCTTTCCTGGGGAGGGCTTGATAAGAATCCTCACCAATTTGTACAGGTGAACACAGACCCAAACCGTTGGATCTTAAGAACAATGAAAAATCAATCAGGTTCTTAAAAGGAGAATTTTAATTAAAGAAAAGGTAAAAGAATCACCTCTGTAAAATCAGGATGGTAAATACCTTACAGGCTAATCAGATTCAAAACATAGAGAATCCCTCTAGGCAAAACCTTAAGTTACAAAAAGACACAAAAACAGGAATATACATTTCATCCAGCACAGCTTATTTTACCAGCCATTAAACAAAAGGAAATCTAATGCATTTCTAGCTAGATTACTTACTAACTTTACAGGAGTTGGAAGGCTTGCATTCCTGATCTGTTCCCGGCAAAAGCATCACACAGACAGACCAAACCCTTTGTTCCTCCCAATCCAGATTTGTAAGAATCTTGTCCCCTCATTGGACATTTTGGGTCAGGTGCCAGCGGGGTTACCTTAGCTTCTTAACCCTTTACAGGTGAAAGGATTTTGCCTCTGGCCAGGAGGGATTTGATAGCACTGTATACAGAAAGGTGGTTACCCTTCCCTTTATATTTATGACGGGGGGGATGGCATGGGGTTTTCCCTGGGGTCAAGTCCCCAGTTTCATTTCTAAAGGCAACAAAGGAAAGGAAACTAAATTAACATCAATAAAGAGCAGTGCCAACTTCTCTGTCCTACCAGGATCTCCAGCCATTTCTACTACTGCTTTGTAAGCCAAAGGTAGCTTGGCTATCTGCTGTGCGCCTTTCTGGGAGCTCAGAGTCAGAAGCCTGTCCACCTCCCCAGGCAGGGACCTTCTGAAGTGAGCTGCTCCTAGTTTAAGGCTCCTCCTCAATACTGGCATGTGTTGTAGTTGCAGTGGGGTGGGGACAGAGGCAGGGTCTGCCTGAACCCAAAGCTGCATTTTAACCCCTTCTTGCCTGGTGCAGCGTTGTACACCGTCACATCTCTCAGAAGTCATGAGTTTCAGACTTTCTCCACACAAGAGATCATCATGTTTGTTCTGGTGGAAAATGTAAAGTAGTGAAACCTGTACAATGAAATATAAATGTTCAGACCATGATCACTTTATCGGAATTATGAGCCCAGTGCTGCAAAGTTTATCCAGATGAATAGTTTTAGTGCCTTGAACAGAACTACTATCGTGACTAAGGGTTGCAAGACTGGGTCCTGTGTTCTGAATGTGACTCTATTTTTGGCTTATGTGACTAGAGTCCTGGAATGCACAGAGGTGCCTCAGTGAGAAACACTTTGAGGGATGAGCATCTACTGGGCCTTGAGAAGAGCAGATGTGGGGGGGAGGGAATGAATGGGCTCAGTGATAAAAGTCACATAAGAAGCCCCACGTCCACATATTTGAATATTTATTTTGATTTATTCAAGTTTTGATAGCCCCCAAAGAGCACTTTTAAGTGCTTAATTTGCTTTGCTCCAGTGATTTTAATTAATCTTGCCCTAGGCTCACAAGCCTGATGAACATGGAAAACATGTTAAAAAAGGGTGGGGGGACTGTTAGTTCACCATGCAGAATTTCTTAAACTCCTGGAGTTCTGCTCACAGCACAAACCCATGTCATGGGGATACAACAACCCCCTGGTATGTACACTCACCAGACAGACAGAAGAAGCTTACTCCATGGCAAAAGTGTTGATATACAGTATACTGTGCTTCGTGCTCAGGGCTTTCAGGAGGGCTGCTCATCCACAATCCCAAATGAAGTCATTAGGAGCTGCAGTGCTCAGCACCTCTGAAAACATGTCCCAAGGTGTCACATGTTGGGCACCCAAAAACGTAACCACTTTTCAAAATGGTGTCACCGGTCTAAGTAGTAGAGATTAGGTGCTCTGGTGACTTGGGAAGCAGGAGATAGCACTGCACAGGGGAGAATAAACATTCTTCCCAATACCCAAGACTGTACAATCTCCCAAAGAGCTTGTTAAATGGGGAAAGTCTCAGGATATATATTTTCTGACAAGGATTCAAGATCATGCGACAAATACATTTACACAGCAAATGATGGAGATGGTATACAGAGGCAATGAAGCTTTCAGATTGTGCTGGAAGGGATGATGTCTAAACATGAGGTTAGAACTACTGTATTTACCCCACCAGGAAGAACTCATTCAAATCTAGGCAGGTTGGCTGAGCCTTTAATCCTCAAGGTAGGTAAGAGGAGTTTAGTGCAGTTTAATGTGTAGATTTTTCAGATAAGACCTAATAAGCTGAACTCCCTGTCAGTTCTCTGTGGATATTAAAGAGCTCATGCAGCATCTGTAAGAACAAGAGTTTGCCTTGGTGTTTTGTACAAAATTTCCCCTTCTCCTGAACATGGCACATCATTCCATGCACCAGCTGATTATTGCCTTCCAGCCCAATGGCTGCTGCAGTTCAGTGATGCTGTCTCTATCTAATCTAAGTATTGCTAAGAGGCTTATCACCATAGTACTAAAGAATGATAACATTTCTAAAGTGCTTCAGGATGAAAGGTGAGTTATAAAAGATAAATATTACCATATTCTGTACTTCACTGGAAGACATTGAATCAGGACAGCCTCTTTAATGGGGCCTTCTCAAGAGCTATTAAGCCTGATGATAATGAATGGCAATGACTGCTGCTTAACTTGGCATAAATTCCACTTAATAAAGATGAATTTAGCTACTGCCAAGTTGTTAAGTGGTGTTTAACCAGGTGTTAAATCGGTGTAAAATTTTAAGCTCCGGTTCTTTTAATACAGAGTTGATAAATTTAAAGGTTAAGAAATATATTTCTCTGGCTACTTCCATTAAGGAGAATGCCTGAGAGTACAGAAAGTGAGTCACTGCTCCACTCCAGCTGGGCTGCAGCTGTGTGTGCAAAACGGCAGAATGTGGGATCTGCACAGAGATCCAGATGCCTTGGATAAGATACATTGGATTTGTACTTTTCTATTTCCATAGAAATAGTATCAAAACAGGAGACCCATGTGCCATCTTCATCAAGGAAGTTTCACCTAGTTTCTTATAAAGAGGCCAAGGAAACATTAAGGGAGATGCATGCTCCTTTATGGCTTCTGAGACCCATTAGGGAGGTTTTAGGTCAATTATTGATGGAGATCGTTAATACCTTCCCCTCTGAGTAGGCAAGATACTGATCCGCCTTAACTAATCAGTGGTTAAACCCTTGCTTAAGAAGCTATCATTTGACATTAATGACCCTTCAATTACCTCCATCTCATTCTGACCCTTCCCTTTCTGGTTACCGAAGAAGGTCATATACTTTAGGTCATAGTTAATTAAATCTTGTATATAAGTAACCATGGATTTGTAACATCTGTAAGTATGCAATGGGTTAGCCTTATAAATAATCTACAAGAAAGGATGGATTTGCCTTAGCAAGTAAAAATGCTGAGAATGCTTAGTTGCAAGAGTCTAAAAGGGAATACACACACATCAATTAAAGTAGCTCATTAAGAGCATTCAGCATCAGAGTATCACACATCCTTCTAAACAATCCATTTTAATTGGCAGGAGGCAAAAAAAGGTCTGTTTTTTACTGCAACCCATTTTAGCCACAATAGATTATTAAGGATGGCACTGTGCAAAGAAACTGTAGACCGCTTACATATTCTATAGTAAAGAACCTCACAAAACAACAATATCAACAACATTCATATCATCCAATGGCTGCACTTTTAGGGAGCCTGATTAAGAATCAAAGACGAAATGACTGCCTACTAACTTTGGTCTCTGCTCTCTGTGCTGTGCATCGGCGAATATACCCAAGGGACAAATGGTGGTGGCAGGGCTGTGCAAAGGGTTAAAAAGCTATACAAATCCCTCCCAGACCCAGTTTGTGGCTGCCTTTCTTCCATCTATAAAAAAGGAAGTGGAACCATGGACATGTACGCAAAGAGGAAAGAGCCATACTAAGTAACAGACACCTCTTCCGGAATATTGGGAAAACTGCAGTAAAAGCAGTAGAAATACAATGGTTGGACCAGCCTTATTCCTGTTGTGTGCTCTGTGATCTTGCATCTTGTCTACACTACGAAATTAGGTTAAATTTATAGAAGTTCGATTTTTTAGAAAGCGATTTTATACAGTCGATTGCGTGTGGCCCCACTAAGCGCATTAAGTCGGTGGAGCGCATCCACAGTACCGCAGCTAGCGTCGACTTTCAAAGCGTTGCACTGTGGGTAGCTATCTCACAGTTCCTGCAGTCTCCGCCGCCCACTGGAATTCTGGGTTGAGCTCCCAATGCCTGCTGGGCAAAAACATTCTCACAGGTGGTTTTGGGCACGTGTTGTCAGTTGCCCCTCCCTCCGCAAAAGCAATGGCAGACAATCGTTTCGCGCCTTTTTTCCGTGCGGGTGCCATACTGCTTTCAGCACACGGTGCAGTAGGGCTGCAAACCGTCGTCATCGAACGACTGCTTCCACTGCCACTCTGCTCTCTTGGTAGTCTCACCGGTCCTCTATATGACTGTTGTCATCCGCCGCAACTCAGCTCGGCTGCTCTTGTCTCGCCATACCACGGCAAGTGTGCAGCCCGCTCAGCTGTTGTGTCCTGGCAGCAGACGGTGCAGTAGGTCTGCAGAACTGGTCATCCAACCACCGCTTCCCCTGCAACTCTGTTCTCCTGCAGACGCCATACCACGGCAAGCATGGAGCCCACTCAGATCACCGTGGCAGTTATGAGCATTGTAAACACCTCGCACATTATCATGCAGTATATGCAGAACCAGAACCTGCAAAAGCAGGCGAGGAGGCGATGGCAGCGCGGTGACAAGAGTGATGAGAACATGGACACAGACTTCTCTCAAAGCATGGGCCCAGGCAATTTGGCCACCCTGGTGGCAATGGGGCAGGTTCATTTTGTGGAACGCCGATTCTGGGCCCGGGAAACAAGCACAGACTGGTGGGACCGCATAGTGTTGCGGATCTGGGATGATTTCCAGAGGCTGTGAAACTTTTGCATGCGTAAGGGCACTTTCATGGAACTTTGTGACTTGCTTTCCCCTGTCCTGAAGCGCCAGAATACCAAGATGAGAGCAGCCCTCACAGTTCACAAGTGAGTGATGATAGCCCCCTGGAAGCTTGCAACGCCAGACAGCTACCGGTCAGTCGGGAATCAATTTGGAGTGGGCAAATCTACTGTGGGGGCTGCTGTGATCCAAGAAGCCAGCGCAATCACTGAGCTGCTGCTATCAAGGGTAGTGACTCTAGGAAATGTGCAGGTTACAGTGGATGGCTTTGCTGCAATGGGATTCCCTAACTGTGGTGGGGCTATAGATGGAATGCATATCCCTATCTTGGGACCGGAGCACCAAGGCAGCGAGTACAGAAACCGAAAGGGGTACTTTTCAATGGTGCTGCAAGCACTGGTGGATCACAAGGGACATTTCACCAACATCAACATGGGATGGCCGGGAAAGGAACATGACGCTCGCGTGTTCAGGAACTCTGGTCTGTATGAACTGCTGCAGCAAGGGACTTACTTTCCAGACCACAAAATAACTGTTGGGGGTGTTGAAATGCCTGTAGCTATCCTTGGGGACCCAGCCTACCCCTTAATGCCATGACTCATGAAGCCATACACAGGCACCCTCGACAGTAGTCAGGACCTGTTCAACTATAGGCTGAGCAAGTGGCAGAATGTGCATTTGGACGTTTAAAAGCACGCTGGCACAGTTTACTGACTCGGTTAGACCTCAGCGAAACCAATACTCTCGTTATTACTGCTTGCTGTGTGCTCCACAACATCTGTGAGAATAAGGGGGAAGATGTTTATGGCGGGGTGGGAAGTTGAGGCAAATTGCCTGGCCACTGATTACGTGCAGCCAGACACCAGGGCGATTAGAAGAGCACAGCAGGGTGCGCTGCGTATCAGAGAAGCTTTGAAAACCAGTTTCATGGCTGACCAGGCTATGGTGTGACAGTTCTGTTTGTTTCTCCTTGATGAAAACCCGCCCCCTTGGTTTACTCTACTTCCCTGTAAGCCAACCGCCCTCCCCTCCCACCTTTGATCACCGCTTGCAAAGGCAATATAGTCATTGTTGTTTCAAATTCATGCATTCTTTATTAATTCATCACACAAATAGGGGGATAACTGCCAAGGTAGCCCGGGTGGGGTGCAGGAAGAGGGAAGGACAAGGCCACACTGCACTTCAAAACTCACTGAATGCCAGCCCTCTGTTGCTTGGACACTCCTCTGGCGTGGAGTGGTTGGGTGCCCGGAGCCGCCCCGCCCCCTTTTCCCCTGCGTTCTTGGGCATCTGGGTGAGGAGGCTATGGAACTTGGGGAGGAGGGCGGTTGATCACACAGGGGCTGCAGTGGGGTCTGTGCCTTTCCTGCACCTCAACCATACACCGGAACATACCAGTTTGATCCTCCAGTAGCCTCAGCATTGCATCCTGCCTCCTCTCATCATGCTGCCACCACCTCTCCTGTTGCTCCAGCCATCTGTCCTTGTGTTCATTTTATGCTTTCCTGAACTCTGACATTGTCTGCCTCCACGCACTTATTAAGATATGGGGCACCAGATGGACAACTCCCTTCTTAATCATCTGAACAAGATAGTGGATGTAAAGAGAACAAGCTGACACAATTCAGGTCGACCTTCAAAAAGACTTTGACAAAGTTCTGCACAAGAGGCTAAATACATTTAATAGTCACTGGGTGAGAGGTAAAATAAATGGTCAATTTTCAGCAAGGCAAAAGGTTATCACATAGATCCCCAAGGTTCCAAACTAAGACTAGTGGTGTTAAACATATTTATTCATGATTTGGAAAAGAACAGTGAGATGGCAAAAATTGTAGATGACACAATCATTTAGGATATTCAAGACTTGAGAAGACTGTGAGGAACTTCAAAGGCCCCTAACAAAGTTAAGTAGATGGGCAGCATTGACAAATTCAAGGTAATGTACATACGAAGGAATCATTTGAACAATTACTTCACATTACTAGGTTCTAAATTGCTTGTAACCACAAAGGGAAAACAGTTGGATGTCACTGTGGACTCTTAATGAAAACCTCTAGTCAGTGCAAAGCAGTGGTCGAAAAAGTAAACAAAATGGTAGGCAATATAAGGAATGGGATAAAAAAACTGAAATGATAATATCCTTATATAAATGAATAGTTCACCCTCATCTGGAACAGTATGCTCAGTTCTTGTCAAGCTATCCCAAAAAAGATTTTGCACCAATAGAAGGGGTTCAGAATGGGTAATGAAAATGTTAAGAGGTACTGACAGAAATCCGTATCAGAAGAGATTGAAAAGATTGGGACTGTTTAGAGAGTAAATTCATAAAATGGTATATGTACAGAGAGATAAATAATGGATTGTATAGCACACTTAAATCAGGTGCTCCTATTTACACCCATCTATAACACTAGAACAAGGAAACATTTCATTAATTTGAATGGCAGCAAATTTAAAACTGGTACAAGGAAATACTTTAAAATGTATAAGTAATCTCTGGAACTCATTGCTACTAGACACTGGCACCAAGAGCATAATAGGATTAATAAAAGGATTAGCCATTTACACAGATAAGAATATTTACAGGTACATTATACAGGACAAACCATTTTCAGAAGAGGTGTGGATCTTTATGTCATAAGCTTGACAGGGCTAGGAAGAATCTCTGGGACAAAATACTGGACTAGATGGACCACTAGTTTGATCTAATATGGTGTTTCCTATCCTCTCAATAATGATTCAACACCATTAATGTAGTAACTATAGCATCTGAACATAGGGAAAAAGTAATATAAGACAGTACACAGGAAAAAAATTAAATGAAAACAAAGGAAATTAAAAAAAGGGTCCAACTGCTTAGTTACATTTTCCCTATTTTGTATCTTTGCTGTTTATTTTCCCTCCCTAATTGAAAAGCTTTATGTTTATTAGCATTGAATCTTTCCTCCTTGCCTGTAGTCCCCACTCTAATGCATCCAGATCATTTTGCAATTTTTTTCTGTCTTCCTATATGCTAGCCTTCAAATTTGATGCCCTTGGCAAATCACAATTAAATTTACACCAATGAAGCACACAAAGCAGCTGAAGACGGCGAAATCTAGTAATGTATCTGGAAAGCCTAAAAGACTAATAAGATTGGGCTACAACTAGCAAGAAGAATCACTGCTTGAAGGTGCACAGATGTTGAAGACTGACAGAGGTTTTTTCATTTTGACAGACACAGCTTTGTGGACTGCCCGGAAATGCTGTCTGGACCACCAATGAGCAACAGACTATTGATTTGAGCACCACTGGGTTACAGTAAAAATAGATATGCTTTCATAACTGAGTACTGTAACCCATCTTTTAGTCTAAAGGATGATTTTCAATCAAATTTATTTTAAATACATTAGAAAAGTGATTACCTGAAATGGAGAAGACTAGACTTATTAAAACATACTTTACATCAATAATACAATTGTAATATTAAAGGGAATCCATTTTGGGTCTGCTAACGTATAAGTATGCATCTGTTTCTGTTTTCCAGGTACATGAGTCATATTATGCAGAACGAATTCTAAAAATCTAGCTCATTCATATTAAAAAGTAAAATGAATAACATTCAAAAAGAATCTAACATGGGAAATCTTAGTGCAAGATATCCCAGGTTCTTCTATTCAGACAGTTCATCCATCCATACTAGTTAGTCTCTGCAATGTGCATATGTGAAAGCCTGCACTGTTCCTAATTCAAAACACTAACGCTATTTATCCAAGTAAATCTCTGGTATCGATCCAGAGTGCAGTGCAGTGGGTAGATATCCAGCGCATTTTTTGGGAAGTTTTTGCAATGCCTGATGGGGCCGAAATGAGTTGTGCCGGGGTGACTGGGAGCATGGGGTCGACTTCCCATAATGCAGTGTTCTCCATTCCATCATTTCATCTGAATTCCATAATATTTCACACCTTTCTAAAATCCCTGTAGATCCACACATCCCTTCTGCAAGCCAAAGCTGCATCAGAGAACAATACCAGGGTCTGGAGGATCATCCTTGCAAACAGCATGGAGAAGGATAGAGTGGACAGGAGAAAGGCACAGGAAAAGGAGAGGGACGTACAGCAAGAGATAATTGCACTTCCCAGAGAGCAAACAGAGATGCTGGAGACTCTGGTAGACCTGCAGTTTCAACAATCCCATACTTGCCTCCCTCTACAGCCCAGGAAAACTCAAAATCGGGGCCTCCCTCTACCCCACTCAACATTCCATGTGGCATAAGATGTCCATGCACTACTGTTACCACTCCACCCCAGGGGACATTAAAGACAGCAAAGATACAAAATAGGGGAAATGTAACTAAGCAGTTGGACCCTTTCTGTCTGCCACTTCTGGTAGAACCATTGAGCCTGCACAGCTCTGCATTATTGTCATGAGCATTGCAAGCATGGGGCGTCTGATCCTTTAGTAATTGCAGAGCTACAAGAGGAGCCTCCATGATTCCTTGGAGGCTAGACTGCTGTGGCACATAGAAAAACAAGGTTGGTGGCGTTCACGCAGCAGCTTGAGATGGTGGAGCACCCTTCTGGGCCTGAGAAACCACGCACTGACTGGTGGTATCACATCATCATGCAGGTTTGGGATGACAAACAGCTACTGCAGAACTTTCAGATGCACAAGGCCACATTCCTGGATCCATGTGCTGAACTCACCTCCAGTGCAGACACACCAAAATGAGAGCTACACTGACAGTGGAGAAGCAAGTTTGATCGCACTGCTAAAACTTGCAATGCCTGATTGCTACCGGTCAGTCAGGAATCAAATTGGAGTCAGGAAATCCACCGCAAGGGCTGTTGCCATGCAAGTGTGCAGAGCCATTAATCTGGGCAATGTGCAGGATATAGTGGATGGTTTTTCAGGAATAGTTTCCGAACTGCGGTAGGGCAATAGATGGCACGCATATCCCTATTTTAGCACCAGATCACCTTGCCACAGAGTACATCAGCAGAAAGGAATACTTTTCTATGGTAATGCAAGTGCTGGTGGATCACTGGGGATGCTTCACCAACATCAAAGTGGGCTTGTCAGAGAAGGTGCACGACACACACATCTTTAAGAACACAGGACTGTTCAGAAAGCTGCAAGTGGGGACTTTCCTTCCTAACCATCAGTTTACCATTGGGAATGTTGAAATGCCAATAGTGGTCCTGAGCGAGCCAGCCTACCCCTGACTCATGAAGCTGGACACTGGACACCTTGACAGCACCAATGATTGCTTCAGTTACAGGCTCAGCAGGTGCAGAATGACAGTGAATGTGTCTTTGTTTGTTTGAATGGATGCTGGTGGTGTTTATTCAGAAGATTGGACCTCAGTGAAAAAAATATCCCAATGGTTATAGCTGCCTGCTGTGTCCTTCATAATATCTGTGCAGCAAAGGGGGAAAGTTTCTGCTGGGTTGAAGGTGGAGCTGCTGTCTGCTGAATCTGAATAGCCAGATACCAGGGCTATAAGAAGAGCTCAACGTGGAGCTTTATAGCTCAGGGAGACTTCGAATGACTGTTTTAATGGTGAGCCAGAGCAGTATGTGTTGCTATAATGTGTTCTACCCAGCCTTGCTCTTTTATGGTCCAGTATGAATCTTGTAGTGATTGCCATGTCTGTAGGAAGATAATGTTGTCAATGCACCTACTTATATTGTCTCTGAATAATGTTACGGGTTCTGTGAGAAAATGAAGTAATAGGAAATCTGCTCGGCACTAGTTGTGAACTAATAAAGATGAACTTTGTTCCAAAAATAGAATTTTATTCTGTAACATGAACCAGGCATTTAAAAAAACATTTAAAAGTTAATAAATTAAGGGAACAAATTATGAAGGGGAAACAACACACATTTCCATTTCAGGTACACACACACACTCTCCAGGGCTTTCTCCTCCATGTCTGGCTGAGGCATTCTATAGGTGTGGATGGGGAGACCCTGAAGGGGTAAATGGCAGCAGCTGCATATATAACACACAGTTCTATGTAAATTCTATTCACAATAGAAATCAAAACTTAGGATACTGAACTCACTCCCCTTGATCCCCCAAAATTGTAAGCACTGCATTCTCACTTTTGCTTGGGATTGTTTGTGCACGGCGCTAGTCAGAGTATCAGCCATGGTGAGTATGGCCCTTGGGGGTTGGGGGGAGGTTGGGGAAATGAGGAGGCAATAGCTTATGGATATTAGTATATTTGTATAGGGCAGGGGTTCTCAAACTTCATTGCACTGCAATGGTGGGAGGGATAGCTCAGTGGTTTGAGCATTGGCCTGCTAAACCCAGGGTTGTGAGTTCAATCCTTGAGGGGGCCATTTAGGGATCTGGGGAAAAAACTGGGGATTGGTCCTGCTTTGAGCAATGGGGTTGGACTAGATGATCTCCTGAGGTCCCTTCCAACCCTGATATTCTATGATTCTCCTTCTGACAACAAAAACTACTACATGACCCCAGGAGGGGGGACCGACGCCTGAGCCTGCTTAAGCCCTGCCCCCTGCGGGAGGGGGGGGGGGGGGCGGAAATCGAAGCCGAGGCAGGGGGCCTATAATCTGAGCCCCAATGCCCAGGGCTGAAGCCATTGGGCTTCAACTTCGGCCCTGGGTCATGGGGCTTGGGCTTCAGCCCCAGGCCCCAGCAAATCTAAGCCAGCCCTGGGCTCTATTAAATGGGGTTGCGACCCACTTTGGGGTCCCGACCCACAGTTTGAGAACTGCTGGTATAGGGCAATGGAACTGAATACTGACACCATTTTCCACGGGCGGTGGTGATTTTAGCTGATATCTCACTCCTGAGGGTAAGAGGCAGAGAGAACACAGCTGCCACCAGGGCCCATAAGCTGCTAGCCTGTGTACTGCAATGGTGCCTGCTGCAGTAATCACTGAGAGGCATAGGAAAGTATCCTACCATGGTGGAAGAAACAAGGCAGCCTACCCAGAAACCTTCAGCAGAGGATTGCAGAGTGACTCCAGGAAAGTTTCACTGAAATCTCTACAGAGGATTCCAGGGACATCCCAATGCACATAAACAGACCCCCAACCTGAAGCAAATACTCACCAGCAACCACACACCACACAACAAAAACACTAACCCAGGAACTTATCCTTTCAACAAAGCCTGTTGCCAACTCTGTCCACATATCTATTCAAGGGACACCATCATAGGACCTAATCACATCAGCCACACTATCAGACTCCAATGAGAAACTGAAGAACTGGAATTAATTTGCAAACCATTAAATTAGGCTTGAATAAAGACTGGGAGTGGATGAGTCATTACACAAACTAAAAACTATTTCTCCATGCTAATTTTCCCCCTACTGTTACTGACACCTTCTTGTCAACTGTTTGAAATGGGCCATCCTGATTATCACTACAAAAGTTTTTTTTCTCCTGCTGATAATAGCCCACCTTAATCAATTACTCTTGTTAGAGTTGGTATGGCAACCCCCATTTTTTCATGTTCTCTGTATATATAATCTTCCTACTGTATCTTCCCCTGCATGCATTTGATGAAGTGGTCTTTAGCCCACAAAAGCTTATGCTGAAATAAATTTGTTAGTCTCTAAGGTGCCACAAGTACTCCTCCTTCTTTTTGCTGATACAGACTAACACGGCTAACACTCTGAAACCAGGTTTATGAAGAGGCTTGACTGTGAAAGGAATGTAGGATGTGTTCTCAGAGCAATAAATCTGGGTACCAATTACCACCTTCTTGCAAGAAAATCTGCTTGTATTCTTAAAATCTTTAGAGAAAAACATGTGTAGCTGGAGGTTTTTAAAACTTTTGTTTGCCATTTCAACATTTAAGAAATAAACACCTTTGTGAAACGCAGTATTGCAAATATGTTAGCTAACTGCCAAGCTCCTAAGATAGCTCCTGATATCATTGCTATGTAAATGGTAAAATGATTCCAGCATGGTCTAATGACCTTGCTAAACTACTTAGCAATGTAAGAAGCCATTTAAGTATAGAATATTTATATTAATGGGGAATTAATTACTAGCAGTGCACAAGCAAACCCTCATCCAACTCTGGAAGACAAGGATCAGCTCTCCAAAAAATTGTTATAAGAATCATCAACTTTTTAATTATTTAAGCTAAAGACTTTATAATCGTTTAATTTTAAAAGACTGTACTGAGAACTAAAACTTTAATATGAAAAATAGGAGTGTTTGGATTTTTCAAAAAGAGAATTTCATTGCCTATCAAATTCTAATAAAACTGAGAGAATATCTCAGAAAATGGACTAAATAAAAAAGAAAGAGTTCAAACTAAATTTCAAAGTTATCTGATGGTTTTCTGCCATAAGAAGAACAAAGACAATTAAAGAAGTGTTGCATTTTCATTAGGCAGATTGCATATTCATGAGCTAAAGGTATCACCTAAACCAACCCCGAAGGCATGAAGCAAATGAAAGGATGACAGCAACCAACTCTGAATCTGAACAAGCCTGAAAGAAGTATACTTCCCTAATTTCATGGAAATGGGAATGAAAAGGGTATAAAAATCTCTTAAGTGAGTTCTCATCTTACACACAATTTTTGCTAGCCTGCTCAAACAACAAGCATACCACAACCCATTCTGTCCATCTCTACAAGCAAGCTGCCACAGACAGCTAAGGAAAAAGAGAAGACTCAAGAAGAAACCAACCCAAGGATACCGTCCCCAAGACTTCAACATGGATTGCTGAGACGTTAACTAAGTTAACTAAGACGCTGCCAAGGAATCAGATTTAAAACTCTTATGATGATTTTATTGAGATTTTGAAATTTTGTTGTAACTTGAAATACAAACAATTTCTCCTGTTAATCACAAGGTGGTTTAGACCATGATTTCCTGGAGAAGAGGAAGGGGCTAAACATTGGTAAACCAAGAAATTAGTGGGATTTAATTGGAATAAAGATTCTTAATATTTGTAATTAGCCTGTCTCAAGACAGTTCCCTAAATGACTCCTTCTAAGTAACCGATTTGAATATTTTCTTCAGTTTCATAGATTTAGTTAAGATTGTCTTACTTTGTCCAATTATAAACTGTATGGTTATTTACTAATAATCAATAGGATTCACCTGCCATTAAACAAAATTATTTTGCCCAATCATAAACAGTTTTCAAGTATCTAATAAGATACTGAAACTGAATACACAATAATTTTTGGAAACTACTTTCTTCTTAACTTCCCAAACAAAGATTGTCATGGATTCAGTCCACTCTTAAAGATGCAGCTTATATTAGAAGCCCTCCACAGAGAGACATATAGAAGAGATTGTAACAGAAGTACCAACTATATCATTTGTGTTTAATATTTTTTTCTTTCTTTAATAATAAAAAGCCCTGGGTAATAATTATTATTTTGCTTGGCCTTGATCATGGCATCCCCTAAGGTATGTAAAAGATTCCCTGAATAAATAGGGGGAGTCACAGGAATGGGCCACATCCACCATGATTGAATTGGCCTTGTTAGCACTACAAAAAGTAATTTTCCCTCTGTTGATATTCACCCCTTCTTGTCAACTGTTGGGAATGGGCCACATCCACCCTAATTGAATGGGCTTCATTAGCACTGACCCCCCAGTTGGTAAGGCTACTCCCATTTTTTCATGTGCTGTATATTTATACCTGCCTACTTTTTTTCACTCCATGCATCTGATGAAGTGGGTTATAGCCCACAAAAGCTTATGCCCAAATAAATTTGTTAGTCTCTAAGGTGCCACAAGGACTCCTCGTTGTTTTTGCTGATACAGACTAACACGGCTACCCCTCTGAAACAATTCCTGTGAGTCTCATGAATAGTTTGTATCAATAGTTCCATCTTTTGATTTGATTTTCCCTGATTTGGCAGTAAGAAACAATTAGCAAGAGCTAGTCTATCATTCCTTGTTTCTCTAACTAAATATTTTTAGTAATTTTTAAAATAAAATTACTTGGAAACCAAATATTTTGAGTTCGACAGAGGTTTAGTATCCAAACTTATCCCCTCCTTAGGGTTTGCCTTTATTGTTAACTTAACCACAACAAAACAAACCCCAGTCTGGATTTACTCCTAAATAGAGTGCATGGAAGTGAATGCGCTTAATTAACTGTATATTTTATTTGAATAGATGTATACTAATACATCTCACTTTTCTCAAGTATATCAATCAGATCCACACAAATGTTGCCAATTAAATTAATTTGCATTTATATCATTCGGGGGAGGGGAGGGAATGGAAAGAAAAAATAATGTAATAAGTTATGAAACTATATATGATATATATGTGCAATACATATTAATATTTTTGTTAAATCTACACTTCAATAGAAAGTTTTCACTTTTTATGCTGTAATTTCCCCCCCTTTTCTGGTGTTTGCAGTTGGCCATTGGCACCAAAGGAAGAGTTGCACTATCACTGATGTGAACTATATTAATACTGAAATACAGAATATAGTCTTCTTCTATTTTATCTCTAAATTGAAAGTCTTCCCAGAGTGGCATTGTTATCTGCCGTACAATTTGAGTTACGTTAGTAAACCTTGAATGCTGTGAATTAGAGTATTCAGCTTTTTAGATCGATAGTTGAGCTCACCACAAAAAATATATTAAGCTAGAAAGATAGCTTTATTTTCAATGGACATGAATTCAGATGAACACCTCTGAATTAGAAACCACTGGTTTCCCTCAGCTGGATGAATGTTATCCCCATGGCTCTTAAAAGGGGTCTTCTTAGGATGCCCATTACTTCAAAGAAAAAATTCACTTCCCAAAGGATTCTGCTGCCACTGATTCACTGTCTGATGGGGAATTTTGAGACTCCCTGGTATTGCAGAGTCTTTGATGAAGGGTAAAAAGTCAGGCTGGGAGTTGGAAAGGTTCCTATTTCTGAAGAAGAAATCTGTTTTTATAACATGTTGCAAATATACTGTTATAAAATTCAATTGTTACCAAGTTACTGAGTTTCTCTTGAATACAGAAAAGGAGAGGGCTAGGTTTGCAAATTTCAGGAGGTGCATAAAAGTAACTTTAAGGATTTAGCCTTAGGAGACCAAGGATGTAACAACTCTTCACTGAATCACTGGTAATCCCAGGTCCCTTTTTCCTCTTAACTAAAATGGATTATTTTAGGCTTCATCAATTGCTGCTGCTGCCTCCTCTTGTCCAGCTCTGTAGAGGTCACGGTTTTCCTTTTAAGTCTTAGCTGGAAAGCATTAGTCTTTCTCTATTTCTGACTGCACATGTAATATGTGAGAGGGGTGAGAACCCTGTCCTTCCAGAATATAGTCCAGTCTACACAGAACAAACAATTGAGTTTAACTCCTGTGCTTAAGTACAGTTTAAAGATAATTATGATCTGTGTGATCACCAGCCCATCTACAACCACGTGTGACAAAGCTGCTTAAGCATGTATTGCCCCACGAGAGGTTGGAATCAGGGTAGTTGCCCTAAGGAAGAATTAAATGTTGGGGTTTGGACAAAGTTTCCTTTTTATGAAAATTCTGTGAATGTTATAGTACAGAGAATTAATCCTTTTTTCCTGAATACTCTCATACACCCACTTTAGAGCTCTCCTGAAAGTAATCAAGGCTGTGTCACACTTATTTGATGTGGTAGTTAGATGATGGATATTCCTTCAGTCAACAGAATGTTTTGTTATCTAAAATTAAGATGCAAGTAAATGCCTCAATTCTTGTACCTGCCAGGGACCCCTGATAGTCTGGTTTGCCTATACTTGAAGCACCAGCCTGGGTCAACACGACCTTGACCTCAGCAAACTAAAATGGTGGAACACTGTTGAAAAGCCTGAATTATTAGGAATGAAATAGATTGCACAGTGCTGACAATTTTATGGGAACAACTTCTGTCATCTGTGCAATTTGGATTCCAGGGGACTCCCATTCATTATTAAAACACTAGTTAACCAATTGGTTTTCTACATTTATGTTGGAAAACTATATACTGTGACAAAGTTCCTCCTCTGCCTCGGTGGGTCCTGCGGTTCTTGGCGGATTTGCTTGCCTCAGAGATTCACGGCAGCCCTCAGTTTGGCCACTTTTGCTAGTGGCTCAAACCTGCCATTCGCTCAGCTAACCTCATCACTGGCCAGCATGGGAGAAAGGAAAGAGAACAATCCCAGCAGTCTCTGCTGATCCACCATGTGGGTCAGGAAAAAGCCCAGAGACCTTCCCTTCTGGTGGAACCCACAGTCCAGGTCAACTCCTCCTGTGTCTGATCAGGAGTTGGGAGGTTTGGGGGGAATCTGGGCCCACCCTCTACTCCACGTTCCAGCCCAGGGCCCTGTGGAATGCAGCTGTCTAGAGTGCCTCCTGGAACAGCTGTGCAACAGCTACAACTCCCTGGGCTACTTCCCCCTGGCCTCCTCCCAACACCTTCTTTATCCTCACCACAGGACCTTCCTCCCGGTGTCTGATAATGCTCGTACTCCTCAGTCCTCCAGCAGTACCCCTTCTCACTCTCAACTCCTAGTGCCTCTTGCTCCCAGCTCCTCGCAAGCACACCACAAACTGAAGTGAGCTCCTTTGTAACTCAGGTGCTCTGATTAGCCAGCCTGCCCTAATTGATTCTAGCAGCTTCTTAATTGGCTCCAGGTGTCCTAATTAGCCTGCCTGCCTGAATTTGTTCCAGCAAGTTCCTTCTTGTTCTGGAACTGCCCCTGTTACCTTACCCAGGGAAAACGGACCTGCTTAATCTGGGACTAATATATCTGCCTTTTAATACTCTCCTGTAGCCATCTGGCCTGACCCTGCCACAATACACATACCCTATCTTGATGCAAAATCTCTGAAACACCAAGAAATTCTGAAACACCAGGAATTCTTACAGGTTCCAAAAATTCCATATTCTTGACTGGCATTTATAAAGTACTTTCCACTGGAGTATCTAACTCCAAAAGTAACCCACCAAACTCGCTCTAAAATTATTACAGGCACCAGTCCTCAATGAGGCAACATGGCAACATAACAAACGATACACAGTTGTAAAGAGACCCTTACAGACGCAACATAGAGATCAGCTTCATAATTATGTGTGCATTGTATGATTTAGTGCCAGAGACAACCCTAAAGTAATGGCAGAGATAAATCTGAAACCCTCCTAACAGTGAAACCTGTGACGTGACTGATGGATGCAGTGAAGTAAATTTAAATCCATATTGCTAATAAAATGCTTGGTTAACTGCAGCAAGGCTCTTGAAGAAAATATAAAGCTCACACTGAAAAAACACTTAAATATTGTTTTGTAATGTTTACATAAGAACAGCCATACTGAGTCAGACCATCTAGCTCAGTATCCTGTCTTCTGACAGTGGGAATGAACAGAACAGGTAACCACCAAGTGATCCATCCCTTGTCGCCCAAACCCAGCTTCAGACAAACAGAGACTAGGGACACCATCCCTGTGTGATGAACCTATCTTCCATGAATTTATCTAGTTCTTTTTTGAACCCTGTTATAGTCTTGATTCAAAAGTTTTCATACCATGGGACAACTCGGTCATCTTCCCAAAGAGGAGAAAATGATTCTGATAGAAAAAGACCATGACTGCACTGTGACAGAGAAAACATTCAGGTGCACAAAGCCATATCTCCTCCATCAGCAGCCCAGTGAGGTGTGACATGGTCCAGTCAAAAATAACACTCCACTGTGATGCAAAGTAGATTAATATCAAGGTAGAGCCTGTATGAACCCACCGTTCCTCAGACGTTCTTGTTAAACCCTGGATTTGTGCTGGAAATGGCCCACCTTGATTATCATACACATTGTAAGGAGAGTGATCACTTTAGATAAGCTATTACCAACAGGAGAGTGGGGGGGGGTGGAGAGAAAACCTGGATTTGTGCTGGAAATGGCCCACCTTGATTATCATACACATTGTAAGGAGAGTGATCACTTTAGATAAGCTATTACCAGCAGGAGAGTGGGGTGGGGGGAGAGAAAACCTTTTGTAGTGATAAACACCCATTTTTTCATGATTTGTGTGTATAAAAACAAACATCTCCTGTATTTTCCACAGTATGCATCCGATGAAGTGAGCTGTAGCTCATGAAAGCTTATGCTCAAATAAATTGGTTAGTCTCTAAGGTGCCACAAGTACTCCTTTTCTTTTTGCGAATACAGACTAACACGGCTGTTACTCTGAAATGTTGACTGTGGCTCTGATCCCTGGAAGTACTATTCTCCAGTTCAGATTTAGGATCTTCATGCAGATACTTGATGATTCCAATGCACTCTGCAGAATTTAAACTTTAATTTTTAACAAATTACATTTCTAGTCCTTCCAGTTGCACTACTACACTGAAACCTATTAATATTCTGTATGTGGACCGATGCTGTATTTTGTGCTGAGTCTGCAAACTAAACAATAACACAACAGTGATGTCACCACCTAAATTATCACAATAAGGTGACAATGTCAGCATTTTAAACTTTTGCACTGCTGATCATGAAGGCTTTACTCAGATTTCCCACTGACTTCATCTCCTCCCTCATTCACTTGTATGGGAGTTTAACGTCTGTAAGGACACTGTGACTTGATGCATGATCAGCAGCAAAATCATTAGGGCTACAATTCAGAAAAACATTTAAGCATGTGCTTAAGTCCATCCTATTTAGCACGTATTTAAAGTTATGCATGTGCTGAGTTTTGCTAAATAGGGCTGCACTACTCAATCACGGCACCTAGAAAAGTTGGCATTTAAATAGTTAAAAAAGAATGCTGATTTATTGAAGTTAGTGGGAGTTCTGCCTGAATTAGGACTTAAGGATTTGGCTTGTTTTTAGAAGAAACATCCAGCTAATATGTTTTATCCAGGGAGTTTGGACTCATTTGAAAGAACATTCTACACTGGATAAAGCACATTAGCTGGATGTTTCTACTAAAATGAGGCCAAATCCTTAAGTCCTCATTCAGGCAAAATTCCCACTGACTTAAGTCAGTCAACATTTTAAACTACTTTAATGTCAATACTTTTAATGATTTTGCTACTGATCTTTGGCCAAAATTTGATGCTGTTATTTAAAAGTCATGTCACAATACTAAAGGCCCAGCACTGCTCCCATTGAAGTCACTGGAAAATTCCCATTATAAGAAACTTAGTTTGTGTACTTCTGTGGTCATTTCAAAATGTAAATTATTTTTAAAACATACATGATATGCACATTAACTACCTTTTTGTAATGTGTTTTCAGATTAACGTTTTAATACTTGATCTGATTTTGTTGTAACCATGGTGAAAAAACGAATCTACACATCCAATTACATTTGGCTGGACCGTGATTAGGGCCACTGGAAATCTACAGTAAATTTTGTTGGGATTCCAACTCAGATTCTACAGATCTGGCCATTGAGGCGTGTCTCTAGGATTTTTTACATAAACTCACTCAACACTAACGGGTGGATATGATATATCTTGACTTTAGCAAAGCTTTTGACACAGTCTCCCACAGTATTCTTGCCAGCAAGTTAAAGAAGTATGGATTGGATGAATGGACTATAAGGTGGACAGAAAGCTGGCTACATTGTCGGGCTCAAAGGGTAGTGATCAACGGCTCGATGTTTAGTTGGCAGCCGGTATCAAGCAGAGTGCCCCGGAGTCGGTCCTGGGGCCAATTTTGTTCAACATCTTTATTAATGATCTGGATGATGGGATGAATTGCACCCTCAGCAAGTTCGCAGATGACACTACACTGTGGAGAGAGGTAGATATGCTGTAGGGTAGGGATAGGGTCCAGAGTGACCTAGACATATTGGAGGATTGGGCCAAAATAAATCTGATGAGGTTCAACAAGGACAAGTGCAGAGTCCTGCACTTAGGAAGGAAGAATCCCATGCACCGCTACAGGATGGGGACCGAGTGGCTAAGCAGCAGTTCTGCAGAAAAGGACCTGGGGATTACAGTGGGTGAGAAACTGGATATGAGTCAGCAGTGTGCCCTTGTTGCCAATAAGGCGAACGGCATATTGGGCTGCATTTGTAGGAGCATTGCCAGCAGATCGAGGGAAGTAATTATTCCCCCCTATTCGGCACTAGTGAGGCCACACCTGGAGAAATTGTGTCCAGTTTTGGTCCCCCTACTACAGAAGGGATGTGGACAAATTGGAGAGAGTTCAGCAGAGGGCAATGAAAATGATTAGGGGGCTGGGCCATATGACTTACAAGGAGAGGCTGAGGGAACTGGGGTTATTTAGTCTGCAGAAGAGAAGAGTGAGGGGCGATTTGATAGCAGCCTTCAACTACCTGAAAGGGGGTTCCAAAGAGGATGGAGCTAGGCTGTTCCCAGTGGTGGCAGATGACAGAACAAGAAGCAATGGTCTCAAGTTTCAGTGGGGGAGGTCTAGGTTGGATATTAGGAAACACTATTTCATTAGGAGGGTGGTGAAGCACTGGAATCGGTGATCTAGGGAGGTGGTGGAATCTCCATCCTTAGAGGTTTTTAAGGCCCGGCTTTACAAAGCCCTGGCTGGGATGATTTAGTTAGTGTTGGTCCTGCTTTGAGCAGGGGATTGGACTAAATGACCTCCTGAGGTCTCTTCCAACCCTAATATTCTATGATTCTATGATTTTATGATTGAGATACTGTTACTCACATTGAATAGATCGCAAAAAGAAAAGGAGTACTTGTGGCACCTTAGAGACTAACCAATTTATTTGAGCATAAGCTTTCGTGAGCTACAGCTCATTTCATCGGATGCATACTGTGGAAAATACAGATGATGTTTGTTTTTATACACACAAATCATGAAAAAATGGGTGTTTATTACTACAAAAGGTTTTCTCTCCCCCCACCCCACTCTCCTGCTGGTAATAGCTTATCTAAAGTGATCACTCTCCTTACAATGTGTATGATAATCAAGGTGGGCCATTTCCAGCACAAATCCAGGTTTTCCTACACCCCCCCCCAGTATCCCAACATTTTTATGGCTGACTTAGAACAACGCTTCCTCAGCTCTCGTCCCCTAACGCCCCTACTCTACTTGCGCTACATGGATGACATCATCATCATCTGGATCCATGGAAAAGAAGCCCTTGAGGAATTCCACCATGATTTCAACAATTTCCATCCCACCATCAACCTCAGCCTGGACCAGTCCACACAAGAGATCCACTTCCTGGACACTACGGTGCTAATAAGCAATGGTCACATAAACACCACCCTATACCGGAAACCTATTTGACCGCTATGACCTACGTACATGCCTCCAGCTTTCATCCAGACCACACCACAAGATCCATTGTCTACAGCCAAGCTCTACGATACAACCGCATTTGCTCCAACCCCTCAGACAGAGACAAACACCTACAAGATCTCTATCAAGCATTCTTACAACTACAATACCCACCTGCTGAAGTGAAGAAACAGACTGACAGAGCCAGAAGAGTACCCAGAAGTCACCTACTACAGGACAGGCCCAATAAAGAAGATAACAGAACACCACTAGCCATCACCTTCAGCCCCCAACTAAAACCTCTCCAACGCATCATCAAGGATCTACAACCTATCCTGAAGGGACGACCCATCACTCTCACAGATCTTGGGAGACAGGCCAGTCCTTGCTTACAGACAGCCCCCCAACCTGAAGCAAATACTCACCAGCAGCCACACACCACACAACAGAACCACTAATCCAGGAACCTATCCTTGCAACAAAGCCCGTTGCCAACTGTGTCCACATATCTATTCAGGGGACACCATCATAGGGCCTAATCACATCAGCCACACTATCAGAGGCTCGTTCACCTGCCCATCTACCAATGTGATATATGCCATCATGTGCCAGCAACTCCCCTCTGCCATGTACATTGGTCAAACTGGACAGTCTCTACGTAAAAGAATAAATGGACACAAATCAGACGTCAAGAATTATAACATTCAAAAACCAGTCGGAGAACACTTCAATCTCTCTGGTCACTCGATTACAGACCTAAAAGTGACAATTCTTCAACAAAAAAACTTCAAAAACAGATTCCAACGAGAGACTGCTGAATTGGAATTAATATGCAAACTGGATACAATTAACTGAGGCTTGAATAGAGACTGGGAGTGGATGGGTCATCACACAAAGTAAAACTATTTCCCCATGTTTATTCCCCACCCCCACCCCCAACTGTTCCTCAGAGGTTCTTGTCAACTGCTGGAAATGGTCCACCTTGATTATCACTACAAAAGGTTTTTTCCGCCCCCCCACTCTCCTGACGGTAATAGCTCACCTTAAGTGATCACTCTCGTTACAGTGTGTATGGTAACATCCATTGTTTCATGTTCTCTATGTATATAAATCTCCCCACTGTATTTTCCACTGCATGCATCCGATGAAGTGAGCTGTAGCTCACGAAAGCTTATGCTCAAATAAATTTGTTAGTCTCTAAGGTGCCACAAGTCCTCCTTTTCTTTTCACAAAACTAAGTGATTGGGCAACAAAATGGCAAATGAAATTTAATGTGGATAAATGTAAAGCAATGCATATTGGAAAAAATAACCCCAACTATACATTCAGTACAATGGGAGCTAATTTAGCGACAACTAATCAGGAGAAAGATCTTGGAGTCATTGTGGATAGTTCTCTAAGACGTCCACGCAGTGTGCAGTGGCAGTCAAAAAAGCAAATGGGATGGTAGGCATCATTAAAAAATGGATAGAGAATAAGATGAAGAATATCTTATTCCCCAAAATAAATCCATGATATGCCCACATCTTGAATACTGTGTACAGATGTGGTCCCCTCATCTCAAAAAAGATATACTGGCATTAGAAAAGGTTCAGAGAAGGGCAACTAAAATGATTAGGTGTTTGGAACGGGTCCCATATGAGGAGAGATTAAAGAGGCTAGGACTTTTCAGCTTGGAAAAGAGGAGACTAAGGGGGGATATGACAGAGGTATATAAAATCACGAGTGTTGTGGAGAAATTGAACAAGGAAAATGTATTTACTTGTTTCCATAATATAAGAACTAGGGGCCACCAAATGAAATTAATGGGCAGCAGGTTTAAAACAAATAAAAGGAAGTTCTTCTTCACTCAGCGCACAGTCAACCTGTGGAACTCCTTGCCTGAGGAGGTTGTGAAGGCTAGGACTGTAACAGGGTTTAGAAGAGAACTGGATAAATTCATGGAGGTTAGGTCCATTGATGGCTATTAGCCAGGATGGGTAAGGAATGGTCCCTAGCCTCTGTTTGTCAGAGGGTGGAGATGGAAGGCAGGAAAGAGATCACTTGATCATTACCTGTTAGGTTCATTCCCTCTGGGGCACCTGGCATTGGCCACTGTCGCTAGACGGGATACTGGGCTGGATGGACCTTTGGTCTGACCCAGTATGGCCATTCTTATGTTCTTAAAGACAATATCGTTTAGATTCTTGCCATTACTCCCCTCCCCGCCAGATAAAAGACTTTACAATTCTTAGATTCCCTATCATTTTGTTAGGAATTTGGAACAATCTGCCACTGAAACATTACATTATCAGAATATGACCTGCTGAAAGTAGCATGAAATAATTTTCCTTGGCATAGTAAGAATTCCTCTAGGTTCCAGCACAAAATTTTATATTTTGGATAATTGTAATTCTCAAAACTACAGGTTGCTCTACCTGATGGTCAGAGATTCACAGTATTTCATTGCATTTCAGAAAACTATGCTCTATCTTTTTAAAAGGCAAAAATGGCATTACCTGTTTCTGAGTCACTGATAATTTGAAAGAAAGTGATCTTGAATGTTTTTGCAAACAGATAGTGCACAAGATGGGGTATTAGTTGGTGTCTGCTACAGACTACCAAATCACAGTAGGGAACAGGATGAGTGGCTCCTTACACATCTATCTATAATATGATCACAGGGAACTTCAATCTGAGTGACATATGCTGGAGATGTCATGCTGCCATCACTAAAGAATCCTTGGAATTTCTAAACTTTATATATGACAATTTCCTAACTCTAAAAGACTTGCATTCAACATGCGGGAATTCTATACTAGATCTCATCTTGACGATAATGAAAAACTGATCATAGAACTAAAAATGAATGTGGCTTAGATACAAGAGATCATGACTTGATCACAATTATAATGTGCGAACAAAATAAAGTCCAGACCAGGTGTGTGTGTATATATATATATATACACACACACACACACACACTCAGTGCTCGAAAAGAGCCAGTTTCCACAAAGTTGAAAACAATTATGAGCCAAATCAGCTGGGAGGAAGAATTTAATCAGAAAAATGTGACCGATAACTGGGAATTGTTTAAAAACACTTTACCAAATGTTCAAAAAGCCACAATCACACAACTGAGGAACAAGGTCATATTGGCTAAACAAATGATCTGGCTTAGAGGGGAACTGAAGGCAGCGCGCGCACACACACACACACACACACAACTTAAAGAAAGGGGAAGTTGATAGTAAAGGATATAAATCAGAAGCTAGGAATTGTAGAAAATTTATAAGGGAAGCAAAGGGACACAAAGAGAAATCTATGGCCAGCAGACTTAAGGACAATAAGGCGTTTTTAAAGTATATTAGGTGAATATAAGAATTCTAATAATTGGTCCATTCTAGACACAAATGATAGAATTATCAATAATAATACAGAAAAAGAAGTGTTCAATAAACATTTCTGTTTTGTATGTTGGTTAAAAAAAGATGATGTAGTCATATCATATAACAATGATAACACTCTTTTCATTCCAGTAGTATCTCAGGAGGATGTTAAGCATCACCTATTTAAGTCAGACATTTTAAAATCAGCAGGGCCAGATAACTTCCATCCAAGAGTTTTTAAAGAGGTGGATCAGGAGCTTGCTGGACCATTAATGCCGATTTTCAGTAAGTCTTGGAACACTGGGAAAGTTCCAGAACACTGGACGAAAGCTAATGCTGTGCCAATATTTATAAGGTCAATGGGATGACCAGGTAATTACAGGCCTGTCAGTCTGACATCGATCCCAGACAAGACAATGGAGGGGCTGATACAGGACTCGATTAATAAAGATCTAAAGGAGGGTAATATAATTAATGCCAATCAACCTTGTTTTATGGAAAGGAGAACCTGTCAAATGAACTTGATATATATATTTTTATGAGATTTATGGCTGATAAAGGTAATAGTATTAATCTAATATACTTAGAATTTTGTAAGGTGTTTGACTTGTTACTGCACAACATTTTGATTAAGAAAACAGAATGATACAAAATTAATAGGGCACACATTAAAAGATGACTAACTGATAGATCTCAAAAATGTATTAATAAATGGTGAATCATCATTGAGTGAGTATGTTTTTAGTGGGGTCCCATATGCATCGGCTCTTGGCCCAACACTATTTAATTATTTTTATTAATGACCTGGAAGAAAACATAAAATTATCACTGATAAAGTTTGCAGATGGCACAAAAATTGGGGTAGTGGTAAATAATAAATAAAGAGTCAGGTCATTGATACAGAACAATTTAGATCACTTTGTGAGCTGGGTGCAAGTAAACAATATTTGTTTTAAATTGACTAAATGTAAATGTATATATCGAGGAACAAAGAATGCAGGCCATACTTGCAGGATGGGGGACTCTATCTTGGGAAGCAACAACTCTGAAAAATCTGGGTGTCATGGTAAATAATCAGGTGAATATAAACTCCCAGTATATTGCTGTGGCCAACAGGGCTAATGTGATCCTTGGATGCATAAACAAGGGAATCTCAAGTAAGAGTAGATAGTTATTTTACTTCTGTATTTGGCATTGATGCAACTGCTCCTGGGATACGGTGTCTAGTTCTGGAGTCCAAAATTCAAAATAGATGTTAATAAATTGGGGAAGGTTCAGAAAAGAGACATGAGAATGAATAAAGGATTAGAAAATGTACCTTCTAGTGATAGCCTCCACGAGCAAATCTATTTAGCTAAAAAAGAGAAGACTGAGGGGTGACTTGATTACAGTTGATAAGTACCTACTTGGAAACAAATATTTGATAATGGGCTCTTCCATCCAGCAAAGATCTAACACAATCCACTGGCTGGAAGCTGAAGCTAGACAAATTCAGACTGGAAATAGAGTGTACATTTTTAAAAGTGATGATAATTAGCCATTGGAACAATTTATCAAGCCTCCTGGTGGATTCTCCATCACTGGCCATTTTTAAATCAAGATTCAATGTTTTTCTAAAAGATATGCTCTGGGAATTATTTTGGGGACGTTTTATGACCCGTGTTATATAGGGAGTCAGACTAGATGATCACAATGGTCCCCACTGAGTTTTGAATCTATAAATTCCTGAATCTATGAAAAAGTACAAAAAGAAAAGTAGGAATCCTATCCATTAGAAGCCAACATTGCTAAAACGTTATGAAAAAAGAGCATAAACGTACACACCAAATACTCTGAAAATCTATTCAATGTGCATCTAAGTTATTAAAAAGGTTAACTACATAAAAAGGTATTCCACTTTTCATCTAGGTCTATATGTAAACAAGCTGTTGTGTCCCGTGAGCTTTTCAGATTTACTCAAAACAAAGCTTTATCCATGGGCCCTCTAAACTAACTAACTAACTAACTAAAATTAACTTATTAGTCTCTAAGGTGCCACAAGTACTCCTTTTCTTTTTGCAAATACAGACTAACACGGCTGCTACTCTGAAACCTAAAATTAACTTGACACTCTTAAAAAAAAAACTGACAATCCTAAACAGGGAGGATAATAGATATATAGGCAGTCAGTGAAAATTAACAACTCTTCAGAAGATACCTGTCACCAACTTTTTTCCAATAGATATGCTAGCAGTTAATTATGAATGACACAATTGTGTAATTGGGCACTATGACTAAATGTAGAGGTAACCTTAAAACAGAATTCTTTGTGTACTTACTGCTGGGTTAAAGACTCCAGTTGTGCCTTTCAGTCATAAATGTGAGAGCTGACAGATGTATATTACACACAACAGAAAAACACAATTGTATCAAAGCTTGGAAAAGGGAACTATGATGAACAACATGGACTGGTTCTGAACTTTCTTGATGCCCTGCGCATAAACCTATGAAGAATGAGGCACGTATACTGGCAAAAGAGGAAGTGGAATGTTATTCGCCGGACACAGATGGCCTGATGTTCCTCAGTTGCATTCATGTAAATAGGAGTCTCTCCACTGAAGCCAATGGAGTTACAGCTGTTGAAAGAACAACTGAGTCCAAAAAAGAATTAGATAAGGCCATGGAGGATAGGTCCATCAACGGCTGTTAGCCAAAATGGTCAGGAACACAACCTCATGCTCTGTGTGTTCCTGAACCTCTAACTGCCAGAAGCTGGGTTTGGATGACAGGGGATGGATGTGATAATTGCCCTGTTCTGTTCCTTCCTTCTCACGCATCTGTCTCTGGACACTGTTGGAAAACAAGATATTGGGCTAGATGGACCTTTGGTCTGACTTTGTATAGCTGTTCTTATGTGTAAAAACTGGTGTTGAGTGAGATCAGAATCAGCCCCAGACGGTCTTCACTGATAATTACAGCATTTGATCTTAGACAAGGCATGTAAGATAATAAGAGCCCTAAAACCATAGGCCCTGATTCTACACTCCACTACAAGGGTGAAACTTCATTGACTTCAGTGCAGTTACACTAGCATAAAAAAGTGGAGAATCAGGCTCTTAGTCTTCCAAATAAAAGGTTAAAATAGTTATAAAATTCACATCCATCATTCTAGGGACTAATATAGCTCCTGTCACTGTAGTATCCAAGTGCCTCACAACATCCTTTTGAGGTAGGGAAGTATTATTCTGCCTTTATGGACGAGAAACTGAGGTACAGAAAGATTAAGTGATTTGCTCAAGATCACACAGGAAATGTGTGGCAGATCCAGGAACTGACCCCCCAGTGTTCTGAGTTCCCTTCTAATGTCTTGAAACACAAAACTGTCTTTCTTCCCTATGTGGTTGTTCACAGAAATTGACATTCCACACAAAACCCCAAACCTTCATGATCTGTAAATGTCAAGAATATTTTTGATTTTTCAGATGGGTCAATTGATGACCAACTTGCCTGTTGGTAAATTATTTAGATTGCTTTTTCCTTAACCATTTAAAAGTAAAAGAAGGCACAGAGAACATACCTAATGACATCCAGGAAAATCCACTTCTATATTATATAGAATTTTAATAAGCTGTAAAAACCCTTATGCTTCAATTATCAGTCCAACCACTAAGCATATGTGATTAGTGAAAAAACTTCCCTAAGGGGAAGATAACACCATAACGATCCATTACGGAAATTATTGCACCTTCCTCTGAAGCATGTGGAATAACCACTGTTGAGACAGGCCACTGGAGTGGATGGACCACTGGTCTTATCTAGCATGGCAATTCCTATGATCCCACGTAAATTATCTAACCTCGTAGACAGAACATAAATGATGTTATACAAACAAAATATATAAACCAGAAGTAACACAATAATATTTGCAGTCCATTGTAACCCTGCTAGTAGGAAATTAGCCAGTATTTTGTGCAATAAATCAGTTTTGTGCAATAAACCAAGTAACAGGCAGATTCCAGGTTAACCAGCCTATATGTAGAGTTTGGCATGGCAACATTAAATTGTTTGATATGCCTACATCATATTTCCCTGGAAAGTTGGATTAACTTTTGTGCTGGTATTTTAATTTGGGTCAGAGGTTTTGTTGCCTGGTTTTGGGGTTTCTTACCAGGGAAATAGTCTATTTCACACAACTTGGCTAATCATGAGTTTTTTACAAAAATACATAAATGCGGGTATGTGGTATTTGAAAAAGACAGTTTTCTACTGATTCCTTCCTTACACTGTCTTCTTTTGGTATAAACAGAGGCAATTTTATTTTCTTGCCGTGTTTATTTTGTGAGAACTACTACTTTTAAATCAGTGCTGAGGATGGGGAATAGGTATAGCTAATGCTCTGAAACAGTCAATGAAATGTAAAAATATAACATGACGTTTAACACATGATTTATTGACATGAATCATATGACAAGATCTCAGCTACAAAAAATAAGAAATCAATACATCATTCAACACTATATATTGTATCAACATTCTCCTGGCAGAAGAGATGCCTGAAGTTGAACCGAGACAGTAAGAAATTATTTAATCTATTTGTGTGAAAGAGATGGGAAAGTTATATTGAAGAATGTGGCTTCCTGCATTCAAGTGGGAGATGGATTTGCCAGGTGGCTTATGAGCAATTAGTTATGATACCCAGGCAATGCCCATACTTGTGCATTTGTGTGTATATATTTGGGGTGCCATGCAGTTAAATAAACAATTTATTTCAATGATTGCACATTCAAATGAACATAGATAAATTGCACATTCAAATAGAACATAGATAAATGCTATTGGGCATTTGAAATTCCATGCAGAAGTAGTATGGATACCATATTTGATTTGTCACTGGGGGTGCATCTATACAGGGATAAAAGATCCAGGGCATGGCTGTGGCTGGCCTCGGTCAGCTAATTCGGGCTCACAGGGCTTGGGCTGCAGGGCTAAAAATTGCAGGGTCCCAGAGCTCAGGCTCCACCCAGAGCCTGAACATCTACACAGTGACTTTTCAATTCCAGAGCCCAAGCCCTGTGAACCTAAGTCAGCTGACCCAGGCCTGCCACGGTTGTTTTATCCCTGTGTAGACATATCCTTAAGGAGTGCGCTTATACACACATGTTTAAGTCCATCCCTACTCGGAACAGCACTTAGAATAATACTTAAGTGATGTCTTGAATAATGATGTTTTCCTGAATCAGGGCCTTAGACACTATGGTAAAAGAAGCTATATAAAACTCAGAGAGAGAGCGAGAGAGAGAGAGAGAGAGAGTGGACAGGAGAGAAGACAAGACAGGGAGGAACAGAGCAACAGAGACGAACACAAAAACACAATAATTATAAGATTGTATGTTTGTTTGTCATATCCATTATTTTAGTGACAAAATATATGATTTATAGGAGATTTTTCATGAAAAGTACTGATTAGTTCCCCTCTGCCCCCCAGTGTTGCAGTGTGGATGTACCATAAGTTTTGCAGATTCTTTCTGCATAACATCTCTAAGATATGGTGTTTCCTAGCCAATCACATAGCTAAAATTCTTGACCAGGCTCTCATCATCTCACTTCTTGATTACTGCAACATCCTGTTTTCTGGCCTTGACAAATGCAATCCTCCCACACTGATAACCATTCAGAATGCTGCTGCAAAGATCATTTCCATAGATTGTTGCTTTGACCATGTCACTCCTCTCTTTTCATTCCTTCACTGGTTCCCTCTTCTCTAGCGTATCAAACTTAAACTACCTGTCTCTACTTTCAAGGCCTATGCCCACCCTACCTACCATCTCTCATTCAGGATTGAAACCTCAGCTTGTGTCTCCAATCTGCCCTTGATGTCAGCCTCCATCATTCACTTGTTAAATTTTCCAATAAGTGCCTTGCTACTTTCTCCCAAGCTGCCTCTAACTCTTGGGAGGCATTCCCCATAAACATTCACAAAACTAATTCATCCTCCTCTTTCGAATTTCTTCTTAACTCTCCTTTGCTGTGATGCCTACAAAACACTTTATAACAGTTAGGCTGCTGGTGTGCTGAGACCATTACCTGTCATTCTGACCAGTACTGTCTCATTGTTTCCTTGTACTCCCCAGTCAAGTCTGTCTGTATCCTTCTGCTGTCACTTGTCTTATTCTTAGATTGTAATATTTTTGGGGCAGGGATTGTCTTTTGTTCTGTATTTGTACAGCACAAGGAGGTCCTGGTCCATGATTGAAACTCCTAGGTGCTATGACACTGCAAATAATAAATACACCTCTATCCTGACACAACGCTGTCCTCGGGAGCCAAAAAATCTTACTGGGTTATAGGTAAAACCGTGTTATATCGAACTTGCTTTGATCCACCAGAGTGCGCAGCCCCGCCCCCCCTTTCAGGGTATCAGCACTGTAAATTGTGGGAAGTGGCTCAGTGATGTACAGAAGCAGTGTTTCTCCTTTCAGACACTATGACATTCACCTCTACTCCACCAGAAACAAGCATACAATTCAGAGTCCACTTCTGAACATGGCTGAAATTCTGTATTTTTCAAGAACAGAAATTAGTATTTTTTTCATTATTTGCAATATTTGTGTTAGCAAGCATTATAGGTACCCACTTAATTTGAGAATTTATGGTCATATAAGCTTCATTATATATCTAGTCTACATCTAATAACACACTGTTCATCTCTAATTGAAGTTAACTGGCACCTCTGTTGGCAGTCTCAGCAGAGAAGCCAAGGACTGCATAGATACTAAATTATCTGCTCGCCAAAAGGACTGGTGCTTTCTGCTGTGGGATCAGTCACATTGGCAGGTGAGGGTGGGGAAGCCTGCAAGGCTGCTGCCAGTACAGTGACCATTATGTGGTTTTAAAAAACGCTTTAGTCTCCAGAGCAATAAATTGCACACTACACATAAATTAAAAATTGACTACTGTGAATTAGCTATTCCATGATTTTCAATAAGAATATATGAGGATAAATGCTCAATATTATGCAAGTGTCCACTATTTATGAAGCTGATTTTTGTAGAATACCCAAAACAGAGCTAAATTGCTTTTGATTTACTCAATAATATGTGCACATTTGAGCCCATATTCTTGATTTAATTTTAATGCTTTCCAAAATATGTCACCATTTTCTACAACTATCAGTGCCACGAGCGAGCTGTTTACTAATGTGTTATGTGCTCAAATTGTCTGGTATTTTATCATGATAACTTTGTTCTATATTAATCCTCATAGTTTGTAGAGTACTTTATATCTTCAATGTTTTGTAAAACTAATTAATCCTCATCACGCCCTGGTGAAATGCAATTGTCCAACCATGTAATAAGCTCTCTAGTTACAAAGAAAACCTTGTTTCACACCTGAGACCTTCTAAACTACTATCCAGTGTCTAACTTGCTTTTTTGAAGCAAGCTAATCAAGAAGATTTTGTTAAAAAAGGGGTCTCCAGTGCTACCTGTCAGTTGTCAGTATTCTGGGTCCTCTAGCAGGCTTCAGGACAGAGCGTGGTATAGATGCAGCAGTTGCTGTTCTAATGGATAATCTTTGTCTACAGACAAGAAAATTACATCCATACTTTTCCTACTAGACTCCTTCACAGCATGGGATAGTTAACCACTCCTGCCCCATTTCCAAGAAGCTACAGGGGGGAACTGCAACGTTTCAGGTCCTGAACCAGGACGGAGCCTTGGCTCACCTCGATCAGCTAAACTGAAGTAGATGACAACTATACTTGGATTGAGGTATACCAGGATTTTACAACATGTTAACTATCACATTGTCAAAGGCACAGGCGCCAACTTCTTCCGGCCTCAGTGGGTGCTCGCGCGCCCCCGCCCCGATTCCACCTCTGCCCCACCCCCATTCCAACCCCTTCCACAAAGTCCCTGCCCCAACGCCGCCCCCTCCCTGCCCCTATTGGACTCCTTCCCCAAATCCCCCCCAGCCCCGCCTCTTCCCCATCTCCTCCCCTGAGCGCGCCACGTTCCCGCTCCTCCCCCCTCCCTCCCACAGCTTGTGTCGCGGCAGCAAGCGCTGGGAGGAGAAGTGGGGATGGCGCGCTCAGGGGAGGAGGCGGAGGTGAGCTGGGACGGGGAGCTGTCAGTGGGTGCAGAGCACCCACCAATTTTTCCCCGTGGATGCTCCGGCCCCGGAGCACCCACGGAGTCAGCACCTATGGTCAAAGCACACCTTTTTTCCTAGGGCAGACAGGGTCATTGTGTTCCAACCTAATAACACGTACAAATAAACAAAAGCCTATAATCTAATCAACAGATTCCTACCACCAGGCTTGGAAGGGTGAAAGAGAGGTAAAGGAATGTTAAATACTTGGGAGACAGGTACAATTTGGGTGGGTGAGATTCTGTGGCCTGCATTGTGCAGGAGGTCAGACTAGATGATCATAATGGTCCCTTCTGACCTTAATATCTATGAATCTATGAAACAACAGTGAAGGGGTCCAAAGGAGTGCACAGATAAGCATGATGGCATTATCCCTGTTTTATAGATGGGGACCCGATTCTACTCTCACAGCAGTGCAAATCAGATATCACTTCACTGAAGCCAATGGAGTAACAACAGTATAAGGGCCTGTCCACACAGGGAGTTATTCAGGAATAGCTGTTTATATACTCCATGTGCAGACAAACCCTAACACCGGTGCATGGGAGATGGAATGTGTCCCCGGGGTAAGGCTGTTGGGTGTGGCTGAAGAGTTCAAAGAGTCACTCTTCACACAGCAGTTCATTCATTCCCAGAATGAAATTTGCTTTTTTTTGCAACAGTATTACTTTATTGACTCTCATTTAGTTTGTGATCCACTATAACCCCCAGATCTTTTTCTACGGTACTCCTTCCTAAGCAGTTATTTTCCTTTTTGTAATTGTGCAATTGATTATTCCTTTCTAACAGTAGCACTTTGCATTTGTTCTTATTGAATTTCACCCTATTTATATCAGACCATTTCTCTGGTTTGTCAAGATCATTTTGAATTCTAATCCTGTCCTCCAAAGTGCTTGCAACCCCTCCCAGCTTGGTATCATCCACAGATTTTATAAGTGTACTTTCTATGCCATTATCCAAATAATTTATGAAGATATTGAATGGAACTGGACCCAGGGCATATCCCTGCAGGACCCCATTCAATATGCCCTTCCAGCTTGATTGTGAACCATGTCTATATATAGATAACTTTTTCTCTGGATATGTTTTTCCAACCAGTTGTGCACCCACCATATAGTAGGTTCATCTAGGCTATACTTCTCTAGTTTGTTTACAAGAAGGTTATGTGAGACAATGTCAAAAGACTCACTAAAGTCAAGATACACCACATCTACTGCTTCCCCCATCCACAAGACTTGTTACCCTATCAAAGAACGATATTAGGTTAGTTTGACATGATTTATTCTTGACAAATCCATGTTGACTGTTACTTATGACCTTATTTTCTTCTAAGTGCTTACAAATTGATTGTTCAATTATTTGCTCCATTATTTTTCCAGGTTCTGAAGTTAAGCTCATTGGCCTATAAGTCCGTAGGTTGTCCTTATTCCCCCTTTTTTATAGATAGGTACCATATTTTCCCTTTTCCAGTTCTTGAATATCTATCTCATCCTCTACAAGTCCTCAAAGATAATCACTAATGGCTCAGAGATCTCTTCAGCCAGTCCCTTCAGTATTCTAGGATGTATTTCATCAGACCCTGCTTACTTGAAGACATCTAACTTGTCTAATTCTTAACTTGTTATTTCCCTATTTTAGCCTCAGATCTTATCCAATTTCACTGATACTATGTTAGTCATCCAATCACTGCTGATTTTAGTGAAAACAAACAAAAAAGGGCATTTATTGATACTATGGCCATTGCTGCATTTTCTGTTATTGTCTTTGTCTTCTCACTGATTACTGGGCCTATCTTGGCCTTGGTCTTCCTCTTGCTTCTCATATATTTGTAAAATATTTTCTTGTTACCCTTTATGTCCATAGTTTAATCTCATTTTTTGCCTTGGCCATTCTAATATTGTGTTGTATGCTTGTGTTAGTTTTTTTCATATTAATTTTTTGTAATTTGACCTAGTTTCGACTTTTTGTAGGACTCTTTTTTGAGTTTCAGGTTGTTGAAGATCTCCTGGATAAGTCAGGGTGGCCTCTTATAATACTTAGGTATAGTTTACTTTTGGATCCTTAATAATGTCTCTCTAAAACACTGCCAACTCTCTTGAATTCTTTTTTCCCCTTAGACTTGCTTTCCATGGAATCTTACCTACCATTTTTCTGAGTTTGCTAAAGTGTGCCTTCTTGAAGTCCATTGCCTTTATTCTTACGTTTTCCCTCTTAGCATTCCTTAGAATCATGAACTTGATCATTTCATTATCTCTTTCACCCAAGCTGCTTTCCACCTTCAAATTCTCAACCAGTTGCTCCCTGTTTGTCAGAATCTAATCAAGAATAGCCTCTCCCCCAGTCACCTTCTCCACCTTCTGAAATAAAAAGTTGTCTCTAATGCATTCCAAGAACTTACTGGATAATCTGTGCCCTGCTGTATTATCTTTTGTGTTTTGTATTTCTTTTTTAAGGATAATTGATGCCAGCAGGCAAAAGTATCCTATATCTCCTATGTCATCAAAACTCTACTCTAAGTTGAACATATAGAAATAACACAAGGCTTTCCAGGATTCAGAAAACAAAACACAGAAAGAGAGAGACTGTGTCAGCATGTGGGCTGCAAACAGCACTGGGGAGAGTAGGGAAGGGAACAAATACAAGCTCAAAATGGAAAAATATGCGACTCTTCTGCTTTGCCTTTATCATACACCCGGCTGTGAACAATGTTGACTTGCACTGATAACTGTTAAAAGAACCTGTAACAGAATGTACAAAGAAAGTCTGCTGTCATGGCTATATAAAATTTGAACATGAAAGCAAGAGACTAATAGGCTTGACTACACCTGCATAGTGTCTGCAGGCACTGTTCAAATTTCCCTTCAGGGCTCTCCCAAAGTATCTGAATTCAGAACTTTATAACCTTGCTATTTTAGTCTTAGATTTCCCTTTGAGCAGAGTTTTCCAGTGCAACTGAACTATGGAGTTTAGTTTACAACTATACCCATTACTCTATAAGGCACAACAGATCACTCATTTTATATCCAAATTCACTGAAGTCCCACAGAAAAATGGTGTTATTCCTAAGGTTCCCCAGGACAAGTATATTCCTCCTCCCACCCCGACATTCCCACCTCAACAATCAGAAGAAGACTCTTTGCCCACTTGGAGTGGGCAATGATCCTAGCACTTCTTGACCACTTCTTTTGAGCTTACAGCTAACCTGTTGGTATGCAACTGCTCTGGACTCTGGATTCTCTCCACCCCATACTTGCCCTCTTCATGTACTTGTATCCTTACCTGAGAGATGGGGTTGGAATAAAATATGAGGGAGAGGCAGCCAGCTGCACTTCACTCTGGGCAAGACTCCCAAAATGGCCTTACAGACCTTGGGAAGTGGCCAGTCCTTATGGTGTGTAATACTTCAGAATTAACCAGTGTCCTAAGGCTGAATAGATGAGATTTTCAAAAGCATCTACTTTATCTGGGAGCATAAGTCCCATTGGCAGTTAATGGAATTTGTGCTCGTAAGACACTTAGATGCTTTTTAAAATACCACCCTATGTCATTAGTTAATACCTTAATGCGGTTCTTCAAAACTTTTTTCACTATTTGCTCAAGCAAGTAACTTTTTTATACTCAATAAAGTATCATTAGGTTTTTTCCCCAATCAGCAGTGTAAAGTGCTGCCAAATAGAATTTGAGCCTGGGATGATAAGTTTCCCTAACATATTTGCAAGGCTAACTTTAAAACCTTCTTGTAGCTTTGGGCCCCACACTGCACGAAGGATGTGGAAAAATTGGAAAGTGTCCAGCGGAGGGCAACAGAAATTATTAGGGGACTGGAACACATGACTTATGAGGAGAGGCTGAGGGAACTGGGATTGTTTAGTCTGCGGAAGAGAAGAATGAGGGGGGATTTGATAGCTGCTTTCAACTACCTCAAAGGGGGTTCCAAAGAGGATGGATCTCGACTGTTCTCAGTGGTAGTAGATGACAGAACGAGGAGTAATGGTCTCAAGTTGCAGTGGGGGAGGTTTAGGTTGGATATTAGGAAAAACTTTTTCACTGGGAGGGTGGTCAAACACTGGAATGCGTTACCTAGGGAGGTGGTGGAATCTCCTTCCTTAGAAGTTTTTAAGGTCAGGCTTGACAAAGCCCTGGTGGGATGATTTAGTTGGGGATTGGTCCTGCTTTGAGCAGGGGATTGGACTAGATGACCTCCTGAGGTCCCTTCCAACCCTGATATTCTATGATTCTATGAAACACATTAATATCAGAAATTGTGAAGAATGAAATGGAGTTTGTTGAAAACATTCACCAAATAATGTTAACATTTAATTTAAAGCTCTTTCATTTTGTGATAAGGACGAATGTTTTCTAAGAACTTTGTTGAAGTCTATCAACTAAACCCAGGTACCAGTATTCCTTCACATGAGTTACTTCTACTGACGTTGTTGGGTAGAGTTAGTCATAAAAAAAAGTTTTTCCATTAAAAATGTTGACTTTTTGGTGAAAGATCAAAAACTGATTTTTTGTGGGTCAAAAACTGAAAAATATTGATTAGGAAATGCCACTGTGGTGCCTCGTGGAAGTTTGAATGTCTCTACTCCCACTACCTTTTATGGGCCAGGTTCCCTGGCCAGACTGCATCTCCCATGATGCATACTGCCTGTCCCCTTGCTGAATTGCTGCAGTTGGAGCTATATGGTCATGATGCACCCTGGGAAATTAGCGTGAATGGGAAGCCTAGACTACAGAGGAGAACTAGGGCATGAGTGTTCTGAACTATTACGTCCATGCAGCACGATGGTGGCATTTCTCAATCAAAATTTTTCCTGTTAGCTAAAGCATTTAGTTTTTTTGGATGTTTGGGTTTTCAACAAAATTTGTAAATTCTATGCAGACACTTTTCACAAAAAATTCATTTGACCAGAAAGTCAAAATTTTCCATAGATAACCCCAATTTTCTGTATATACATAAAACAAAAGTTTTGAAAGAAAATGTTTCACCAGCCAAATGGGTGAATCATTGGATTCTATATACTTGATCCATCATGAAAAGTGTTACATGCACAATATCACCACAGCCTGCAATTGAAATAAATACAGAAGCGAGAGTTAAACTCTACTCTTATATGTCACATGAAAATTGAAGCTTAGTTTTAAAAAAAAGTATCCACACACATAGACAGAATGAATATGCTTAGTAGTCACAGTATTTCCTAGGGTGTTCACATATTTCTTCTTTTGAAAATGCCAAAATCACAAAGAGATGAACTGTAACATTTTATATTGATACCATTTTTACTTTTCAGCTATTCAGAAAAACCCTTCACGCCACAGGAATTCAACATATTTTTGCCAGATTTATAAATCAAACACAGCCAAACCAATTAGCCTAAAATTCTGTAACAATAAATTTGCAAACAAAAATATTTGCATCAAAGCTAAATGAGTGCCAAGTTTTATTCTAGTGTAACTGAAAGCGAGGGTTGCAATAAATGGGTTTCTAACTTATCTGGATATAAAACCTTTAACTATGTGGGATGCTAGGTGTCCTTCGTGTGTTATTACAAGGTCTTGTATTTACAAATCCTGGGAAGAGTGATGTTTGTTTCTAAAGTGCAGCATGTCACATCAGCTCTTCTAAATCAGTCATATTCAACCTGTGATTCTGCAGATACAAATCTCTTTGTGCCAATACACAAGGATATTGGAGGGTATACATCCAATTTGTACTCCATTTGTTTTATAAGGCAGTATGAACAACACAAAGCACACATGCCTGCACCATGAGAACCAATGAAGAGATGAAGCAAGTTTTGGGGGTTCCCCCCGCAAGTAAAATTGGAATGTCCCTTCCCACCCAGCAGCTGCAGTAGCAGGGGGGAAACAGTTCAGGGAGGCCCCCTGGTGGAGGTAGGATGATGATAATGCATCCTCAGGTCATGACATTGCATCTCAAAGGTGTAGTATCATCACAAGTTGACACAATAACAAAGATTGCAGTGAACCAACTGAACATGATTATATTGTGCCTCTGGAAGTCCATTTGAGGTTAAATTTGCTGGTACTCAGTCTGTAACACCCAGAGTACCACTGATATAAAACAGCAGAGGATATATTTATAATTCATATCCTCATGGTCCAATTGCATAATCACTGTGCTATGTAAACAGACTTTCTATAGGGGGTTCATCTGGTATATTTGATAATCCCTTCACACATGCAGAATAAGAATTTGAACTGCTAATCTGCACTGAAACTTGAAATGTGAAAATGGCACATGCAAAGTTCAATGTGCAATTAACCATAAAAGAAACATTGACTCAATTTTTATGAACATTTACAATATGATGTCTGAACTGATTTAATTGTGTGTAAAAGACAGCAACTGACAAAAGTTATTCTCAGAAGAATGGAACAAAAATAGGAATATTTTAGTCACATACATGAGACAAAATGAAAACTGAGAAATAAATGTGTGCCGTTGATTATGATTTCTTTAGGCAGATGAGGATATTGCTGTAGGCTAAGATTTTCAAAAGCAAGTAGTGCCTCAGTTTGGGGTGCTTAAGTTGAAACAGCTATAGGGGCCTGCTTATCAGAAAGTGCTGAGCACCCACCCTCTGAAAGTGAGGCCACTTAATGGTGTTTCACTTTTAAAGATCTTGGCCAACAGTCTTTTCAGTTTCTAATCACTGGAACAAGTACAGGCTCAGAAGGCCATAGAACATATTTACAACAACTGTCAACTCAGTACAAGCTTACCTGATGTACAGAACTTTCCTTTAACTGTTTTTGTGAAAAAGAAAAAGGAAGGGCGAGATGTGAGGGTTCCCTGAACTTCTGTAACCTGAAATATATTACAATTGCTCCATTGTTCAGTAAGCAAGGGAACTGAGAAATATGTATTAAAATACAGGGATTCATCTTTCCCCCTTCTTTAAAATCCTGGAAAATGTACACAAGCTGCTATATTGGTGAAAAGCAAATAAAGAGAAAGAACATTTGGGCAAGACGAAACTTGTGGGTGGCAGAGGCTAGAATAAAGCTGTTCACTTTCATGTCACTTTTGAGATATAGATGGGTTTAAACAGTGAGGGACATTCATTAATAACCACCCTCTCCATCTTTCATCTCTTCTTTTCTGCATCTTCTTTTCTCTGCATTCTAGTCCCTCCCTTCAATCTACTACAGCTCAAACCTCAAATTCATCCTCTAGTTCAAATCCTAACGAATTTTAGTTTATTTCATCCCATCAAATGGAAGTGAATGAATTTTATTTTCATGGCTCCCTTTCCCAATGCTTTATGCAAGGTCTGATACCTTAATTCAAATTATCATTCTGTGCACTTTTTGCATTAATTCTCAACTGACTGACCCTCTTCAACTGTAATTATTACCATGAAGGTTTTGAATATCATTAAACTCTTCTCACCGACTGCATTAACTTTAAAAGGTAATTTGATTAATTTCTGCAAGCCACTGGTAGACAGAGATTTAACGCTTCATGGAATTTGTGCATTATCAGTATTTTGCAGCAACTCGATCTGAAAGATAAACAAAATCCTTGGAGACCAGCTGAAAAAGGTTGGTTCTTTCTCTGAAAGATTTTAAGTAATTTTGTTAAGCTTTAGAAACTGTGTTCTAAATTGTTTCCCCCAGAATTACAAACAGATCATTCCTCTGCATTCCCCTGCAGTACTGATTTAATAACTTTTCATTTCTGTGGAACGCATATATTTCCAGAGCATAGCCAGAGGTTCTTCACTTGGGAAAACACAATGACTCTGAGGCAGCAAAAGTTATCAACTGATAAACTGTAGAACAATGTAGCCTGCCAAAATAGTCAACATGTAAAGACTTCACCTGACTTCAAAACTTATTGGAGACCAACGAGGCATGTTAATGCAGTTTTCAATGACTGGTGACACTTGTATCATAAGCTATCATGTTTAAATAAAGAGTGCTTGGGGATGGAACTGGTGTAGAAGACAGTGAATAGTGTTATTGAGTATGACTGCTTAATACTGAAAGCTCAGTACAGGCAATTTCAAATGATATTCTCTAACGGAAAATCCCTACATTCCTCTGCCCTCACTAAGCATGTTTTATTACTATGCCAACATCGGGCTCTTCTCTGCATGTGTTAATTCACTGGCAGAATTATAGCAGAGAACAATATCTATTAAAATTTCATAACAGGTAATAAAGACTCAAATTAAATAGAGTGAGGAATTAATGCAATATGCTTCCTTCCACTGCACATGGCAGAGAAGAACAAAACTGAAAATGGTGCAGGAAGAGGGTGTGAAAGGGAAAGGTGGCATTGGACATGGTACCTTCCTCCTGCCCCAAGCCACTCTGCACCACTTCCACTGAAGATCTACTATGCAGCGAGGGGGCATGGTTGTTGGAGCATGGAGAAGTTGGGGGAATAGCTGCTCTACATCGTACACGTGAACCTACCCCAACTTACATTGCAAAATAGAGAGCAGCAGTCTCCGCTGACATTTGCACACCGGAAAGGGTCATATGAACGTGGTTGGCAGATGTCGGCCAATGGCTGTTGGTGCTGCAGGGGGCCTGGGAGAAGTGCAAATGTCCTCTAAGTCATCGGAAATAGCCCTATGATCTTGGAAGTAGGAGGATTTTTGAAAGAACTGGCAGTCAGCCTCCACCCTGAGCATTCTACTTTATCATCATCCTTGTCTCCAGTTGCCAGGGACACAACTGAGCATAAAATGGGAAAAGGCTGGATCTTTTCAGTTGTGTAGTGGAGGATAGGGGCCAAATGTGTGTGTGTGTATGCCATCTTATTCTTCAGAATTTAAGATTTCATTAAGAAAAGGTAAGTGTCTAAATCTTATGGTTGCCTAAGTGAATTGGCTGTGCTGCAGTTACACTATAAAGGGCTTTGAAGATGAAAAGTGCTATGAAAGTGCTATTATTACTAGAAAACACATTATATGTATCACTGTTGCAGCTAGAGACCGAATCCAAGTGCTAGGCACTGTACAAACACTTAATGAGAGCCAATCTGTGGCCTGAAGCATTTATAATCTAAATAGATAAGACAGAAAAGTTGGGGGCGGGGTGGGAGGGAGAAAAGACAAAGACAGACTAAATGACTTGTCCAAAGTCATATAGCCAGTTAATGGCAGAACCGGAATGCAGGTCTCATGAGTCCCAGGCCAATGTCCTAGTCACTGGACCACACTACCTCTCTCAATGTTAAAACTCCCTCACTTAATTTAAATCCCTCCTCGAAACACACTTTTTCTGGGAAACCTTTCAGAGCTCTCACCTAGATGTCCCTTGTGCTTTAAGTTTGCACAATCACCATGTGTATTACACATATCTGAGCTGCAAATTCTGTGTTTGAAAAAGATTGTAAACATCCTGAGGTCAGGACCATGCCACATTAAATAATAATATTAATAAAAGAATGGACTTATTTCAAGAGAGTGTAAAAATAAAGGAACAGAATTTACACTGGCACCCAATGGAATATAACAAAGAGATGCAGTAGGAATACTGCCTGTAAGTAACTCATTTAGAATAGGATCTGTTCCTAAAGGCCATAATCTGAGCCCAGTTTACACCTCAGCAGCAGCTGACAAACTGGCTGTGCACCAAGATGACCTAACCTGGGGAAGGATGCCCAGTGCACAAAGCATAGAGAGAAGGGTATCTGTACCACAGCTGAGAGCTGCAAAGCTGAACTGAGAGTGAGAAACTTGTAAATGAACTACCTACTCCCGAACAGCCTGACATCTACCCTAACCTTCTCTCTCACCTCTTCTGATGCCATCCTGGGGCTGCAGTAAGTTCTGTGTGTCTCCACTGGGGCAGAGGAGAGAGGGAGACCAAGATTCTTAACCTTTAAAACAGTTCCAGGGGAGAGGCAGCATGTTTCCTGGGGTCTGATTGGGAGACAAATGAGCCCTTGCCTCATCTTCCTGGCTGTCAGCTCAGATCTCAATTTTGGGCCTCACAGGCCATTTTCATGGCTTCTCTGATCTGAGTATCAATTAGATGGTAGAAATGGGAGGCAAGAAACATGGTCAGTGCCACTGCTGACTTCATCACCAAGGGCCCCATTTCCACACATGTAAATTGGCCTGGGTGTAGTAACAGACTCATCCCTGGAAAGGGTTAAACCTCTGCATGAGACCCTGGATAAAACAAAGATGCTGAGGTCCCAGATTGCAGAACACATGCATGCTCCCTCCCCCTACAGCACATACAGAACTGCATTCCTTGCCCTCCCCAAACTCCCCACACACAATCCTCTCACTCTCCTGGCCTGTCGCAGAACCCTTGCACTCCACCTGTAGGAACATTTTCCACAATGACAGCTTAGACTGGACTTACATGCGGCTGTGAGAGCCTCCCATCAGCAAGTGCGGCTCACTGTCATGTCCCTTGTAAGAAATGGTAATCTGTGTACTGCTGTTCAACAAAAATTGAGTCTTACAAAAACAGTGATTCTTTATTTGTGACCTACACAGCGTGGTTGTAACAGAAATTCAAATACAGTGGCAACTGCCACATTTGCAGACTACAGTTGGTGCTCAGGCTGGAATCATTACAGGGGTCATTCAAGGTGGCAAGTAAATAATGCCTGGCTCAATTCATTATAGAAAGACACATTACTGCGGCTCATTATCAAAATGCTGCTTCAAAGCCTCCCTAATTCAAATAGCCCCTTGCTGAGCTCCTCTAATAGCCCTGGTGTCTGGCTGCTCATAATCAACTGCCAGGCAATCCACCTCAATACTCCATCCCTGGGGAAGCTTTTCCCCCTTGACTTTACAAATGTTATGCAATGCACAGCAGGCTGCTATGACCATGGGAATATCTTCCTCACTGATGTCTAACCTGTGAAAAAGGCAGCACCAGCAACCATGTAATCTGCCAAACACACATTTGATGGCCATTCTGTGCCTGCTGAGCCTGTTGTTGCAGTGCTCCTTACTGCTGTAAAAGTTTCCAGTATATGGCTTCATAGGACTCCTTCTGGGAATAAGGGATAGGCTGTGTCTCCCAGGGTCACTATGGGCATTTCCACATCCCCTACTGGAATCTTCTGGTGTGGAAAGAAAGCCCCTGCATGCAGCTTTCTATACAGGCCAGTGTTCCTGAAGATGTATGTGTCATGCACCTTCCCTGACCACCCTGCATTGATGTCAGTGAAATGACCCTGGTAATCAACCAGCACCTGCAATACCATAAGGAAGTAACCCTTTCTATTGATGTACTCTGTTGCAAGACGGTCTGGGACCAAAATTGGGATGTGTGCACCTGCTATAGCCCCACCACAGTTAGGGAATCCCACTGCCACAAGCCATCCACTATTTTCCACACATTGCCCAGGGTCACAGTCCTTCATAGCAGAAGGCGATTAATGGCCCTACACACTTGCGTCACTGCAACCCCCAAGGTGGACTTCCCAACTACAAACTGATTCATGACTGACCGGTAACAGTTTGGAGTTGCCAGCTTCCACATAGCAATCGCCACTCGCTTTTCCACTGTTAGAGCAGCTCTCATTTTGGTGTCCTTGTGCTGAAGGGCAGGAGTGAGCACTGCACATGGTTCAAGGAAGGTGGCTTTGCACATACAAAAGTTCTGCAGCCACTGCTCGTCATCCTATACCTGCATCACAATCTGATTCCACCAATGGTGCTTGTTTCCCAAGCCCAACAGTTACAGTCCACCACGTGCAGCTGCTCCGTGAATGCCAACGTCAATCCTGAATTGTTTCTTTCCATGACACACAGCAGAGTAGGTGCCATGGATTCCTGTTCAGATTTGCAGCTCATGAAATACTGCAGGATCAGCCGCATTGTGTTCATAACGCTCATCACAAGACTGGAGAGCAGTGCAGGATCCACGCTTTCAGGGAGAGATGGTGGGCGCAAAGTTTACAGGGCCAGCTGAAAAACAGCACAAAACGCAGTCGGAAGCCCTTGAAATTATGGGACGTGGCCCCACCCCATGATGCACTGAAATCCATTCCCAGAACTCCACGCAGGAGAAGGCGGTGATTTGCACAGTGTGATCGCTACCCATGGTGCACTGCTCTCTCTGGAGGTGCTAAAGGACCAACTGTGTGCTCCACTGTAAATACAGCGGTTTCTGATCATCGATGTAACTTAAGTCAACTCAACTCAGTAGTGTAGACATGTCCTAAAGGGTGTTTAAACCAGGCATGTCAAGGGATTAATAACAGGTTTTCTCCAGACAAAGAAAAGAGGCAGACACTTCAAACCAGGTGTTGCCCAAATTCAATAGTCTATTCATTTAGTATCAAAGGTTGCAGCTGGAAGACATAATTTGCATTGTAGCAATTATGATGGAGGAACCAGCATGGAGCCTCATCTGCCAGACCTCATGGCTCCTCAGTCTCTTTTGAGACTGTGCAAGGATTTTCCACAAGAAGCAGGTGTAGGGACAAAGCCCCAGGGCTTGAGTCATTTACACTGGACTAGATAAAGCAATGGAAACAATTCTCCACCGCTAGGCTTGAGGACCATGGACAGACCACCTGTAGTTCTGAGAAGGCAGTTCATTCTCCGTGCCTATTAGTCAGTTCTTGCCCTCTTTACTGAGACTGCCATCAAGGGTGTACACTATAGCAGTCGGGATAAATTACTTATGTAATGCTCAGAAAAAGGAATCTGCTCAAATACAGGCATTCTTACCACTTTCCCCTCAACTACTGAGTAGGAAACAAAATTTAGGACAAAATCTGGTTCTCGCATGAGTGCAAGTCTGTTGTTGAAGTCAACAGGAGTCAGGCATGATTATCACAGGGCAGTAATTGGCTCTGAGCCTTTTGATTCAGACAATAATTTGTCTCCCTAAATTATGCTCTCTCAGAAATTGCATTGCCTGTTGCAGTGATTTTGTCCAGGCTTAAGTGCTTGTAGAAGTTACTACTGAGCACCGACTGTAGTTGCTACACAAAAGGCCCCATTACTGGCTTGGATGTTTGCCCTTTTCTAAGTGGTAAGTGGGGGCTGAGCTGTGTAATTTCCACTCAAGTAAAAATGGGACCTGCACAAACTGCTTTGAAGATGAAATTTTAATAATGTTCAGAGAGCTTTCAGTGAACTCCCTTTCCTGCCACTACGAACAGTTTCAATTCTATTAGTTACTCTTCTGTGCATGCTCAAGCTGCCTTTTAAGTTGCTATCTCTTCAACTCATAGAACCAATTAACTGTCCATTAATAAGCCTTATTTTTAGTTTTATCTAGAGAAACTAATCTACTGAAGTATGCCATAATTTTTTTAAGTGGGTCAGTTTGCCTTTGGTTTTAAATCAAGAGGCGATGGAATATTATTTGTTCTTCTGTATTCCAAAGAAGAATCTACATTCTCCAAGATGTTCCCAATGGAGTTATTTAGCAGAAGCAGGCTATGGGCCTAACATAATAAAGTGATGCATTCTAAGAAACCTCCTATCTGAGATGTTCAGAGTACTTTACAAACATTAATTAATTTAGCCTCAACATCCCAATCTGGTAGTACAAATTAAATTCAATTTATAGATGAAGAAATTGAGGAACTGGAGAGTAAGTGATTTGCCAAAAATTACCCAGATAATTCCTTCCCGGACAAGGACAGACCGTTCTTCCTAGCCCTCCCCTCATGTCTCAAATGGTTGGGTGACAACTGTGCCATCTCTAATCTATAAGAAAAAATTTACTTTACATTTTAACAGCTTTAGCATACTGTAATTGTTTAAAAAGCATTTAAAACATACCAAAACAAGCAAACAATAACAAGTCATTCGAAGACAAATACATCCCCAAGCCAAAATAAAAATAAAAATTAAAGAAGAGTGCACAGCAAGAGTCTCTGGGGAAGAAGCAGCTAATCCATCCAGAGGAAAAATAATCCAAACCACAAATATTTCGTGGGTGAAAAATACTCAGGAAACAATAATCCCAAAACAGAACCGGTGCAGTAATGGGGAGCTAATTAGAAATATAGCTCCATATGATGGGGAAAAAAGGCTATGCAAACTTGGGCTAGATATGCCAAAGCTGCATGTCATCGGCCAGGGAAGAGAAACCCTTACTCTAATAGAGTAAAATAAACACATTCTTACTAATTTCAACTCAAAATGATTAATGGAAATTATATTTGAATCCCTTCTCCTTTCTCCCGAAAGCCCAACTGTCTTTTTAGCAATAGTTTATGGTCCAAAAACCACTTTCAACTTACTCTCACCTGTTGTAAAAACTAACAAATATATTTTTATAACAGAAAGTGAATTAAAAGTGATTAGGGTATGCCAATCTCTGATGAAAGAGTGGCTTTACAGTATGGAACGGGGACAGGGATACAGCAGTTTAACCTGCCACCTTTTCTTCTCTAACCCGACCTTATTTCTCTGCACATCTCTCCCTCTGCCCATGTGCTGCTTCTTTTAGTTTTGACCCCCCCATGAACTTTTCCATATACAGAGTTCAATCCTTGAAGGGGCCAGTTAGGAATCTGGGGCAAAAATTGGGGATTGGTCCTCCTTTGAGCAGGGGGTTGGACTAGATGACCTCCTGAGGTCCCTTCCAATCCTGTGATTCTGTGAATGGCTACGCAAGAGCTTCCATATATGCAACAGTCAGGGCACAGACTATTTTGTGATAAAATCCTAGTTTTTTAACTTCCATGACAATGGCAAGTCATGCTTGACTAATCTAATTGCCTTCTATGATGAGATAACTGGCTCTCTGGATGAAGGGAAAGCAGTGGACATGTTGTTCCTTGACTTTAGCAAACTTTTGACACTGTCTCCCACAGTATTCTTGCCAGCAAGTTAAAGAAGGTATGGGCTGGATGAATGGACTATAAGGTGGATAGAAAGCTGGCTAGATTGTCGGGCTCAACGGGTAGCGATCAATGGCTCCATGTCTAGTTGGCAGCCGGTATCAAGTGGAGTGTCCCAAGGGTCGGTCCTGGGGCCGGTTTTGTTCAATATCTTCATAAATGATCTGGAGGATGGTGTGGATTGCACTCTCAGCAAGTTTGCAGATGACACTAAACTGGGAGGAGAGGTAGATACGCTGGAGGGTAGGGATAGGATACAGAGGGACCTAGACAAATTGGAGGATTGGGCCAAAAGAATCTGATGAGGTTCAACAAGGACAAGTGCAGAGTCCTGCACTTAGGACGGAAGAATCCCATGCACCGCTACAGACTAGGGACCGAATGGCTCGGCAGCAGTTCTGCAGAAAAGGACCTAGGGGTTACAGTGGACGAGAAGCTGGATATGAGTCAACAGTGTGCCCTTGTTGCCAAGAAGACCAATGACATTTTGGGTTGTATAAGTAGGGGCACTGCCAGCAGATCGAGGGACATGATCATTCCCCTCTATTCGACACTGGTGAGGCCTCATCTGGAGTACTGTGTCCAGTTTTGGGCCCACACTACAAGAAGGATGTGGAAAAATTGGAAAGAGTCCAGCGGAGGGCAACAAAAATGATTAGGGGACTGGAACACATGAGTTATGAGGAGAGGCTGAGGGAACTGGGGATGTGTAGTCTACGGAAGAGAAGAATGGGGGGGGGTGATAGCTGCTTTCAACTACCTGAAAGGGGGTTCCAAAGAGGATGGCTCTAGGCTGTTCTCAGTGGTAGCAGATGACAGAACGAGGAGTAATGGTCTCAAGTTGCAGTGGGGGAGATTTAGGTTGGATATTAGGAAAAACTTTTTCACTAGGAGGGTGGTGAAACACTGGAATGGGTTACCTAGGGAGGTGGTGGAATCTCCTTCCTTAGAAGTTCTTAAGGTCAGGCTTGACAAAGCTCTGGCTGGGATGATTTAATTGGGGATTGGTCCTGCTTTGAGCAGGGGGTTGGACTAGATGACCTCCTGAGGTCCCTTCCAACCCTGACATTCTATTCTATTCTATGTTGTCACAAAATTCTCTCTTGTGCCTGTAACCGGGTATAATACTGGAATGTAGTCCCTTCCATAGGCGCCGACTTGCCCTCTGTCCTGTGGATGCTCAACCCCCACCCCTTCGTGGCCCCACCCCTGCACCATCCTCGCCCCGCCCCAATTCCACCCCCTTCCCGAAAGTCCCTGCCCCTGCCTCGCCTCTTTACCACCTCCTCCCCCAAGCGCGCCGCATCTGCACTCCTCTCCCTCCTTCCCAGAAAGTCCTAAGCACCGCCAAACAGCTGTTAGGTGGCAGGTGGGAAGCTGCTGGGAGGGGGAGGAGCGGGGACACGGCGTGCTTGGGGGAGGAGGAGGGGGGAGTGGGGGGAGCTAGGCTGTCAGTGGCTGTGGAGCACTCACTAATTTTTCCCCAGGGGTGCTCCAGCGCCGCAGCACCCACGGAGTCAGCGCCTATGGTCCCTTCCTCTTTGTGCAAACAGTTTACGAACCAAATCAGATTCCTTCTAATCCATTCTTATTCAGGCTCCATGTTTGTGACCTCCGTGACTTCTGCAATGGCCCGTGCGGCTAGCCTGGGAGTTGCCTGAGCAGCTCAAGCAGCCCCGGGACAGTCACACTGGCTGCTGCTGGGGCAGTCTTGGGCCCCACCACCCACCAGCAGCAGGCATTTGGGTGCAGGGGACTTAGGGTTGGGGATTGAGGTGAGGGGTGGTTCTTACCTGGGGGGGGGCTCCCCAAAAGGGCGACAGGAATTCCCTTTGCTCAGCTCCTAGCTCCACATGCTACCTCAGCCTGCAGCTCCCATTGGCGACGGTTCCCAGCCAATGGGAGCTGCAGAACAGGGGTTTGGGGTGGAGTGGAGGCAGCACGTGGAGCTAGGAGGTGGAGGTTGCCGCTTCCCAGGAGCTGGGTAGGGAACCTGCCCCAGCCCACCAACCCTCCCACCCTCCAAGTACCCGCGGTGCCCCCCCCAGGCCACACCACCATCCACCCCAAGCCCCTGTGGTGTCCCCCCAGGCCGTGTCCCCCCCAAGTACCCGCAACACCCCGAGGGTCACCCCCATGAGCTGCCACCCCAAAAAAGTTTTAGTCAGGGGTATATAGTAATACTCATGGACAGGTCACGGGCCATGAATTTTTGTTTACTGCCCATGACCGGTCCATGACTTTTGCTAAAAATACCCGGGACTAAAACATAGCCTTAATTATTATTTGTGAATTGTCATAGTACCAGCTAAGCTTCCCCTTAAGGATCCTCACCAGGCAGCTGTGTTTGCATCCACACACTGAATCCATATGCTTCTTAGCTCCCCTGGGTTCATGCAGGCTCCAGTTATAGTCTCTAGGTCTGGCCTCTCAGGCACCCTTCCCAGGCACAGACCATCTGTCTTGTACCACTGCTAGGGAATGGGTCTCCCATGGGCCAGTTGCCCTGGGCCCCAGGATGAGTGCTGAACCCCCAAATCTCCCCACTATCTTAAACACACCCTGCCCCGAGCTCCACCTTCAAGGGCACTCCAGTTTATAGTTTAACCATGAGGGACACATGATTGTTGAAGCAAGAAACACATGGACTTTGCAGACGAATTTCTAAAAAAACCACACTTTACTCATAGGAAAATCACAAAACCTATGTAAACACCTGTATGCATTTCCCTCCAACTGAGGCTTGGATCCACAAAAATATGTAAATCAGGTTTTCACTAACTCAGGCCTGGTCTACACTAGGAAATTAGGTCCGTATAACTACATTGCTCAGGGGTGTGAAAAATCCACACCCTTGAGCTACGCAATTAAACCCCCTTAACAACTGGTGTAGACAGCGCTAGGTCAATGGGAGAATTATCCCATTGACCTAGCTACTGCCTTTTGGGGAAGTGGCTTCTTATGCCGATGGGAGAACCCCTTTCCATTGGCATAGGTGGTGTGTTCACTGAAGCACTCCACCTGTGCCTGTGCAGTGTTTTAAGTGCAGACAAGCCCCAAACAACTCTACCCAGGATTAAGCATCCATATCGTTTGGCATTTTTAATTCTTAAAAAGTGTTTACACTGAGGGATTTAGTGGAACTCCCTGTTGATAAATAGCAGAGATATGATGCTCTTGAGTTCTCTTGTATAGTTTTGGATGGAATTTGTGAGATCAGATTTATCAGTAAATATATTCAATATATAACATAACAAGCTCTTATTTCCAATGCCAATCACTTCATGTTCTGCCAGTTCAAATGCACATGTATCCCTTTTTCAATGGGTTTCAACTACAGTGACATCAACATTACAGTGAAACAATGATTTTCTTTGAAAATAAGAGTGAAACCAAATATAAGAAGTTCAAAATGAAACAGCAAAATGTAGGGTGCAACATACGTTACGTTACAGTTTACTTTATGGACAGTCAAGATTGTGAGATCTGTAGAAAAGAAAAGAAAGTAAGTCACTAACGACAAAGTGGAGATGAAGATTCAACTATGATGAATGCAGTAAGACCTTCAAGTGTATCAAGGGATTTCATTGCCCAAGTCTAAGGCTATTGTCTCCTAAGAGGAAATTGCCATATATGCATAATCACCCTTCATCTTTGTATTAAGTCAAAACCGGCTGGTGTTTCTTGCTCTCATTCTCAGGGTCAAACTGATCACCAGATTTGAGGTTGGGAAGGAATTTTCCCCTAGTTTGTCTGGGACCTTGAGGGTTTTTTGCCTTCCTCTGCAGCAGGGGGCATGGTTAGTCTGCTAGGATCATCTGCACATATCTCACCTGATCAATTCCCTGCCATTACAGGGGCCTCAGGCATTGGTGTACCTCAGTTCTCTCCCTGTGGTGAACAGTTTAGTCTTTTGAGGACTGAAATGCTTTTGTCTAACTAAAGTCTTTGGGTTTAATACATTGGTATCTTGGTGAAAATTAATGTTGGCCTGTGATACACAGGAAATCAGACTAGATGATCTAATGGTCCCTTCTGGCTTTAAATGCTATGAATCTGAGGCATTTCCATTGAGCTGTTATTATTATACATATTTCTAAAGCACTCATCATTGGAGTATCTAAGTGTGCATTTAATAAATTAGATTTATCAGATTCCTGGCAGTCACCACACAACGTTAGTTACAAAGCACAGCTTGGAATTCCATCCACGTTCATTGGCACCTGCCATAAGTAAATCCCTCCCTTAAAAATCTCTTTGGAGATCAGTTACTATATTATTGTCTTATGAGTTATTGGTGTTATCCTGCTGCATTCATGGTACTTTAAAAATTTGGACTTAGAGAAATGCACAACAGATGGCTCTTTGTAAAAGAAGATAGCATGACCTGATTTTAATAACTTTTGTCAATTACATATATGGTAAGGCTTGGGCAACTGTAATACAATAGAGTCATAATGTTCTTAATGTGTTTTGTGATTACTTTACAGCAACAACGAAACCAAAACTAACACATACTTAAGAGATGCAAAACCAACAATAAAAATCTATTTAGAAATTCATGACCAGCTGGGAAAGGAAAACAAACCAGGTTTCCAAAACAAAATAATCTCCCTAATCTCCCATAAAGTGGAAGCAATCTCATCTCAAGTATCTAAGGAGTTTTAAGTGGGGTTTCAGAGTAGCAGCCGTGTTAGTCTGTATCCGCAAAAAGAACAGGAGTACTTGTGGCACCTTAGCGACTAACAAATTTATTAGAGCATAAGCTTTCGTGGGCTACAGCCCACTTCATCGGACGCATAGAATGGAACATATAGTAAGAAGATATATATATATATACACACACACACACACACACACAGAAGGTGGAAGCTGCCATACAAACTATAAGAGGCTAATTAATTAAGATGAGCTATTATCAGCAGGAGAAAAAAACTTTTGTGGTGAGAATCAAGATGGCCCATTTAGACAGTTGACAAGAAGGTGTGAGGATACTTAACATAGGAAAATAGATTCAATATAAGTGGGGTTGAATGTAAAGGAGATACATGTAGCTTCTGAAAGAGCAAAAAGCAGGAAAATGAGAGCAGCATTTGTAATGGACAGCATTTGTAATGCACTATTTTGCCAGAGAAGAGCGAGTATTAGTTGACAAATTATCTTCATCCATGACCCACTTTTTAAAATTAGGAAGATTACTTACCAGTAACTGGAATTTTCAGAATATATTGCCTCTAAACATTGGCAATGTAGGACTTTGATTCTCCAAGTCCTTGTACTGTGAGCAGCAGGGATTTCATTTGTCAGGCTCTATTGCAAATGCAAGCAGAGACAATGTATTGATGCAAATAAATTAAGCATTAGACATACACAAAGAAAGATGCTCAAAGCAGCTCTGGGGGCAGAGATCTTATCAAGGTAATAGCTGGGACTGATTAGACCCAATGACGTTGCTGAACCTTGACCTAACTTCATACTTGAAATCTCTTGAAAATTTTAACTGACTTTTCCCTCATATATGAAGAACTGGACAGCAGTGGAACACGTCTGGATTTAGACATCATACTATGCAAAACCAACACTGATTCCATTTGTCTTGGCCTGGATGAGTACTTCTTCACCTCAGCACCTGAGCACTTGAATAGATTTGGTGAGCTTTTTCCACAGTAAGCACAGAGGTACCGAGGACACCTGGCATTCAGATCCATGACAAGGAGATCCTGCCATTGTGAAGCTGGGTTCAAGGACTTCAGTTCTTTGGGTTTTGGATCCCTATTCAATTTTGGTAAAGGAGAGCTGGGTGTTGGGAAAGAAAGAATACTAGCGAACAAGACCTACTTCGGCAGGATTACTTTCAACCTGTGCACACATTCAGCCGAAAATGGGAGGTAAAAAACGGCACAGGCCAACCAATCCCAAGGAAAGTGCACTTCAGGTGCTGCACACATTGGCCTATTGACAACATATCGCTGTGACATGAGGAACACTTCTTGAACCCAGAGGACTCTGGTGTCTGATATTTTGAAGGTCTTCCAATGATCACCTTTAATGACTAACAGTCAGTCTACAGGAAACCCTTAAACAATACTATTAAAATTACACTAAAACTATCTTCACTTCACACTCACCCACACCCATGCGCGCACACAGATAAAAAAATCAAGTAAAAATCTGAAAAAGAGGATGACCAAGGGGAGAGTTGGTTCCCAGAGAGATTCAGCTGGTGGAAAGAGAGGAGATTCATAGATTCATAGATATTAAGGTCAGAAGGGACCATTATGATAATCTAGTCTGACCTCCTGCACAATGCAGGCCACAAAATCTCACCCACCCACTCCTGCGATAAACCTCTCATAGAATCATAGAATATCAGGGTTGGAAGGGACCTCAGGAGGTCATCTAGTCCAACCCCCTGCTCAAAGCAGGACCAATCCCCAATTAAATCATCCCAGCCAGAGCTTTGTCAAGCCTGATCTTAAAAACTTCTAAGGAAGGAGATTCCACCACCTCCCTAGGTAACTCATTCCAGTGTTTTACCACCCTCCTAGTGAAAAAGTTTTTCCTAATATACAACCTAAATCTCCCCCACTGAAACTTGAGACCATTACTCCTCGTTCTGTCATCTGCTACCACTGAGAACAGCCTAGAGCCATCCTCTTTGGAACCCCCTTTCAGGTAGTTGAAAGCAGCTATCAATCCCCCCCTCATTCTTCTCTTCCGTAGACTACACATCCCCAGTTCCCTCAGCCTCTCCTCATAACTCATGTGTTCCAGTCCCCTAATCATTTTTGTTGCCCTCCGCTGGACTCTTTCCAATTTTTCCACATCCTTCTTGTAGTTTGGGGCCCAAAACTGGACACAGTACTCCAGATGAGGCCTCACCAGTGTCGAATAGAGGGGAACGATCACGTCCCTCGATCTGCTGGCAATGCCCCTATTTATACAACCCAAAATGCCATTGGCCTTCTTGGCAACAAGGGCACACTGCTGACTCATATCCAGCTTCTCGTCCACTGTAACCCCTAGGTCCTTTTCTGCAGAACTGCTGCCGAGCCATTCGGTCCCTAGTCTGTAGCGGTGCATGGGATTCTTCCGTCCTAAGTGCAGGACTCTGCACTTGTCCTTGTTGAACCTCATCAGATTTCTTTTGTCCCAATCCTCCAATTTGTCTAGGTCCCTCTGTATCCTATCCCTACCCTCCAGCATATCTACCTCTCCTCCCAGTTTAGTGTCATCTGCAAACTCGCTGAGCGTGCAATCCACACCATCCTCCAGATCATTTATGAAGATATTGAACAAAACCGGCCCCAGGACCGACCCTTGGGGCACTCCACTTGATACCGGCTGCCAACTAGACAGGGAGCCATTGATCGCTACCCGTTGAGCCCGACAATCTAGCCAGCTTTCTATCCACCTTATAGTCCATTCATCCAGCCCATACCTTCTTTAACTTGCTGGCAAGAATACTATGGGAGACAGTGTCAAAAGCTTTGCTAAAGTCAAGGAACAACATGTCCACTGCTTTCCCTTCATCCAGAGAGCCAGTTATCTCATCATAGAAGGCAATCAGATTAGTCAGGCATGACTTGCCCTTGGTGAATCCATGCTGACTGTTCGTCTCGCCTATGTCTGAGCTATTGAAGTCCTCAAATCATGGTTTAAAGACTTCAGGGTGAAGATGATGGATGGGGTCTTTTATAACCAAGTTGAGAACATTTGAACCCATTGTTCACATGCATCCCCTAATGTTTTTGCTACTGTGAATGAGTCTATGGTTCACAGGACAGGGCAACCGACCACCACAGTAGGAAGCTGCTGAGGCAGTTTCATGTGAGATGAGGAGTCACCTTTATTTTTGTTCTCTGCCTTGCCATCTTCTATTTCTATTGTTACCAATGAGGGCATTACCCTTTCTAGGTACAGCACCAAACAAATCACTCTATAGCTGTATCTTTGCTGCTGTATAGAGAGATGCACTGGGACATGATGCTAATCTGTTTTCACTAACAGTTGCCCATTCCTAATGATGTGACACTTGTTTTGACAACTTCCTGCAAAGATACATTTCTCTGATTCCTAACCCATGGGCCTCAGAAGATGGTAATATTATTTAAATTCCTTAGACATCCTATCCATGTATTTCTAATGCACCAATCCTGGTGGTATTTAGGTGCCATACGCATAAATCTAATTAATTGCATTCGGTTCAATGTTAGGACTTAGACATTGTATACTAAAACAGGACCTAGACTCTCTTCTACTCCTTTAATTAAGCAATGCCCTGTTTGTGATCCTATTAAGGATTGATTTCAAGAGGCTTGCAAACGGCTATTCTGTAACTTCGTTGTTGGGTTAAAGGCCTGAGCAAAGAGAAGTGTATTTCACCATGTCAGTGTTTTGCCAGATTTCCCAGTAGAACAACACTGATCTATTTTCACTAATGAAGTTTTTGCAGCAACAGAAATTAGCATTCAGCATTAGGAAAAACACAGGAGATTGTCGCATTTTATATGGTCTCCAGACAATAAATGAAAACCGCAAACTCATATTTTTATTGGTTATATCTTTATTACAGCATTTATATGTATATTTGAGAGCCCTGAATGTACATAATTACGAACATAATAAAATATTTACAGCAAAGAAAAAGCCATTCAAGATTTTAGAATAAAAATTACATTTCAATATCAAGGAGCTCGTAAATGAATACAATAAATAACCAAAATTATGCTCTAATTTAAATATATATCTAATTTATATGTTCTGTACCTCTAAAACAATTTTTGTAAGTTAACTGAGAGCACAGAAAGTTTTAATAATTTTTAAAAGCTTTGTGATTAATGTATAGACCCTCGTATTTACCTCTGCCATTTCTGTTTTCAACCCATCTTGCGCACGGGACTTGTTCAATGAATGAACTTGTGTATAGGAAAACAATGCAGGGAGCAGCCATTTCCTCAGGCCAGTGATGATTTATGTTACTCAAAAATGCTTTCTTCACTGGCAAAATGTAATAGAGCTAGAGACACTGAGAATAATGGGTTTAAAATAATTTAGTCTTAGTTATCCTATTTCTTGCAAAAGGCAAGTACAAGTTTAAACATACCTAGTTTTAAGATCAGTATGAAGAGATGTTGTCTGTCTTCTGCACCAGGAAATGGTAAGCTCCACCAAAGACTTTCAGCACAATACATGGTCTTTGAAATCATGGAAACAATGTTCTTATTAAACCTAGCTCTGAATACCTAAAAGATATCTGGAGGTGTTGCTTGTAGTAACCCTAATTCCCATGGACTTCAGAGAAGAAAGATCAAGCCTCTGTAGAGGAGGGAATACTACATTCAGCAGACGACAGCTCCAGGTATCTTAGGAAGTATTAGGGACCTATCTCCCATTGATTTCAAAGAGATTTACGCACTTAAATGCCTATAAAAATCTGGCCCGTAAGGGCTAAGTTTAGTAAGAACTCTATAACAGCACTCCTGAATGTGGAACTGATCCCGCAAAGTGCTTTCAACTCCCTTGAGCCAAATCCTGAGGCTCTTACTTAGATAAACTTCACTCGAGTTAAAGGGACTTTGCCTGGGTAATTAGTGAGTAAAAATATGACTAAAGCTTCAGAATTTGGCTCATCTCTTTGCATTTTGAAAAGCTTCTCCTCATGGTACTCAGCACCATCGGCGGTGTGACTACAGCTATCCAAGAGGGATGCTGACACAAAAGCTAACAGCAATTTTTTTTTAAGTACATCAGAAGCAGGAAGTCGGCCAAACACTCCGTGGGGCAACTGAACGATCAAGGTGCTAAAGGAGCACTCAAGGAAGACAAGGCCATTGCAGAGACGTGAAATGAATTCTCTGCATGAGTCTTCACCGTAGAAGATGTGGGGGAAATCCCCACACCTGAGCCATTCTTTTGTAGGTGACAAATCTGAAGAACTGTCCCAGACTGAAGTTCAGTAGAGAAGGGTTAGGAACAAATTGATAAATTAAACTGTAGTAGGTCCCCAGGACCAGAGGGTATTCACCCAAGAGTTCTGAAGAAACTCAAATATGAAACTGCAGAACTATTAACTGTAGTAAATAACCTATTGCTTAAATAAGCCTCTGTACAAGATGACTGGAGGATAGCCAATGTAACACCAATTTTTTAAAAAAAGGCTCCAGAAGCAATCCTGGCAATTACTGGTTGGTAAGCCTAACTTCAGTACCAGGCAAATTAGTTGAAACTACAGTTAAGAACAGAATCATCAGACACAAAGGTAGACACAATATGTTGGGGAAGAATCAACATGGCTTTTGAAAAGGGTAATCATGACTCACCAACCTATTAGAATTCTTTGAGGGTGTCAACAAACATGTGGACAAGAGTGATCCAGTTCATATAGTGCACTTGGACTTTCAGAAAGCCTTTGACAAGTTCCCTGAACAAAGGCTCTTAAAGAAAGTACGCAGTCAAGGGATAAGAGGGAATGTCTTCTCATTGATCAGTAACTGGTTAAAAGATAGGAAACAAAATGTAGGAATAAATGGTCAGTTTTCACAATGGAGAGACATAAATAGCAGGGTCTGTTGTATTAATTTTGATTAAATAAATGGGCTAACGATGTTAACATAACTCAGTCACCGTCTAACATTAAACAAGGTCCAGGACTTGGTACACAGGGACATCTGCTTGCTTAGCACCCTGGCAAACACACCATTTAAATTCCTTTTAACCTTTTATTAGGTACAGAAAGGAAGGAAAAACAGTTAAAGTATTTTAAATGTAAATTATTAAATAAGGATTTCATTTTAACATCTCGTTCCCTCCCCTTCCTTTTAGCTGGAGAGAGGAAAAGAAAACAGCCCCTGTTATTTGACAGTCTATTAGATCAGTGCTACTCATCAGCTGCTTGTCTGCACGCACATTGGAAAAAAAATTGCCAGTCCCCCACATCAGATAGCTTGAGAAGCACTGTATTAGATGATGTCAAAAATGGTAATAACTGTCCTTTTGGGGAAAAGAAAAGAAGTTAGTTGAGATGGGCTGAAGGTGTCACTGCTGTTATTGTTGTTAAAGTCCAGTCTTAGAAGGAAAAGCTCCCTTGTTTGATAGTCTCTTGGATAGTACCAATGGTGGTAATAACTGTCTTCCCAGGTGTTGTTCAGGATTCAGCTGGAAGTGGTACAGATGGTGACGTCATCTGGATCCCGCTCTCTGGCCCAGTTTGGTTAGGGCATCCTTCAAGATTAGGACAAAAAAGGTCTGGGTTGCCATGAGACTGTGGAGTGGAAGCTCTGATGGTGAAGCTTGCTCCAGTAACCTCTGTCTGTTCTTCTCTGTTTTTCTTTTTATTCTTGTCCGTACTTGCCCCACAAAATGGCTTTCTTTTAAGGCCACCAAAAGGGATCCCTTTATTATTTTGTCCACCAAGGAGGCCTAATACCAAACATATAAATTTTGGCTCATTAAATTCCGATTCCAAGTCTCCTGTTTTTAACAAGCATAATTTCAACACTGTCCTTGAATCATATCAACTTAGCCATCTCATTTAGAATAATTCAGTTATTCGATCTCCCTTTCCTACCTTTTCCCATCAAAATTTGTTATTACAGGTCATTGTAATATCTTATGAACTTTTACATGGTTTTTACAGTTGAGCTCACAGTTTGCGTAAATTTGTAGGCCCAGCTGTCACAACAGGTCCCTCACGGATTTGTACTGGGACCTGTGCTGTTCAATGTATTTATAAATGAGCTGGAAAAGGGAGTAAACAGTGAGGTGGCAAAATCTGCAAATGATGCAAAATTACTCCAGATAGTTATGTCCAAACCTGATTGAGAAGAAATACAGAGGGATCTCCTGAAACTAGCTGACTGGGCAACAAAATGGCAGATGAAATTCAAAGTAATGGACATTGGAAAATATAATCCCAACTACACATGCAAAATGATGGGATCTACATTAGCTGTTACCACTCAAGAAAGATCTTGGAGTCAGTGTGGATAGTTCTCTGAAAACCTCTGATCAGTGTGCAGCAGCGCTCAAAAAAATTAACAGAATGTTAGCAACCATAAGGAAAGGGATAGATAATGAAACAGATAGTATCATAATGCCACTCTATGAATCCATGGTATGCCCATACCTTGAATACTTCATGCAGTTCTGCTTGCCCTAACTTACAAAAGATATATTAGAATTAGAAAAGGTGCAGAGAAGGGCAGCGAAAATGATTGGGGTATGGAACAGCTTCCATGTGAAGAGAGATTAAAAAAAACTACTCTGTATGACATTCCAGGGTGCAATCCAGTCCAGTGAGGGGTTGTGTCACAACTTGCCCTGACCTCACAATGCTTTGCTGCTGTAGTTCCCAACCTGGGCTCCTGACAAACAGCATATAGGTCCCACCCTGAGTCTCGGGTGTATAGCCACAACCCTGGTTCAGCAGCTCTGACCCCAGCAGCCTGTCAGCAAATGTCAGCCACGCTCTGGCTTCCAGCAATCTTGGTTACTACTTGCAGGATGACCCCAACACACTTCCAATCCCGAATTTTCCCCAAAAATGTGTTCTGCACTGTCCAGCCCCCTCCTCAACAGTCCAGACATATTAGGTCCATTGCCCCTCTAAGGGGATCAACATACAACAGTCTGCTGCCTTAAATGGAGTTACTCCAACAATTCACAACACTGGATTAGTTTTAATTAAAGAATAAAACAAGCTTATTTACTTACAAGGAGATACATGTTAAGCGAGTATAAGTAATGAAGCATTAAAGTCAGAAACAGTTACAAGAAAAATAAAGATAAAATGCTTTCTAAACTTAACAAACTAGACTTGGTTCAAAATTAAGTCCCTTACCACACATTTTCAGTACATTGCTGACTGAACTCTCAGGCCAGGATCTGCTTCCAAAGTCCAATGGCTGTTTCTTTTGTCTTCTTAGGTGAAAAGAGATGGATAGGGAGAGATAACTTGGGGTGTTTTGCCCCCTTACTTTTATAATTCAAGGAGTACTTGTGGCACCTTAGAGACTAACCAATTTATTTGAGCATAAGCTTTCGTGAGCTACAGCTCACTTCATCGGATGCATACTGTGGAAAATAGAGAAAATGTTTGTTTTTATACACACAAATCATGAAAAAATGGGTGTTTACCACTACAAAAGGTTTTCTCTCCCCCCACCCCACTCTCCTGCTGGTAATAGCTTATCTAAAGTGATCACTCTCCTTACAATATGTATGATAATCAAGGTGGGCCATTTCCAGCAAATCCAGGGTTTAACAAGAAAGTCTGAGGAACGGGGGGGAGGGGGGAGGTAGGAAAAAACAAGGGGAAATAGGTTACCTTGCATAATGACTTAGCCACTCCCAGTCTCTATTCAAGCCTAAGTTAATTGTATTCAATTTGCAAATGAATTCCAATTCAGCAGTCTCTCGCTGGAGTCTGGTTTTGAAGTTTTTCTGTTGTAATATTGCAACTTTCATGTCTGTAATCGCGTGACCAGAGAGATTGAAGTGTTCTCCAACTGGTTTATGAATGTTATAATTGTTGACATCTGATTTGTGTCCATTTATTCTTTTACGTAGAGACTGTCCAGTTTGACCAATGTACATGGCAGAGGGGTATTGCTGGCACATATCACATTGGTAGATGTGCAGGTGAACGAACCTCTGAAAGCCTCCAGCTTTCACCCCCGTTCCTCAGACGTTCTTGTTAAACCCTGGATTTGTGCTGGAAATGGCCCACCTTGATTATCATACACATTGTAAGGAGAGTGATCACTTTAGATAAGCTATTACCAACAGGAGAGTGGGTTTGTTGGGGAGGGTGGGGAGAAAACCTGGCTTTGTGCTGGAAATGGCCCACCTTGATTATCATACACACTGTAAGGAGAGTGATCACTTTAGATAAGCTATTACCAGCAGGAGAGTGAGGTGGGGGGAGAGAAAACCTTTTGTAGTGATAAACACCCATTTTTTCATGGTTTATGTGTATAAAAACATCTTCTGTATTTTCCACAGTATGCATCCGATGAAGTGAGCTGTAGCTCACAAAAGCTTATGCTCAAATAAATTGGTTAGTCTCTAAGGTGCCACAAGTACTCCTTTTCTTTTTGCGAATACAGACTAACACGGCTGTTACTCTGAAACCTTTTATAATTCAGTCACCTTTTGAAATATATTTTCCTGAGAGTGACTCCTAAATAAAGTTCTTCTCAGCTGAGAGCAAGGACACTTGGCACCTGGTGCGGAAAAAGTTTCATGCTGCTCTTTGCTAAGACCAGATCTGGTTGTTCATGCCCCTCTTCCTTGCCAAAGAATGACCACTTGATAGGTGAGGGCCCATCAGCTTTGATGAAACCTGGCTGGGGCATCAGCTTGTCCTTTGTCTTGGAGAAACAGGTACCCATTCCCCAGACTTGTCTGGCAAACACACTTCAGTCATGATTTCAGCTTATGTTCATAACTTTACATATAATGTTGATATTATTGACAAGCAAATTATTAGTTTTCAAATGACAAGGCATATTTTGTACAACAGTTATTACAATAGTGTGTAGGGTATGAATACAGTGGTGCATTCCGTCACAGGCTGTACAGCTTAGAAAAGAGACAGCTAAGGGAGGGCGTATGATAGAGGTCATGAATAGTAAGGAGAAAGTGTTATTTACCCCTTCACATAACACGCAAATCAAGGGTCACCCAATGACATTCATAGGCAGCTGGTTTGAGACAAACATAAGGAAGTACTTCTTCACAAAATGCATTCAACCTGTGGAACTTGTTGCCATGAGATGCTGTGAAGGCCAAAAGTATAACTGAGTTCAAAAAAGAATGAAATAAGTTCATAAAGGATAGATCCTCAATAGCTATGAGGAAAGATGGTCAGGGATGCAACCCCATGCTCTGGTTTTCCTCAAATCTCTAAATGCCAGAAGCTGGGACTGGATGACAGGGGTTGGATCACATAAGATTGCCCTGTTCTGTTTATTCCCTCATTCATCCTGGACAGTGTCAGAAGTCAGGACCCTGGGCTAAACTGACCATTGGTCTAACCCAGTTCTTATTGTATTGGAGAATGAGCTGGATCTATTGTGGCTTGCACATCAATCAACTCAGAATTGATGATGACTGAGTCAGAAAGTGAGCATGATTCATAACCCAGGATGAGTCTGTGGCAATGGCACTCAAGAAAGAAATGTTTTTAATTGCACAATGATCAAATTTAATACAGAGTCATCAAGACACAAACAAACATAGAATCCCATAAGGCCATTTTTAAAAGCACTTTACAGATTTAATTACACTTCAATACACTTATTTCAGCACATCCCCTCCTCCCTCAATGGCTTCAGAGAGCTTGATCCTGCTTAAGTGATGATTTAGGCTGATTCTTGGTTCTTTTTTGGGACAGGGGAAAAGATATTATCCAGAGCCAGCTGACTTCTTTAACTGAGGTCGAGTAAAATGTTATATGCAAATAAAACTCTTCACTAATTGTATATGTTCCTACAGGGCATTTTGAGGTGCATTTTAAAAATCTCAGTACATAAAGATAGAGGTGAACTTCAATCCACTGTACAGCATGTTGGGCATGAAATTCTGATCTGACATCACAAGATTTTTATTCCTCAGGGTCAGCATAGCACGTTGTCCCATCACCCATCACTGGTAGCACTATTGCAATGCATACACATGAGCAGCTCAAAGTGGTTGGATTTCATGACATGTGGGTGTGACGTTGCACTCCATATGCTTTATGACAATATGCTTGGAATGTGAATATAATCTAACCAGAATATGCTTTATACAAAAGGTCTCTTGTAAGATATCATTACAAAGCGTATAATCTACTGAGTATGTTCATCCTATTTGTATGTATGTATGTATCATTCTTGTATCTAAAACTAGAAATATGAAGTTAACTCTGAGGTCCTATTGTAATTATGCAAAGTATGGGCCATTAATGGTGGTTTAGAATCTCGATGGCACCCATTGACTAAAACAATTGGCTGTAGATGGTTTATTTATCTGCAAGCCTTCTTGTGTACCTGGGGGCCAGCCTGTGGGTAATGAAGAATGAGGTCTTACAGTGACATGTGACCATGTCACCTGATACTGGAATCCATCTTAAACCTGGTGCTTTTCCATTTAGAAGGACTGGTGGGAACCCAGAAAGACAAAGGACTCCCGCCTTGGGCCAAAGCTATAAAAGGGGGTGGAACAGAAAAAAGGGGGCTGCAGTCATGAGAAATCCCCTAGTTATCACCTAAGCTGGAACTAACAAGAACTGTACCAGGGAAAGGATTGGGCCCAGACTAAGAAAGAGTCTAGTCTGTGAAAGGAGCTTATTGGAACATCTCTGAGGGTGAGATTTATCTGTGTTCAATTTCTTAATGTATTAGGCTTAGACTTGTGTGTTTTTGCTTTATTTTACTTGGTAACATACTTTGTTCTGTCTGTTATTACTTGGAACCACTTAAATCCTACTTTTTATACTTAATAAAATCACTTTTGTTTATTGATAAACCCAGAGTAAGTGATTAATACCTGGGGGAGCAAACAGCTGTGCATCTCTCTCTATCAGTGTTATAGAGGGTGAACAATTTATGAGTTTACCCCAGATAAGCTTTATACAGAGGAAAACGGATTTATTTGAGGTTTGGATCCCATTGGGAGCTGGGTGTCTGGGTGCTGGAATCTGGAGCACTTGCTAAACTGTTTTCAGTTAAGTCTGCAGCTTTGAGGGAGTGGTTCAGACCCTGGGTCTGTGTTGCAGCAGGCTTGTGTGTCTGGCTCAACAAAGCAGGGTTCTGGAGATCCAAACTAGCAGAGAAAATGGGCTCAGAGGTAGTCTCAGCACATCAGGTAACAGTCCCAAGGGGGTCTCTGCAACCAAACCTGTCACAGTGGGTTAAAATCTTAACCTCAGAATTACAAAATGTAGCTTTTGGCCTAAAATTATTTGTGTTCTTTTTAAAATGAACAAAAATACAAGTGTAACCAATCTTTTTAAAATGGAGAAAGGAATGGAGGGAAAGAGCTATAAAGGATCATCCCCTTTCAACACTGCCACATAAATTCGTACAAGTGATGGAGTTTAGGATATTGCTGAAATCACCCTTTCAATTGACAACACTACCTAAATGATTAATACCAGTAATTTTTGCTGGGGTACATTTTTCACCATCCTTGATCACCACGAAAGAGCTGCAAGTGCTCAACTTACCAACTGTATTACAGTTCAATATGTAAGCTCTAAATACAAATAAATATATTTTCTGTTACATCATAAATGCGGTCTGGAAAGAATATATACACAGCACTAAGCTCCTGGGCACAATGGAGAATGCAGGAAGGTAAACATCAAATGAAGGTTTATCCTTACTTGTGAGGAATTATTCCCAGCAAGAAACTGATGAAGGGACTTTTCCATCCAGAACTAGCAGGGTTACTTAGCAAGTGGAAGGACAATTTCCACTTCCTGTTAGGAGCAGTCCCACTGAAGCCTTGAAGCCAAGGTTTTGGCTAGAGGCTGAAACTTTCAAAAACAACATTAGCCCCTAACTTGAGAGGGGGAAAAAAGCTAAGAGTTTAAGTTCCAGCTGAGTAGAACAATAGTGACAAATAAAACAAAGGTTTCAGAGTAGCAGCCGTGTTAGTCTGTAGCCACAAAAAGAAAAGGAGTACTTGTGGCACCTTAGAGACTAACAAATTTATTTGAGCATAAGCTTTCCTGAGCTACAGCTCACTTCATAAAACAAAGAGGAAATATTAAAATCAGAAGAAAAGAGGTGTTAAAGGACAGAGAACAGTAACGACTCAATGCATTGGGTAATCTAGATAGCCAGGCACTGATGTAACAGGGACAAACCTGTTTAACTTTTAAAATCAAATTAAATTAGATTCATTAATGCTGATACAACCATCCTTTTTAAAAAGAATTTTACAAATTGGAAAGTTAAGCGGGGTTATCTTTGCAACAAAAGGGGCTTGTCAAATAACACTTGCTGAGTAAAAGATCCAAACAATTTAGAGAGTATATAAACTTGCTACAAGCTACTTAGTGGCATGTACTGCCCTCAGTCTGAGAACACACAAACCACTGTTGTCTGTGAGCAAATGGATGGTTGTGTATATATGATCCTTTGGAAAGGTTTCCTTACCCCATGTCTATAACACTCAGACATATATAGGTATTACCCATCAAATACACACCTCGGAACATTTGATGGATTGTACCTTGCTCACCCTTTCTGAAGTTATTGAAAACAGTACAATGCACAAGCACCATTTTCTTCATGCATCATTTTCAAACATCCAGAATTTTTTTATTTTTGTTTCTTTGCGCAAGACGAAGCATTTATTCCTGATTGGCACTCAGGTACCACAGCAATGGATATGTTAAGTAACCTTATAGACATAGGTGCTGGAAGTAGGGGTGCAGGGAGTGCTGCAGCACCACCTGGCTTGAAGTGGTTTCCATTACAGACAGGGTTTATAGTTTGATTTAATGGCTTTCAGCACCCCAACTATAAAAATTGTTCCAGAACCCCTGTTTATAGATCCATAGGAGGTTTACGTGTATACCAAGCTTGATATCCAAGTCATTTCAGAGTTATCCAATAGAAAAACAATACAAAACAAAAAAAATCTGATAATTTTCTTAATTATGGATTCCATGCCCAATAAAATGTTGAAAACTCCAAAGACGACCAGACGTGTTTTCTAACACACACACACACAGAGTTGATTCTGACCAACAGGCAAAAATTAGTAACAAATCTGAGGGCAATGATTGATTTCATGATTCTAAGGAAAGGAAGGAGTGAAAACGGCAGAATAAGGACAACGGACTTCAAAAAAGCAGACTTTAACAAACTCAGAGAATTGGCAGATAAGGTCCCATGGGAAGAAAATCTAAGGGAAAAAGAAGTTCAGGATACAATATTAAAGGCGTAACTGCAAACCATCCAGATGCAAAGCAAAGATAAGAAGAATAGTAAGAGGGAATATGATTGCATCAGGAGCTCTTTAATGACCTGAGAATAAAAAAAGGAATCCAACAAAAAGTGGAAGCCTGGACAAATTACTAAGGAGGAGTACAAAAAATAGCACAAGCATGTAGGAATAAAACCAGAAAGGCTAAAGTACAAAATGAGATACACCTGGCAAGGGACATAAAAGGAAATAAGAAGAGGTCTTAAAATACATTAGGAGCAAGAGAAAGATGAAGGGAAGTATAGGTCCTTGACTTTGCGGGGAAAGAGAGCTAATAACCGATGGCATAAAGAAATCTGAGGTGTTCAATGCCTATTTTGCTTCACTCTTCACTAAAAAGGTTAGTGGTGACCAGATACTCAACACAAATATTCTTAACAATAACAAAAAAATAAGGAAAGAACCGGTTAAAGGATATTTAGATAAGTTAGTTGTATTTGAGTTGTCAGGGCCTCATGAAATTCATTGTAGATTACTTAAGGCACTAGCTGCAGCAATATTAGAACCATTCACAATTATCTTTGAGAATTCCTGGAGGACAGATGAGGTCAAAAAAGACTGAAGAAGGCAAACACTGTTCCTGTTCTTAAAAAGAGGTGAGGCCAAAGAAGGGTGCGCTGTAGCAGGGACAAAAGACAACACCAGGAATGGTTTGCTGCTGCTGGAGATCCTGGTGGATGCTGGGAGAGTCCTTAAAGAGAAATAGTCAATCAGAATGGGTAGAAGAGTCCTATGAGTCAGTGCTCTTCAAAGTGCAGGAGGTGAGCCACGTAGGCTGGAAGTATAAAAAGATTATCTGGAAAAGAGTGAGGTTTTTTGGTTTGGTTATGGGGCAGACTGTCAAACTTTTTAGGGATCCCTAATTAGGAACCCATAGAAGAGGGTGCGTTCTCCCTATATTTCCCCCTAGTGAGGTGACCCCTCATATGAAGGTGAAGAAGAAGGGACTGTTGTGCACCTGACATGGGTCTGGGACAGAAGACTGTCTATTGGACTTTAACTACCCAAGAAGAGGTGGATTCTTGGGGCTTAGCCAGAGCCAGTGAACTGACCTAGAGATTATCCTCTAGTAAGGCTGAGAGCACTGCAGGGAAAAGGCTGTCGTTTCAACAATAGAGTGCCCAGAGCCAGGCAGCTGTGATGAACTGGGCCAATCATTTGCTGAACCTTGCTGGGCTGGCGAGAGAACCGCGGGCTCTCAAGCCCAAATGACAATATTTTCAGAAAACTACTGTGATTGGTCTTGAATGCAAAAAGACTGTGTGATTGGACCTTGGCATGAAACTGCTACACAATGCTCTAATATGCTGTGACACTGCTTTATTGACACAAGCATCCTGCTCAGTCATGCAGGCCATTGTTTGAATCCCAGTTATAGCATGAAGCACACACTTTCATCTCAGTGGGAGCCACCCTGCTAAGTCACTTAGCACAGCTTTGAAAGCTTACCCCAAAGAGTCAGAGCAAAGGACACCTCTGTCTACCATTTTTGTTTGTAGAGTGGAGACCTCTGAAGGCCTTCAATTAAGCCTGGAGCCCTGTGGCACTAAATGCTGTACAAGCACATGGCGAAATACAATCCATGCCCCCAAAGAACTTAATTCCTTTATCCATCCTTTGTTTTTAGACTCATTCCTGACCAACCATTCCATCCTTATTCCACTCAGCCCATACCAGCAAGATAGTGACCTCCCTCTCTCTCTCTCTCTCTCTCTCTCTCACACACACACACACACACACAAAGTGAAAAATAAAACATTCCTGAGATGGCACCTTAGTAAATCTGAAATTGCTTCAATTTTATATAAAGAACAAAACAAAAACAAGCAAACAAACCCCCCCAAACAAAATATTTCATTCAACTGAAACAATTTTGGACTTTTTTATTTTATCAAAGTTTTTTTTTATTTCATTTTGGATTGACCCAAAACAATCTGGCCCTCCCCCTTTTTTCAATTCAGTCATCAAATTCACTCAGTTATTCGCACAGCTCTAGATTTATTGTGGAATAATGGCTGGGCTTTCCTGCTGTTTCATTCCTGAAACGGACTATTCTAGACTCCCACCTTATGTACTATACGCAAGACTTCTTTGGCTCCCAAGAATAGCTTTCTATTAAAGGAAAACTGCATAATGAGTATCAATAGACAGCAAGTTAGTACTGTAAATGTGGTAAGAGTGGGAGTAATTAGAAATGGCAACATTAGCAAGTCTGCAGGAAATTTTGTGCACCATTTGCCAAGATAAAGCAGCAACAATGATAACATGGGATCTTTGTGTTTCTCTTGAATGGTCATTGAAGGATAAAAGCAAGGTAAATGTATAAAATGCGGGCTAGACAGGACAAAATTGCAATTTTTGAATTGCATGCTACTAGAGGATAAATATAAATTTTTTTTCCTTTCCACAATGGTACCAATGCCTATTATGTCAGGACTCTGCTATAATATTGTAATCCTTACAGCACATTCTGGAATAGTTACTATGTAGTATGTGAGGTTATTGCCATAATATTACAACAAACACAGAGTAACACAGCCACATAGTAATGCACGACACCTAATAACTTAACTGCTTTGGTGCTTACACAATCATTTTTCAAGATGGATATTTGCCATTTAGGCCACGGTAAATATGATATATTTATGTTGAAAAAGAGCCTAAAATACTTGTCTACATAGTGAATTAGTGAACAGCTAGCAAGAGTGTGAATCTACAGAGTACTAGCTTACGCTTACTGACTTGCTCTGTGAACACTGTTATGGTGCAATAAAAGTCTCTGAGTGCAGCTTAATGTCAAACTGCACACTGGGAGTTTTACTGCACAGCAGCCATGTCCACAAGGCAAATTAGTAGGCAGCAGGCTGGTGTGCTGAAGATTCACAGCCTGGCTTGTTGCACACTTGCCATATAGTCAAGCAGTAAAAGAAATCTAAATTGTTCTGAGAGCTCTGCATTTGAGTCAGCTACCAAATTTGTCACTGAATGATGTACTGCATTGCCCAGTGGATACAGAAAGTGACCGGGCGGAAGTCTGTGAGTAGCACTATCAAGTAAACTTACTTAGTTTGGTCAGGTAATGTATCAAGAGTGAATGAAGGTGATGCACAGTATGGTGTGGTGGATGCAGAAGGTAACCATTGTGAGAGGGAGAGTGAGAAGTCAAAGCGGGCAGATTGCATCAGAAAGGAACCATATAAGAGACTGACTTTCAAAAACTTTTTGCCCTTCTTTGCATGTGCAATTGCATGTCTAAGCTACACTTGTGATTACAAAAAAGAAAATGAGCTTTATGAACACACTCATGGCCAACCTGTTTTGTAACAGTTCATCTGTGTGTACAAACACCTGATAATCATGGTAGATGCATCCATAAATTAGTAGTTTATTAGTAGTTTAATTGCACATCTAACTTTTAAAAAATTAGACTCCAAATGTTTGTCTAAAATCACTTTTTTAATGGACTAGGTTCTGTTAGCATAAACGAGGGCCAAGGAAAGGGTGCAGTGAGAAACAAAGATTGCAACCTCTGCTCTCTTGGGGGCTCATAGAAAGACAGCATGGACCAAAAAGTGGATGGTGCTAGCCAGGCAGAAGACATGAGCAGGGCACCCTACCCACTTCTTAAGTGATAATATCCCCCTGTGTCCAAGGATACACTGAATCTGTGCATTCCCATTGTTCCCACAGCTGGCAATGCTCCTATGGAGTGGCCCTTGCAAAAACTGAGAGCTGTCCTCCCCTAACATAACCTGGGAGGGAGGGCTATGGTGGAAACACTGCCTGTCATGTTTGGAGCATATTCTCCCAGAAAACATCCTCAAGTACCCCATGGAGCTGGCTTGTCCAGGAGTGGGGGGTGCACCACCACTGTAGCATAAACTCTACCCACTCCTGGCTCCGGCTCTTCACGGGCACTGCCTAGACATTCACTGCAGCCATCACAGATGCCTCAAAACTGCTTTTCAAAAGCTCCATGAGAGAACTTTCTTGCTGAGTAAGAAGAGCTGAATGTTCATTTTGGTCACCATCTTGAGAGTAGGCTTAGGAAAAAGTGTTGGCTCTCAGAGTTTATGGGAGTTTCCAAGGGGGTTATGGGAGTCTAACTACTTTCCCCACAACTCCCTGTGCTCCCTGACAGCTCTTTGAAATCTCACAGAAGAAGCCACTGCTTAAGGAAGCTGTGCCAAGAACTGCAGGATAGGTAACCCAGAGGACAGTGAAACTGCAATGGCTTAATAAAACACGAGTGGAAGCGGGGAAAAAACTTAGACCCAAACAGTATGTCTAGTGTGAACACACTGTTCTTATATCACCACTATCCCATCAGCTCAATTACCAAACAGTTCGGTTCACTAATTTAGACACACCTGTCACAGTTCAGGGTGACTGCACCTGTACTCCTCCTCTGTGGTTTCAGGCTTCTGGCTCCCCAGTTGTCACCTCTCTTGGGCAAAGATTTGCATCTCTCTCTCTTGACCGGGGTACTTCTATGCTGCACAGTTGCCTACACCGTGAATTCCCCAGCAAGACAGACTGCATCAGCCTGGCCTGTTTTGTCTTCTCCTCAGAGGCTATAAACAGCATAATTAGGTTTTTCTGTGGTCACAAGTTCATAACAGCTGTTACCTCTGAACAAAGCATCCCTATGAATCTGTGAGTCACTCTTTAATCCAGTTTGGGACCTCTAATCTTGTTCTCATTTAACAGGTGATCAGTAGACAATGGGTTTCTCCTCAAGACACAACTTCAAAAGGCTGGATTCCAGAGGTGAAAAGTTACCTTTCAATCATAACTTTGTCTAGCATATTGTTTCAAAATGTCCTCTGAATAGGGTTACCAAATGCCTGGGTTTTCCCAAACATTGCCTCTTTTTTGAGCCTCTGTCCTCTGTCTGGGCAGATTTTTCAAACAACAGGAAACGTCAGGGATTTTTTCAGAGCAGACGCTGCAACACAGAAAGAGCCCCGATTGGTCCCTCCCCTGCATTGGCAGCTCATTGCTCCATTCCCCTGCAGCCACAGTTCCCAGATTCTACCCTGCCAGGCCCTAGCTCCCAATCCTGGAGCCACCGTGCCACCATGACAGGAAGCAACACTCCCCACCCTCCAGTGAGTACCCCTGCTACAGGTACCCCCCTCCAACTTCCCCAGCTGTATCCTCCCTCCGGCTCCCACTTCCCCCTACAGTGTCCTCTTTTTAGGAGCGTGAAATATGGTAACCCTACCTCTGAAGCTCGTAACACTTCCCAGTCTTTACATTAGCCATGTCTCCTCCCTAGAGACATTCCATACACTCCCACAATAATACATACACATTTGCATTTTTAATACAATGAACTCCTAAAATATAGAATCTTAATTCAATGAGGTTCAACTGAATTCAATAAGGTTTGTCCAAGATATTGCATGAAATTGCCATATCTCTCACAACAGCCTAAAAATCTTATTCTGGAAGTTAGACACCTCCTTCAAAGTGTTTTGCTCCCTTAACTCCTACTGACTTCAACAGTGGAGAGTTCAGTACCTCCCAGAATTGGGGGCTGCCCAAAAAGAACTGTTCTCCAGCCAAGCTGTTTTGCTTTCAGCCTTTCTGAATGTACATACTGCAGTGGAACACGGCTCAAGAGCCAAACAAATCCTCCAAGGAAGGAGAGATATTTTAATAATTCTCCTTAGAGATTTAATTTCTTTCTACACATTTATGAGTCTCTGGACAGCCTAAAGCTTTTCACATGATTTAAGACATTTTAATATACTCATCACCATCCTGGCTTATGCAACTTCTCTGAAGCTATGAAACTTATCTGTACATTTCTAAAATACACTGGAAGCTAAAAACTTATTATTGGATTATATCAAACTGTTTTCCATTAATAAGAAATTGTTGCTTTCAAGTCTGCTTTTCACTAGACCAGTAAATATCTTTAGATCTTAGCTATGTTATTCCGTTTTCTAGACAATTTCAATTTTTGACTCCCTTCACAAATATTTAACTTTTTCAGTCATGGTGAATGCTCTGTAACTTGAAGTCTTTAAACCATGATTTGAGGATTTCAGTAACTCAGCCAGAGGTTAGGGGTCTAATTCAGTGCTGAGCTGCCAAAATCTTAACAACCGGTTCCCTATAAAAAGTTCTGATGTAAGGGATGTGCCCCAGTATGTATTTTTTGTACCAACAGGGTTACCATACATCCGTATTTTCATAGGAGGAATTTTTACAATTTAAAAATTCCTCCCGGACGGCGATTTAAGAACCAAAAAGCCTGACCTGTCTGGGAAAATACGGGTGTGTGTTAACCCTGCCTAAAGTTCTTTTTCAAAAAGATGGGCCTGAACTAGAAATGAGCTCCATTTCACATGTGTGGGTCCCCGCTGCTCCCTGGGGGTGTGCTAAGGTGACCAGATGTCCTGATTTAATAGGGACAGTCCCGATTTTGGGGTCTTTTTCTTATATAGGCTCCTATTATCCCCCACCCTCTGTCCTGATTTTTCACACTTGCTGTCTGGTCACCTTAGGGTGTGCACATGTGTGGTCCCAGCTGCTCCCTGCCCCCCTCATTGAAGCAGGTGTGCAGGGTTACTGCCCTGGGAACTGCAAGGCACCAGTGGACTTGGGGCCAGCTGCAGACAGGGGCGTGGGGCAGGGCTAGCTGGAGGCAGGGGGTGCAGGGCTGGCTGCGAGCAGGGCAGGGGGTGCGGAGCTGGCTGGAGACAGGAGGGTGTGGGGCTGGCTGGAGACAGGACAGGGGTGCGGCAAGGGTTGGCTGGAGACAGGGCAGGGGGTGCGGCAGGGGCTGGTGCGGGCAGGGCAGGGGGTGCGGCGGGGGCTGGCTGCAAGCAGGGCGTGCGGGGGTGGCTGGAGACAGGGGCAGGCTGCGGGCAGGGGCTGGTGCAGGCAGGGGGTGCGGGGGTGGCTTGAGACAGGGGCTGGCTGTGGGCAGGGGCTGGTGCAGGCAGGGGATGCGGGGGTGGCGGGAGACAGGGGCTGGTGCAGGCAGGGGGTGGGGGTGGCTGGAGACAGGGGCTGGCTACGGGCAGGGGGTGTGGCAGGGGCTGGTGCAGGCACAGGGTGCGGGGGGGCTGGAGACAGGGGCTGGCTGCAGGCAGGGGGTGCGGGGGGGCTGGAGACAGGGGCTGGCTGCGGGCAGGGGGTGCGGGGGGGCTGGAGACAGGGGCTGGCTGCGGGCAGGGGGTGCGGCAGGGGCTGGTGCAGGCAGGAGGTGTGGGGGGACTGGAGATAGGGGCTGGCTGCGGGCAGGGGGTGTGGGGGTGGCTGGAGGCAGGGGCTGGCTGTGGGCAGGGGGTGCGGGGGTGGCTGGAGGCAGGGCAGGGGGTGTGGCAGGGGCTGGTGCAGGCAGCGGGTGCGGGGGGGCTGGAGACAGGGGCTGGCTGTGGGCAGGGGGTGCGGCAGGGGCTGGTGCAGGCAGAAGGTGTGGGGGGACTGGAGATAGGGGCTGGCTGCGGGCAGGGGGTGCGGGGGTGGCTGGAGGCAGGGAAGGAGGTGCGGGGGTGGCTGGGGGCAGGGGCTGGCTGCAGGCAGGGGGTGCGGGGGTGGCTGGAGACAGGGGCTGGCTGTGGGCAGGGGGTGTGGCAGGGGCTGGTGCAGGCAGGGGGTGCGGGGGGGCTGGAGACAGGGGCTGGCTGTGGGCAGGGGGTGTGGCAGGGGCTGGTGCAGGCGGGGGTGCGGGGGTGGCTGGAGACAGGGGCTGGTGCAGGCAGGGGGTGCGGGGGGGCTGGAGACAGGGGACAGGCTGCGGGCAGGGGGTGTGGCAGGGGCTGGTGCAGGCGGGGGTGCGGGGGTGGCTGGAGACAGGGGCTGGTGCAGGCAGGGGGTGCGGGGGGGCTGGAGACAGGGGCTGGTGCAGGCAGGGGGTGCGGGGGGGCTGGAGACAGGGGACAGGCTGCGGGCAGGGGGTGTGGCAGGGGCTGGTGCAGGCGGGGGTGCGGGGGTGGCTGGAGACAGGGGCTGGCTGCGGGCAGGGTGGTGGGTGCTCATGGGGAGAGCGGCTCAGAGCAGCCAGAGCAGCAGGACGCAGCCCAGGCCCAGCAGAGCAGCCGGGGTCCCACCAGGCAGCAGCGGGAGCCCCAGGGCCAAGGGAGCAGCAGCAGCAACAGGGCTCATGCCCAGGGCCAGGCTCCAGCCCACATGGCTCCCGCAGCGCAGCGCCCCCGGCGGCTGGAGGAGGAATTACATCACTTCCTGGCCAGAGCCCATCAAAGCCTCAGCGCCCCCTGTAGGGAAGCAGGTTAACAACCGGTTCTAAAACTGCTTCAAAATTTAACAATCGGTTCATGCGAACCGGCTCCAGCTCACCACTGGGTCTATTACAGTTGTGGGTGGGTGAGGTTCTGTGGCCTGCAATTTGCAGGAGGTCAGACTAGATGATCGCAATGGTTCCTTCTGACCTTAAAGCTCAGTAGTATTTAGCACATTGCTGTATGTTATTTGTAAGCGTACTAAGAACAGCTCTAAAGGATCCTGATTCTTGGACAGTTGCTTAGACATGGCTGACATCTGTAATTCATTGCCTGGTTTTACTTTAAAAAATGCATATTATGAATTACACCTGAGAAATTAAAAACAATAACAGATAAGTTTTTCTGAAAAGTCAACTTCTGGTGCATAATTAGTCATAGATTTAGGAATCACCCAAAACCTACCCACCAAAACCCAACTTAAAGAAGAGCAAGATGGGATTCAGGGAAGGGATAGGTGCCTCAAAACTTTCACACAATAGGGTATGAACACATGTCACTAGGAATGAGTAATAAATATATATACAAAAACCCTAAAGGACCAAATTCCATTCTTGCTTCTACCCTATGAAATTTAGCTGATTGCAGTTGAGTTGCATGGGGTGTTAAAGATTTGGCCCAAGACCTCTCCAACCCAATTTTCTTGCCAATATATTTTTATCATGTACTTTCAGTGAAGAATGAACACACACATATAAAAATCTATACAATTCATTTCTTAAAACAGAATTGTTCATAACAACTACATAAACACCATGTTATCCTTGCAAAAAATACAAGTTGAGAATGAGGAGATTGAATGCAGTACAGGGCAAATGGTGCCCTGGGCGAATGGGGTGGCGGGGGCACCTCCCTGTACAGGGACCTCTCCCCTGCAGCTGGGGAGCAATGGGGGCAGGAAGTGTGTGTTTGGGGGGGGGACGGGACAGAGGAGTGCAGAGCTTCCTGCAGCTAGGGAAGGTTCCCAGAGGTGGGTCTGACCCAGCCCCAGAAATGGCCCATGCTGGTGAAGAGGAAAAGTCCCATCCCTCCCTAGCCTGGCAGGGACTAGCAGCTGGAACCTGGCACATGGTAGGAGTCCCAGCTCCAGGTACAGCACTTGGGGGGAAAAAAGAAGTTGGACTGGCTGTGTGTGTGCCCGGGTTGACCATGGCACCCCCTGACCCCAGTGACCTGGACAGTTGCCCATGTTGCCCACCCAAAGGGCTGGCCCTGTTCACAAGAAAACCTTTTCTTAACTCTCATCCCTATTGTAAATTCCAACAGACACACCACCTGCTCACCTTCAACCCACTCTGACCCTAGCGTAACCTGCTATAAAATGAATATTCTGGTAATTAATGAAGCACTAATTTCAAGCACTAACTCAGTTTGCGATATTATAGCAGCACTGCATTATTTGCATCAATTTTGTCTCATTGTCTTGTGCTAGCCATCTGCTTCCTGTATCCATCTGTTGTGTCTTGTCTTCTACTTTAGATTGTAAGCTCCGCGGGCCTGGGACTGTCTTTTTGTTCTGTGTTTGTACAGCATCTAGCACAGTGGGGCCCTGATCTATGATTGGGCCCAGAGGCACTACCATAGCACATGTAAACAATTACAATTGCTCAGAACACTTTAATCAAAACAGTTTTCCGTGGGAAAAGTCTGTTTTTGATTAAACAAATTTTTCATTGCATCATATCAATTTTGATTAAATTTGCCACCACAATTTCACTTCTGTAAAGTTTAGAAATTTTGTTTTGAAATTTTTTGTAATTTTAATTTTACATTTCATGTCATGCCAGTAGTAGTAGTACATGACGACAGGTCATTATGACATAATATAATAGTTAAATGTTCTATTAATTGATTTTATTTAAAAATCATTAAGGGCAGCTGCTACTTAGAACTGATTGAAACATATTTGCTAAATCAAAGTGTCTCCTTTTGTATTGTAATAAAACAGTCTGACATTTTGAGCTAAAAAATCTAGATAAGCACGGTGTAAAAAGAAGTAGAGTAGTAGAGCTGTTTTCATTGTGCTTGTGTTACCCTGGAATAATTTTTTCTAGGATATTGAAAACAGCTGCTCTTACGCTTAGTACACTGAGTGCTTATTTTCTACATCAAAGTATCAAACTGTCTCTTTACAACACAAACAGGAAATACAGTTTGAGCTAGAAAATAAAATGTTTCAATTAGTACTAAGTAGCAACTGCCCTTAATGACTTTTTAAAAAATATAAAAATTAAAGCAGAATATTTTGGCTATTATATTATTATAACGTATGAGATGAAATAGTGTAAAAATTTAAAAATGGAAAAAATTAAAACATTTAATTTTGGAACAATTTTTTTTTCTGAAAATAAGTTTTTAAAATGGATTTTTTTTTTTCAGAATTTCCAGTTTGTGGGAAATTTTAAAAATGTGATTTCCTTCCTAGCTGGAATGAAAGTAACTTTCAAAATGTCAAAATTTCCTGTAAAAAGAAAAGGAGTACTTGTGGCACCTTAGAGACTAACAAATTTATTTGAGTATTGTTAGTTTCTAAGGTGCCACAAGTACTCCTTTTCTTTTTGCGGATACAGACTAACATGGCTGCTACTCTGAAACCTGAAAATTTCCTGTGAAACAGAAACCCCAGGTTTCAACCAGCTCGCTAAATAACATAGTTGTTAACAAGATGAAAGAACAAATAAAATTTAAGGTGAAGTGTGACGGGGTGGACTAGGCCCAGAGGCCCCCTGCTGGGGCCAAAACAGACCAGAGAGGGCAAAACCATTGGCTCCAGGGAGGAAGCCCCGGGGGTACGGCCCAATACCAGGGCTGGGACTATTAAAAGACCACAGACACACCCGACTAGAAGGGGCACTCACAAAAGATGAATCCACACTGTTACAGTAAGTAATTTCTTATTTTCCTGATCTGAGACTGTCACAGGATGGGCTCTTCCAATTGCACATTCCATCCTCCCAGCTTCTTCTTTCAGGAACTAACAGTCCCAGTATGAGTTCTTCCTTTTAGAGTAAAAACACAATCTCAAAATAGAGAGAGACTTTCTCATTCTGAGTTTCTAATTTATAACCTCATCTTCTTCAGTTTGGCCTTTGGCTTCCTCTTCTTAAATAGGAAAATAGAGCAGCTGGGATCAGTTGCAGGAGTCACTCCACATGCCTTGATCTCCAGACCTGTAACTCTTTTCCAGCCTGGTCCTTGAATCCATATAAGGCAGAGTTTTGGAGTTGGACTTTTATCAGGTGGTCCCAGCCCATTATCCACAATCCTCTCCTGAGCTGGATGGAGAATCTACTTGGCCACAGCATTCCATTACTCAAATCTTCCAAATCTTTCAAAATATTACTTATGGCCCACACTTTCAAAAGTGGCCACTGATTTGGATGACCTGTGCCTTGCTTTTGGCCCTAGGCATTGCCCTTCCACAACCACAGTTGAAGTTAATGGGAGAAACTGATACTTGGCACTTCTGAAAAAATTCAGGTCCAAGGGTGTCCCAAGTTGGATACCCAAAAATGGAGGCACTCCCCCACTTCTGAAAAACTTGACGCGACTTGGCCAAGGTTGCCCAAGAATATTGTGTCAGAACCAGGAAGAGAATCCAGATTTGCACCCTCCCACTTCTCCACTTTAGCCACAGCAACACCCTTGCCTTGAACAAAACAGTATTTATGCATAAATTGGACTTTCTGTATGCATTCTATACCATTTCCAAAGTAAGCCACCACTAAAAACTGGCAGTAACTTGTTCAGGAATCTGATAATACCATTAAGGATAAATTCTGTTTTCTTGTTGTAAGAGTTTCTTCCAATATTAAAATTTATCTCTTGTAAAAAATTAGCCTTCATAGAGTCAAAATATTTATAACCCTGATGTCATGTGTTCTTCTTTTATGAAATTAATGTAAATAACACATGGCGGGCAAAGGGTTTTGGCATGCAATCTACAAAATTTCAGAGATTAATTATTTGTATGTGCAAAAGGTACTAGATTCAATTTTCTGTTATCCCTCAATAACATATTTCCACTGTGCTAAAATATATATAATTAAATGCCTAAAATAAATTAGATGTTAAAGCAAATGTCACGGTCCTCTCCATGGGACAGCGTTTGTGTTAACAGAGCCCCAGATAACTGGCCCTAAAACTTCATCAATTTACAAATTAAGAGCATTCTAATTCATAAAATTAGCTGAAATATGCATAGTGTAGTGACTGGGGAGAAATAAGTCGTACACAGGAATCAGTATCAAACATTCCACTTCAACATTTACTGCAGATGTTGCAACAAAGATCAAAGGAAATTTCCTAAGATACATTTGCTTGGTCTCTACTACAATTCTGAGCTGTGTTTGAAAACCAGACTGAAACATGGTTTCAGCTATGGCTTCCCTTAAACTGTTTCTATACATAGTTTGGCCTGTTATATTGGTGAAGCCAACATGGCTGAAAAACATTCTAATGTATTAGTTGGAATGCTACTCACACACGGTATTTTTCCTAGCCTTGCACAATTCCTTCTGTTTTCGGTAAATCTCATAGTCAGTTACTTTTTAACTTTACAAATTCATTTTTTGTATTTTTCTTTCTTTGCACTCTCCTTTTTGAGTCAACATCTTAGTTAAGATGTAAAACTCCTGAGCATTTTTGCAAGGATCACCATCTTACTATTGCATGAAATGTTTTTGATATTTAACTGAACTGAGGGAGTGTTTGCCAGAAATAAAGCACTTAAAATCAGTGAAGAAGCAATATATTTTAAGAAAATGAACTGGTTTAAGATAAACTTAAGCTTTTTATGGACTAAATCCTGGGCCTACAAGTGTTTGCCAGGATCTGCAGCTTGCATCGGTTTCTTCACGTCATCAAGTTGGCTCCACCCCTTTGAGGTAGCCATACTTCATTCAGGACCTCCCAATTTCTCCAGCATTCCAGGAGTCACAGACTCCACTCAACCTGAATGCAATAAACAATGCCAGGAAAGGAACTGAACATACAGAGTAGCTTGACTGTCAGCCAGAAGAATCCTTAAAATGCCTGTGAGGTTCTAGAATGGCATCTAAGAAATGTGTAAATTTTTTAACAGTGAGAGTAATTAACCATTGGAACAAGGGTGATGGTGGATTCTCCATCACTGACAATTTTTAAATCAAGATTGGATGTTTTTCTAGAGCAGTGGTTCTCAACCCATGGCCCAATCAGCACACCGCTGCAGCCCATATGACATCCTTAGGGCCACACATGTAGTATATATATTGTGTGTATTGGCCCACATAACACATAGAGAGCTGTATATGTGGCCCACAATGGTAAATAGGTTCAGAACCACTGTTCTAGAAGATATGCTCTAGGAGTTATTTGGGGGAAATTCTGTGGTCTGTGCTATTCAGGAGGTCAGACTAGATGATCACAGTGGTTCCTGTGGGTCTTGAAATCTATGAATGCTAAAATGGATCTCCCAGTTGACAATTCCATTTTGGACCTGTCCAGTGTGTAAGAGGACCAGGTGTTCAAATCCTGTCTCTGCTGAAGTTTTCCAGGATTTTGGGAGTAGTTTAGTGCAATATTTTATACCTTAAAGAACTTGCGTATTTTATTATCAGCTATTTTGCATAACCCTGAATTGAAGGCAAGGTGTATTCGCCCTCCTGGTTCGGTCTTTTCACTACCAGAGCACATCCAGTTTTCTGCAGCACCTTTGTTTGTCTCTGCATGTTTTAACACATTTGCACTCTTCTGTTTTGTAAATGCTTCATGTTTTGCCTGTGTCTTCCTGAGTTTTTTCAAATACCTTCTTTCCAGTCTTCACTTTCTTGAATTCTTGTAAGAGCCTCTTTCTGCTTCTTCACTCAGGCTTCCTGTTTCTGCTTTACAGCATCACATTAAGTGTTAGGATATAGATATTCAGGCCTGTCTGCAAAGGCCTATACTTTAAGAATTTAGGTATATGTTTATCATTTAGCTAGTTATAGAGGTATAAAAAAGAGAGAATCAAAATCACTGTCTGACTGTATAAGGCCTTTTCTCACTGTGACAGTCTGAGGCCCTGTTCTTAAGCTAAGGCCTCTGGCTAAGCAGTAGAGGCAGCCACAAGCTGGGAAGCATATGGCCACATCTTTACAATCCAAACTAGTCACATTGAAATAAGGTGCTATTGGGCTGTTAGAAATACAATCCCTGTCCTGATAATGCCGATCACCTCCAGAGAAAGGGAAGTGCCGAGAAGATGTAAAAGGAAACTTAGTTTGATAGCATCCTGTCTGGCAAGAACTCACTTATCAATAGCTGGGATGTGAAATCCTCATTTCTGTGTTGTTCTATCACTGTAGTCCCCATTTCCCTATTGTTTGTCTGTATAATTTCTGTCTGGTTCTGTGATTGTTTCTGTCTGCTGTATAATTAATTTTGCTGAGTGTAAACTAATTAAGGTGGTGGGATATAATTCGTTAAATAATCATGTTACAATATGTTAGGATTGGTTAGTTAAATTTCAGTAAAATGATTGGTTAAGATATAGCTAAGCAGAACTCAAGTTTTACTGTACAGTCTGCAGTCAGTCAGGAAGTTAGATGGGGTGGGATCTGACTTACTACAGAGAATTCTTTCCTGGGTATCTGGCTGGTGAATCTTGCCCATATGCTCAGGGTTTAGCCGATCGCCATATTTGGGGTCAGAAAGGAATTTTCCTTTAGGGCAGATTGGAAGAGGCCATGGAGGTTTTTTACCTTCCTCTGTAGCATGGGGCACTGGTCACTTGCTGGAGGATTCTCTGCTCCTTGAAGTCTTTAAACCACAATTTGAGAACTTCAATAGCTCAGACATAGGTGAGAGGTTTTTCGCAGGAGTGGGTGGGTGAGATTCTGTGGCCTAAGTTGTGCAGGAGGTCGGACTAGGTGATCATAATGGTCCCTTCTGACCTTAGTATCTATGAATCTAGGAAGTAAGGGGGGGGAATGGGAACAGGGAATGGGGGTGGGGAAATTGGAATCATGTTTTGCTAAGGGGGGAAATGGGAACAGGGAATGGGGGTCAGGGCCGCCCAGAGGGGGGGGGGCAGTGGGCCAGTTTGCCCCAGGCCCCGGGCCCCCACAAGAGTTTTCAGGGGCCCTCACGAGAGTTTTCGGCAGCACTTTGGCAGCGGGTCCTTCAGAGCTGCCGAACGCACCCAGAGTGAAGGACTCGCCGCCGCTTCTTCTGCTCCGGGTCTTCGGAGGCAATTCGGCGGCGGGGGGTTCTTCCACTCCATGTCTTTGGTGAAGTGCCCCGAAGACCTGGAGCGGAAGGACCCCCGCCGCCGAAGACCCCAGGCCCCCTGAATCCTGATGGGGGTGGGGAAACTGGAATCATGTTTTGCTAAGGCAGGGAATGGGAACAGGGACACACATAAGGCTCTGTGGTGTCAGAGCTGGGAAGGGGGAACGCTAAGGAAGGAAACTGGAATCATGCTTGCTGGAAGTTCACCCCAATGAACACTGAATTGTTTCCACCTTTGGACTTTGGGTATTGTTGCTCTCTGTTCATGCAAGAAGGACCAGGGAAGTAAGTGGGTGAAGGACTAAGCCCCTAACATATGTGCATTCTTTTTTTCACATAATCATATTCTAAATGATGCTTGTATATCTTGGAAGACCACTTTTTTCACTTCCACCTCTACTTTCAAGTGCCCCAGTTCTTCCTGGGTTTTTTTTTTGTTTTTTGGGTTTTTTTGGTAGCATTTAATCCACTTAATGACTAAAGTGCTGTTCTTTCTGGGGATGATTTGGATTTCAATTATACTTGGTTTACATCACAATAACTGTATACACTGCACTGATCCCACTCGCCAAGTAAATGCCTGTGACACACACAGCTTACATACTTTACAATTTTATGTTAGTGCTGGCCACAGTTTTTGCCCTACTTAGTTGTGAATCCCAAACAGAAATAACCTTTGCTCGTTTAAGTAACTCTTGCCCTGCTGCTAAGAACATGAGAGAAAGAATAAAAAACAAAACATGCAAACCTCAGCCTCTCCATTGCAAAAGCACACAGTAAACCATTCCATATAAAGGCATGTGTGACAGATCTGGCAATTTCCTGCAATATCCTTGAGAGACCTTACTGAATTAAGTTTAAGAAACTCTGGGGTCCATTGTATTTTGTGAATGGTTTATTTATTATAGCAGGCCAGGACTGTGTATAACCTCTTGAGAGAGGAGATGTAGACCTAGGGGTTCAAAGACCTCTAGTGAACAACGTGCCAGACATTAAGAATGGATTTTGGAACAAAAAGTGTTAAGTGGTTTTCCTGGGGAATATCTAGGAGGAGGTGAATGCAAATTGCCCACCTCCAGTTATGCAAAAACCCAAGCTATGCCCTGAGGAGTGGGCTGTCTGCTGATCACCTGTTACATGGGTCCAAGGGTCCAAGCTGTATAAAGGAGAGACTGAACTATTCATGGTTGTTCTGTTTCTAAATCTCAGACAATTATGAACTCATAACCACAGGGAAACCATAACTCATAACCAGTAGTGAGTTTTGAAGGACTGACACCTACCAGAGCCCGAGGCTGGAACTGCGGTTTCTCTGTTAAGCATTTTAGCATGAATGTAGATTCTTCTATTGTTTTAATTGTTTTCTCTGTAATGCTCTCACCGTAAGAATAAATGTGCTTGCTTAGAAAGAGCTGTATGGTAACTTGTAACTGGGGCCATTACACTGGACATAGCCTCTGGAGAGAAAGCAAAGTGCAGATGTTGGCCTTTTAGGCAATTTGTCTTGCTGGGAATATCACAGTGTAGGCAGGGAACAGTGCAGCCTGGAAAAACCTCACTCAGGAGAGAGAGAGATGTGTCTCTCTGCCCAAGAGAGCTGATGTCTGGGAGCCAGAAGCCTAGAAGAGGGCACGCCTGGTGGATCACAGAGGGGGAATACAGGTGCAGTTGTTCTGAACTGTGACGGCATGCAACAAACCCACTTAACATTTAAATTACACAAAGCTAGTGATGGAGAAACCTTACAAGGTTTGGAGTTCAATTCAAAAAAAGCACCTCAAAGTTTTAATCCAAAGTATCTGAACTTTTGGGGGAATTGGAAGTGCCTGTGACCTTCTGTCCTGTTCCAGTTTCCGTGCCTGTGACTGACCCTTTCCTGACACCTTCCCATTACCTTTATCTGGTGCTGTCTAATTGGTATGGAGGACCAGAGGCAGTCAGTATTGAAGGGCCCATGTTTGGTCCATCCACCTGCAAACAGTCAGGGCACACCCTGACCGTTGTGAGGAGCAACACATTGCTCCGTCCAAGGACGAGGACCAGATATGAACCCTGGGAACTTGATTAAAGGTGGGAACTTGATTAAAGGACAGTAATCGTGGGAAGCTTCCTTGGCTTGGCCTTAAGGCCTGAGAATTAGGAATGTAGTAGATAGAGGCTGAAAAACAAGAATATTAATCAATGTCATGCATTCCTTTGCGGGGAAAGTAGGTAATGTGCAGGGGGGAGAAATATAATAAAGGAGAAGGTGGAAAGCTGACAGGCAGCAGCCCATTTCAGCTGACCAGCTTGCTTGCTTGAATAAATCTGTGTTCTGTCTCATCATTGAACCGCCACAACTGGCGCCCAAACGTGGGGCCCTCAGCACTCACCTCGCCCGGCAAGGGTTTCAGACGCGTCACTCATCCGCTTCGTGGATCCCGGTGAGTATTTTTCGTTGTGGTAAGTATGGGAAGTTCCCTCTCTGCTTTGCAAGTGCAACATCGCACTGAGCTACAGTATTTGCTGCGTAAGGCTCAGCATGTCTGCCCCACTCGAGAACTCACTCTCCTGTTACAGGAGGTGAGTGCCCAGTGCCCGTGGTACCCTGAAGCCGGAACCCTTAAGCTAGCGGACTGGGAGCGGTTGGGCCAGACATTGCATGAAGAGCCTCGGGCGCCCGTGCAGGCTTTACATGCCTGGCACCTCTGCCGCGATGCGATACAGCGTGTCGCCTCGGACAGGCCCTCCGTCGCGAGGCTGGTGATCTCGCCACGCCCGTCGGCTCCTGCAGTCACCCCCCCTCCTACCGATGCAACACAGTGTGTCGCCTCGGAAGAACCTTCTCTCGCGCCAATAGAGGGACTGCCAATTCCGCCACCGCCGTCGGCTCCTGCAGCCATCCCTCTCCCTGCTTCGCCCCCAGTGCCTTTTTTACCACCGCCTCCCTTACCTTCCCCGCCGGAGCCGGTGTGTGATTACCCTCCCCCCCTAGGACCCCATGCTTCGGGGCCCCCCACGGGGTCGTCTGCATCTGCTCAGAGGCTTTCGCTGGTGCAACAAATGGTTCACGCAGCGAAGACTCGCTCAGATCTTACAGCAGAGGAGCTGGCTGAGCTGGTCTCAGTTTGTCCGGTGACCTGGCAGAATGACGACCAGGGCAACCCGGTGGGAACCTGGGTTTCATTGCCTTACTCGGTGATTAGAGAGGTAAAGAAGGCGATTCGCGAGTTCGGTCTGACTAGCACGTTTGTGCGTGGTCTCATTGAAGGGCTAGGTAGTGGGTACTCCTTGATCCCTGAAGATTGGAAGGCGCTGTTGCGCATGATGTTGTCACCCAGTCAGTATGTTATTTGGGTCAGTGAGTATCGGCAGGAGGCGGACCGTCAGGCCCAGATTCATAGAGCAGCAGGTGTTAATGTTATTTATGAGCAATTGGCAGGGGAGGGACAGTTTGCTACCGTTGAGCACCAGACCCAACTCCCTCAGGTCTTCTTCCCTATCATTTCCACCTGCGCCCAGCATGCTTTCCGGAGGGTCCCGGATTCAGGCAAACCTACAAAAAGCTTTGTCAGTATCCATCAGGGTGCATCAGAGTCCTTTCTGGATTTTACCAACAGATTGCAGGAGGCTATCCTCCGACAGGTGGATAATGCTGTGGCCGCTCAGGAGATTCTGTTAAAATTGGCGGTTGAGAATGCGAATGAGGATTGCCGCCGTGCTCTCCAGACGGCGCAAGTCTCTGGCGTTTTAGAGCTCTCAGACATGCTACGGGCGTGCCAGAACATCGGCACACAAGCCCATAAGGCTGGAGTTTTGGCTGCCGCCCTGAGAAAAACCGGGAGGGAGGGGAAGCGTTGTTACCGCTGTGGTAAGGAGGGTCACTTTCAGCGGGAGTGCCGCTCATCAAAGGCACCCGCTCGGCCCTCAAAGAAGTGCCCCAAGTGTGGGAAGGGCTATCACTGGGCTAATCAGTGTCGTAGCGGGTCGGGAAACCGCGCAGCGGGTACCCCCCGAACCCAGGGCCAAACGGGGGTGTTTCCCACTCAGACAACCGTTCCTCTGCCTTAAAATCCATAGACTCTATGAGGGCGGCGACTGCTGGAAGTGCAGGGCTTGATTTGATCATGCAGGAGGACACTGATTTTCGGCTGCCAGGGGAGGTCTGCGCCATACCTACCCAGGTGACGGGACCTCTCCCTGCCGGCTTTGTGGGTCTCGTTCTCCCTCGCTCTCATGCTGGGAAACAGGGCTTTTTTGTCATCCCCGGAGTCATTGATGCCGATTACACCGGCATTATTAAGGTTCAGGTGTGGACTCATCTTCCACAGTCGCTCCCGCGTGGACGGTCAATTGCACAATTGATTTTAGTCCCCTATCAGGTGCCAGCTGCCGAGGATCGAGCTCGGGGCGGAGGCGGCTTTGGATCAACGTTGTCTCACTCGCCGTCTCACAGCACGTCCTCTCCACTTGTTGCTCTGACAATGTCAGTCCGCCCCTCGAAACCTCAGTTAACACTTCTCTTAAATGATGTTCCCTTCACAGGGCTGGTGGACACTGGAGCTGACGTTACGGTGATTCGTGATCCGGAGTGGCCGGTTAGTTGGCCTACGGTTCCTTCTAAAGAGTTGTGGGGGATCGGGGGTAGTAAACCCGGGCGACAGAGTTTGTCTTGGGTCACAGTCTCTAAACCGGGAGGCCGTGCCCTTGCTACTATCCGCCCTTTTGTGCTCCCTGTCCACCTCAATATTTGGGGCCGTGATTTACTTACAAAGCTGGACACCACCCTCGATATTAATATCTGATGGCTCAAAACCCTCCCTCACCCACCTTACCCTCCGCATTACCCTTGGTATGGCAATCCTTAGAGCCTGTCTGGATTGACCAGTGGCCCCTCCCTCTAGAAAAACTGAAAGCGCTTCATTCGCTTGTGCAGCAGCATTTGCAGGCACAGCGCTTGGAGTGCTCTACTAGTCCCTGGAACACCCCGGTGTTCGTTATTAAGAAAAAATCTGGTGCTTGGCGGCTGTTACATGATTTAAGGGAAATAAATAAACGCATCCAACCTATGGGCCCCTTGCAGTTTGGCTTACCAAATCCAAATTTAATTCCTCAAACCGATCAGCTCTGTGTGTTAGATTTAAAAGATTGTTTTTTCACCATCCCCCTTTGCCCGCAAGATCGCGAAAAATTCGCGTTTACGGTGCCACAATATAATAATCAGCAACCCTCTCAAAGATATCAGTGGAAGGTCTTACCCCAGGGAATGCAAAATAGTCCAACCTTGTGTCAGCTTTTTGTGGATCGGGCCCTCGCCCCTTTTCGTGCCCGGTACCCTACGCTAAACGTCTACCATTATATGGATGACATTTTGCTTAGTGGTCCCCAGGTCACGGAACAACAGATTGAATCTTTGTCTCAAATTCTCGGCCAAAATGGCCTGTTGGTGGCACCAGAAAAAATCCAACGCTCTTATCCCTACCACTACCTCGGCCATAAGGTTTTACAAACCTATGCTGCTCCGGTTCGTCCGGCACTAACTCTACCTCAACCCCTAACCCTTGTTAAATTACAACAGATTTTGGGTCATTTAAATTGGATTCGGCCCTATTTTCGTCTCCCCACCTCAATGCTGCAGCCGTTGTTTGAGCTCCTACGTGGAGCCCGAGCACCGGGTGCAGTTATTGCCATCACTGAAGAGCACATTGCCTGCATTCGACAAATTAATGCAGCATTGAGTCAGCAGTTTGTGGACAGACCCCCTGAGGTCCGTCCCCTACGGTTGATTCTTCTTGCCACCCCTCATACGCCCACTGCGGCTCTGTTTGTACCCCGTACGAATACAGCCGTCTCTATCATAGAGTGGCTGTACCTCTCCTCCACTCCTCCTCGGAATATTTACCCCTATCTAGATGCCCTGTCTGATCTTGTTCGTAAAGCCCGCCACCGTGCAGTGCAACTCACTGGCACTGATTTAGTTGATATTGTGTTCCCCTTGTCCCGTAGTGAATTTGATTCCTTGTGCCACACCTCTTTGGCTTGGCAGGTTGCTCTTTGTGATTATGTGGGAGAAATTTCTTATAACCCCCCAAAAGATCCTCGGTTGGTAATTACCCAAAAGGTGCCTCTAATTGTTCATCGTCTTAGCCACTCTCAACCCATTGTTTCTGCTGTTACTCTTTTTACTGATGGCTCTTCACATCGAGGTGTTGTCACCTATCAATCCGGTGACCCCCCTCGCTGGCATTCTCGTTTTACACTGCCTCAGCGTTCCGCGCAGCGCTCGGAACTGGCTGCTGTTATTTTGGCCTTTCAACTTTTTGCTGATTGTCCCTTTAATTTAATTGTGGACACCCATTATGTTTATCAAGTGATTGATCATTTACCCCTTGCCCTCATTACCCCTCAGGTCGATGCGGACCTCCTTCGTCTATTTTTGTCTTTGCAATATCTTATCTCCACTCGTAATTTTCCTTATTTTGTTGCTCACATTCGCAGTCATACCCCTTTGCCTGGGTCACTCACTGAGGGCAATGCGCGCGCCGATCGCGCGCTACGTGGTCAGGTAAATTCTCTTTTTTCTGACCCCATTGAAAGCCATGCCTTTTTTCATCAGTCTGCCTCAGTTTTGGCCCGGCAGTTTCACATTCCTACTGATCATGCACGTTCCATTGTTCGTTCCTGCCCCCACTGTGCCGCTGCTGCCCCTACCTTTTCTTATGCCGTTAACCCCAGAGGTACCGCAGCGAATCAGCTGTGGCAAATGGATGTCACTCACGTGCCACAATTCCGCCCCTATTCCTTTTTACATGTTTCTGTTGATACTTATTCGGGATTTCTCTGGGCAACCCCGCAGCGTGGGGAAGCCACTGCCAAAGTGATTCACCATTTGCTAGCCTGTTTTTCTGTTATGGGTCGCCCAAGCCAGATTAAAACAGATAATGCCCCAGCCTACTGCTCCACAGCCCTCTCCACCTTTTGTGCCCGATGGGACGTCCGTCTTAAACACGGGATCCCTTATAATTCCACGGGCCAAGCCATTGTTGAACGTGCCAATCGCACGCTCAAAACCTTGCTTGATAAACAATTAAAACAAGGGGAGCTGCGTCTCCGAACCTTAGGAGACATTCAACAACAAATGCATATCCTTTTGTTTACTTTAAATAACTTAACGCTGAACGCAGATCAGCAGACCCCCGCGGATCGGCATTTTCACAAATCTGAGGTACTGGAAAGACCGCGTGTCTTTTACCGTCAGCTGCCTGATCCGCAGTGGCTGGGCCCAGTACCTCTAATCACTTGGGGTCGGGGATATGCTGCGGTGTCTCTCCCTGCAGGACCGTTGTGGGTTCCAGCCCGGTGTGTGCGGCCGGCACTGAAACAGCATGGCATGGCGCCAGGGGCTGCCGAACCCCATACCGGAGTTTCAGCTGACCTTGGAGGAGAACGCGGTGCCTCCCGGGTCAACAACGGCGGGACGGAAACGGAGGAGGCGTAGCGTCCCAAGCCAGCCCGTGACATGGGGAGCAGTAAAAGCATTGGTCGCGGCGGCTCAACGAAGACTGGCAGCAAACCAACAGCCAGAGACTCCTGAGACTTTGTTTGTGGCGATTCTCGCCCAAATCACTGCTAATTCTGTACTGATTGTTTGCTTTTTGTGCCTGCTGTTTCCTGTGGGGGTTGGCTCGGAAGCGCTCCCCCCGTTACGGGCCCGAATGACGTATAACATATGGGAAAGGTTGGCTTCAATAGCAAATGTTACCCACTTTTGTTTGTCTAATTCTGTAGAAGCCGGAGAATTGTTAGGTACATGCCTTATTCCAGTATGTCATCACCCTGAGGAGATAGGGAATGAGACGATGCTCGCTGCTTACGCGAATCTCTCTTCCCAGTACTCTGGCATGGCTAATTGGGGCCCGGCCTACTATACCTTGCCTCACACGGCTATATCCCTCCATACACCGTACCCGGCCGGGGCCACCAATGTCACCTGTGCGCGTGTGGTTAACTGCACTAGTACAAAGGTGCCCTTGGGCTGTCGGCAAATTCCTCAACCCTTTTTAAATTGTTCTCATGCTGTAAATGTTTCATACAATTATGGCCATATTATCCTACCGTTAGGGTGGTTTTTCACCTGTGGCTCGCGCACCTTTAGTTATATTCCTGCAAATTTAAGTGATGGCACCCTTTGCTGTCTTAGTAGAATGACACTTATATTGCCTTTTGCCAGCCAAAAACGCAGTAAAAGAAATACACCCCTTTCCGAAGATTGTGTTGCAGATGTCAATCTTCTCAGCCGCTCTGAGTATACCGCCTTAGCGGCCTCTATTGTTGGGGTCCCCGGGCTTGCCACTTATACAGCCAGAACCCTAAATGCCCTGGCGTGCTTTGCAGCGAAGGCAATTAATACAACATCCAAGGCAATTGCCCTACTTAATGCAGAGCAACACGAATTAAGGGATGCAATTTTAGACAACAGAGCAGCCATTGATTTTCTACTCTTGAAACATCACCTAGGCTGTTCCACGTTTCGGCATATGTGTTGTTTTAATTTGACTGATAATAGTCGTTCCATAGAGACTAGACTGGCCGAACTGGCCAATCTTACGGCACACATACGTCAAGATGTGGGGTTTGAGGGCTTTTGGAATTGGCTTACAGGTTGGCTGCCATCTCTAGGCTGGCTGCGACAATTTTTCGGTTATGCTGTGTTTATAATCATTGGGCTTATTTTTTGCTGCTGCTGTGTACAATGTATTCCCTCTTTGCTAAGGCTTTGTAGAGATACGCCCTGGCAAGCTCCCCGAGTTATGTCCTTGCCTATTTGGGAGTTAAATTGCTCGCAAAAGCAAATTGCCGGCTCCCATGAGAGGGCCGAGTATAATTAAACAAAAAGGGGGAGATGAAGGGCCCATGTTTGGTCCATCCACCTGCAAACAGTCAGGGCACACCCTGACCGTTGTGAGGAGCAACACATTGCTCCGTCCAAGGACGAGGACCAGATATGAACCCTGGGAACTTGATTAAAGGTGGGAACTTGATTAAAGGACAGTAATCGTGGGAAGCTTCCTTGGCTTGGCCTTAAGGCCTGAGAATTAGGAATGTAGTAGATAGAGGCTGAAAAACAAGAATATTAATCAATGTCATGCATTCCTTTGCGGGGAAAGTAGGTAATGTGCAGGGGGGAGAAATATAATAAAGGAGAAGGTGGAAAGCTGACAGGCAGCAGCCCATTTCAGCTGACCAGCTTGCTTGCTTGAATAAATCTGTGTTCTGTCTCATCATTGAACCGCCACACAGTATCTATGGTGGATGCCAGAGCTGGGCAAATAATTCATTCAATAAGTTGGATTGTGAACATAAACCACATGGAATTGTGCTGGGTCCACAACTCCAGAGGCCGATGGATTGAAACTAACCTCTGTTACCAAACTGTAACACTATCCCTTGGGTGTTGTTGGCAATAGGGATCAAACTTGAAACCTGTGGATCTAAACGCATGAGCCTCTACTACCTGAGCTAAAACATTAAAGTCAATTAGCCCAGGCTGATATAGCATGTTCAGCAACCTCTATCTGTGGCTCAGCTACCAGTAGAGAGGGACAGAGAATCACAATGAGTGGGTTACACAAACTTCATTGAATTATTTCACCAGCTCTAGGGGATGACAGGCTTGTTCCCTCCTCTGGTGTTCTGTGGCAGGGATGGGGGAAGGTTGCAGGTCAGGACGAGCCAATCCAGGAGGGTCTTGGTGAGGTAAGAATTCATCCCCCACCAATAGTGCAGAAGGGAAATGCACAGAATTACTCTAAGTTGTGCCCCTAGCTGCCAGATAGATTGAGGAGAGACATGCTGTATAAATCCCTGTGAGCAGTTACTAGGGAAACTCCAGGGTTCACACCCAAGGAAAAACAACAGCCACTACATTGTTGTTGTTTTTTTTTTTTCTGGAAGAGCATGCAAAATGGCATTGCTGACATTTCTGTGCACTTCAGTCAGTTGGGAAACAAAAGGAAATGCATGGCTTTGTCTATGCAATTCCCAGCATATGATCACCAATCTCAGTTTGAAACTAATTCTAAATTTGTCATGAAAATCTGCCTTGAAATTTCCATGGCAATCCAGATACTGCAAACACTTTCCTTCCCAACATCAATGGTATTCACCCCTGTGGAAAATTCTATGTGAAACATCGCATCACCAAAGCAATTTAAACTCAGCAAAAGTCACTGTCAAGTGGATTTTCACTTAACATTGTTTGTAAAGTACTTTGGGATCCTTGGAAAAAAGTTATTATGTATTTGCAAAGCATGGGCTTGATCATGCAAAGTTTTAGTAACACAAGTGGTCTTCAATCAGTGTGGCTTGATTCCCCCTGAAGTCAGGGGCAGCTACCACTGATTTTGCTAGTACTGGATTGAGCCTATTAACTTCAGTGGGATTAGTCAACTGAGTAAGGGCTATTCATGTGAATATGTAGCATCAAGCTCCTATCTAGATTGCAGTATTTCCAAATCCAAAAGTTCAAAATTAATCAGACTGTCCTTCCTCCTCACCCCCAACCCCAAAACATGAGGTTAGCTTAAAAATCATGTGATTTAAAAATACTTTTGGGATCTTCTTATTTGCCTCTTAGATATCATGCCTTTAAGGTTTACATTTTCAAGCTTTACTCTGCAATTATAAGTGACAAAACCTTATTTTCTTAAAAGTGAAAGCTGAGATTCTCCGCATAACAACATGACTCCAGGAGCTGGGGCTTCAAAATAAACACTAAGTATGACAAGACTTACATTCAAATCATGAGAGTTTGCAACACTGAGAATGCAAGTTATTTAGACAGTGACCTGTGTTCCGACATGTCCCTTCCTAATACACCTCTGAATGCTTTATAAACAAAATAATGGATTAATTCAATATTTCCCATCTACTTTCCAAAGTTATATACACACCATTCAGAATAATATATATGCAGTAATGCATAATTAACTTTGCATCTTTTTTTATCCTCAGTGTTTATACGATTTACAGAGTTATACCCTGCATGACTTCACTGTGTTAACTTTCTTCACAAGTTAAGAAAACTGGTCAGCTTTAATTTGTGAGGCCTAACATTGTCACACAAAAATATGGGAGGAACCTTTTCCAAATGTTGAATGAGGTTTTTCTTCCAGAATTACCAGGAGTCTTGTAGTAACCCAACCCTCCCCCCATCAAAGCTCCTTTGAAAATCCACTCAAGCGCCTGAAAAAGTAGTTTTAGCAAACAACAGATTATGCATTTCTGGAGGACGGATTTAACATGCAAGTCACGGACAGGTCACAGGCAGTAAACAAAAATTCACGGCCTGTGACCTACCTGTCCATGACTTTTACTAAAAATACCAGTGAATAAAACTGGGGGTGGAGGGGGCTGCTCAGGGGCCCCGTGGGTGCTGAGGGAGGATGGCTCAGCTGCTTGGCAGCGTGAGCGGTGACGAATGACCTGGGACCCCCGCTGGTGCTGGGACAGCACGGGCAGCGGTGTGTGGCCCAGGCCCCCTGCTGGTGCAGGGGGGATGCGGGAGGTGGCGCATGGTGCTGGTGGAGGTGGGGGTTGGCAGGTTCCCAGCCAATGGGAGCTGCCTGGCCACACCTCCACCTAGCAGCTGAGTGAGGGGGATGTAGCTGCTTCCAGGGAGTCCCCCAGATAAGTGCCACCCAGAGCCCACCTCACTCCGTCCAGTGCCCCAACCCCCTGCTCCCTCCCACACCCAAACTCTGCTGCTGTGTGGGGGGGTGTGGGGGCCTGAGACTGCTCCAGCAGCGGCCAGTGCACCTGGCACAGGGGCTGTCTGAGCTGCCCGTAAGCCAGGTGCACCAGACGCTGCAGAAGTCATGGAGGTCACAGAAAGTGACCTGTGCCTTTTGTCACCTCTGTGACAAACTTGCAGCCTTAATGATAATTAATGGTTTGGACACTTTAGGACTTACTTAATGTAATCATATATTTAGTGGTATTCTTGGCAGATCCCGGCAGACAATGCAATTTGTACTGAAACTTGAAGCCAGGATTCTTACTCATATCAGAAGGTGTCTCTTGTCCTTGCAATAATTTTTGATTGAGTGGGGACATTGGAGCGCATAGGAGCCAGAGGGGTGGCCATGCCGCCGCTTCCAGGAGCTACCCCTGCACGAGACTCTCCCCAGGAAAAAAGTCTGATAAGTTTTCTTCCTGCAGTTTTTTTTCCATGGGAAGGGAGAACAGATGTCTCTGATCTAACACTGATAGAGACTTTCAAACCAAAATAAATTCCAGGCCCCACTCCAACTTTCAAACCATTATTTTCTTAAACACAGGGAGTATTTTTGTCTCACATAATAATACAGATGATAATTACATAGTCTTTTCAGCAAAAGCAACTAAACACCATTATGTCACTGCCAAAAAGTTGGAGAGTAAGAGTAAACCAATATTGGGTATCATAAATTATTGTTTATTGCTAGACAAATAAATGACTGTTTTAAAATGGACCTACTTGCATGGTTAAACTTGAACAGAGTGTTTATGATAGCAACCAAGGTCTTAAAATAAACCCTTTAAGAATAAAGAGACACATTGTAGTGGTTCAGCTGCATTCCCACAGAATACTCTGAAATCATTCCCATTACTTAATGCAGCCTGTAATTTATCAGTCCGACTAAGTTAGGCTTGTCAGTTATAGATTCAGAGGTATGTAATTGTTAAATTATGTAAACTGCCTGTGTATTATGAACTCTATGTAAACTGAAGAGATTACTTGAAAATGAGCAAGCGTTTTCCTTAATGCATGGATTTATTTTGTGTTTCTGAATTTTCTCCTGTAATGTAATGTGCGGTATTAAGTATTCTTTCAATATCTGGAAGTAGGGGTGATCAAATTGGGCCTGGCGTTTGTAAGTTAGGAGAGGAAAGAGTAAGAGAATGGATGTAACTTTTTGTGACATGTCAAGCCACACTTATTAAGAGCCTATTCACACATTCATTGCACATCCACAACTTCCATTGAAATCATTGGGTTGAATCACACATTTGGCCAATGCACACGATCTCCTTGCATGCACACAAGTCAAGTGCAATCCAATACTCCGATAAGAATCTAAAAAACAAGATACTATTAATAATACTGTTTAGTACTGAAACAGTACTTTCATGTTCAAAGCTTTTCATGTTCAAAGTTTATAGACTTTATCTAATTAACCAACATACCAGACTTGATGAGCCTTATTAGCTCCATCAACCATAGGGAATAATTATATGCATTAATTATAAATTGTAAACCAACCAACCCCCCCGCCCCCTGTTGTTAAACAAGAGACAAGGCTGAAAGTGTGTTTCAATGGAGTCCAGCTTCAAAACAAATGCTTTTAGATCCAACGGGCCTGTGGCCAGTCCTCATAGATCACTCAACCAGGGGTATCATTTTAAGCAAGGGGTGGGGGGCACCATTGCCTAGGGAATATTGCATTGGTGCATTGGACTCAGGAGAACTGGGTTCTAGTCCTGGCTCTGTCACTGGTATGGTGGATGACCTTGGGATAATGAGACTTTCCTTTGTAAAGCACTAGGTATTATTATTGGGCCCCATATGAAAATTGAACTTGGGACCTCTGGATCTGAACGCATGAGCCGCTATAGCTTGAGCTAAGTGACCATTAAAGCCAATGGTTCCTTATCTCAGATGCAATAACAGACTCATAAATCTCTATATGTGGTCTAGCCACTGAAGGAGAAATAAAAACATGCTTCATTAGTCTTGGTTACAAACCGTTATAGGGTCCAGCAAGTTCCATGCTGCCACATAATCCTTCATCACTCACTGTCACCCAACTCATCTGATACCACCCATTCAGACTTAACACTGCCTCCCAAAAACATTTGAAAAAATGTAGGCAAAGGTCAAGATAACAAAGTATTAGGAGATTATGGAAATAGGTACCTGGAATAACAAATAGGACTTTATAACCACCCAGGCACTGTTCTAACACCCCATGTTGAATAGTACTATATCCCTTGGCTGGCCCCACTGAAATCAATGGGACTGCATGAGAAGAAAGAGACTACTCTGTGACTAAGATTATCAGACACTGGCCTCTAGTAATTTGCTTGACCCACTAGAGTACACCTGTCCCCCATCAACATGTACTTTATACGAAAAAGCAAAACTTTCTCAAAAACATGGAAAAAAGATGATTCTTACAGATCTGAGAACTTTGGAACAATGCATGGGAACCACACTAGCTTTCAATATATGGTGTGAAAAAATATGATTATATGAATGATTCAGAATGCTTATAACACATAAATCAATGGTGAGGCCTTTAGGAAAAAGAATATTAAAATATAATGCAACAGAATCATTTAAAAGTTTACACATAGGATACATGATGGGATGGTACACAGATAGGAATGACTGGGTTATTCATGAGCAGTGAAGCTATGAATGTGTTATCCCAATGTGTTTATCAGTACTTTATATCACACCATCATTTAGGTCTTGACCCTGCAAGTTGTCCTTGTCTGGGCAGATCCTTGAAACCACAGAAAGTTGCCCGGAAGATCAATGAGGTTGACAGTGTCAGCTTCATAAATTAAATCATCCTGTGCACCATATGAGCTGTCAATGTATAGCATGAAACATTTTAGCAATATGAAATCAATGGAGCTTCACATATCTGCCCATGTCAAATAACTTGCAGGATCAGGGTCTTATTTTGCATATTTCACCTAAGTGCAAAGATATTTTGACAGATATGTATATATAGGGACAGGTTTTTTATCCTTCTGTTTGTAAGACAAGGTGCCTTAGTTACCATGAATTCAAATATACAAGAGTTACGGGAAATAAATACATCTGAAAACATCTGCTCAATGTGCAGCAACAGTCAAAAAAACTTAACAGAATGTCAGGAACCATCAGGGAAAATATAGATAATAAAACAGAAAAAATCATAATGCCACTATATAAATCCATGGTATGCCCACATCTTGAATACTCCGTACAGTTTTGGTCATCCCATCTCAAAAAAGATATATTAGAATTGGAAAAGGTACAGAGAAGAGCAACAAAAATGAGTATGGGTATGGAACAGCTTCCCTATGCAGAGAGATTAAAAAGACTGGGATTGTTCAGCTTAGAATAGAGACAACTATTGCTGTCTGTAAGAACATGAACTGTGTGGAGAAAGTGAATAGGAAAGTGTTATTTTCCCCTTCATATAACACAGGAAACAGGGGTCACCCAACAACATTAACAGAAGGCAGGTTTAAAACAAACATAAGGAAGTACTTTTTCACACAACACACAACCTATGGTGCTCATTGCCAGTGGATATTTTGAAGGCCATACATATAACTGGGTTCAAAAAAGAATTAGATAAGTTCATGGAGGATAGGTCCATCCAATGGCTATTAGCCAAGATGGTCAGGGACGCAACCCTGTGCTTCAAGGTGTCCTAAAATCTCTGACTGCCAGAAGATGGGACTGAATGACAGCGGATGGATAACTCAATAATTGCCCCGTTCTGTTCATTTCCTCTGAAGCATCTGATACTGGCAACTGTAAGAAGACAGGATATTGGACTACATGGACCATTGGTCTGATCCAATATGGCCATTCTTAAATTCTTATTTAACTAATTTGAAGCATCTCTACAAATTCTCTAAAACAACTTTTCTGTACTTTGAAAATGTCATGGTTTTAAAGTCTTGTATCTCAGGATTAGAAACAAATCTCACCTTTCAATTTATAGAAAGCTCCTAGGATTTGCAGGAACTCATTATATTGATCTTACACTTGTCGTTGTTCCAAGAAGCTATATTGTTCATCTGAGACCTCAGGTCAGCATAGATTTGGAAGAAAATAAGGAACATTTTTCTGGTGGTTGATTTTATAAAAATGGCAGCAGTTTGAAGATGAAGATTATGAATGTTAATTTAAGTCTTGGGGGATGTAGATAAGTGGGCAAAATGCAGATGAGGTGGGGAAAGGCGCATGATAAAAGGAATGTACAGCCTGGCACTGCAATCTATCACATAGCTCCACGTACATGTCTATTATATTTTACATATACACAATCTTTTATATATAGATATAGGTATCAACATATGCATTAACCGTCTTTGAAATATATAAAAGTCCATTAAAAAGCCTACTATAAAAGTTCTGCACAGTTTTCTAATAGTTTCTCTAATCTGAATTAGTTCCTCATTCCTAGAATTATAGAAATGTTGGGCTTGAAGGGATTTAGAGAGGCCATCAATTCCAGCCCCCTGTGCTGAGGCAGGACCAAGTAAACCTGGACCTTCTCTGACAGGTGTTTGTCCACCCTGGTCTTAAAAACCTCCAATGATTGGGATTCCACAACCTCCATTGGAAGAATATTCCAGAGCTTAACTATTCTTATAGTTAGAAAGTTTCTCCTAATTTCTAACCTAAATTTTCCTTGCTGCAGATTAAGCCCATTAATTCTTATCCGACCTTCAATGGACCTGGAGAACAATTGATCACAGTCCTCTTTATAACAGCCCTTAAAATATTTGAAGACTCTTTCAGTTATCAGAATCAATGTTGTTGACTCATATTCAATTTTTGATTAATTCTAACCCCCAGATCCTTTTAATCTGTACTACACCTAGCCAGTTATTCCCCATTTCATAGTTGTGCATTTGATTTTTTCCCTCCAAAGAGAAGTACTTTGCATTTGCCTTTATTGAATTTCATTGTGTTGATTTTAGACCAATTATATAATTTGTCCAGGTCATTTTGAACTATAGTCCAATCCTCCAAAGTGCTTAGAATCCATCCCAGCTTGGTTTCATCAGCAAATTTTATAAGCATACTCTCACTCCATTATCCAAGTAATTAATCAAATATTGAATAGTGCTGAACCAGAACTGACCCCTGCAGGACCCCACTAGATATGGCCTCCCAGTTTGACAGTGAACCATTCATAACTATTCTTTGAGTATGGTCTGTCAACCAATTTTGCATCCACATTATAGTAATTTTATCTAGACCACATTTCCTTAGTTTGTTTATGAGAATGTAATGTAGGACAGTAACAAAAGGCTTACTTAAATCAAGATATTTCACATCTACTGCTTTCCTCCTGTCCACTAAACCACTAATCCTGCCAAAGAAGGAAATTAAACTGATTTGGCATAATTTGTTCTTGAAAGACCCATGCTAGCTATTCCTTATAAACCAGTTATCCTCCAGGTGCTTACAAACCGATTGTTCAATAATTTGCCCCAGGTATCTTTCCAGGTTAGACTGGCCTATAATTCCCCAGGTCCTCTTTGTTTCCCTTTTAAAAGATGGGTAATAAGTTTCCCTTCTCCAGTCTTCTTGGACCTCACCTACCCATCAGGAATTCTGAAAGATAAGTGCTAATGGTTCTGAGATTGCTTCAGCAAGTTCCTTAAGTACCCTATGGTGAATTTCATCAGGTCCCGCTGACTAGAATACATCTAACTTATCTAAATATTCTTTAATTTGTTTTCCCCCCTGTTTTGGATTACATTGCTTCCCCATTGTTGTTAACATTAATTGTGTTGCGTATCTGGCCAGCATTAACCTTTTTAATGAAGACTGAAGCAAAAGAGGCATTAACCAGTCTTCTTGATGTCATCAGTTATTAAGTCTACTAACGCACTAAGTAGTGGATCTACACTTTCTTTCATCTTTCTCTTGCTCCTAATGTATTTAAATAACATGTTCTTATCACCTTTATGGCCCTTGCCAGGTGTAACTCATTTTGTGCCTTAGCCTTTCTGATTTTGTTCTTACATATTTGTCCTATTCTTTTGTACTCTTCCTTAGCAATTTCTCCATGCTTCCACTTTTTGTAGGAGTCATTTTTTATTTTTAGGTCATTAAGGAGCTCCTGTTGGAGCAATATTAGCCTCTTACTATTTGTTTTATCTTTCCTTCTCATTGGGATAGTTCGAAGTTGTACCTTTAATATTGTCTTTATGAGAAACTGCCAGCTCTCCTGAACCCCTTTATTCCTTAGATTTTCTTCCTATGGGACCTCATCTACCAATTCTCTGAGTCTGTTAAAGTCTGCTTTTTTGAAGGCCATTATCCTTTTTTTCTGCTGCTTTCACTCCTTCCTTTCCTTAGAATCATTAAATTTATTATTTTATGACAACTTTCACCTAAATTGCCTTTTACCTTCAGATTAGCAACCAATTCTCTGTTGGTCAGATACAAGTCTAAAATGGCTGTGCCCTTGCTTACTTCCTCCACTTTCTGAAACAAAAAGTTATCCTCAATACGTTCCAAGAATTTATTGGAAATTTTGTGTTTTGCCATATTACTTTTCTAACAGATGTCGGGGTAGTTAAAGTCTCCCATTACTACCAGGTCTTGTGTTTTGGATATTTCTGTTATGTGTTCTAGAGATATCTTATCCACCTTCTCTTTCTTCCTCACCCCTATTCTTTGCCCTTTTATCTTTACATAGGGACTTTCAACCTCCTGCCTCTCACCTCCCTCTGGACCTCAAAACAAGTGTATATATTCTTGATGTGTAATGCAACCCTCCTCCCTTTTTTCTTGCCTGTACTCCCTGAAAAAGCTATACTCCTCTATACCAATTTTCCATTCATGATATTTAGCCAAACAAGCCTCTGTGAAGCCAATTAAGTCACAATTTAGCTTGTGTACTGCTTCCAGTTCTTCCTGTTTATTCTCCATACTCCTTTCATTTGTGTATAGACACTGAAGATGTTGAACTGTTTCTTTTCTTCTTTTTTTAAGAACTGTTATGTTCTCCATATGAATCACCTCTGTGCATTACAAAGCACTATTAGGATGATCTGTAATTGTCCGTAGTAAAGAAAGGATTTCTAAATGCACAAGAATATGTGCTTATATTATACAGTCTACTTGGGAAATAGCCATTTGCCCTTTTTAATTCTCAATCCTGGTTTAAAAATATTTGTAAATACATGTACTTCGTGATTTAAGAAATTATTTATCTTGTGCATGCGGGGAAGGGGCCTAGTCTTTGCCTGCAACGTGTAAGGACTTATACAGCTAAGCCACACCTCACCCATTACTACGGATAATAAATACAATAATTATTAATAAGAAAGCAACAACAGTGTTCTAGGTGCATAAATTTCCTCCCCTGATCGCATGCATCAAGGGTCCTGGCCTCTGTGGCTACGGAAAAACCCTTTTGATAGGGTTACCCTCCACAAATGGGGGTAGGGGATGTACTAGATGTGCACGCTCCCTTTCTGTATTTAAGTCCATTCTGCACAATTTCCCCCAGAGTAGCATGGGGGATAGGGTGAGGCATGAGTTGGCTGGGGCTAGACGATTTGCCACTGCAAGGACCCTACCATTTCCCACTCACCCCTGAGGCAGGTACGGCTGACGTAGCCTTTGTGGAGCGGTTTTGCAGCTGCTCCACAGCCTGGCAGGAGGATCCCACATTATGTATCTCTGCGCAGCTGCTCACCCAAGCTACTGAGGCCAGGCAAAGGGCAGGGAATTTGCAATCACAGAAAAGACTAAGGGCTTAGGCTTGCAATCCTCACTCACAGAAGAAGTCCTTATTCAAGTGAATAAAGACTGCAAGATCAGGACCTATATCCCTTCATGTTAACATTCCTGATTCTGTGATTTGGACCAAATCCTCCTTGCCTAACTCACACAAAACTCCCACTGAAGTTAATCCACTGAGATATTATGGTGATGGGCATCTTTATAAGATACTAAAATAGAGAGATGACCATGAGTTTCTCCATGGGACTTTTGATTGACTGAAATGAGAGGGATCTGAGCTTTTATCAGACCTTCCTGTCCTACTATTAATCCTCTTTTCTCCCCTGAGAGTCTGCCTTAAAGTTTCATGCTATAATATTCAAATACCACATTTCATTGAAGAGAACATATTTCAATTTGGAATTATGAAATATAACATATTAAATAATTTGTATTGTAATAACCATTTCTTACCAATGTTTCCTCTGTGGAGAAAATGTATTACAGAATTTTAGGAAACACTTAATTTGATTAACAGTCTTCTACACTAATCCTTTGCTCAGTCACTCTTGAGAGCTGTATTAATTTTAAAAAGGCTTTGCTAGGCTGTCTGTATGGATGCAGATCAATATCCCAAAAGGGAATCATGCATAAACTTTGATTTATGACTTTATGATCAAGAAAGAAAGTCTAGCCCATCGGAATAGCAAAAGTGGATGGGAACCTGGGAGGCAGTGACCATGAGATGGTCGAGTTCAGGATCCTGACACAAGGAATAAAGGAGAGCAGCAGAATACGGACCCTAGACTTCAGAAAAGCAGACTTTGACAACCTCAGGGAACTGATGGGCAAGATCCCCTGGGAGAATAACATGAAGGGGAAAGGAGTCCAGGAGCGCTGGCTGTATTTTAAAGAATCCTTATTGAGGTTACAGGGACAAACCATCCTGATGTGTAGAAAGAATAGTAAATATGGCAGGCGACCAGCTTGGCTTAACAGTGAAATCCTTGCTGATCTTAAACACAAAAAAGAAGCTTACAAGAAGTGGAAGATTGGACAAATGACCAGGGATGAGTATAGAAATATTGCTCGGGCATGCAGGAGTGAAATCAGGAAGGCCATATCACACCTGGAGTTGCAGCTAGCAAGAGATATTAAGAGTAACAAGAAGGGTTTCTTCAGGTATGTTAGCAACAAGAAGAAAGTCAAGGAAAGTGTGGGCCCCTTAGTGAATGAGGGAGGCAACCTAGTGACAGAGGATGTGGAAAAAGCTAATGTACTCAATGCTTTTTTTTGCCTCTGTCTTCACAAACAAGGTCAGCTCCCAGACTACTGCACTGGGCAGTACAGCATGGGGAGGAGGTGATCAGCCCTCTATGGAGAAAGAAGTGGTTCGGGACTATTTAGAAAAGCTGGACGAGCACAAGTCCATGGGGCCGGATGTGCTGCACCCGAGAGTGCTAAAGGAGTTGGCGAATGTGATTGCAGAGCCATTGGCCATTATCTTTGAAAACTCATGGCGATCGGGGGAGGTCCCGGACGACTGGAAAAAAGCTAATGTAGTGCCCATCTTTAAAAAAGGGAAGAAGGAGGATCCTGGGAACTACAGGCCAGTCAGCCTTACCTCAGTCCCTGGAAAAATCATGGAGCAGGTCCTTAAGGAATCAATTCTGAAGCACTTAGAGGAGCGGAAAGTGATCACGAACAGTCAGCATGGATTCACCAAGGGCAAGTCATGCCTGGCTAATCTAATTGCCTTCTATGACGAGATAATTGGCTCTGTGGATGAGGCAGTGGACGTGTTGTTCCTTGACTTTAGCAAAGCTTTTGACACGGTCTCCCACAGTGTTCTTTCCAGAAAGTTAAAGAAGTATGGGCTGGATGAATGGACTATAAGGTGGATAGAAAGCTGGCTAGATTGTTGGGCTCAATGGGTAGTGATCAATGGCTCCATGTCTAGTTGGCAGCCGGTATCAAGTGGGATGCCCCAAGGGTCAGTCCTGGGGCCGGTTTTGTTCAATATCTTCATAAATGATCTGGAGGATGGTGTGGATTACACCCTCAGCAAGTTTGCAGATGACACTAAACTGCGAGGAGAGGTAGATACGCTGGAGGGTAGGGATAGGATACAGAGGGACCTAGACAAATTGGAGGATTGGGCCAAAAGAAATCTGATGAGGTTCAACAAGGACAAGTGCAGAGTCCTGCACTTAGGACGGAAGAATCCCATGCACCGCTACGGACTAGGGACCGAATGGCTCGGCAGCAGTTCTGCAGAAAAGGACCTGGGGATTACAGCGGATGACAAGCTGGATATGAGTCAACAGTGTGCCCTTGTTGCCAAGAAGGCCAATGGCATTTTGGGATGTATAAGTAGGGGCATTTGCCTGCAGATCGAGGGACATGATTGTTCCCTTCTATTCGACATTGGTGAGGCCTCATCTGGAGTACTGTGTCCAGTTTTGGGCCCCACACTACAAGAAGGATGTGGAAAAATTGGAAAACGTCCAGCGGAGGGCAACAAAAATGATTAGGGGACTGGAACACATGACTTATGAGGGGAGGCTGAGGGAACTGGGATTGTTTAGTCTGCGGAAGAGAAGAATGAGGGGGGATTTGATAGCTGCTTTTAACTACCAGAAAGGGGGTTCCAAAGAGGATGGATCTCGACTGTTCTCAGTGGTAGCAGATGACAGAACGAGGAGTAATGGTCTCAAGTTGCAGTGGGGGAGGTTTAGGTTGGATATTAGGAAAAACTTTTTCACGAGGAGGGTGGTGAAACACTGGAATGTGTTACCTACGGAGGTGGTGGAATCTCCTTCCTTAGAAGTTTTTAAGGGCCAGCTTGACAAAGCCCTGGCTGGGATGATTTAGTTGGGGATTGGTCCTGCTTTGAGCAGGGGGTTAGACTAGATGACCTCCTGAGGTCCCTTCCAATGCTGATATTCTGTGATTCTATGATTCTAATACTAATTGCAATACCAAAAATATGATGCCTCCTTTTCCGGATTACAATATTCAATACTCATTTTTTAACAGCACATGTATTCTCACACAATGTTCTACAGTATTGCTTCTGGTTACTGGCCTGCTGAAAAGTCTCTTCCCTGACCTCTGTGGAGCACGTTATATGCCCCTGGGGAGTAGGGATGATGCTAGGTTGCACCCATATAAGAGCTAGACAGACTGTGACCCTTAGTATTTTTCAATTAATCAGTGAGTTGCTGGGTAGACAGGCAATGCTTTTCCTTCCTAGAAAATTCTACTGAATTTTTCAAACAAAATTGGCAAAAAACTGTTTTCAACTTACACCCCTACAACTTAACGGACTTCAGTGGGCTGGGCTGAATTTAACCCAGTAAATCCAGGAGATCAGACGAGATAATCATGATGGTCCCTTCTGGCCTTAAAGTCTATGAGCCTGAGTCTATGAGGATAGAATAGAATATAGACTAATACTGCTGGTATAAGCACCTCGCTAGAAAGGAAAAGTAGATTGCCATTACAAAAGCCAAGAGAAGGAAAAAATAAAAGGAGGCCTGGTATTTGCTGAAGAGCATTTAGCTTCATTTCTGAAAAGGACCCTGGGGAATATTTGCAAAACAAAGATTAGCATTATTTCCTCCATTGTGGTTTAGATTTTATTATTCAAGGTAACCATTTTACCAAATGTTTATTTTAGTATTAAACTAAATTTCTTTGATGTAGATAATGCTTAACATAGCCAAAGTTATTACTACTATAATTTCCCATTAGGGACTGGAGAATTTAAGAAAAAAAATCCTGTCTCTGAACTCAGCTCTTCTAGAGTTTTCCTAAGAAGCTGTCTTATTCTATATTATTTATTAGACCAAGTGGGAATTTAATCACATATAAACAAAGTGAAGATTTAAAGATATTTCAAATTAAAATATTAAAATTCACATGTGTTGGGGGAGCTGCCTTAATGCTATGAACTCCCAGGCCCATTGCACTTCTGAATAGCATGAACTGGTTCAGTATCATGTCGTAAAACACAAGTGTTGGTTTAAAGACAACTACCGTTGCTTTACTGTCTCTTGGGCCTTGCCTATATTTAAACAGTTTAACTAATGGTGTGTTTTTTAAATGATTTAGTTAAACTGATGCAAATCTCTGCATGGAGGCAACTGATCTGGGTTAGATCAGCTAAAGGGTGTCCAAAGGGTGGATCTTTGACTAAAGCCTTGGTTTACCACTGTTTCATCTGGGTTCATGGTACTACTTGTAGTTTCTCTCTTCCCCTCAGTATTCTGTTAGAACTTGTCTTTTTCTTTGTGTTTTTCAGGCTAGCTTTGTAATCATTTTGTCTTTTTTCTTTTCATTTTCTTTAATTATTTCTTCATTTCTGGTCTTATTCCCTTGTTCTGTTGTCCTTTTCACCTTTTGTTTCCCATCTGAATGATCTCTGATCCGTCTGTTTTCTCTCTCAACATTCTCCAGTCTGCCTTTTATCAACGTGAAATTGTCCTTTATGTTGAGTCGACTTATCCCTTCACCATATATTCTCCATCTAAAATGGCTCACTGAGTGATAATCAATTTACAATTAATCAACGTTAATTGTCTCAATCAGCTGTCTTGTTTGCCTCAAATCGATGTCTCAGTCAGTTTCTGCACAGCCTGCAATATTTCAGGCAGACAGTTTTGGATGGACGGTAGGAAGGAAAATGGCCCGTGATGTGAGCTCCGTAGACCAAAATCCCAGTTTTAATAGGAAAGAGGAGGAAGAAGAGGGATGAGGTGAGTACAGCATGGCACACAGGTCAGAGGGACAGCTTTAAGGGGATTTTTAGTGGTAGTTTTGCACATTACAAAAAAAAAATGACGCTTTAGCCTTCTGAAAGTTGACAGTTGATTTAACAGTTGAGGTTGCTCTGTTCTAAATCTGTCTCTGGTTCTCTTAACAGGTGCATCTTTTTAATGTCAGAAACACAACTTGATCCGTTATGTTTTATTAGTACATTTGGCCGAACTCCATCAATTCCAAGAATAAAGCTAGTGTGTAAAGACATACTGCAATATATAGTTCTCGTTAGTATCTTGGAGACCCCATGAAAATTGCCTATCAATTGGTCTACTTGCCACCAAACTATACACATTAGTGGCGGAGTAGTCTGAACAATCTGCACTCTCCAGGATAACAGCCAAATTCTCCTCTCCACTGCTTGGTATGGAAAGGGGCAGAAGAGAGGAAAATTGGGTGGAAAGACCATGAATCCAATGAAAGGAAGGAAAACAGCAGCACCACAATGTGTTCTCCCTTACCCTGCAGCTGGGAATCTGCAAGTTAGGTGGTGGCTGGAGAGCGGGTGCTAGGGAGCAGCCACTCGACACAGCATGGTCCTCTGGCAACCTGATGCAAATACCAGACAAATAGCCAGCTAAAGTGAATGCTGCTCCTCATCTTTAGAGCCCTGAGTGGATACAAAAAGGTGGATCCACATCCGACCTGCATCCACAAGAATCAGTTTGTATCTGACCCCCAATCCACACCCTGCCTTTTATCTGTATCTGCATCCGCACCACACCCGCAGCAGCATGCTAACTCCCAGTGCCTCTCAAGAGGAGTGTCTGTGTGCGTGCTGTGTATTGTATAACAAAGCTATATGGCTTAATAAATGTCCACACTATTATTATTATTGTTATTTTAAACAATCTTATTATACAACAGGCATCAGAACAAATAGCCTTTTACATTAAAAATAATAAAATAAACGTCTCAAGTCATTAAAGCTCAAAATCACAAACTGATCTATAAAATAAGAAAGTCTGCTGCCTATTTAGCTTGTGATTTATAAGTCATCACACTTAGAGCTCAGCAATTCCAGTTTCTTTGTACCAGCCACTGTTCTCCTTGTGGCAGCATGCAAGGGGAATACTATTGCAGGGCCACAGTGCTTAATTTTTACCGGGGCACCTCTCAGCTTGGCAGGTCATCTTCCTAGGGGGACTCTGGTGGGGAGCGAGGAGCAGACAGGAGCTCCATGACTCCAGGTTGGTTTCCCCACATGGGCGCAGGACGGGGGTGCAGGGGTTAGGGGCACAGGAGAGGGGTGAAGGTGCTCTCTAGTTGCCCAGCCAGTGATTCATTTGTGCCGTATCAGGTCAGTTGGAGAAGGAGGCAGCTGCTTCTGCAAAGTCAGTCAGTCTGGCTTCCTGACTTTGCAGAAGTAGGTGCCTCCCTCTTCCACTGATCTGATACAGCAAGGAAGTCAGGAGAGGTTTCCTGTATTGCTTGGCTGCTTAAACTGCAGCAATAGAAGCATGGCGGATTTTGCTGCCTGTCTTGATCTATCACCTCCCCTTTCTCTGTATATGGGGGGAAGAGGAAACAGGCTCTGGAAGGTGAGGAAGCAGCCTCATAGGTTATGAGCTGCAGCCAGCTGCCTCCCTGCCTTCCAGAGCCTATATTTAGAGCCCTGCGCAGATACAGACTTTATATCTGCATCTAATCCACCATCTGCGAAAATGGTCCATGGATATAAAGCGGGTATCCGCGGATTTGCAGGGCTCTACTGATTTGTGTGCGCCAAGCACTGGACACAAAACAAGACATTAAAGTAAAATTTTCCAGGGAGTTATGTGGACTAACCCTGTTAGGTATTTTGAAGAAACAAAATATATTTAGGTTTAAAAATGGAGGTTTGGAAAATAGCTGATATATTTAGGCATGGAAATTAGCTACATACTGTGCACATTGGTTACATTTCATGTGTCTCTACCAGCTATAACTCCCTATTTACTTGAATGCCACTTAGTGTGATCTCACAATCTCATGCAGCTGTTGTTGCAAATCTGTGGAGACAATAATACAATGTCAAAACCAAGTGAAACAATGTCAGTACAAATTACACCACTACTAGAAAATCCCAAAAACCCAAACAAACCGAAACACAAACACCCAAGTCTATAAAAGTAACATGAAGTGTGAGATTTAAAAGCCTACAAAAGCAAGGAGTTTTCATGTTAATGTTACTATAATAAAGTATATGTAGCTAGAGAACGATACAGTGACTCATTATGTGTTTTGTCTCATCCTTAATGTGTACCTACAGTAAGAACTAAATGTAACCAATACAAGTGCAAACTGGCTGCAGGCTTCCAGCTGCACCTGGCAATAGCGACCCCCATACTAAGAGGTAAACACAGTTGATTTGGAGCACATGGTCTCAATGAACCAACTGACTGTTCACCCCATTGTTCTGTTGTCCCCTCAAAAATCTGAAATCCAGGGCTTGTCCTGCAATTTGTGAGTTACACTGAGGGCTTGTCTTCACTACTGCGGTAAGTCGACCTAAATTACGCTACTCCAGCTATATTATTCATATATGTTAATAACGTAGCTGGAGTCAACATCGTTTAGGTTGACTTATCCTGGTGTCTTCACTGTGCTGCAAGTGCTGGGCCAACTTCTTCCCTGACTTTCACGCAGTGCCAAAGTCAATGGGGTCATGCAGGGTGTAAATTTAGGTTTTACTGCCAGGAATTTAACCCTGGTCATTTTATGTGTTGCAGTTTATCACGGGATAAAGATAATCTATGCAGACTCATCTTCAGATAAGGGGCCAGACCCTCAGCTGATATAAATTGGCTGAGCTCCATTGACTTCAGTGGAGCTATGCTGATTTACACCAGTTGGGGATCTGGATAAGAGTATTTAGGAGAGTGCTCTGAATGTGGACACAGACTTTCCAACCCTCTGTGGTGTCTTATTATTTCTGCTTTAAATAAAAGTTTCAACATAGGAGGAGAAAACAGAAGAGATAACATTATTTTTTACAAAGGCTAATACTGATAATGGACTATGTCCAAATATAGATGGATAGTAAGAGGGAACTGAACACAGCCAGAATAAAAAATAAATTATTGAGAGACCCACCACGCAGGCTATGTATACACTAGGACCTACGGGATGCACTAGCTCTTATCTGAGCGAGCATGCTAAAAATAGTAATACAGCTGCAGTAGCATGGGGAGTAGCAGTGGCAGCATGGGCTAGCCACCCTAAGTGCAAACCCACCAGAATCCCATGGGCACTTACAGGGATACGTATAGGAGCAGTTAGCCAAAGTTCTGTTGCATCCGATGAAGTGAGCTGTAGCTCACGAAAGCTTATGCTCAAATAAATTGGTTAGTCTCTAAGGTGCCACAAGTCCTCCTTTTCTGTGGTATCATAAACAATAACCTACATTCTTTAACTAGGGTCCTCAATCCCCAAATCTGGCTTTTAAAATTGGAGAATCTACCGGTTGGCGACCAGCCAAATCTGTAGCCCAACCTATTAATCTCCTATTAGGAGGGGCACCTGAACCTATAAATGAAGTCCTCTCACCAAAAGAGCCTTGGGCTTTACTTCCTCTCCAATATTTACAGGACTCACTTCCCAGACTAGTTTAACTGACATTCCTCTTCCCCTAAAAAAGTAACTCATAGAATCTGCATTCTATGAGTTTCCTTGGAAACTAGCTGGCAGTCAGCGTAACAGTGTATGGCATCTACCCATTAATCTTCATACAACCCTTTTCATTGTTTTAACATTCATGGGGAAAACTTCTTTTTCAAGCTAAACTTTCTAGGTTTGGTCTCAGCCTTAAGGTGAATATTTTTGGAAAGTCTGAACTCAAAACATTTCTGATATTTCTGAGCTATGCAAAGGGAGGGAAATATACCTTTTCTTGATGAAAGAATATTTTCACGCTCTTTAAGAGCATTATAAAAGTAAAAGGAGGAGGCTGGGAAGCAAACTCTTCCAGTGAAAAAAGTAAATCCTTTAATTCTGTTAAAAATACCAATTAATCATCTTTGCATTTTGTACAAGAGACAGGCCCTTTTACAGATTTCACGTTCAATACATTTAATTGGCAAGAAGAACTTTTTTCACATTGACATAGTTTACTAATTGTGACAGGGACTGATTCCGTTAACTGCATTTATTCATGAATCTTTTAAAGCATGATTTCTTTCTTCTATTAAATCATTCATTCATCCCCTCTTGCTTTTCTCCCTTAAATATACATTTAGCAATTCTACCTTGCACTGTATGTTGCATGTTCCCTAAAGAGGTTTAATTTTTCTCCCAAACCAAATAGCTCAGACTTCTGCTGTCACTGAAATCTTTTCATTAAATAATAAACAATCATTCCATTATTAATTATTATTGTTTTACTATTGTGGTGTAAGCTATGACAGTCTCCCTCTCCTGTGGTCCTAACTCTGGATAAAAGAGCACTCTCTCAATGCCTTTAGGTCAAATTCTTGTGGCAGTGAGCAAAGCCTGAGCAAACACATGGCTTTGCATGGGGAAGCTATGCAGGAGCTCAAGACAAAGATAGGATCCAGCATATAGAGCTGTCACACAGCCACTGGGATGCTGCTTGTTGAATGTCCTCTATCTGGGAGTTTTGGCCAGTGGAGCCTTTCCACTTACCTTTCTTCTGTCCCTTCCCAACATTCTTTCTAGCTGGTGCAGGAAGTGCCAGCCCAAAGTGGTGCTCTGTTGCCCATGGGAGTTTGTGAATTCCTCATAATTTCACCCCTTTCACCCCAAAAGAACCAAATACTGAGTCACTGTTTGTATAGGCCTGTCTTGTCCATATGGAAGGCGATGGCAGGGAGGGGGGTGGCAGAGAAAGATACAGCTTGACCTTTGACCGTCTTCATACATTAGTTGCTCTGAATGTGCTCTTTAACACCATTGTTGTAAACACATACCCATCTGTGACTGCTTTAAAAAACTATTTTGAACTAGTGGAAACAAATATTTCTGTCTACAAGATACAATACGCATGTAAGTGTGAGTCGTCATAAGAATGTACTTGTGACACTGCACCCCATATTCTTCACAATGATATGATGATGATATATGATATGATTATGGCATAAATCTGATGTATTCTATGCAAGATAGGTCATGTGACATATCATTGGAAAGGTTATGATTTACTGAATATGAGTATCCTATTTGTATGCATGTATCATTTTTGTATGTGAAGTTAGGAATATTTTGTATCTGAAGTTAGGAATATATCTGTATTACAAATGTGTTTACACCTCAGGAACGCCCACTAGGCAAAAGACCGTCAGTCTTGATGGCTGGCTGGTAAGGGCCCATTCAGGTTGATGAGCCATTAGGAGAAAACAATAGGCCTTAGAAGAAGTTTATCTCCCACCAGGGGGTCTTCCTGAGGATGCTAGAAACAGCCTCCAAACAATGTCTGCTGTGGCACTACAGGGACATGTAACCAGGTCACCTGGTACTGGACTCCATCTTGGAATACCAGTGCTGTGAGACAAAGGGTTCCCGCCCTATGCAAAAGCTATTTAAAGCAGGAAAGTGACATCATTGTGGTTCTTCACTGACTCCTCACCCAAAGAGACTCCTGGAAACACTCGAGGAACAAAGACTGAACTGGGGGGAAGTGCTGGACCAGGCTAAAGGGATTTTTAGACTGTGATAGGAACACCTGAAGTTTTTAAGCTGAAAGCACAGCTGGCCCTCTAAGAATCTCTGCAGCCTTTTTGAATCATCATTCAGGGTGAGAATTTGCTACTCATATCCAATCTCTTTAGTATATTAAGATTAGTTTGCGTGTTTTGTTTGTTTGCTAGGTAATCTGCTTTGATCTGGTTGCTATCCCTGATAATCACTTAAAATCTATCTTTTGTAGTTAATAAACTTATTTGTGCTTTGTCTAAAACCAATGTGTGGGAATCATAACTCAGGGCAAAAGGCTGTTGCATATACTTCTCCACATTGAGGGAGGGGGTGAATTTCATGACCTTAAGCTGTACAGATCTCTGTGTAGCACAAGACGGTATAATCTGGGATTTACACTCCAGAGGGAGGTATGCCTTAGCTGTAGCCTCCCCATATAGATCTGATCACAGCTCTGTATGTACTGGAGGTGGGTGTATCCCTACCTGTATGTATGCTGGAGCCTGGGAGAGGGCTTGACGACAAATAAGCAAAAGCATAACAGGAGTTAAGGACGAAAACTCGCCAGTGGGAAGAAATAGAAAGAGAGGCACCAAACAGCAGCCAGTTAGAGTATAGCCACTTCAGGCCTCCAGTTGCGTGATGGTGCTAGATCTAAAAAGCCAGTCTCCCGAAAGCTATGCTGGGAGAAGGTTCCTATAAAAATGCAAATGTATAGTCAAGAAGGCTATTAAAGATAAAGCTATTATAAAAGCAATGTTACCCATTTTTGATTTTACCACAAGTCTCACCGTAATTGGTGTTTTTCTTAAAGCCCTATCTCCTGGAGTCATATGATTAAATGAGAAACTTAAATATCATTTTTTTAAATTAAGTTTCTGGCCTTTACAGTTATGGCAAAAAGCTCAAAAACTTGAATATAAAGGCTCAAAAACCAGAAGGTAATTTTATTATTTTTAATTTAACTATTTAAAATTTACTATTTTAAAGCCAGTCTCATTATTCTAAAGCAAGTCTCATGACTGTTTGGGCCCGACTCATAATTTTTGAATCCTTGGGGCTGGCAATCCTATATTACAAAGTAATCTCAGAGAAAGGGCCTGCTTTTGTATTTTACATACCACCATGTTGTTGTTATATAAGAACGGCCATACTGAGGCAGACCAAAGGTCCATCCAGCCTAGTATCCTGTCTTCCAACAGTGGTCAATGCCAGGTGCTTCAGAGGGAATAAACAGAACAGATAATCATCAAATAATCCATCGATCCCCTGTTGCCCATTCCCAGCTTCTGGCAAACAGGCTAGGGACACCATCCTTGCCCATCCTGGCTAATAGCCATTGATGGACCTATCCTCCATGAACTTATCTAGTTCTTTTTTTTAACCCTATTATAATCTTGGCCTTTACAACATCTGCTGACAAACAGATCCACAGGTTGACTGTGTGTTGTGTGAAGAAATACTTTTGTTTGTTTTAAACTTGCTGCCTATTAATTTCATTTGGTGACCCCTAGTTCTTGTGTTATGAGAAGGAGTAAACAACAATTCCTTATTCACCTTCTCCACACTAGTCATGATTTTATAGACCTCTATCATAACCCCCTTTAGTCGTCTCTTTTCCAAGCTGAAAAGTCCCAGACTTATTAATCTCTCCTCATACGGAAGCTGTTCCATACCCCTAATAATTTTTGTTGCCCTTTTCTGTACCTTTTCCAATTCCAATATATATTTTTTGAGATGGGGTGACCAGATCTGCACACAGTATTCAAGGTGTGGGGGCACCTTGAATTTATACAGAGCAGTGGCTCTCAACCTATTTACCACTGTGGGCCACAGGTTGAGAACCATTGCGCCAAACACACACTGGCCCACCCAGCCCTAAGCTGCCAGCCTGCCCCTTCCCCTCTGGAGCAGACCCACACCACACGCCACACCGACCCCCTGCCCAGCATCCCCCCCCAACTCCCCCCTATACCCAGCGGTCCCCTGCCCAGAGACACCCCTACACACAGACCCGTATGCCCAGCGCCCTCCCTCTCCCCCCATTAAAGCCCCCCGCAGACCCATGTGAGATGAGACGACCACATCTGCATGCAATATTCAAGATGTGGATGTACCACGTATTTATACAGAGGAAATATTGTATTTTCTGTCTTATTATCTATCCCTTTCCTAATGATTCCCAACATTGTTCGCTTTTTTGACTGCCGCTGCACATTGAGTGGATGTTTTCAGAGAACTATCCACAATGACTCAAGGATCACTTTCTTGAGTGGTAACAGCTAATTTAGACCCCACCATTTTATATGTATAATTGGGATTATGTTTTCCAATGTTACCTCATTCAAACAACATGAGAATATTTTATTTTCTTATATATGCCCCTAGTGTACTATAGCATGTTCCACATACTGTACATCGAAGGCTTCAGTTTTTATTCAACTGTAAATGTAGTGATTCATCTGAATGTCATCAAGATGGCATAGGCATGGAAATTAGCAATGGAAAAGGCTGTTGTCATTCCTTCCATCCCTCTGGCTAATTCAGGATCAGTCCCTGCTCAGCTATTTCCCACAGTCTAATTTTAAATGAATCTAGCACTGAAGCTTCTACTGTTTCCTTTCGGAGACTAGTGTGACGTTATTGACATAAACTGTGATTGTATAGATCATTGTTGCAACCACTGTTATATATCTGCAGCAAATATTGTACAAAGGTTGTTGTGTGAGGTGTCTATAAAAAGATTATGATTTGCTGGTTATGATTATGCTATGTGTATGTGTGTATTATTTTTGTAGCTGAAGTTATGAATATTGGCTATGTATTTGTATCTTAATGTGTTTAATTCTAAGTAGCATTAGTGAAGCATTTGGTCAGCTTCTTGAGAAAGGAATTTGCAGATTAAGTGCCCTATCCAAAAACACTGACATCTTGTTACCGTGATTTTGCACAGGAGAACAAAAGGGTTTTCGCCCACAAGAGAAAGAATATAAAAGACTCTGAAAACCCCTCCATTTTGTCTTCTATCCTGCTTCTTATGTCTGGAGGAACTTTGTTACACTGAAGCTCTAAACAAAGGACTGAATGACCCATCCTCAGCTGTGGATGTACTCCAGAGACTTGATTTGAACCTGCAGTTTATTCCATCACTGCTACAAGCCTGAACCAAGAACCTTGCCATTACTATATGTAATTGATTTCATTTAATCAATTTTAACTCTCATCTATATTTCTTTCTTTTTATAAATAAACCTTTAGATTTTAGATTCTAAAGGATTGGCAACAGCGTGATTTGTGGGTAAGATCTGGCTGGTATATTGACCTGGGTCTGGGGCTTGGTCCTTTGGGATCGGGAGAACCTTTTTTCTTTTACTGGGGTATTGGTTTTCATAACCAGTCATCCCCATAAGGAGCGGTGCTGATGATGACACAAAGGAACTGGATTATCTGAGGGATTGCTTGTATGACTTCTCGTTAGCCAGTGTGGTAAAACTGAAGTCTTCTCTGTTTGGCCGGTTTGGTGTGCCTTAGTAACAAAGGACACCCAGCTTTGGGCTGTGACTGCCCTGCTCTAAGCAATTTGTCCTGAATTGATACTCTCAGTTGTGTCCCGCCAGAGGCGGGATCATTACAACTAGTCCACAGAAAGGAACAGATCTCCTTATGTAGAGGGAAAGAGGAAAAAAAGCACCAAGCCTAGTTACAATTTCTGCAGGAATACAATACATTTCGTGTCAAATTATGACCTATAGCAAGTGTAACTGCACTGACGAGGATCACAAGAGGAATGTTGGTATCATTACAACCACAGAATAGGTCAATTTGCTGGAAAAATCATTACAGCCAAATCACCATCCAGACTTTTCCAATGGTCCAAAAGTCTTTTTTCCTATAAATATTATCTCATGCAGGTCCAAAAAAAACTGGAATCATGTTTAGCTAGCCAGATTACTTTATATCTGGTAAATAGTAAATAAACAACAACAAACAACAATTCCATTTTAAATGTGAAAAAAGCAGGCTGCCTCTATTTTGGGACACAATTTTAGTCCTGATTTTCTGAGGTGCTGAGCACACAAACTTCCCAGTGAAGCCAAAAAGAACTGTGGCTGCTTGCTATTTAGATGTCTAAAGTTGGGCACCCAAGATTAGATGCCCTGTTTGAAAATGCCATGTTCCCTGCACAGTACATTAGTGCTTGTCACTATGGCATTTATTATGGTGCAAGTGTGCAGCCTTATTTGTTATGTGCTTATTTGGTTTAGGGTTCCATTGCCTGTATCTCTTTCAATAGACCCTTGAAATCATTTGATGGCATTCATTAACCTGACAAAATGTCTAAGCCAATGAGAAAACCTCAGGCTAGAAAATTCTCTCATTGTTACTCTTTTTAAATAGGAAATCATAATATAATTTTCTATTTGCTTTATACCTGTCTATACCTGGCTTCTCCTAGACATGTTAGAATATTCCCTATTACAAACATTTCTCTTGTACTGTGATTCCAATCTATGCATTTCTCTTTTAATCATTGTGAAATAAACAAGCTCACCTTACCCCTTCCAAATATTCAAGAACCATCAGACCCAAGAACAAGCAAACATAAACCCTGTGATATGCATTTTGGGGGTGAAAGCTGATCTCCCTTGTTCTGCTGTTACTATGGTTACCATCCTACAGAATCCCTGTATGCGCCACTAAAAGAAACAGCACAAAAATAAATGTGCATGTTAAACCAAAATAAGAATACTGACCTACTACGAATATGAAGTGCAAATGGGGGAATGTCTCAGAGTTATGTCTTACTCTACCATGGCAAATGAGTAAAGAACTTGGCCATGGTATTTTTTATTAACCTGTTGATTGCTGCTTTATACCTTGGACCATATATATGTCCCTACCAAAGCTAGAAGAATACTGCAAAAAAGTATTCCCAAAGTGTTTCAAGTCAAATGATGAATTCCTGTTGATGGTCTTTGTTACCCCTTTTGTTTGCTTTCCACAGCTGTACAACGGAATTTTTGTTCACAAAAAAGTTTGCAGATCTATCTACCTATGTACCTACCTGCCTATCTACCCCATTACTGTAGCACCTCACAATGTTTAATGTATTTAGCCTCACAATATCTCTGTGAGTAGGGAAGTACTATTATACCCATTTACAGATGGGGAACTCAGAGGTAGCAAGAGCCTGAGTGACTTGTCCAGGGTCATATAGGAAATGTGTGGCAGAGCAGGGAATTGAACCCAGGTTTCCCAACTTAGCACCCTAATCACCATTTTTCCCCAGATACAAGTAGCTGTGGTGTGGGAGCTTTCTTGATATAAAAAAGAGGGAACTGCTGGCAGAAGCATTCTCTGGAATAGGCTCACCCTCTAGTTCTGCTAGAGTTCAGATTCATTATTCTTCTGGGGATGCTTCAAAGGCCATTTTTTCCTTACAAGCATTTAGGGAGGTTGGAGTATATTAGAGAAGGGCTGGAGATAGAAGCATTGTTTGGGTGCGATATTCTGACATAGCTGGGTAGAATGTTTTAGCTAGAATATTTGTAACTGGCAAACTGATAAACCAACACACACTGAAAATGTTAGACTTTCTTAGTGTGTTTTAAATCTTAGCAGATGCTGAGAGTTAAGGAGTTCTCTGGTTACACAGAAATAAAAATTTTAAAAATAGCCTCTTCCTTAGTCTGCAAGAGCATGAATGGACATTTACAATGCCATAAAAATGTCTATCATAAAGAGTCATACATGGGTGGGGGGGGATTGTAACATGTAGCAGCAAAATTTATAGAACATTCCTAGAAAAAGACACCAGTAATTTAAAATTAAGACAGAGAAAGCATCAGGAAGTTAAAGGGAGAACATGTAATGGAACACCATAGCTTTAAATATTCAATTATTAGACAGCCAGGAAAATCTAAGCTAACATTAAATTTTAAAAAAAAAGCCCAATATTCAAAATCATGGAAAGTCACATGTCTGGAACCACTTTAACTCTGTCCCCCGAACACCTCACTCTGTGCATCTTCTATAAATGATAATACTGAGACCAGATGGAATTTAACCACCAGCCCTGAAAAATAACTAGGCAGAAAACAGCCTCCATTGCAATGCCAGCAAGATTACAGAAGGACAGAGGAATAAAATAACCCATGATAATATAAATTCATAGAAGCATTTGGCACAGATCCTTGAGTTTGGGGGGAAATTAATAAATGGTGCCTGAACTTCACAAATTTCAGAACAAGCTAAAATGCACGTAGCACTGATTTATCCCCTGGAGGTCAGAAGTGTCAGGACAATAGAAAGTACACCAATACTGTGTAGTGCATGGTGTCAGAATGTCACAGTCCAAGTTAGTTCTCACTGACCTAGTGGATTTCAATGCGGGTTTCAGACCCTGCGCCATACTGTTGTTAAAGAATATTGTCAAGGTAGCGTGAGAAAGACTGCATTTCTGCTGTACCAAAAATCCAGTCTAAATGACTATCAATCCAGGAACTTCCCATGAACAACCAAGTTCATTCCAAACCTAAAAAGCATCTCTTCAACAATATAATGAAAGGTTATCATTAACCTTATGCTTTCTTCTTTGTGCACCAGTATTGCTGTATAATTAATTTTCAATGTTTCCACAGCAAGAATGCAAATCAAATACAATACAATAGACTATCGTCTAGTAATATGAAAAATGCACAAAATTATTTTTCTTTTTACATTTGGCAATTTAAAATCACAATGCCAAGAGATAACATTTCAGCAACACCTTCTTTGTATGTGATTTTTCAAAGCCAGCTGGAAAGTTTAAATAATATCTGAGGGGTGATTTGACCCTACAGTACTCATCTGAGATGTAAAGTGGAATGTCAAGAGTAAATTGTGATAAGGAAAGTTCTAGAAGCTTCAGATCACTTGTCCAGCTGCTTGGTTAGCAAATGATGGAGGAAGGGGTGGGGGAAGATGTAGGGGAATAGAATAACACATAATAATTGTGTGAAACAGCAGTTTGATTCCTCACACTTTCCTTGCTATATCCTCAGAGGATTACAAGTCCTATCTTAGAAAAGATTTTGCGTAATAAATAGTGATATAATTAGATAGGTGTTTAACATTATATAATGTGTATAATTTCTAATCAGCTGACAAACATTGCAAGTAGGATTTTTTGGTGAAGGGGTTGGTAAAAAAATAAAAGTTTTTAAATTGTTCAATTTCTGAGATCCTAAGCTCAAGAGATCCTAAGACTCTGGTTCGTTATAATGAAAAGCACTTCAGAAGCCCCTAGGAAGGCAAACAAAGAAGTAAACAACTTTTAAAATTTAAAATAAATGCATGAATTACAGATAAACTAAAATGTTGCTACATCCTGCTTTTCTGAGGACAAACCTGCAGGAGAGTGGAAAATGTACCCCAAAGTCCATGACTTATTCTCTCCTAGCGACAGGCATCTCTTCCTCTTTTGGCAAGCCTGATCTGAGATAAAAGGGAGAATCTAGTAAAACTCAGCAGGATCCACAAAGAGCCATTCCTTCCACTGGGGCATTGGATCCCCATCTTCCCTGGTATGCCAGTATTGTTATTAATAATAATGCTGAATTTGAAACCTATTTTACATGTCTGGTAGGTCGGAAAAACAATGAGGTATAACTTAATCCCTCTGAGCTAATATGGTTTGTATTTAGCTACATTTTATTTAGAATTATTTATATTCCCGAGACAGTACTATGTGCAAACCAAGTGTATCCTTTGAATCCTAAATCAACTCCAAATACCACTGTTAGGTTAAATCATAAAGTATATTTTTGCAAAATCTCCACCATGTAATAAGCCAATACTGTATGCAATTTTAATGATTTTTTTTTATTAGCAGCATTTATTCTACTAATTTAAAAGCTATTAAACAAGATGAAGCATTCAGGGACAGTAAACTGTAACTCTTAAATCATTAGCAAATGGTTAGTACTCCATACAAATGCTAATGTAGTTTCAGCTTTATATAACCTGTCTAGATTTGAAGTCATCAGCAAATAGAATGTTAATACAAACTTTTGGATGGCATCTAAATTGCTTTTTGCATTCGTAAGTTTGTTCTTGCAGATAAAGAACAAGACGGAAAAACTTTATAATTCTAGATTCCAACATGGCCAAATGACAGTGAGGGAAACCATAAGGCAAGGAGAAGCTCCAATTAATAAGAAATACATAAGCAAAGAAAGAAACTGAACTCTTGACCAGAACATAAGGAAAAACTTCACATTAGACATGGGAAAGATTTTACATGTATGAAAGTCAAGAAATTCAAAGTTATGGTTTACATAGCAATTGTAATTTGGTCCTCCTGAACATTGGTAATATTTAGGGCTGTCAATTAATTGCTGTTAACGCGTGTGATTAACGCACAGCACAATTAACGCATTAAATTTTTTAACATGCATTAATCGCAGACCCTCTGGGCGGGAAGGTAGCATTAGCTGCTGCGGAGAACCTGTCTGGTCAGGCGCAGTAACGCAAGCCACCACCGGAGGGTGGGAAGAGAACAGGCTAGAGAAAGACATGGTTCTCATCCCGGCTCCAGCAGAGAAGAGATCTTGACACCGCCCCCACCCCACCGGATATCCATATTTCTTAAAGTAAAAACAGGATGGCCCGGGGCTCGCCCGAGCCACGCTCACCTTGCAGGATTCACCCTCCCCATGCCTTCCAGGTCTGGGGCTGACTCCTCCACATCCAGTGCCACCTGCATACGGGGCTGACCCCAGCCCCAGTCCTAAACATGGTGGTCAGTTGGACCCTGAGCATTTTGGCAAGACCCACTAGCCAGACACCTGGCAAAGAATTCTCTATAGTAATTTAGAGCCCTCCCTGTATAGTGTCCCATCACAGTCCATTGGGGATATTTGCTAATAGCAGCCACAGATAGGCTACATGCCAATGTAGGCAGTTTCCTCCTACCATCCCCTCCATAAACTTATCAAGCACAGTCTTGAAGCCTGTTAGGTTTTTTGCCCACTGCTCCCCTTGTAAAACTGTTCCAGAACTTCACTCTTCTGATAAATTTAGGCTTGAAATTAAACAATTAATGGCCAATTTACATCCATTTGTTCTTGTGTCAACATTGGTGCTTAACTTAAACAACAGCTCTCCCTCCCTGATATTTAACCCTCTGATGAGAGCAATCAGCTCTCTATAGAGAGCAATCATGCCTCCTCTCAGCCTTCCTTTGGTTAGGCTAACAAGCCAAGCTCTTTGAATCTCATCTCATAAGGTAGGTTTTCCATTCCTCTGATCATCCTAGTAGCCCTTCTCTGCACCTGTTCCAGTTTGAATTCATCTTTCTTAAATGTGGGAGACTAGAACTGCACACAGTACTCCATAGAATCATAGAATATCAGGGTTGGAAGGGACCTCAGGAGGTCATCTAGTCCAACCCCCTGCTCAAAGCAGGACCAATCCCCAATTAAATCATCCCAGCCAGGGCTTTGTCACGCCTGACCTTAAAAACTTCTAAGGAAGGAGATTCTACCACCTCCCTAGGTAACACATTCCAGTGTTTCACCACCCTCTTGGTGAAAAAGTTTTTCCTAATATCCAACCTAAACCTCCCCCACTGCAACTTGAGACCATTACTCCTTGTCCTGTCCTCTTCTACCACTGAGAATAGTCTAGAACCATCCTCTTTGGAACCACCTCTCAGGTAGTTGAAAGTAGCTATCAAATCCCCCCTCATTCTTCTCTTCTGCAGACTAAACAATCCCAGTTCCCTCAGCCTCTCCTCATAAGTCATGTGTTCCAGACCCCTAATCATTTTTGTTGCCCTTCGCTGGACTCTCTCCAATTTATCCACATCCTTCTTGTAGTGTGGGGCCCAAAACTGGACACATTACTCCAGATGAGGCCTCACCAATGTCGAATAGAGGGGAACGATCACGTCCCTCGATCTGCTCGCTATGCCCCTACTTATACATCACAAAATGCCATTGGCCTTCTTGGCAACAAGGGCACACTGCTGACTCATATCCAGCTTCTCGTCCACTGTCACCCCTAGGTCCTTTTCCAGATGCCTTGTATAATGGCAATAACACTTCCTATCTCTAGTGGAAATACCTCACCTGATGCATTGCAGGACTGCATTAGCCTTTTTCATGGCCACATTACATTTACAGCTCATAATCATCCTGTGATCACTTTTTGTGGTAAGGTCATTAGTAAAAATGTTAAATAAGATTGGTCCTAAGACTGATCCCTGAGTAACTCCACTAATAACTTCCTTCCAGCCTAAGAGTTCATCTTTCAGGATGACCCATTGTAGTCTCCTCTTTAACCAGTTTCTTATCCAACTTTCAATTCTCTCATTAATCCCCATCTTCTCCAATTTAACTAATAACTTCCCATTTGGAACTGTATCAAATGCCTTACTGAAATCCACATAGATTAGATCTACTGCATTTCCTTTGTCTGAAAAAATCAGTTATCTGCTCAAAGAAAGAGATCAGGTTAGTCTCTAGCATGATTTACCTTTTGTAAAACCATGTTGTATTTTATCCCAACTACCATTTACAACTACATTTATGTCCTTAACGACTTTCTCTTTTCAAAATTTCTTCTAAAATCTTGCATACAATTGAAGTCAAACTAACAGGTCTGTAGTTTTCTGGATCACTTTTCTCCCCTTTCTTAAAAATAGGTACTATATTAGCATAATTCTCCAGTCATAGGGTACAACCCCTGAGTTTACAGATTCATTAAAAATCCTTGCTACTGGTCTTGCAATTTCATGTGCCAGTTCTTTTAATAGTCTTGGATGGAGATTATCCAGGCCCCCTGATTTAGTCCCCTTAAACTGTTTGAGTTTGATTTCCACCTCGGACATGGTAATTTCTACTTCCATATCCTCATTTCCATTAGCCACCCTGCCACACCTGCAAATATCCTCAATACCCTTATTAAAAACTGAGCCAAAGTATTGATTTAGGTGTTGCGCCATGCCTAGATTACCTTTAATTTCCACCCCATCCTCAATCTCATAGTCCTTAGTGGTCCCACTTCTTCTTTCCTTGTTTTCTGGGCCCTAGTATTATTAGTAGCACTTGTCCTCCAATCTATATCTGGGAAGTTAAAGTCTCTCATAATCACACAATTCCCAGTAGTATTTATTTCATTAAAAATATTAAAAGAGGTCTCTATCCATATCCAAGTCAGATTCTGGGGGTCTGTAACACACCCCAAGCACTATCCCAAGGGAGACTCTGGTAACTTTCTTCCCCAAAGTGATGCTGATGCAAATAGACTCCATTTTATCCATTGCATCACTTCGAATTTCTTTACAGTCTACCTCCTTATTAACATACAATGTTAACCCACCACCTTTACCTATATTTGTCTTTTCTGAACCGGACACACCCTTCAATACCTGGTGATGACTAGCTGTGACAACTGTCAACTTTTATTTTACAGCTTTCCATGTGTGCAAAATTTTAGCTATTATATTGCATTAATGTAGTTTAATTGAATTTCACTGGTTTTAAAAGAAATTATAGAGGTATATGGACAAAGAGTTGAAGGAGCCTGTGTAAAGAACCTATGATATACTGCCTACTATAGCCCTGATGCAGGACTGGGATCCCAGAGGACCCACAGCCATAATATTGGGAGCAGGTAAAATGTACTTGGTTGTGGGTGGGATTAGGTGGGCAAAATATATATATATATATATATATATATATATATATATATCAGACTGTGGTAATTTGCGGGAAAACACTAAATCTCTCATCAGTTGGTCAGAAATGGAATTTCAGCAACGTAATGCACGTTTTTCTTTTTTTTAAATGAAGGTTTTAATACTCAAATTTAAGTGAGGGATAGAAAGATTTGATGTGTATTATAACAGGAGTTAAAGTATTTTTTTCACATGGTTTAAGCAAGATTTGTTTTATTCTTTTAGTGGTAAAAATTGTGTCTGAATTCTGTTTACATATAATATATATTAACCAACCATTTCTGGTTTGTTTTTTGTTCTGTAGCAGCATGGGGGAATCTGTCTCTCATGCAGGATTTACAGGATCTAAGGTTTTTGCGAATGATAGCGGGATAAAAATGCAAGAAACAATGTGGGACTGGGAGTGGGTATTGGGGGGCAGGACGGAAGCAGGATTAAAAAAACAGTCCCACACAGGGCTCTGCTGCCTAATACCATCTGCTGTTTAAGACTCATCAGTAAACTGACATTGAGGTGGGTGACGTAATATCTTTTATTGGACCAACTTCTGTTGGTGAAAGAGACAAACTTTCAAACTACATACAGCTCTTCTCTAGGGTAAAACAGTGGTTTTCAACCTATTTACCACTGGCCACATATGCAGCTCTTTATGTGGGCCGAATCCACACAATATATACATTACCTGTACGGCCCAGAGGATATCACATGGGCCGCAAATGTGTGCTCATTGGGCCACAAGCGACCAGTGGGCCACAGATTGAGAACCACTGGGATAAAGACTCCCATGGATTTCAGTGGCAGTTGGATCAAACACTAACAAATGCCAGAGTTCAAGGGAAACCTGTCCCTACATCTGCTTATTTTATGTAGTTAGTTACAAAAAGCAGACCACATTTCAGCTATTCCAGACCAGAGATAAATAATGCTCTACAACAGTGGCTCTCAACCTTTCCAGACTACTGTACCCTTTCGGGAGTCTGATTTGCCTTGTGTACCCCCACGTTTCACCTCACTTAAAAACTACTTGCTTACAAAATCCGACAAAAAAATAGAAAAGGGTCAAAGCACACTATTACTGAAAAATTGCTTACTTTCTCAATTTTACCATACAATTATAAAATAAATCAACTGGAATATAAATATTCTACTTACATTTCAGTGTATAGTATATAGAGTGGTATCAACAAGTCATTGTCTGTATGAAATTGTAGTTTGTACTGACCTCGCTAGTGCTTTTTATGTAGCCTGTTGTAAAACGACGCAAATATCTAGATGAGTGGATGTACTCCCTGGAAGACTTCTGCATACCCCCAGGGGTACACACACCTCTGCTTGAGAACCACTGATTTACAGTAGTGAAATGTGCATATGTCTATGAGTCAGCCAGGTCACAAATACTTATTGGTATTTCCTGTTGCTGTGTGTCACGGGGAAGAGTTAAAGTCATGCATTCAACTTCCGTATAACATAACAGTTACAACTTGAAAGTCCCTGCATTCATGGGGGCAGCTGTACTTGGAACATAGATTAACCCCCATGGAAGGCAGAGGTGCAGGATTCTTCCAAGGAGCTTTGACAGCAGAGGCTGCTCAGGAGAAGAGCTGACACAGCACCAGCTCTGCGCTGGTCCAGCGCTCACAGGGAGTAGTTGGAATATGTATTGTGAATCGCACTGTCAGTCTCAGTAATTGTAACAGCATGCCAGTGATGCTGTCCTTATCCCTATGAAGATAAAATGTGAGTGTGTGTGTGTGTGTATATTTTTCCAATTGCAGTGTTGTGAAATTCTAATGGGAACATTAGAATTAGAGAGGAAAATCCCTCCCCACAGCTGAGTGGATTACACCCAGTGTGTCGACTCAGGACAGGTGCAGGTGAGAGAGGCTGCAAATGGCAGACAGCACTGAGGAACTAACTCTGCAGGAACTATTTCCAGCCACCTTTTCTTTTTTTAGTGATAAGGAGCTTACGCTAATATTGCCCTCTGTGCAGAATGACTGCACAGCGCTCCTTTGTTTGTTTTGGGGCCTTCATCTGCAAAGAGAATTTCAGATCCCAGTCAAGCCTTGCATGTAAACTGAACAAATGACTGAAAAACAGACTGAGTCCATCTGAAAACAATACTAACACTGTTTCTATTAGTGTTATGCAAATAGGGAAGGCGGGATTGTCCAGTTGTGAGGGCACAGAACTTAGATCCAGATCCGGTTCTATCCCTACCCTTGACTTGCTGTGGGACCTTGGAAAAAAATGACAATCACTTTGTGCCTCATTTTCCCTATAATAAGTGGGCATTGTAACCTTCTGCCAGTGTTACTGGCAGGAAAAAGGACCAGGTTCAAATATTCTGGGGTTTCTTCTGAAAGCGTGAGCTTTACTGGCTTGAGAGCCCCCACTCAGAAACCTAGAAAACCCTCCTTGGGGAAACCTCAAAGGCAATATTTGGCCCCTTGCAATCTCTGAGTAACAACCAGTATAAAATAATGAGAACGTTCTTAGCGGGAAAAAAAAGGAAACAGAATAAACCTGGGAGAGACAGCAATAATAAACAAACAATAGCTTTATATTTCTATAAAGTGACATGTCCCTCCTCCCTCGCGCTGCCTCTGGATGTCCTGGAATAGGCTCATACTGAGTCCTCCTCACACAGCGTGAATGTCCAACAAGGGAATGTGTTCCTGCAATAGCCATTTTCCTCGTGCCTCTCCTCCACTGCATCCCCACTCACTGCTTGCAGTCTGGAGTTGGCAGACTCCACAGTTTGGGCAGGTCCATCTGCAGCCCCTAAGGGAAGTGCTGCCTGGTCTGCTCCAGAGGCTCTACCACCTGGCCCAGCTGAAGTGATTACAACTTCAACTGCTGGGTAGAGGGCCCTCACCAGAGCTCCTCAACTAGGTTGCTGCCCTCTGCAACGTCAATAAAAGCTTCCTCAAAGCCACTGCTGTATCCTCCATGCCCTCCAGTGCTGCCTCTTCAGAGAGATCTGTGGCATCTAGGCCTCTGAACAGAGTCCGTACCACTGAGGCACTCTCACCAAAAAACAGGAGTCTCTTTCTCTCTAGATCTGGGACTTTCACCACTCTCTGCTACCCACTGTGCCAGACTACATTTTGATCAAAGTGACCACTCACAAGGATATATTTGGTGCTATTCTCTTGTCCTTTCATTTCCTGACACGGATAACAGTGTTTTATTCACCCCAAATTTAAAATGTAACAGTCCTTTGACCAAAATGTCACCAGCTGCCACATAACTGAAACGAGGCCTGGCCCATTTAGTAGCTTCCCCTTGCTCACCAACAGATGGCAGCAGAGAGCACCTATCCCCATGAAGCCTCTGTGCATCCAGAGTTCTGAATCAGCTCTGGGTAGCTCTTCTCCCTGTCCACCAACAGGTCTGAAGAGCGAGCTCCCTACCTCTACGGCTTCAGGCTGCATGAATTACATGGCTAATGAGTGCCTATGTTGTAAGGCTTACTTATACATGGTATTGCCCACTCCTGTGGTTTTTCCATCAGTGGTGGGATTCCAGGTGGGGCTGGAGCTCATCTCATGATGACTTGAGAAGCTCAAGCCCCCTTGTGAAGTTCAGCCCTTCAAGCAGCTGGCCCAGTCTCTCCCCTCCGCTGGCTATTCTCACAGGAAGGGTAGGGGCGGAAGGTGTAAAGAGCCCAGCAGTTCAGTGCACCTCCATCCCACCTCCTCTTCCCCCTCCTGTGAATAGTGGGGACAGGACAGCACTGCAACTCCTCCCCCCTGCAACACCAACCTGGGAAGGGACAGAAGAGTATACAGAGCTTCTGGAGCTGCCCCAACCCCAACCTGAGAAGGGGGGAGAGGACCTTACTGCAGGCCCCCTGGCCAGTGAGATGGGGGGGGGGGTGAAGAACCCCAGGAGAAGAGGTGAGGCTGGGGGAGGGCTGAACTGATGATGGTGGGGGTTGAACTGACGGGGACAAAACTGATGTGGGGAATGAGGGAGAGGATTAATTGTTGGGCGGGGGATGGAGAGGTGTGCAGGTGAGAGCTCCTGCAGCAAAGGCCAAAATCACTTTACCCAATAAATTTAGGAGAGTGAGCAACACTAATTGTCATATGCACACATGGGTGATGGGCAGGGGGAGCTCAAAAATCAAAAGATAGGGCCAATGCACAACACCACAATATAGAAAAAAATCTCATAATTTTTGGGCCAATCTCATGATTTTGAAGGCTCTGACTCATAATTTTTTATCACTTGAGGTTGGCAATATTGTATATATATTTGTAATATATAGATTTGGCTATATATACTACATAGCTGCAAGGCACTATATAAGTAAAAAGTTTTAATGTTTCCTGTACATAAGGAAGTCTAAGCTATAGAAGTCAGAGCCCCATTATGAAAGTTCAGTATTCACATTCACACAGCAAGCCTATTACTTGTCACGTTCTAAATGGAACCCAGAGCACTCAGACTGTTCTGAGTGATTTGAAAAAGAGAAAGACATTAAAAAACGGTATTTTGTGTGATAAATGGGAAAGGCACAAATCTTTTTTCATAGTTAGTCTGGTCAGACTTAGGGTTTTGATAGCAAAACCATCCCAGACACTTTGAATGAGTATTACTATTACTGTCACAAAAAGGAACCTCGCACAGAGGCTAGTCAGAACAATGATTCTCTGGAACACATGATAGTCAGTAAAGTTTAAAGAGGTCACATGAATCCTTGTTTTAAAATTCTTGTGCTACTTTATGTGACTTGAGGAGAATTAATCACAAGTCATGGGCCCTCAAATGTGTGGCTGGTTGTTATGGAGAGGAAGCAGCCATTATTGTGCAAGGAGAGAAGTGTGGGGAATGACAGGATGGGATCAGTAAGATCTCCTTCCAGCTTCCACATTGTGGAGGCATTGCAATGCTGCACAATCCCACCAATATCAAGTTTTCAGGGTACTTTTTGGCTCCTGAGGTGTGGAAGATGGATGTGGAAAAATTGAAAAGAGTCTAGCGGAGGGCAACAAAAATTATTCGGGGACTGGAACACATGACTTATGAGGAGAGGCTGAGGGAACTGGGGATGTTTAGTCTTCAGAAGAGAAGAATGAGGGGGGATTTGATAGCTGCTTTCAACTACCTGAAAGGGGGTTCCAAAGAGGATGGCTCTAGACTGTTCTCAGTGGTAGCAGATGACAGAACGAGGAGTAATGGTCTCAAGTTGCAGTGGGGGAGATTTAGGTTGGATATTAGGAAAAACTTTTTCACTAGGAGGGTGGTGAAACACTGGAATGCATTACCTAGGGAGGTGGTGGAATCTCCTTCCCTAGAAGTTTTTAAGGTCAGGCTTGACACAGCCCTGGCTGGGATGATTTAGTCGGGGATCGGTCCTGCTTTGAGCAAGGGGTTGGACTAGATGACCTCCTGAGGTCCCTTCCAACCCTGATATTCTATGATTCTATGATAAGATGCACAGAATTTCAGTCGATTGAATCTACTTCTATGATAAACAAAATGGTGGAGGAAATTAAGAATAAACTGTGAAAAACCAAACTGTAACCCAGTAATAAATATGGACCTTTTAATATGAGCATATCAATTTAAAAAGTATTATATTACAATAGCATCCATGGGCCCCCACCAGGATCAGGGCCCCAGTATGCTAAGCACCATGCCCACGGTATGTGTTTGAAGAGGGGTGGGAATATCTGGATAAAAGGTTCTTCCCATTCTTAAACTGCTGTGAATGGCATTTATGTAGCAATGGTATATCCGCTGATCAAAATTTCTATTGAGACAGATGCTGTGTTTGGTACACATAATCAATCAATACGATACCCAATTTACGATGATCTCTTATGTAGGATTGGTATCTGTTAATTCACAGAAAAAGATAATGTATGCAGGCAGGCAACAAACTTCTGTGATATCGAATTCATTAGGAGATTTTTATTGTCATTAAGAGAAAAGCACGTTGCAGTAAACACCAAACAGCAGCAACAACAAAATTCAGCAAGATGTGAAGATTTTCCCACAAACAAGCATTTTCCCTAGGATGCGCCATTTAAATGTTCCCACAGCTGTGAAAATGATTAGTGTGGTTTTATTTTGCAGAATTTGTTAGCATAATTCTGAGCCATTTGTGTGAAAACACTACTCCATTTCACTGCTTCCCGTTCAACAAAGATATTTTATTAGCAAGAACGGTGCTTCTCTTGTGAAAATTAAGGCGTATTTGGACTTAAGAGCTCTTTTATTAGTATGCATTAAAATCTGTTATTGATCTCCTGGAAATGCTAATATAAGTGATTCTTGTAATACCAAAACAAATTATATTCTGATCAGGTTCAAAGTGTTCAATCAAGGACTAGCTAGCAGCATTGTTAAATGAAATGCAGCTTGTGTTCGGCATTTCAGATCAGCTATTTGATTGGAAGTCAGGCTGAGCTCCCAAAGATGTAGCATCTCTCCTCCTTCATTGGGCCTCTAAAATGCATCTAGCATTCAGCTGTTGTGTAACATTCACATATTCTCTTGCTCAGACTAGATCACTTCAATATTTAATGTATAATATGTTAGCTAATTTAAAAGGGACTATGGCAGTACATTAGGCTAAAAACATTTGTTAAACATTAAAGTACTAACTTCTTTATTCATAAAGACTACTACGTATTCATTGAGGTAATTCAAATGTACAATATAATATCAACCCATACTGAACCTATTACCATAACATCAAGCTCTACAAAGAAGGGAGTTAGATGAAATAGAGAAAACTATTGTGGATGTGGTGGGCTTTTTGTTTTGTTATTATAGTATATAGGCTCCAAATAAGATAAGTATTAGTATCCCCATTAAACAAGTGAGAAACTGAGAGATTAAGTGACTGGACCATGGTGATAAAAGAAGCTTGTAGCAAAGCTGGGAATTGAAGGCAGAGCTCCTGAGTCCCAGTCCAGTGCCTTAACAATAAGATTCCTCTCCACTGGGCCACATTAGGCCTGGCTGTGTGATGGTACACTCTCCGCATAGGGCCCACTCACAATTCTCAGCACTGTGCTCAGAAATTTGGAGTCTGTTTTTACTTGCACCAATACACATCAGGAGTAACTTTAGTGAAGTCAGTGGATTTACTCCACAGTAAAACTGGTGTCAGTGGAGTCAGGCCTACAGAGCATAGAGACTGCATGAAATTAGTGCTAACTGTGGACTTCTGCAAAGTTACTCTAAATTTACAGGGGAGTAACGGAGATAAGAGTCTGGCCATTTGGGACATCATTTTCTACTTTAAAGTCAGCTGTGATTTAAAAGAATGTAACTGGTAACAGATTTATAAAATAGTGCAACACCCTGAAGTATAGAACTCTGAAATGCAGCTACAGTGCATGTGCAATATCCATCCACATTCTGTTCTCAATTACTTGGTGGAATTATTTAGATTTAGACTAAAATGTACAAAAGGGTGCCTAACTAATATGATAGTGCCTTTGACAGAACCTAAAATACTCTTTATCAGAATTAACCCTGCAGTAAGCTACCATGCAAAGAAAAAAGAAAAACTCAACTGCCAATAAACCAGCACCTCCCATACAATCAGCATTGAAGTCTGCATTGAGGTACATCCATATAAGCAAGAGCAGGGTTTGGCCTACTGTTTTCAAAGGATTTCTAATCCACATACACACCACATGGTGCAATATACCACAGGTCTCAGATTGACCCATTTCCACAACTGCATTGCTCAGATTTAATTAGCACTTACAGTAAAATGTCAATTAAATGTGTTTGGTATTTTAAGGACATTTACAAGTAGCATATTTGTAATTGCTAATCCCTTCCTCCAGTTCGTCATCAGGGTAAGGGCTTGGGTGAGCTCTTCTCTGGTCATGTCATCCAGGCCAAGACATCAAAGCATGCCCAGAGAACAGACAGGTAATATCTGACTTCCTATATGGAGTAAGGGAACATTTCTCTTTCTGCATCTAAGGGGGCAGCACAGATGTCAGAATCCTAAACCTGCTGCAGGCCCTCAAACTCCAGAGGCTGCTGGAGGCCAGGAGATTATGATCTGCAGGCAGAAAGAGGAGGAAATATGTCTGGTAGCCAGCTGTATGACAGCACCCATGCAGGGGAGGTGGAGAATGAAGGAAAATAGGGGGAATGTGCCCATGTATAACATTCCCTGTGTAACCCCTTTGGGGTTTAGAGAGCATGGCCTTAAGTTGAATGCAACCCTGTTTTACCGCTCCCCCTATATTTCCCCCTATTGTTTTTCTCCTTTCACCCCTCTGTAAATAAATATTTCCCTTTCCTATATTCATTGTACTTTTCTGGTGCATGTGTGGGTTCACTTTAAGGGGGTTGGAACAGATGCCCCTGGGGCGGAAGGGACTTTCCCTGCTGCATTCTTGCACCTTGTCTTGGCCAAAGCTGCCTGCAAAGCAGACTCCATCTTGGACACGAGGGCGATAAAGTTACACTTGGATACTCCCCTCCAAATCAGCAAGCTCAGAGCTCAAAATACATATCATCCTTTCTCCCCCAGCAATATTTATAACTCAAGCTAGCACGCATCTAATTATCATCACTTCTTTTTTTTTTATATGCTCAGAGATGAAGGTGAAATCTGAAGGGCAGTGGCTGTTACAAAGCATGTGGGAGAATTCTGAACATTAAAATCCTTTCCTCACAGAAAGATCCAAGCGCAACACTGAATGTTGGAAAGTTTGCCTATTTCACTTGGCCCAGTGGGTACTTTATACAGGTGCTGACAGTCCTCTTGTGTGAAAGAGAACATGGTCTGTGACTACAGCCACAGAGTGAGGCTGTTCTTCCACAAGGTCATATGACCCTATCTGAACAACATGTGATGGGATGGTAAACTCACCTAGAAAGGAAGTCTGCAGAATTCTGGGCCTTAAGCTGTATCTGATTAGTTCTCTGGGAAAACAAAACAGCAACGCATCATTTGTCATAATAAATTAGTGTCCGCGCTCTCCCATCTCAGAATCATTTTGTGTGGACAGGAAGGAAAAGCATCTCAACCTTTATGCTTTGTTTCTGGGTTCTCCTTTTTCTTTCCCCTGCTCTTTCAGATACTTTCTGACCTCCCTGCAAACCGCTCAAAAGCACTGTGTTACAGCTGTCCTGATTCATTCCCATACCTCCGCTCTCCTTTCTCCTCCTCTCTCTGGCCTAACTCTCAATAGAACTTATGGCTTGCTATGGCCCTTTTTCTCCCAAAAAGAATCACATTCGGAATGAACTCATGCTGCACCACAGCTGGATCATGCTGTCACAAAACTTTACATTTCCTGCTGGCTTAGACATTCATCAAATTTAACCTTTTGCTTCAGGTTCCTCCTTCATTCACAGAGTTTAATGGGCACATTCAAGCCATTGTGAGCAAACCAGACTGCATGGGGAAGAAAGCTCATGAACTAAAGCTTGTGACCTTTCACTAAATGCATCACTGGGAAGGTGAGAGGGATAGTTCATTGCACTGTGTCCTTCGTAAAGTTGGAACAGTGCACGAGCATGGAAGCTTTCAAGGCAATAGCAGCATTCATGTCTGTCCAGTCTGCCATGAATGAACTATCCTTGTTCTCAGAGTAGTGTTGCTGCCCATACTTCTGAAATGCCATCCAGCCTCTTGCTGAACACCTACTCCACTGCATAAGCAATTCACCCACAAGTAGGAGCAGGTCATCTAATGTATCCATGTCTGAGAGCAGCTCATCCAGTGGATCCATGGTTTGCGCCTCATTTTGAATGGACAGAACTGCCAAGATGGAAGAACCTCAGCTAAATGTGATGGTCGGCTACGTTGACTTCTGCACAGGGGTCAAGAAAAAATAGGTAAGTTCTCCCACTATTCAACAAAAACCAGTTCCTAAAGCAGCTCCAGTTGTGGTGTAGTGCAAAAACCCCTGGGATACTCCCCCCATCCCCAAATCACAGTACCAAGCACGTGTATGAGGAGCACCAGTGTGGATGTGGGTAAACAGGGTTTGACATGTGTCTGGCCCCGCAATATGGACTCTCGGGGCAGGCTGGCCTAGCTCACACCCACAAGCAAGTGAGCAAGACTGTGGGTGCACACAGCAGCATAGATGAAGTCTCAGACTGGTTAGGGGATCGAGATTATGTTACATTTAAAACAGGATATTGCTAGTTAACTGACTAGAGTGCTGGTGTCATCTCAGATGCTTTTCTCTCTTCCTTTGCCCACATCCAGGCTCTTCCCCAGCCCCTCCAAGTCCTCAGACCTGGAACCCCATGAGCCCCTGCAGACAGAGGTGATGCGTCGGGGGAGCATGCAGGGTGCCTCCTCCAGATTTTTTGGTTGCACTATGCCCAACCCAGACAGGCTGGGTGCCCCACTGAGGTGAGTCCAGGGGTGGAGGTGGCGCTCCCACTCTGAGCCCCACCACGCAGAGCTGGCCCGACTGACCCTTGCTGCACGGGGCTAGCCCGAGCTGCTTAGTGTCACTGCTCAACCCATCCAAAAATTCCTCCGCACCCTCCAGGGGGGGTGTGCCCCACAGTTTGAAAACCAATGTGAGGTGGTTTTGTGTCCCACTGAACCTTTAAATTGTGCCCCTTCCCCACTATCAAGAATTATGTATCGTCTCTGCCTGCAGAGGGCCCCATTTCACCTCCACATGCACACATGGAGTGGGGCCTGGTGCTGTAAGATAGGCTATAGAGTTCAACCATACGCCTATTGAAGACAAATGGGAGTTTTGCCAATGATTTCAATGAGAGGAGGATCACCCCCAATACTACAAGGATGAGCACCATTATGAGAACAGAGATAACTAGACACACAGAGGAAGACAAATGTCTTATTCATGCTTTCAGTTCCACTGCTTAATGTATTCAGTTCACTGAGTCAAATGCTCATCGAATTTATGCGAACGTATACCCCTGACTTCTAGGGGATTGCCTGAGTGTAACTGAGAGCAGAATTTGGTGCACAGCATTCTAAACATAACAGCAAACTAACAAACAGTGGAGACCAACCAGTTTCTGACAGAATATTTAATGGTATCTATTCCAGATCAGGTCAAATTACTTTTAAAGAATGAAATTGTTATTCATATACCCATTTAGTTCATTTTTTGAATTCATTATTACACAAAAAGAGGGGGCTTACTACATCATGCTTAAATATTTTAAACACACAACCAGAGGGCCAAATTCAGCCAGGAGATAACTCCACTGATATCACTAGCATAAAACCAGTATTGAACTTGGCCCAGTTCTGTAAAATTTTTACAGACTTATAAGTAATATGGCCAAAGATTCTTACTATTGAGGATGAGAACAAATCTAGATTATACACTATGGTTACACAAAAAGCTGTCCTAAATATACACCTTTTTAAATTGAGAGCAGTACAACTCAATCCCATCCCTGGGAAGATAGCTGTACATTGCCAAAATTTTGACATTTTAACATTTTCAATTAATTGTCACATCACTAATTTACTGGGTACCATCCTAAATAATAATGCATATTGGACTGAAGTAAATTGAGCAACTAGCCCAATAGCGAACTAGAAAAAAAATTAAATTGCATGCTTGTTTCAAAATACATTCGATTTATGTGCTGCCTTTAAGTCAATCTTGACATTTCCAGTGGATTAAAAGTTATCACAAAAAAACCAATATATTGATCTAAATGAATAACAAATTATGGGCACACTGACTAAAGGAGAAAATATTTGAGGGAAGCAGGTGCTTACAAATCCTGTAGGGGGGATGCACAGATATGGCCGGAGAATACTGCCTCACCTAGATCTCCATGACTCTTTGGACTGTAAGAAGGTGGGACAGGGGAGATAAGGCAGGGGCACCTGGTCTCCATCAGGCATTCTCCTATAAACTGGCAAGGCAAAGTCATATGGTACAATTTTGACAGACAGAGGCTCCAGTAACATGTGCAGTTTCCCTTTGGAGGTATGGAAATACTTCCTGCCTAGTGGGAGGCGGGGGGGGGTGGGTATGGGGCCAGCAGCAGTCAGAGAATCCCCTGGTAGGGCTATAGAAAGCTGAGGGTGGAGAAGGTGGGCAGTGTTGCTAAGGGAAAGGGCCTCCATGTGGAATCCCCTTCCCTCCAGTTCTGCAGGGATCCATGGGTGTGGCATTCTTCACCTGAAAGCAACAACTACTTGTATAAAGCAACTAAAATATTCTTATTTTAAAATTACATGACTAATACAATAGAAACCAGAGCCAGCTGATCACTACAGCCTGTAGCAAACATGGACCCTGCAATCCAGGTTTCCAATATGTAGGGTGACCCCTTTAACCTCCGCAGCCACATCCCAAATCTTTACACCACAATGATATCGACTGCACAAAAGGGGGGAATTCTAAATATTCAGAATGTTTTGGTTCAACATTTTCTAAACAAAGTATTTTGATTTTTTGATTGAAATATGCTTTGTTGTGAAATTTAGAAAAATTTAACTAAAACGAACAAAGATTAACAATACCCCCAAATTAAACATTTTGTCCTAGGTCAAACAATTTTTTTCATTCAATCCAAAATTATTTGGAGGGTGGAGGAGGGAGAGAGGGTTCGTTTTGTCAAGAAAAAAAAAGTCCAAAAATTGTCATTTCTAGTTGACCCAAAACAATTTTTTGGTTTGGTGGCCAAACCAAAAAATCAATTATTTGCACTCCTGTAGTCACTTTTATTCCAGACTGGAAAGCAGTCATACTTGCATCCCTTTTGTATTAAGTGGCACCCAAACTAGTGCAGCTGCATTAAAGGTCTTTCAATGTTTTTATTATATACATCTCCTTTCAAATCCTTTACAACTCAGTCATAGAAATGTGTCCAGGTTTAAAATTGCCATACAAAACTCTCAGTGCAGGTCTAATTTTTTACTAATTTTCAAATAATTTGGACATTTTTCAGTATTATGATGACAAGACAATAGAAGCTAATGGGTTCAGACATTTTTTGCACTATTACTCAAAATCAGTGTTTGCTCAAATGAAATCCTGAAGGGTGCTATAATCCCTAATAAGAAACAAGTCCTCTCAGAGCTGTGAAAAATAAAACAGCTGCTGTAATTCATCACTATTTCAAGCACGTCTGTCTCTCTTTCTCTATCTCTCTTACACACACACCCACCCCTTAGTTAGACCCATGCAACTCCCTCTGAGGTCAATGCAGCTGCACAGGTGTAAGAAAAGGCAGAATCAAGTGCAGGGATGGTTTTCCTAATGGTTTAATATACACATCATGGGCTAGACTCTGCTTAGTTTTGTGGGTCACATAGGGCCAGGGAAAGGAAGACTTCCTCCCTTCACGCCTGAAGAGAAGGTTACTCACCTTATGCAGTAACTGAAGTTCTTCGAGATGTATGTCCCTGTGGGTGCGTCACTTCAGGTATTGGTGCATCCCTGCACCGCTGATCGGAGATTTTCGGTAGCAGTGCCCGGTAGGGACGCACGTGCGCAGTAGCTGTCTTGTGGTATCGTTGGCACTTCATCTAACACTCGCGCAGCCAAACCCCCTCGGTTCCTTCTCTACCGTAGAGTCCTTTTTAAACAGGGAAAGTCCTTTCTGCGAACTCCTCCCCTCTACTTCGATGGTTCGGTGCCTGAGGGGGATGAGTGTACAGAGCAGAAAACTCCCTCCTCCAGGTCGTGTTCCTCATTGGGGAAAACTGAGGAGAAGACAGCGAGTCCTGCTGTCTCAATGCTGTTGGCACTGGGGAACTGTCGGTGCCAACTACAGGAGACCCTGCAGTGGAATATACAGCCATGTCTGATGGTTGAATGAAGGAACGTGATACCGCGGACGTTGGTTCCATGCTTTTATGTGCACACGCCTGGGCGGTCAGTCCGGTCAGTGCAGCTCTTTTTGAGTTGCCTTGGTCGGTGCCGGTGTTGCTGTTTTAGCTTTTTCAGGCAACTGCTCCATAGAAGTCGGCACTGGTGGAGGTGGCATCGTGGTCGGTGATGCTGTCAGCACCGTGTCCTTCCTGGGAGTATTTGGTGTCATGGAGGAGGAGGCTGACCTGTGCCTGCTACTCAAGTCTTTGTCCCTGCCAGTGACGGTCCCAGTACGGACAGTGCTGGAGGTGCCCAGAGCATCAAATGTGCTTATCCTGCTGGCCATCGGCACCAAGGGTAGCGATCTCGCCAGAGACTGTTTTCTCTTTAGTGGTTCTCCATGTGTGGGAGATGTTTCCCTCTTCCTCGATTTTCTGGAGGAAAGGGTACTTGCTCTGTTCAGGGAGGAGGCACCCAGAGAGTCTCTCATTGGGGTTTTTCCAGAGTCAGACAGTGGAGTTAGGGATTTTTCCATAAGGATCATTTTAAGTCTGAGATCCCTATTCCTCCTTGCTTTGGTTTTGAGGTTGCTGCAATGGGCGCATTTTTGAAGAATGTGTGCCTCCCCTAAGCAACGGAAGCACTGCGAGTGTCCCTCAGAGACAGGCAAGCATCCTTGCACAAAGTGCATCTTTTAAACCCAGGCAAGCCTGGCATTTTTGTTGTCAACTTTTGTACAACAACTAAATAGAGAAATGGAGGGGAATCTCCGAGTTTTGTTTTTTTTAAACAGGGAAAGTCTAATTGCTTAAACGGAAACTTAAGACTCGCGATGAACTATCTAACTAGCAGAACTAAAACTATTTTAAAATCTGTTCTACGTTTTTTCTGATACTGGCATTGGAGTTCCTTCTGCAGCTGAGGACGGTTGAAAAGGAACTGAGGGCCACGCAAGCGCTAGACGAAGCACCAATGGTACCGCAAGACAGCTACTGTGCATGCGCGTCCCAACCAGGCACTGATACCGAAAATCTGCGATCGGCAGCACAGGGACGCACCAACACCTGAAGTGGAGCACCCACAGAGACAGTACTCGAAGAACCACCAGGTTCTCTGCACACAAGAACCAGGGGAATTCTAGTGCCAACTGTGGCACTAGAAATACCACAGGTTCAGGGATGAGTAGGACCATGGCCCTCTCCACCAGAAAATGGAAGAAGCCTGGTGTAAAGACCATATGCCGTACCCTGTTATAGCAGATGTTGCTATTGCGTATGCTCTCCCCAAAGGTCCAACTGGCATGATGCATCTGATTTCTCCAATCAATTCAGGCTCTAGCTTGAAGCCACAATCTAGCCCCATAATAACAATGAATTAGCTCCATACTGAGGATTGACATGAGATCTCGGTCTATTAGGTAAATAATACACATTTTTGTGCCCAAATAAGTATTTACTTGATGAACTGTAACAGCTCTGAAGGAGCATTTTGTGCTATCGGCTAAATAGTGCATGTTTACAAAATGAGGTAATTATAGAGTCATCATATCAACTATTTTGTGAACTTGCCAGAGATCTAGATGGAAGTGCTGCAAGATTAAATACTGGAGTTTGGCCACATGATACTGCTTATCACTGACTCTGGCTCTGTGACTATGCGTGCATAACCATTTACTGGAATACCAAAAGGAGAAGAAAGGCAAGAAGGGTAGATTGATAATTATTTCTTCTTAATTATGATTTGATTGTTTTCTACTTTAGGATGATGAAAACAAAACACACACTCCTACCAGTTGATTTGGTACTTCTAAATGATATGGAATTAAAAGCAAAAGGATGAATTCTTTCACTCAATATGCACGCATAGCTCCCATTAAGGATAATGGTTCTTTTGTGGTGGGAAGCATGTGTTTTGAATGTTTAATTTCTAACACAAATTTCCATTCAATTAGCTCTATTGGCAGCAAGACTTATGGGCTATGATGGAGGAAGTGAAACAGAGGTTAAAAATAATACTAATTGTGAATGCAGTGTTTTCCAGCACTGCAGTATCTATACCTGGACCTTATAAATAGAAGTGTTTGGTTAGTAGTAGAGCTAGCACTTCCCTCTCACAGACTTTTGTCCTTCATTAATTTAAGTCAAGATGGCTCAAGTGTAATTCCTATCAACACAGTTAACAAAAATAAAAGTAATCACCAGCTAAGGCAATATTAACATCCATGCCAACCCCAAATCATTTGCCTAACAGCTATCTGTAAACAACATAACACCCAAACTTACTCCCTTAGGTCTGGTTCCCTACTGTCTTGCTTCTCTGTGGTTATTTCCACTTGTGCCAAGCAGGTGACAAACACCACCATTCTGACTTGCAAGGTGGCAAGGAATCAGGACACAAACCTCTACAACTAACTCCTGTCCATTTCTATGTACAACTGCACTCATCCAATTCCTGGAAAACTGATTCAGTCTCACAGCTGTAATGCCAGACTGAGTAAAATGAAGGTATCTTACACAGTTACTGTAAAATTGTATAGAGTGTTATTTCTACCTAAAAAAAGTGGAGGACAGAATTACTTTGCCTGCAAACCTCTCCCCCTCCCCACCATTTCCATGCCCACTATGGTAGCAGAGGGCACTGGAGGGAGGAAAACTTGGCTAAGAAGTGAAGCTTGGTTCTCTGCTATGGAGGGTTAGTCTCCATTCAGTAAACTTCAGAAGGGAGACCCAGTCACATTAACCTCACTGGGTCTGTTTGGATTTGGACTCCTGCTGCCATAGCTTAAATAAACCTTAAAACATCTGAGGGGTGGGGCATGGATGAGAGGTATAGCGGAAGTTAGGAAGATAGGCCGCAAGTCTTGCAGATGGGTAAAGTAGGATGCAGACAGTACAGGAGAACTAGTAAACCAAGGAGATAGGATACACACTTGTTCCTCCATTAAGCCCAACCTGGTCACACCCTCCACACAATGTCCAACCATCAAGTCAGTGGTTGGCTTCTACATTGGACTGACCTTAGTCATGTCTGCATTATTTTCTTTGGCATCCTATCATCTGTTTGCCTTCTACAGCATCCCAGGCTGTAATCTTCTCAGTTGTAGCCAATCCCACACCCTGGATTTCACATCCTACTGTCCTCCTAACTTCTTCATTTGTCTTAAAATCATTCTTACACATGCCATCTTTCGAAGAACTCACCTCAACTGCCTCCAGCCTTCTCTTTCATTTATTGCAGCTGCTTCCAGACCACACATCTCTGAATCACACGTGAACTCTGTTCTCTGGACGACATAATCTCCGTTGAGTTCTCCTAACATTATCAACAGCTTGGCCGTTTTGCATTTGCACATGGTTACTCATCTCAGACATGTGGGTCAATTCATCTTCTCCATTCACTTTCATCACGCACATCCTACCTTAGGCATTATCTGCACTGGGGCTGTTAGCCACAACGGTAGCTACACCTAATTAGTTGCACTGTTGCAAACAACACAAAGCCTTAGCGATATGGTTGCCTTAATAGAGCAGAGCTACAGCCCAGTACAAAAGGGCTACCGCACACTGTCTGGAAATCGGCACTGAGGTTCCATGGCCATCAGAATGAGCTGATATTAAAAAAAGATCTCCTTCAATCCAAACTTCCTGCGAGAAAAAATTGTACATGTCCCTGCCACTTTGGATAAACATTTAGATGTCCATGCCCTCCCCTGAGTTTTAGTCATTAAATTGGTTTCCTATTTACTGAATGGATTTATTTTACTTGGATTATTTTCTGTGTAATTAAACCAGACTGATCATATTCTCCATGCAAAAAATGTAGCGGTCAGCAGCACTTTAATCTAGAAAAGAATCGCAGGCACCCACTGACTCCTGACTTCCCACTTGTACATCATTCCAACCAGCATTCACAGATCTGAAGTGGAGAATCCAACCCCTTCTCTTGGGAGACTATTCCACAGATCAATAGGTCTTACCATCAGGAAGGTCATCTTCATATTCAACCTAGCTTCCCCCATGCTGTGCCCTCCTGATGCATCTCTGACCCCTGCCCCAGTGGAAACACCTCCAGAGGGGAGAGGATAATCCAGCCTCCATGGCCCAAAGCAGTCCGTGACTCTTTTGACAAGGCTGTTAACTAGTGTCATGCTTCATCTGAGGAACTGGACTGATGAGCAACTCATTTCACATAGGCCTCTGTCATACAGAATGACTTTCTGCCACTACCAACAGCAGGGCTGGATTCAAACGGGCAACCAAGAGATTTAAAAAATTAGTTACAACTTTTGCTTATACTGATATAGGAAGTTAGGCAGCCAGAGCAGCCACAGCAGGAAAAACATCAAGGCTGATGGGAGTTATGTATTATTTATTTTCTGAGGCTTTGTCTGTGCTCAGCAATAGCTCCAATTAATGGTCAGCCCTTGGTGCAGCCATCCCCATGCTGACTGCTTCTTTTAGATACTTATATGGCCCCCATTTCCCTGCCTGGTATCTGACTGTTTCACCATCTTTAATGAATTTGTCCTTACAACACCCCTGGAAGGCAGGGCAGGGTTGTTATCCCCATTGTACAGATGGGGAGCTGGGGCCCAGAGAGTGCAAGTGACTTACCCAAAGCCAAACAGGAAGTCTATGATGGAGAAGGGAATTGAACCCAGGTCTCCCGTGTCCCAAGCTAGTGAGTAAGCCTTCCTCTAAGCACAGAAAAGGGCAAGCCAGAGTTGGTACCAATTGAACTAATCAGGACTTACCCCTGCTTCATGCACTGGTAAACTCCTGATGAGCTCAGCTGGTACAAACCCACACACTGCTGGGGGGGGGGGCGCTATTCCCAAAGCCTGAGAATGCCATTTCGGAGGTATTGTGCAACACTTGAAGCACAGTGGCAGTTTAGAGGAAAGTCACTGTTGAAGCTGGGAAGCTTGGAATCTGGGGGATCTGGCTTGTGGTCTCAGATGTTCCCACCCTGTGCTCTGTTGTCCACACTGCATTGTAAACCTGGATTTACAATTGATGAAACCAGCACTCACAACTATGCTAAAGTCCATACAGCAGTAAACAGTATGACCTGTGTCCACACTGCAAAATGACAGGGCTTGGACCAGATCTAAGCAAGACTTGGGCTCTGACCCACCCTCCCAGTAGGGTCCATGGGCCCAAGTCCAGACGAGTTCCTGGCCTGAGTCAGACTGGTTTCTGTGTGGACAGAAGTGGGTTTGGGGCTCAAACCTGAGTCTGAGCCCAGGTTTACAGCACAGGCATACCCTAGAAGTTCAGATTGGCCCATCCCTGGAAGGATCTCAGGTAAGAACCAGTGGAATGAGGACACCACACATGCCATGGAAGTGAAATCCCATTAGTGAGGGGGAGGAGATTTTGAATCAAACTGCTTATAATGCTTGGGTTCTGTTTGCTTGTTTTCGCCAGTTCCACTGTCACCCCAAAGTAAAGCATCAACACTGCCTCTACAACAAAGGCAGGAGAGAGTTCCAGTGCTCAACCCCAAGTCACCCACAAAGGCCTCTGAAAAACAAGATGCCACTCAGAAAAACTCAAGACTTGGCATCTGAAGTTTAAGTGAAGAAACAAGCAGCAAGAGGCTGCAGCGTCTAATGGCCAGGGCACCAGAGAGGGCCCTGGCTTCCTGCTCCTGGCTCTGCCACTGACCTGTTGTGCAACCTTGGGCAAGTCACCTTGGGCAAGTCACTTCCTCTCTGTGTCTCACCATTTCCCCACAGACTGGAAGCTCACTGAAGCCCAGGCTCTCTCTCATATTATGTGTCAGTACAGCACCCAGCACAATGTCATCCTGATCTCAGGTGGGGCCTCTAGGTGCTACCGTAATACCAATAACAAAGCCCCCCTCACAGGCCTTCTTTATACAACATAAAAGACCATATAAGCACCTCCTCCCCTACCCTGAGCTGCCTGCTTTCAATAGCAAAACCACAAATGCACTCATTGAGTAACAGGCAGAGCCCATGGCCCAAGTGACTCAAAAGCTCCAGTCTCTCCAGGTCTAGAGCAGCAGAGGCCCCATCACTTTCCTGACACTGTTCTGGGTTTGTGCCTCCTTAAGAATCAATGGCTCATATGAGACAAAGTAATGGGGGCTGGAGAGGAAGTTAACAGCAGCAACCATGATGGGACTCAGGGCGTTATCATGAACGCTGCCCCATGTGGCCAATCTGCCAAAAGCTGGATTCTATACTTCCATCCCTCCTGCTTCCCAAACCCCATCTGCTTCTCAGAATAGCTAGCAGGAAGGTTGTGCAGACTAGACCAGAACAGTTTATGGGATGGGACTTAGGTGACCTGGGTGCCATTTGAGAGCTGGGCTGAGCAGCAGACAGTAAGGCAGTTCTCTGCAAAGATTCAGTGCTCCATTGGCCTCTGGGGTGAAAAATAAATGAGTTATATGTTTCCTTCCCAGGCTGGGCTTTTCTATAGTCTGATGGCTTGGGTGAAATTGTGAGTTGTGACTTTTGAGACTGCAACGTTACAAGAGCCTGGAAAAAATTTTCTAAACCCTGTGAAAATTTCAGTCTTTTCAATCTACCATGAAGACCCTAAAGTCAATGGAGTTACACAAGGGAAGAATGGACTCATGGGTGTAACTAAAATTCACTTCTCTGCCTGGGAGGAAGCAGATTTTGGCCTCTCTGGTATTTTACACTAGGAAGAGTGAGTCTGATCTTTTTTCCAATTTCCGTAAACTTGAAAGAAACTCTGTCAATTTACTTAATGGCTCCACAGTAAAGTCATTTAAATAACAATTATTTTTCTGAACCAAACATAGCATTTTAACATTCAGCTTTGAAGTTAAGACCCATTTCTCTATTAACTCCATGTTATTTTTAGTAGTTACAACATATATTGATAGGACAAGCTGAGAGCTAAATCTTGCTCACTTTACTCATGCAATCAATCCAAAATGAACTTCAGTGAATTACACATCTGAGTAAGGCTAACAGGATTTCACCCCCATGCAGAAACTCAGGATCAGCCAAAGAACAAAGTTTAAATATACAAACAAACAAAAAACCCTAACTCAAAATCAGGTGGAAATACAAGATCAGACAGAAATTCATTGAGAAACTGAAAGAAACCTCTTGGCAGAACCATCAGCAGGACAAAAAAAAAATCCTTCTTCAAGCCAAGGGGATCACTGAGTAAATGAACACTTAATGGAGCAGACAAATCCGGGAAGTATTTTAGCTGACATCCCGTAATTTATGGCCAATGAGAGAGAAAATAAAGGGAAAAGAGAGAAGAAAATCTAATTAGAACAAACTGAAACCTGATGACAGGTACAGCTTCAAATGTCAAATGCAAGTGAAAAAGCATGGCACACAATTGTTATGGGCTAGATTATGCCTCAAAGCTAAATCCAACCCTCTCATCCTTGAGTGTGGAAGTCTCCCTGACAGTAGGGCCAGTGTGATTCCATTGCACAAGGCAGGGCTCTGGAGAAGGAGCTTGTGTGCCTGCAGAGGGCCAGCCATAATGCTCCGTATCCATGCAATCCTGCTTTCCCAGAAGAATTAACACATGTCAATATTCACTGTCATTCTACACGGGAATATGGTAACAGGCTGCTGCCAATTTCTTTTCTAGTTTCTAATTCAATTTTTCTGTTCTTCGAAGAAGCTTGAAAATCAAATGTATTTTCCCTACCACTGTTGTTCCTCTCCATTTGAGAAATATTGATCCATACTTCTAATAAAGCCAATGCCAGCACAGCTCCCTGTTTTCCTTTCCTGTGCACAATCATGATGCAGAATGTCAACAGAAATACATCCAGCTCTGGGAGCAGGGGCCCAATCCTGTCCCCAGTGAAGTCAATGGGAGTTCTGTGGGAGCAAGTTAACAGCTGCTACATTTGTACTAATGTTTTATTTTTATATATCTCATCAATAGAATTGTGGTTTTTCTTAAAACAGATAGTTAGGCTAGATTGGCAAGCAGTGACTCACACGAGTAGTCCCAGTGACTTCAATGAGGCTATTTGTGCAAGCAGCTGCTGTGGGGGAGGGACAGGCATCACAGTCTGAAGGATATGCCTTGTTGGACAGATTCTGTTTCCAGTCTGACATCAATCGGAAATTCCCAAGTATTAAATCATTTACTACCCATGGAAAACTAATGCTGTAACGCATAGGTTGGAAGGGAGAGACTGATATCTTTTATGCTGATCAACACAGATGATGTTTGGAGGTGTTAAGACTGAAATAAGATAAATAAAAGTGAGCCCACAGGTACAAGTTATTCCAGAATGCCAAAAACAGCAGTTCTTAGCAATATTTAGGGCCAAATTGTGCCACCTTAATCATATGAGTAATCTCACTGGCAACACTCACTTAGGTAAGAGGAGCAGGATTTGGCTCTATAGAGTATATTATAGAATTAGACAGACCAACTTCACAGGCAATTAAAAGAAATAACATAAAATTGTTTGATTTTATTTCATTGAAATAAAGTGAATCCCAATATCAAACATAACATATGCCCTACAATTCTGTACAACAGATTAAAACTATGGTTATAGCAGACCCCATATAGGATTTCATGGCCATTATGATGTGGCTGGTGAGAAAATTTGATGATAGAAACTAGATAGAGAATTAAGCAGAGGAAATTTCTGATAAAAGAGGACTCCATAAAATACATAAATTTTGATAACTAGACAAATAATTTCAAAGATAAGGAGCAATATCCTCCTGCTTTTTAATGTGACTGGGATACAACGCATGAAAACCCACTCTTTGCCAAGATCCATCCAACCAGGGCTTAGGACTTGAAATAAAAGTTGTCCCCGCATGAGTTTTCTGTTTCCATCCCAGCCGCACAGCATCACCCAACTATGGAGAAGATGTGGAACCCTTTCTTCATGACATTGCAGGCCTGATCAGACACAGGATCAAGAAGCCCAATGCAGAACCTGTCTATGCAACCGTATTTCTTATGTCATGAAACTAAGCATCAGGCAATAGTGGCTACTAGAGGCAGTGGATATCGATCCCTAAAATTGGTACAGCCTGAGTCACGTCACGTACAGGGTGAAGACCCCCTCCCCCAACCACCATAAAAAAAATTAGTCTCTTACTGAAATTCCTGCGTGTCACACCTTAATTACAACCAGGCCTCTGCTCCGAAGCAGCTTCCTTTACACAGTATTCTAGGACTACAAAATTAATTTCAATAAAGAGATACAATGGAGATCAAGTTTGTTAGACAGGATTGTAAGTAATCTAACTCATTCCAAGCCTCACGTTCAAACACAATGTCATATCCTTTCAGTGAAAAGTTGGCAGTTTCAATCCAGCCAGATCAACAATGACTCTGTCACAGTGGGACACTGGCCCTTTAAGAGGGAAGAGGCCAGTGCAGCTGTGACTGGCCATCTGACCCCCATTAGGTTTAAAGGAGGGCATGTGGAGGAGGTCTGTGAAGGAAGACAGGAAAAGGGAAGCGAGAGCGGCCTGAAAGAGTCGGGAAGGGCAGATGAGAGCCACTTGAGACCAAAGACGACACAGAAGGGACAGCAGAGAATTGCCTAAGTCCATATCCACACTACAGGTGCTACAGCGGCACAGTGTAGACATTTCCTACAGTGATGGGAGGGGTTTTTCCCATCACTGTAGAAACTCCACCTCCCCAAGCGACAATAGCTAGGTCAACAGAAACATTCTTCCATTGACCTATCCACATCTTCAGAAGGGACAGTGCCAGACTGCAGGATTTTCCACACCCCTAAGCACCATAGCTTTGGCAACCTAACTTTTAAGTGTAGACCCTACCTAAGAGAAGGAGCTGCAGGAAACCACAAGAAGAATAGTAACCGTGAGCTGCAAGTGATAAGTTGTGAGGAAAACTGTTGGAGGACTGGCTAGAGCTGGGGAACCTTGCCAAGTTGCAGGGTGGCTTGTGCAGTGGCCCCTAAGAAAAGGAGAAGAACCAGCATGGTTAGTGTAAGCTGGGTTCATAAGCAAGGGGTTGACTCTGGAGGGAGGTCCGGAGGAACAGGAGTAGGACTTGCAGGCAAGGAGATCTGGGGCATGTAACACTGCAGGGAGCCTTCTGGCAAAAGACCAGAGCAGAGGGCTGCTGTGGGAAGTTCCCAGGCACATGGGGTTGGTCCTGAAGGGAAGTTCCACTGAACATGGATAGGACTGACAGGCAAGGAGGCCTGGTGGATTGATTCAATGCGAGGAGCCCTCTTGCAGGAGACCTGACTTGGGATTATAGAACAAAACTCATGGGAGAGAAACTCTCAGGTAGGAGGCCTGGAAAGTGGGGCCCTGGAACAGGGGTTAAAGGAAATAGGACACAGTGGTTAATGACTCTCGAGTGGGTTACTTGCGAACAGTGATCTTTGAATGGGATTGAAGAGCTGCTGAATTGTAACTTTTATTTTGGGGTTTTGAGAAGAATTCTTTTTAATAGGAGAAATCGATGGTGTGTCACTTTATCTTAGGGCTGTCAAACGATTAAAAAAATAACTGATTAATCGCCATTTAATCACACTGTTAAACAATAATAGCTCAATTTAAATTTATTATAAATATTTTGGATGTTTTTCTACATTTTCAAACATAGTGTTTTCAATTACAACGCAGAATATAAAGTGTAGAGTGCGCACTTTATATTATTATTTTTCATTACAAATATTTGCTCTGTAAAAGATAAACAAAAGACAAGTGCAATCTACAAGTCAAAGCATGAAGGGGTATACAAGTGTTTAGCATATCTGGCACATAAATACCTTGCAACAACAGTGCCATGCAAACATCTGTTCTCACTTTCAGATGACATTGTAAATAAGAAGCGGGCAGCATTATCTCCCATAAATATAAACAAACTTGTTTGTCTTAGCAATTGGCTGAACAAGAAGTAGGACTGAGTGGACTTGTAGGCTCTAAAGTTTTACATTGTTTTGTTTTTGAGTGCAGTTATGTGAAAAAAATAATTCTACATTTGTAAGTTGCACTTTCACAATAAAGAGATTGCTCTACAGTACTTGTACGAGGTGAATTGAAAAATATTATTTCTTTTGTTTATCTTTTTTTACAGTGCAATGAAACCACTCACTGAGTAATGTGCTGCTCAACAGGAGTAAGGGTGGTGCAGTCTGACCCTTAGATCAGAAACTCCTCAAGGCAGGGACGGCGTCTTCAATCAGCCACACTGTGAAGCCCTTATTCACATTGGTAAGCAGTTACTCACACGAGTAATCCCACTGAAATCAATGTGGGTAATGGTTCATCAGTTTGTATGCGTATACAGTACTTAACACAATGGGGCTGCAATCCTGACTGTTTCTACAGTATAAGCAACAGTGCAACACAGTGATACGTAATTACTAAGTTGCTGAGTAATTGCTTTCAGTGGAACAACTCACTGAGTAAGGTATCACACAATGCAAGGATGTCAGAATCTGGCCCTAAGGGATCAATCCTGCAAATACTTATTTAACTCCAGGCCCTACACTCACTATTTATCTGTAATTTTAGTGCCCTCCCGGCCAAGATAGAGTCTGCTCTACAGACGGCTCTGGCCAAGAAAAGGCGCGCACAGGAACATATCAGGGAAAATCTCTTCCACTCTAGGGGCACCTGTTCCGACCCCCTTAGAGGGAAAAAAACACACACACACATCGGAAGAGTACAATGAATATAGGAAAGGGAAATATTTATTCAGAGGATGAATGGAGAAAAACAACAAGGGGAAAGAAAGAGGGAGCGATAGAACAGGGTTACACAATGACTTCAACAGATATTAAGTCCCATCCTCAGTTTAGTAAATTGCCTGAATACTAAATTCACTGAAGAAAAAAAGCTGTGTCTTCACATCTATCTATAACCAGTTTAGCACATATTGGGCTCCACTGTAATATAAATAGATTAATAATAAATGAATCCGATGTTATATGCAAATAGTTGAAACACAAATAACAAAAAATAATTATAACTAGATCAATATGTCTCATTAAAAATGGGCAGCAAACAGTATAATATTCCACTATCAGACAGGTAGTTGTAAAATTTTACTTCCTCTTATGGTTTTCAGTACGACAATTTAGCCAGTGTGGGGAACAGAACATAATGCTGGCATGAAAGCCGCTATGATATACCATCTGTGTACAAGTCTGTCCATGAATCATATTTTATCAAATAAAATAATTAATATTATGTAAAAAGTATAAGAAAGCCCAACAAATCATCAACAATTAAAGCTTATTTACTTTATAGGAGTGAAAAAATTCCAATTGAAATATGTCTAAAGACATATGCTCTTCAGTGTTCAGTGTAAGGGAAAGCATGACAATCTTGCATTGTAAATTAGCATCACCAAGGAAAGTCCTTCTCCAGAGGAAAGGGAATTCCTCAGATGGCACAGATAAGTAATAGTTGCTTTAGAAATTTAAATGACTCAGACAGATAGAGCCAGGAGATGGCAAAAAGATCATCTACCACAAGAGTTACCGACTGCCTTAGATCAAAGATTACAGGGTTTTTTAAAAATATGTAATCAAGAGTTTTCTTCTCTGGTTTCAGATGATTTTTTTTATTCACACAACACCAATCATGAGACATGGCATGGTTTGTTTCAGGGTAAGCACAACAGTCTGCTTGCATGAAATCAAGTGCAGGATCAGGGTGCAAGTCTGATATTTTAAAACAAAGACAGAACATAAAAATGGGCACTTTCAAAAAAATGTGAAACATTGGTTTTAATGCTCGCACAATTTTTTGTAGAAGTGCCCCGAGCACTGCATAGGTCCTTTCTCATACAAATCAAAATACATCCCTTAATTAATGGCCAGAATCTGCCCACCCGGACTTAGGCTGAGAAATAGCTTAATCCTCAAATGTGTAAACTGCAAGCCACTGAAAGTAGGATTTTGAAATGGGGCTACCATCTCCTCAACAACGCTATACTCTTCTGGGCCGGACCACTCCTCTTGATCTGTACACAGAGGGGCACCCTTCCACACGACTGACCCACTCCCAGTGTTGCTCTATAACACCACCTTCCCCTACTCTAGACCCAGCAGAGAGTGATCTGCACTGGGAGCCTGTGCAGAGGGAGGTTGGAAGAGTCTGTGCAGGCTGCGGTGATGTGTGCAAGCCAACACAAGCCCAGGGAGAGGCACATCTTTGAGTCTCTTGCCTCATGGACCTTAGGCAGAAAAGGACACTGGGTCTGTGTTACCTTTTCATGGAGCCCCACCCACCTGGCTAGCTCCATAGTGTGGCTTCAGTGAAGCTGTGCTGGCAGGAGTGAGGATTCCAAAGGGGGCACAGCTAGTACAGTGAGGTATAGGGCTTCTGCACAGTTGGCCCTGGCCCTTCACAGATCCCTGGGATTCATGCAGGTCCTTGGGGATCCACCAGTTTTTGAGCTGTCCCTGTGGTTCCTTCCATGGACAGGGGGTAAATCCTGCCTGAGCCAATGGAACAACAGGGTAGGAATTCCCTCAGGAGACCTTCCCAAAGCTCTTCCTCCCCACAGAAGATTTTACTACAGGAAGGGCTGATCTGAGCCTCTGTATATGGATCTGAACCCCTATCACTGTATCTATGTCATAGCTTAGGACAGCTATACATTTTGCCAGTACCTCTTGCCTTGCTCTAATGCCACGCTAGTGCCCCCATTGGCTTCAGGAGGACAAGAGTGGGATTTGTCCCATTGTTAGTAAATGGAACAAGCAGTTTAAAAAGGAGAAACAAATAAAACCCCAAAGATGAACTTCAGAAACTAAAACTGTAGAAGGTGACAGTTAAAGTGTCATCTGAAACCTGTATCACTCAGAACCATGTGGATCATTAAGGATGAAAATGGTGTCGAAGGAATTTCTTTGACACCATTTGTTCAGTTTGCTTTTTGCTCTTCACTGTGAGTACAGTGACACTAGGGCTGACCAGTTTCACTCTTCCGCTGCCCGGGCGCAATACAATAGCATCTGGGGTTCCAGCACTGTACCTCTGAAAGAAAGTCTTTTATTGGCATTTTTAAAAAATGAGTAAGAATATGCCCTCAGTGCTCAACAGTCTTTGAAGAAAACCGAGGTCAAGGTCACCCCTCTGTTTGGAAAAACTAATGTGAGGAGGCACAAGAATCCCCTTGTGGAGCCAGCCCCCCCCCCCCCCACCACTTCATCCCATCAGGGAAGCAGGTTTTTCTCTCACATGATAACAGCTTCCAGCCCCATGCTGACAGACCCCACACAATTCACAGGAGACCCTGGCCAACCTCTATGTAAGTCCAGTGACCCCATACTGGCTCTGGCCCCACAGTGCACCACCCTCAGACACTGAACTCACACTACCGGGGCTGCCCCATGGCTGCCACCAGTACCCAGAGATGACAAACAGGGCCATATGGGGCCTGGCATTGTATTATGTTTTCCACCTAATTTCTGTGAGGCGGGAGTGGGAATAATGTCCATCCCTCTGGCTCTGCTCCCTGCTTATCTAGTTTCCCTCTAGCACCACTGTCCCCAGCAGGCTACAAAGTGTATGGAGAGGAATGGTCCCATAGAGGTGACTTCTGCAGTAAAAAGGGGAAATCCTCACAGAGGATTGCCTCTGCATGCAGATCTGGGGGGGGTGGAGGGGATTAGCCTCCTGAATAGTGGGGTCTAAGGCCCCGATTCAGCAATGCATTTGGGCAAAAGCTTAGCTTTAAGCAAACTAGTCCCATTGAGACTAATCAAAGTTATGCACACATGTAAATGCTTTGCTGGATTGAAGACTGACTATTAAACAGTGTAACTGTCAGAGGAAACCACTATCAAAATAGGTCAGTCTTGAGAATGATGATTTTAATCCTAGGAACATTATGTGGAATTTTACACAGCTTTGACATTTTCTGTCTGATATACTTGCAAGATATTTTGCATTTCCAGCTAACATTGAATTGCTAATGAGGACATACAGTATTTAGTGGCATGGGAAAGGAAGAGAGATTATGTATCTCTTTGATGATATTGTTTGTGAGACTATATATATTAATTATGAGAAAACACAACTAAAGATTGCATGTTTTGATTTCAGTCTGAGATTCTGAAGCAAAAAAAGCTTCTAATTTGGAGTAAGACTTTGATACAATGGTGACATCTAATAGTCATGTCTATTTTGGGAGCATTTCTCCGACAGAAATCTTCTGTAATATTTCTAATTTGCTTATACTTTTAATCATTGAATAAGAAAAAATATTGACCACAGATAAATAGAGAAACCTTCAGAAAGTAATAATTTATAAATGCTATTTATTTCCTCATCTACCAAAGCTCATACATTTCCAAAAATAAACTGCTGTTGAAATCATCCACAACCAGAAAATTGTTTTACTACATATTGTATCCTTCTGCACATCTGTAACGTGCTCCTAATATTAGCTTATGTCTCCTAATTATTCTTACTTGTACATCAGAAGAGAACTCTACTATATTTCTTCATGTGTTCCTTCAAGTTTCTCCCTCTAAATGACAATACTATATGTTCTACTTTTTTATCTTTTGTCATTCACAAAGTTTTCTTGTCCCTTTGTATGGATTATTTCCCAGAGTAAACTATGTAATAATTTTCTTCCACACATACATGACTAATCTAAAAAAATTTACCTAATATTTGCACTATGTAGGCTTTAATAATAGGACATCTTTCTAATATTGCTTATTATTACTGTTTATATTATGTTGATATACACTGGTATAACCAACACTGTGGTAGTAAAAACTAGTAAAAAGAAATTTAGCAAAGACAATGATCTTTTTTACACTGCATGTTGTTTCTGATACAATTTTTATTCTTGCTGTTCCTGTCATCATTCCTAGCTGAAACAGTTACCAAAGCACGAGGACACTACCTGCCTGAATAAAAATTCTTATCTAGTGATTCGGATTCCCAGATTCAGAGCCCCTAATCCATTCCAGACACCTGGGAAATTCAGGGAGGATGCTGAACAGCAACTACTAAAGTTATACATTTTTAAATCATCAGGCCTAGATAAATTTGCATCCAAGAGTTTTAAAAGAGCAGGTTGAGGAGCTCTCTGGACTATTAATGTTGACTTTCAATAAGCCTTGGAACACTGGGACGTTCCAAGAAATGGAAGAAAACAAATGTTATGCCAATATTTTAAAAGGGTAAACTGGATGATCTGAGTAATTACAGGCCTACCAGCCTAGGCAAAATAATGGTATGGCTGATAAGGGGCTTGATTAATATATAATAAAGAAGGATTATATTTGGGGGGAGGGATAGCTCAGTGGTTTGAGCCTGCTAAACCCAGGGTTGTGAGTTCAATCCTTGAGGAGGCCATTTAGAGATCTGGGGCAAAAATTGGGGACTGGTCCTGCTTTGAGCAGGGGGTTGGACTAGATGACCTCTTGAGGTCCCTTCCAACCCTGATATTCTATGATTCTAGGATATAATTATATATAAATATATTTACAGGGACCACTTTCTGGGGTAAGAGGGTAGTTCAATACCCATGACCATTATCTCATGTCTTCTTTTGTCAATGAGGTGGATTAATCCCAAATATGGTGCTAGGTTTTGCAATAGGGACACTTATTCATTAGGAACAGGACCTTTTTTCATATAATCCAAAATAATTTTGCAATGTCTTCCATCATATGTTAACAACTTCAGGCTACAACAATTTATAATAACCAGCACCCTGGCTGTGCACTCAAACTGAGCAAACCTTATTTGTGAGTGTTTATATTTACAATGAAGCCATACTTTAAATTACCTCTAAGAAGCTGAATAATTCCTTCCAAATATTAAATCACTAAAGAAATCAGTGAACTGGGGGGGAAAAAATCACTCTACTACATAATCTGGAGAAATTGATCAGCAAAACAGATGAGTTACAGTTCTGCCTCCTCAATTAATGGTTAAAAACAAAATGCTTAACTGGAGAAAAATGTCACTATCTTCATTTAGAGTATTTTTATTTTAACAGCATACAAATGATGGAAAGTCCAAAAGGTGCATAGTAACTTTTAGGGATTTTAGTTTCTCACAGCCTGATCCTAAGAAGTGCTCAGCCCCCAGAACTACAGTTCACTTTAGTAGCAGCTATGCCTCCCATGATTGGGCCCTTATTTTATAATACTCTTGTTTCTTGCTCCTATTTAAGTCAATAGGAGCCTGAATCATCAGAGGAAATGGTGGTGAGAAAACCTATGAATAGTATGTGCTATGCAAAATGAATTCCAACCCAAATTACAGGCAAGGCAAAACAGCTACAGAATAAAGCTCATCACATCTGATCTTTTCCCTTTCATACCTGTTTTTCTGCTTTCATCCCCAGACCATTTGTTGTTTAATAACTCATTCAAGGTTTCACTTGAATTCTTTGATGCTCCTTGCTTGAATGGATTTTCTTTGGAATTTACTCCCTGTACCATATGCATTACATTTGGTATGGAACAACTGTTGCCCAATATGCTTTCTCATTTTTTTCTAATTTTTAGCTATTCATAAAGTTTAGTAAAAAACTCCCATTGATTTTAACAGAACTAGGATTTGTGCAAAACTGACCAGTGCAGAGGAAAAAACAATTCCCTGGAAAATGAAGAAAATTATAAAGAATACCTTATCACTAATTTTTATTTTTGTGCTAGTAAAATATGGCCCTATATTACCTATCCTGGAGATCCTTAAATCCAGCAGTCCCTATGCAGACAAAATTCCCAGTGAAAACAATGGGAGTTATGCCTGTGCCATAACAGCAAGGTGACATGCCTACGGTAGTTTTTTTTGTGATATTATTACTGATGTATTTGCTTATCAAACTTGACTGCTGCTCTGAGTAAAGATTTGTTTTACCCTTTACAATGAATGTAGATTTTATCCACCTTATTTATTCCTAAAGATTTTCACTTTTACCACATTGAGTTTCTGAACAATTGATGCCTGTTTACTTTGTTTCTACTTCATTTTCTTGAAAGGAAACTTTTAACTACACTTTTCTAGGATTTTTTTTTTACATTTCCATTCCTCCTAAAAGAGTATAAATATTTTTCTTCTCTATTGGCTTTTGTCCTTTTCCCTTTATCAAACACTAATTATTATAGTGCAGTTTGTAAAGAGCTGAAATGGACTTGGCTATTTTTGTTTAATAACAACTTTAACGTGTATAAGACTATGATGCCAAAATGTCTTTGCGCACCAGCACCATCAATGCCAACACAGCTGTGGGAAGAGTCTGGGTTAGTTAAAGGGTTGTTGTCAAGTTGTTTTAGGCCTCAAATTCTTATTTATTTTAAATAAAGATTTTTATTTTTGTTAAATCCTTGTTTCTGGTGCTGTCTTTTCAGATATTTTAATGTTATTTATCCTTTACTATAGATATTACATATAAAAACTACATTAAAAGACATTTATTAAGGTGGCAAAGTCAAGAACTCAAAACTTAGGAAATGCCAGAATGAAGGTTGCCCAGCCGACTTTGTTTGGAGTCTCAATGTACAACTTTTATACAAATAACGAACAACAGTAAAGCAATAATAAACATCAAGCAGTAGCATGATATATTCACTTACATTCATGTGTCTGCACACCATGATGTGAGTGGTTGTTATAAAATAGTGTTCCAACAGGATCTAAACCTGCAAAGTGCTCAGCACCTCTCAACTTCCACTGAAGTCAACAGGAGCTGATATTACTCAGTATCTTACAGGATTGGGCCTTTAGAGACAGAATGGAAAAAGAGTACACATACTCTTCCAGAATTGGATATAATCATGATGGTGTCAACCGTGGATGTATTTAGCAAGTATTGCTAAATTATATAGACAAAATGTCTCCACATGGGATGATAATTACCATACTAGAATAAAGTACAAAATTTCCAGAAAGAATCAGATTTAAGAAGATCTTTCAGTTTTAGGCTGCGGCTGATCTGAAATGGAGATAGCGCTAGCCAAATAATATGGCACATATTACTCCCCAAAGTTTGCCATTTTTCATCAGATAAACTATTTGACAAATTTTTATGCAGTCTTCAACCAGCTCTCGTGGCTATAAAGGGCAAAGGAGGCACGGGGAACAAAACTGCTATTACCTCTTTAAGAGACATTACAGACTGACCAGGGGGGTAAAATAAAATGCAGTGAAAAACCCTGATGGAGACTGAACAGAGAGTACAGCAGTGAAGAACTCGGAGCCAGCAGTTAGCTTCTTAGCATTTCTAAGCATCCTAGGAAAACTCTGTGAGAATCATATCAATTGAAGGTGGTCTGGGGAAAAGCAGAGGGAACCTTTGAACATTCAAGCCGCTCAATTTTTCATGGAAGCATTCCAAGTGACAGTAGGATTTAGACCATGATTGAACAAGTTCAATGTGCTTAAAGTTAGGCATGTGCTTAAGTATTTACTTGCTGAATCAGGGCCTTAAATTAGACTATTTCTTTTTCTACCTGAATCCAGTAAGAATTCTATTTTCCATTATTCACAGCTGCAGGCATTCTCAAGTTAGCTGCCCAATAATGTTACTTAAAGTTAGGAGCACAATGCTCCTAGTTATGAGGGTAACTAGAATTTTATTTTTTAACTCAAGGGTGTTTCATAAAGATCTAGTAGCTGTTTTCTAATTCTCCAAAGAAAGTCTTGGATATTTTTATTGGGAGGATACAGAAAAGGTAAAAAATATGAGGCAGCCGGATTTTCTGTAGAGGACATCATCTTACCTAAAATAAATAAATATTATTTATATTTTAATTATTTAATTATTATAGAATTTTAATATATATAAAATTAGACCCTAGCATCTCCTCCTGGAATTACTGCAGAAGAGAAGGGCAGCTTGCTTTATAAATAGTGTGTTTTATCAGTTTCATATATATCTAAATAATTTATTTTTGTAAAGGCCCATGTAAAGTGATATGATGTCAGTATAGGCAGTTTTAAAAATATATTTAAAATATTTAAATATTTAAAAAATATTTTACTGTATAGCCTGTCGGCTGGCTAACACTAACATTCTCCTGAAGAACTGAAAATATTGAAGGTATGACCTACATAACATACATTAATATATCATCTAAATAAAAGGCTGTGTGTTATGTTTCAGTTTTGGGTTCTTTCATTATCACATGAGCTCTAATTTTTCCAGCTAGCAGCTTTACTGCTAGAACAAATAAGTATTGACAAAGATCATCCCTAGTTCATATCTCTTCAGTGGTATAAATCTTTAATAAAAGAGCCAATTACCAGAATACTAACTCTTGGGTTAAACATAAGACACTCAGTGTTTTCTAAACTTGACACCAAATCAATAGGAGTTGAAAGACAGTCTGTTAACATTGGCCACTCAACTCAATCAAAAGCCTTCTCTGCATCAAGAGATAACAAAGTTCTTGTTTCTTCAACCAGGCTGAATGAATACAATTCAATGTATGTTATAGATTATCTGACAAGTGCCTCCCTATAATAAAGCCTGTTTGGTCTTTAAAATATCAATGTTTTGATTATAGTCTCATATTACTGTCATTCTTATTAGCATACATTTAAAACAGCTTGATTGTTAAGAACCAGAGTCATTTCTGAGTTTACCTTCCCTGTGAATCAATGCAGTAGTAGCTTGCTGCATCTTTTCTGTGTGACTTTCTTTTTTAGAATTTCAGCAAAGACATTTTATATAAAAGTTCTTGCCTAAAACTTTCACAGATTTTGGCTGGATAGAAATCTGGTCCTGGCTTTTCGCAAATTTTAACCTGTCTATAGCCTTTTCAATCTCCATTTAAGATACTGGCTCCTCTAATCTAATTACATTGTTTTCTGACAGAACTGCCATTTTTATTTTTAAAATAATATTGTTGTATCTGAGCTATAGAATATTCATATTGTGATGTACAAAAATTGGTACAGGTTTCAGAGTAACAGCCGTGTTAGTCTGTATTCGCAAAAAGAAAAGGAGTACTTGTGGCACCTTAGAGACTAACCAATTTATTTGAGCATAAGCTTTCATGAGCTACAGCTCACTTCATCGGATGCATACTGTGGAAAGTACAGAAGATCTTTTATACACACAAAGCATGAAAAAATGGGTGTTTACCACTACAAAAGGTTTTCTCTCCCCCCACCCCACTCTCCTGCTGGTAATAGCTTATCTAAAGTGATCACTCTCCTTACAATGTGTATGATAATCAAGGTGGGCCATTTCCAGCACAAATCCAGGGTTTAACAAGAACATCTGAGGAGGGGCGGGGGGTTGGAAAAAACAAGGGGAAATAGGTTACCTTGCATAATGACTTAGCCACTCCCACTCTCTATTCAAGCTTAAGTTAATTGTATCCAATTTGCAAATGAATTCCAATTCAACAGTCTCTCGCTGGAGTCTGGATTTGAAGTTTTGTTGTTGTAATATCACAACTTTCATGTCTGTAATTGCGTGACCAGAGAGATTGAAGTGTTCTCCGACTGGTTTACGAATGTTATAATTCTTGACATCTGATTTGTGTCCATTTATTCTTTTACGTAGAGACTGTCCAGTTTGACCAATGTACATGGCAGAGGGCCATTGCTGGCACATGATGGCATATATCACATTGGTGGATGTGCAGGTGAATGAGCCTCTGATAGTGTGGCTGATGTTATTAGGCCCTGTGATGGTGTCCCCTGAATAGATATGTGGGCACAGTTGGCAACGGGCTTTGTTACAAGGATAGGTTCCTGGGTTAGTGGTTCTGTTGGGGGGTATGTGGTTGCTGGTGAGTATTCGCTTCAGGTTGGGGGGCTGTCTGTAGGCAAGGACTGGCCTGTCTCCCAAGATTTGTGAGAGTGTTGGGTCATCCTTCAGGATAGGTTGTAGATCCTTAATAATGCGTTGGAGGGGTTTTAGTTGGGGGCTGAAGGTGATGGCTAGTGGCGTTCTGTTATTTTCTTTGTTAGGCCTGTCCTGTAGTAGGTGACTTCTGGGAACTCTTCTGGCTCTATCAATCTGTTTCTTCTCTTCAGCAGGTGGGTATTGTAGTTGTAAGAATGCTTGACAGAGATCCTGTAGGTGTTTGTTTCTGTCTGAGGGGTTGGATCAAATGCGGTTGTATCGCAGAGCTTGGCTGTAGACAATGGATCGTGTGGTGTGGTCAGGGTGAAAGCTGGAGGCTCCTGAAAGGCAGATTTTAACAGATCTAGGATCTCTGATCATTGCCCCCTCAGTTTTTATTTGGCAAATTGCTTTCTTGAGGGCTTTCCTTCTAAGGAGATATGCCAGAATTTTGCCAGCTTTGTTGCCCTTTTCATAAAAGGTTATTTTAGCTAATTTTATTTGTGACCTTGCCTTTTTGCTTAGTAGCATATTAAGTTCTCATCTTATGTTTTTAAGTACTCTGTATTGCTTTTGATTTCCTGTACTTTTATGAAGAATTTTCAATCTTTGCATGTCTTTTCTTAAAGTAATTATTTCCATTTTTTTAAAAATTACTAATTATATCAAGTTTCAGAGTAACAGCCGTGTTAGTCTGTATTCGCAAAAAGAAAAGGAGTACTTGTGGCACCTTAGAGACTAACCAACTTATTTGAGCATGAGCTTTCGTGAGCTACAGCTCACTTCATTCGATGAAGTGAGCTGTAGCTCACGAAAGCTCATGCTCAAATAAGTTGGTTAGTCTCTAAGGTGCCACAAGTACTCCTTTTCTTTTTAATTATATCAAGCAGTTTTCTTCAATTACATCTCTGGCTCCTTCCCATAAGGTAATATCACCAATATCCCCTGTATCATTCAGTTTTATATAATCACCTTGAGGTTCTGGAATAGCATAATACTGCTTAAAATCCAATGTTTCCCTTATTTTTCCTCCTCTATGGCTTGCACAATAGCCCACACAGGGATACGACCTGATCAGATAATATTGTCAATGTCAACTTTCTACCCTTACGCAAATCTACAACTGTAACAGATATACTGGAGTATGAACATCAGCTATTCAAACAAAATGTTCACCTTTCTTTTAGGATGTAGCTGACTTTTGCAAATACTACAGAGACTAGGTCGGTGAGGTAATATCTTTTATTGGACCAAATTCGGTTGGTGAGGGAGACAAGCTTTCAACCTTACACGGAGTTCTTGAGACACAAGCTTTCGAGCTTATACAAAAGAGCTCACCCACCTTGTCTCTCTAATATCCTGGGACCAACAGGGCTACACCACCATGGTATACAACTTTTGTAAGTAGTGTTAGTCTCCATTCTGTCCTAGAATTAGGAAGAAGATAGAGCTCTTCAAATAAAAAAACTGCCTTATTTCCTGAAATTTTCTGATAAGAACTCAGATATGAGAGAGGGAGATGGAGTGTGTAACTTCATCAAACCAAGTGTTTATCAATGGAGAGAGGAAAAAAAAAAGTCAAAAATGGGAGTAAAGTGCAGCAAATATGAAAAGCACCCAATGGATATGTCTTAGACAACATCAGTAAAGTGGGCAAAATCTGCTTCATTTCTTTCTTTTCAGGGATATAGACCGTCTGGGTATACGACTACCCTCTCTTTTTGTTTTTGTTTGCTTGTTTTAATTTGCTATATTCCCCCTTCAGAGAGCTATTAATTAACCTCACATATCTACACAAAGCCTATGTAAGAGAACTGGAACTACTTAAAATCAACTGCAATTTGACATCTGTGGTGGTAGTCAAACTGCATACATCACTTTTCATTACTCAGTAATTCTTGAGTTGCATATCTTTTACAGTCTGGTAAGTGGCTCTCGCTTTTGGATCTAAGACAGACATTGTGCAATATCCTGATGATGCAGCAGCTGCCACACGAGGGAGGAAAACAGCATGTATTTATACAGTAGGACCCCAACTTTATGAACATCAATCTTATGAATGATTGGTTATATGAACCATCTTTCCGCAGTTGAACGTGACTTCAATCCTTCAGCTAACATTCAAGGATGTGTGCAGGTTTGAAAACAAGACAGATTTGGTGGCAAAGAAGAGATGCAGTTCTCAAAGAAAAATCAGGTACACTGTACACATTTATTAGTTAACTTATTATGAGATGTGCAATTTTATGAACTTTTTTATTTTATTAACTTCTCAGTCCCCAATTAGTTCATAAAATACGTGTTGTACTGCAATCTGAAACATGTTTAATGCTTTTGTGGCTCCTCATGACTCTGTCCAATGTAGAAGTGGCTGTTCCATTATTAGAAGTAGAGCACTGTCAGCATATATGAGAAGGAGTACCACAGAACATGTGAATGTACATTTCTGATGCTTTATAGGATGGAACTGGTCCACAGATTCCATTGTTGAATTAATTTTTGTGCCCCCTGCAAATCATTCTATATATGCATGATGAAGGCTTTCCCCCAGCCACACTTCCCTCCTGAGCTACTCAATGTATTATTTTTTCAACTCTATTTCCAAATAGAATCTATATCCATTTTCTAATTTGATTACATATTGTATCTGAGTTATCCCCTGTGTTTTCAAACACACATGCTCCAGGGTCTGCAGTTGTGTTCTGTGTGCTTTCTCTACAAAGAATGAGCATATCACGTATTTTTATTTATATTTTTAAAGGACTAAAATTATCCTTTGGTTTTCATACTTTGCCTCTCCACACTCACAATCGTTTCTTTCAGAGTTAGCAACTTCATGCTGTTATCAGCTGACTCTTACTTGGCTTTTTTGTATTCCTTTCAATGATCCTCCATTTACAAAAAAATAAAGATATCGACTTCTGCTGAGATGAATATCAAGATATATTGACCCAGAGGTAAATATTTACTGAGGCGTACTTAAGGTCAATATTTAACTTGAGGTGCAATAAATCTTGATGTTCACTGAAATATGAAGTCAACACACTGTGCATACAATAAAACCTCACCAATCCACACTCCAGTAGACTCAAAAACCTGGACTACAAGCACATTTCCCGGCTTGCAGGTTACGCGATCACAGACCAGTGAGGTTCTGGCAGGGCAGGATAATCATGATGAATAGGGGGAGGAGATGAAGGAGGTCCACATCACCCTTTGTGCTCTTACTGCTAGTGCTCCTTTCTCCTTCTACTTGGCCCTATTACAGTACTGGTTAGGGTAACAATGTGGGTGGGTCATAATCAGTTATAAATACTTTGTACTTTCTATCTGAGAATCTCTAAATACTTCACAAACAATGAGCCAAGCCTCAGAGCAGCCTTACAAGGTGGGGAAGTATTAATATCCCTATTTGAAGATGGGGCCATTGAGGCACAGAATGACTTGCCCAAGGTCACAGACTTGTCCCCATTTGTGATCAAGCTGAAAATGGATATGATCTCCTGATTCCAAATCCTGTGTCTTAAATGCAAGATTATTCTTCCTCCCCTTAGTATTCAAGGGGCAACTCTTGGAGGGACAGAAGGACAAAGAATTAAAACAGGGTAGGGGAGATTTTATAAGGATCATTTTGCTCTCACCTCTGGAGTGGAAACTTTTAAGAAAGCAGCAAGATCCACATGCTCTCATAGGCATCCTTGGGAGAATGCAAAAATGACCATTGCTAGCTATATACTATTGTAGGGAGAGGACACTGTGATATTATCCAGAGTAAAATCTGGACCAATGAACAGCTGTGTCTCCTCAGTTTTCCAACCTGGGGTGCCTTTTACACTGCTTTGCTGTGAGAGCAACCACTCCTGGTCTGCTCACACACAGCTGCCGGCATGAAAATTACTCACAGTTACATTGTAAGAGTGCTAGCGCCAGCCATCCTTGAATTACTTTGCAGAGAAACAGCAACAAATTCCCAGTCCCAGACTTTTCTCCAGGAACATGCACCTTGTACTGCCCAGCTCTCTCCTGACCAATACAAGCTCATATAAAGTCCTTCATTTTATTAATAGAAAACGATATGCACAAACCCTGTTATCCCCAAATGAAGTTTCCCAGACATTTCAATCCAAACACACTGGACTAGATAAAACAATAAAACATGTCTATTAACTACCGAGAGAGAGATTTTAAGTGATTACAAGTAATGAAGCATAAAAGTCACAACTGGTTACAATAAAAGTAAATCACAACTAATGCTTAACTTAACAAGCTAGAAGGAATTCAAAGCAAAGGTCTCTCTCACCGCATGTTTTAGCAGTCTTATTGGCTGAATCTTTCAGTCAGGATCCCTCCCCAGTCCAAAGCTGTTTTCTTTGTTATTCAGGTGTTATGGAAGCCGTGGGTAGAGAGAAAGGAGCAAAAATTTAGCGAATCTCCTCTCTCCTTTTACAGTCCTTTCTTTTCTTTGAGAATCATCGCCAGCTGAGATTCAGAGACAAAGTCTACGTGGATGGAGACCCCTAGCTGTTTCTTTGTCAAGATGTAGGTTTTTGCTCACATCCTCTTTCCTGCCAAAGAGTGGCCACTTAACCAGTCATTTGATTTTGCTGACACCTTGCAGAGGCATTAACTAGCCTTTTGTCTCTGGGAACTTGTTTGTGGCTGCTCCCCCCAGACTTGGAACATTTAGATACAACAAATACCCTATGATTCTAAATTAAAAATATTTTTTTAAAAGTTCAGCAACAAATTTCAAAAAGTTAAGTGAATGCAACCATGAACACCATCCAAAGGAATGTTAAATTTTTTGTCTTTGAAGAGAGAAAGGACTGCTGTGACTAATATTTCCTCAGACAACTAATGGTTTCTATAATGGTGCTCTGTTCCCTTCCTCTTCCCAGACCTTACCACCACACTCCTACCCCTGTTCCGTGCAACTCAATTGTAAAGGGATGGTAAGATCCAGGGGGTGGAAAAAGCACTGAAACTGTGTAACCTTCCAAGGAACAAAGACAGCTGTTACTAACTTTAGACAACCAACTATAAGTTTCCTACAACATTCCCAGACCCAAAAGATTTTTCCAATCTGTTCTCTCCCTTCCCCGGGTCTGCGTGGCCCCAGGACCACCGCTGCCAGATAACTGGCCAATAAATGCACAGACACAGGGGCACAATGATTTTTCCTTAATAATCTGTTCTTAAGAAATAGCTTTAGCCAAATGCACAATAGCGGTTTATCAGAAATCAATTAAATCATTGATTTATAACTGTCTTGATTGGTGATCATTTTGGGATGGAGTGGAGTGGGGGCTGGATGGAAGGGGAAGAGTTGGATGAGTGCGATAAGGGGATGAGGTGTGACAATGCTGGGGCTTCAGCACTGCAGTTCAAACGCACGGAGACATGACATAATGCACAGCATATTATCTAGGGAGGAAAAGTCAGTGCACAGTACTTCAAATGCCCTGGATATTAAAACCAAGAATTTAACACGAGAGCCACAGAGGATATTATGGGGAGGGTGGGGGGTTAATTGTAACTTAGGCCTGGTCTACACTGGGGGGGATCGATCTAAGATATGCAACTTCAGCTATGAGAATAGCGTAACTGAATGGACGTATCTTAGATCGACTTAGAATCACTTACTTCACGTCCTCGTGGTGCGGGATCGATGGCCGCCGCTCCCCCGTCGACTCCGCTTCTGCCTCTCGCCGTGGTGGAGTTCCGGACTCGACGGCAGAGTGATCGGGAATCGATCGCTACCCGCCGATCCTGCAGGTAGTGTAGACATGGCCTTAATGGCCTGAGGTTCCGGTTTCTGCCATGGCTCAGAATCTTCCTGGGGTTAGTTGGGGGATGGGCTGGCTCTGCCGGGAAGAGGTGCAGAATCACATGATCCTTGTCCCCTAGGTCTTCACGGGCATTGTCCATGGTCCCCGCTGCCTCCTCACCCAGGCCCTCATCAGCATCTCATCAGACAATGAGGTCAGTGGGGTTGAGGAAGGGATTGTGAGCCTCTTCAGGCGCTGTACTGGGAGCCCTTGACAGCAACGAGTTGAGCGCTGTGTGGAAGGGACGTGTACGACAAGCCCTCTTTGAGCAACACTGAGTTTTTGACTTTCCAGTACAGGAGCTTCAAGTGCTTGATGCATTCCTGGAACTGGGCCAGAGTCCACTGGATGCCCGCCTGATCCAGCCTCCATGAAATGTTCCAGTACAGGTGAATGTTCCTGCCACTCCAGGCGAAGGTGTGGAGGATGATGTCCTCCAACTACACATTGATCAGCACCCAGGTATGGTCAGCAGGCCAGGTGGCTGCTCACGGAGTTGGATCCATTGCCACCTATACTGATCTGTAAAGAGTGCAGTGGAAAGCTGTTCTGATGTGGTCAGTGCAGCATGCTACTACAGTGAAAACAGGGGGACATGGACCTTAAAGAGTCAGGAAAAAAAGGGTTCAGTGTATGGTGGGAAGGGGGGCTGAGTACTATTGAAACTCGAGGCCTGTACACACACTTTACCCCTGTCCACACTGCAAGGAACAGGGCCATGCCACAGGTGAGGCATGTACTTACACCCCTCAGGCATGCTAGCTTACTCGCCCTGTACTCACCTGCAGACACGTGCTTCTGGGGTTTAGGTATGGACAAGAGGGTTATGGCACACCACACACATGAACACATGTACAGTTGCTAGTGTAGACAGACTTTTACCAGACATTTTACATTAGCATAGCTCCTTTCACTTCTGAGGAGTTACTCCAGTATTACACCAGCATCAGTGAGAAGAGAATCAAGCCCATAGCTTGTACCAGTGACTAACCCCAAAGCACTCATTTATAGTTTTGTTCTTTCAGCCTCCGAAGTTTCCAGATGGAAAGAACACAACACATTAAATTCATCTGCAAAAAGCTTCCTCTTCTCACTTCGTCATTTACTGTGCAATCTCCTATGAACCTTTTCATTTATTTCCTGATGTACAACTGACTTTTCCTTTGCATTCAGAACAAATCTATCCACCCATTTGTTTACATTCATCATCTTTGAAATACCAGACAAGTCACTACCTTGTTTTTCCTTCCAGAAAAAAACATCTATCTATAAAGCCTATCACACTGTTTCCAGACACCTTTACCTCTCTCCTTCATCCACCCTTTAGGTACTCTTTTCTATTCACTATATGTTTTAATGTAGAACACTCCCCCCATCAGGCTTTGGGAAAGAATGTTTTGATCACCTGTCAAAAGGCAGCTAAAGCTTCACATCTGGTTGTCAAACAAGCAAATGTGATTGTACTAAATTTTCAGGCTGTGCTAGGATTCTCTTACATAAATTCAAAGAAGATATTTTTGCTGATTTGCCTGTAAAGGAATTTCTCTGCATCTTGCTTCTTCTGATTTGGACGACTAAGCCACGGAATATAATATTTATTCTCTTTCTTTTAGTATGTCTGTCTCTCACATAGTCTTAAGTGTTTAGCTTTGTCCTTATTTTAATGTAAAATCAAATTCCCATCACCAATGTGAGTGTGAGTGTCAGAACTGAGACTACGCAATAATTTAGTTCAAATTTAAGGAAAAATTCAAATTCCTAAACAGTAGGGTTTACATCCATCTGGTTGGAAACCTACGTTCGATTTTACAGAACTGCTCCAATCTAGTCCTCCACTAGTGCTGTCTGGTGTTGCTGCCACATCTTCACTATATCCACGAATGGGTGTTGTTTCTGGCTTCCCTTCAAGAAAGTAGAGAATAGCCCTCTAGCTGTGGAAAACATCTATACCTTGCAATTCACATGGATCTTTATTAAAACCTGGGATGTGCTTTGCTGCATGTATCTGTGTGGGCTTTTTTTTTTTTGTTGGAAAACCCACGTTCTGACACTGCAATGCTATAGGACAATGAGGACAGTACTACTCCCATTTCTGCCCAGAAATCTTTACTCTTCTGAATTTGCCATCCCTAAGGATAAGTTTTCAGATATAAGGGCCAGGATTGTCTTTCGATGCTGTGAGTTCACGCATAGCACTTGTCCAGGTTTTGCAAAGCCTCGAACAACAAGAGATGCTCTTCTTGAAAAGAAACTTCATGCACATTGGTGATTAAGTCCACCAGGAAATACACGTTCACAAATTTGACTGTCTTGATCTCCTAAAGAATGTTCCTTAACTCAAGCTATATCAGCACCCAGTCAGTTTCAGCCATATGTTCCAAATGGGTGACAACCAAATGATCATTTTTGATCAGTGATTTGGCTTCACTAGCAACCCAGTGTACAGGGTGTCCACCTCTGAAACAGCTACAGCTGCCTCCAAAGACATCAGCAAAAACTTGAAGTTGCAATAGTCTTTTGGAATATAAATATAATTTGAAAATATCAATTTCAACTTTTTATGACATAGATAATTATTTGGGGATCCAGAGTAGCACACTGAAGGTAGTGTTTGACACAGTTCACAACATGGAGAGTATCTCATCTAAACTTGGCCTGCATACTATTTGAGCTGCCTGTGTCCACTGCTCAAACAATTTTGATTTGAGCTCTCCTGCCTTGATACCCACAACTCCTAAAAGTATTTTAACTTTTTGTTTAACATGGCCAGCTGTTCCAGACTCTAAGTCTACTATGTCAGCAGAGATAATTGTGGAGGATGGGAAAGCAGTCTCTTTGCAGTCAGTATCAACTCGTAAGGCCAGCAACAGACCTAGCCTTCTGTCGGTATTTTGGGGACACTGTTGTAAGAGATGCTGCAATTTCCCCTATAAAGTGTTTCATTCCAGGATTATTAATACAGTTTAATTCAAGATTAAGTGGTCTTTTGGCCTGCAAATTGTAGAGTATTTCAAACACTCTCAAACTGAAATTATATTTGACTGTAAATGGAGTTAAGCAAGGTGACAAATTTATGATGCCTTCATGGTGTATTTTATGGAGTAAAACAACAATATGAACTTCTTGGGATAGAGACACCATTTCTGCTTCCACGCATTTTACATGAGCAGCAGAGTGATCATGTACACGTAGGGCATCAATTCTAATACAGACATGAAACCCAAGGATATTTAGCTTTCCATGAACTCTGGAAATGCCACTTATGTCTAAGTTTCTCATATGCCTAAGCACATTCGTCTGTGCCACATGTTTTTAATGCTTACTTGGTCCAGGGCCTTTAGCATTATCCTCGGTTGGTTCAAACTAACATGGGAAACTTTATTACCTAAAATACTGAAGAATCTAGTTTGTAGTGTTACGGATATTTTTCATTGTTTTTAAAAATGCAAACAAGTGTGATTCCCAGAACCCCTTGCTGTTCTTGCACTACAAGCATGAACTCTGACACACTTACTTGCCCAACAGCACTACTTCGTGCCCTGGGTTTCTAGGCAATAGGGTTTTTCCCCATCTCTCTCCCCATACCTTCCCAAATCCTAAATGTTTTTTTCCCCTCACCTGTATGTCTCAACTTCTGTTGCTGCTTCTTTACTTATTTCAATGTATTTGTCACCATAGCTGCTTCACTTTCATCTGCCTCATTCCCAGACATTCTGTTCCAAGTACTGTTTGCTGGATTTTCTGATGCTGCACTTTACTTTTAAAACCATGAGTTTCACTGTCACCTCTCACTTATTTATCTTGCTGAACAGTTCTGCTTTCATTTCCAGGTCTCCCACTCACAACCATTTACAGGTGGGAAAGATGAATCTAGATGAGTAATAAACATCCACCACATGCACTTTCCAAACTCCCTACTGTTTGTAAAAATGTTTATTTGCCACAAAACTGGCAGCATATCGACCAGTATAATATAGAAAAAATCCACTGGTCACACCTGAATTGCTAATAAAATAAACTGATTACATGCAGGTCCTGCACACAAAGAAACTCGAATACAAGAGGAACCTTCTTAGTCAACGTTAAATTGTAAAATACATAAAATTTCTCTTATGGTAGAGAAGAGACAGAAATCTGCTGTAATGAACATGAAGGAGTGTTGGAGATTATATTCATCTTACTGTAAATAAATCCTGTAGTTCTCTCTGGCTTCTAGCTCCCTAACTAAGCATAGCCTGAGCTGCCTACCACAACCACACACTTCTCCCTAAATCCCAGCACAAGATAAGTACTCATGCAGTCAGCAATCCTTTGGCACTACAGTCCTTTGCTCCCTTCCCCCTGTAAACAACAGAGAAAAATCCAGGTAAAAGCAATCTATGTTATTTCAGCCATAGATTGTAGCCTCTCTCATATCTCACCCTGATTCTAGTGATCTTACCTACTTCAGATATAGTCTCTAGGCACAGTGTAGGAGAAAAATAAGCTCCAAGGACTGACAGTGAGTACTGGAAGCTTCATTGTCCCATTTGGAAGTCAATTATTATTTAACCTTGATGCTGATGCTAGTCTGTAAGTAGCATGATCTTCTCAGAGAAGAACGAAGTTACTAGGCTGTTGATACATGCCTTCTGCAGCTCATGTCACCTGTAAGGCACATACTGGTTTTTTGCTGAACTTCACTCTTTGTAGCTTGTTAAATTTTGCTCCTTAAAATCATTTATACAAATAAACAGAAGAAAAATAAGTAGAAGGAAGGAGAAGGACAATAATGGACACGGTACAGTGCAGAGCTTTAGCATTTATAATAAAATTATTATGCATTTCTATTATTTGCTTTTCTATATCCCTGTGATGTTATCTGATTAAAATATGACTATATAGATCATTGTTGCAACCACTATTATATATTTGCAACAAATCTTGTACAAAATGTGGCATGTAAGGTATCTATGAAAAGGTTATGATTTGCTGGTTATGATTATGCTATCTGCATGCATGTATCATTTTTGTATTTGAAGTTATGAATATTGGCTCTATACCTGGATTTCAAATGTTTGCTCCTTGGGTAACGCCCACGAAGTAGTTAGCCAGCACATCTTGGAGGGGCTATTCAAATTGAGTGACCCATCAAAAGGACACTTAACTCACAATGGACCATGGGAGATGCCCATCTACACTGAGTGGACTGTCCTATAAACGTGCTGTCTGGAATATAGATAATGGCTTCCTGCAATGACTCAGCGAAATTGGGCATGAACATGTGACTTGCTCATATGACTCCAAACACTATCTGGTCACCTGTGATTCTCCACTACCTGTGCTGAGGTTTTTGTTTAAAACAATGGGTTTCCCTCCACACGGCAGAGGATATAAATGGCCCTGGAAACCTCTCAATTTTGCCTCTGTCCTGCTCAAATCTCTGGACTGTGGACTTATACTAATGGGAGCATTCTAACCAAGGGACTGAGGACCTTCCAATGATTTGGAAGCAAGCAGAGACTTATTAAGACAGCAGTTTATTCCATCACTGCTACAAGCCTGAACCAAGAACTTTGCAATTACTGTATGTATTTGATTCTGTTACCCAATTTTAACTCTTACCTTTCTTTCTTTTTATGAATAAAGATTTAGTTTTTAAGATACTAAAGGATTGCATCAGCGTGATTTTGGGGTAAGATTTAAGTTATATATTGATCTGGGTGTGTGGCTGGTCCTTTGGGATCAGAAGAACTGTTTATTTGATGAGACTGGTTGTAAAGAACCACTCATTTCTGAATCCAGTGTTTTTGGTGGTGATATAAGAACTGGAATGCCCAGGGAAACTGCTTTTATGACTTCTTGTTAGCTAGCGTGGTGAAACAGGAGTTTACTTTTGTTGCTGGTTTGGTATATCTTATGAAAGAATAACCACCAGTTTTGGGTTGTGTTTGCCCTATTTCTCAGCAGTTCGTCCTGAATTTGGCATCCTCCACCTGTGACCTACTGAGGCATGGTTACAGTCTCTCATCACCATATTATTAGCACCTCTACACAATATGTATCAGTTATCTCTGCAAAGAGACACTCTTTCCCTGTCCCCTTAAAATGATTACTTACTGTCTTTACTCTTCTTCTTTGTTTCACACAAGTGCTTAGAGGCCCCAACTCAGATCAGGGTCCCACTGTGTTAGATGTACAAACACACAGAACGAGCCAATCCCTGCCCAAGAGAGCCTGCAGTCTAAACAGACAAAGATTTAGAGGGAAAACAGAGCACGCAGAGGTTATGTTACTTGGTCAACAGTAGGTCAATGGCAGAGCCAAGAACAGGGTCCCACACAAGTGTCCTCTCTGCTGGATCACGGTGCCTTACAGTAGTGATCACCTATTGTTGTTCGTTTTCAGCTACCTTGAGTGTCGGTCTACACAGGGATTTGTGGAATGCCAGCTTAAACAGGTGCATTGTGCAACACACCCTAAAGGTGGTGGTGACATTTCCCAGCGACTGAGCTGCGAAAGAGAGTATCATAATCATGGGCCTTCCACTGATACCATGCCTGGCTCCAGCTGTCACAAATGTAAGCCTGGGCTCCATGAGCCTGCGTGTGCTTGATGATCATAGCAGATGTAGTGTGTATTGGAAGGAGAAGCAGTCACCGTGACAGCCAGGCCCAAACCCAGTCAGAGACTTAAGCATAAGGACAAGGACCTTGAAATGGACCTAGAATATGACTAGCATTCAGAGCGCCGGGATGATGAGTTCAGTCAGTCAGTCCCTCTCTTCATCCAGGTCCTTGCTTCATTCAAGGATCCTATTTCTTGCATTTGTGGAGGATACATGGAGTTGGATACCATCTGCATACCAATGGTATCAGATCCCACAGAATCTCATGGTCTTTACCATTAGCCGCCAACAGATACTGAATAAGAGAAGCAAGAGAATTGGTCTCTATAGGCTTCCACAGGTGAAGACCCTTGGGGAAGAGAAGGAGCTTTTCAAAATTCATATCATACAATTAGTGCAGCACTTTGATTCAACTAGATGGTGAATTATTAGATCTAGACAATAAAGGGTAAAGAAGTGGACAAAAGGAAAATGCTAACCCATGATTCATTTTCACAATAGAATTATGAATGCTACTTTTAGCCTTTTCCAAGGCAAGTAAAAATTCTTGAGAGATCCAATGTCATAAGTTATTAAAACAGGTTAAAATAGTTCAGCCACTTGATGCCACGATCCCTGGCACATGGGACACCCTCCCTGAACGAGTCTGTAAGGTTACTGTTTCCTTGTTCAAATCCCTCTAAAGACTCACTTCTACTGTGATACCAACAAGAAATTAGTCCACTAATAATGACCGAGTAAAGGGGCAGTTGGGAATAGTAGGTATAATATTAAAAAGAAAAAAGAAAACCACCTTTGATTCTACATTTTATCGCACTTCCTCATCCTTCATTCTTTTACTTGTCATCTTACCTTGTAAACTCTTCAGGGCAAGGAATGCATCTTCCTATGTTTATACAACACCTACCACATTGTAGGCACAGCCAAAATACAAATAATAATCAATCACAGCATTGTTTTATATCACAAACCCAGGTCAAACCGTGCCAGGCTAACTGAGTGCAACCCAACTGTTTGGTCAACGATAAGGTATATCTATGACTTGCACTGAATCAGAGCTACCACCTCCATTCATAAAACAGATGATGAAGTCTCATACTTACCTTTTGAATGGGCCCAGGAATAGATTAAACATGTACACATTGTTATTTATAGATCAGCTAAGCATCTATATGAACATAGGCACAGGGTGGGGAAAGGAAGGAAGGGAAGGTATTCTAGCTTACACAGAGCTCTTCTTCAGATCTGGGAAAGGTACTCAGAGTGTCACAGCTAAATACAAGGTGGAACAGACTATGTAGCATAAGCAGTTAACACATATTTCAAGGGGTCATTCAAGATGAAGTAGACCGTTAACATCTCACCAGTCATGGCGGGGGGAAGAGGGGAGAAAGCTAGATGGGGGTGGTTAAGTGAGTTATTGATTGTTGTAATAAGCCATAAATCCAGTGTCTCTATTCAGTCCCTGTTTTTTATTATCTAGCTAAATTATGAATTTTAGTTCCCAGACTCAGTTCTTGAAGGTGTTGTGCAGGTGGATGAGGGCTGAGAGGAAGCTATGGAGTGATCGTTTTGTGAAAAATGTTCACCCACAGGTGATGTGGTGTTTCTGTCTTTTATTATTTTTCTGTGAGAGTTCACTCAAAAGCACAGTGATGGTCTGGTTTCACATTGTTATTGGGGATGAGGTACACCATATGTGATAGGCATGTGTAGGACCCATGGATCTTGAAAGGTGTGTTGTGGGGAGCATTGATCATTGTAGCAGTAGAGATATGTCTGCAGGTATTACATCTACTGTTCTAGCAGGGTCTGGGGCCACTTTGAGTTGGTGTGTCCTGGTCTGTGGTGAGCTTGCTTCTGATGATGAGTTTGGAGAGGCTGGGGGGTTGTTTGAAGGCCAGAAGGGGGGGTTCGGGAAAAACTTCTTTCAGGATGTGGTTGTAATTGTTTGATGATATCCCATAGGGGTTCCAGTGTGAGGTGGTTGGCAACAACTATAGGTGTGTGGTTGGAGGGGATATTTATTATCAAGGATAACAACTGGCAGGAAATCTGTGGCCTCACATTTTGTCAATATATGTGAGTTATAAAGTAGGGCAGTATCATAAAGTCCAGATTCTCTCTCTGTCAGACTGCACAAGGAGTAGAGAATGTGAAGGAAGTCCTTCTGTCTCCTTATTGCTCATCTGAGGATTGGCAGAAAGGATCGCGGTGCACGTGCTCCTTAAACACAATGCAGGGGTAGCAATAGATCAACCACAGGCATGATATTCCAGACAAAGTGTGTGACCAGGACATAGGCAAATGTGGTCAGAACGCTGCCCTTCACCCCAGTGCACTGGCTGGACAGCACTGGTGGAGCGCATGCTGTACCTCCATTAATGAGGTGCAAGAGCCAAGTCTAAGGCCATGTCTACACTTACCAGGAATCAACGTTGCTGTGATTGATGCAGCGGGGAACAATTTAGCGGGTCTAGTGAAGATCCTCTCTCATGACTGTCCTGTACTGGTGCCAATTTAGAAGCCAAATACAAATCTTAGTTCCTAGCCATAAAGACACTTTGAAATCACTGGCACTTGTATTCATTCTTCAGTCATTAGTGAAGCTGGCCTTAGCTTTCGTGTGGCCCTGTGACAAGGAAGACCTAAGGAGTAGGGGCATCCGACACTGCATTGCACATTGGAAGTGGGGAGAATCAGATAGCCAGGCAGGTCAAGCTGGCAGCAATGTAAAATGTCAGGAGGATGCAGGAGGATTTGGGCAGCTGCGGGAAGAGAATGTCACTAAGAAGGGATGAGAGCAAGGAGAGATGACAGCTTAGATAGGCATGGAATCAGGATTTGTAGTGGCCTGGTGAATTAGGAGATGTATAAATCATAAGATTCTTCCACAGCATCACTGGTGTTCATGGTGCTCTATAGACCAAGAAAAAAGAAAAATCCCTTTGGCCCCATTATCCCTTCCTGATGAGAAACCCATGGGAGGGAAGAAACTACTCAGTGAGTTAAATCATGGGGAGCTGCTGACTCATGCTCCCCTAGAGAGGGAGGGGTTTGAAAAGCTGCACAGAGCCCACAAACCTCACACCGCCATGCTGCCATTGGCTCAGTCCCCCTTTCATCCCTGCAAAAGAACAGGGCAGAAGCCCCAGAAGGAGAGTTAACGCTGGGCTAGACCACTATTCGCTCCCATGGTTTTCCAGTCAGAAACCAACTGGGTGTTGCTGCACAGAGCGATAGCTCTCTGGCTCTGCTCCTCTCCTGCTGTGCCCTGCCCCATATGTGGCTCAAACTATGCAGTGTCCAATACAGAGGGCCTCCCATGATCACCTAGGGAGAGGGAGCACACGGCAGAGCTCTCACTCCTTCCAGGAGTTGGAGGGTCTCTTACCCCGCCTTGCATTCATCCAGTTCCATGGTGTCACAGAGCGGAGGGGAGCGTTTGGCCTCATGTTGGGATATCAGGACTTTAAAGCTGTTGTAGACTTTCCATCGGCAGCCAGGCAAGCAGGTCACGATGCCTGGGTCTCCACTCCAGCCAGTTCATTTGCTCTCCCACTTGCCATGTTGCGACACAAATCATACCCAGGCAAGTATATTACCCCAGTGCCAAACCAACTTCTCAATATTTCACTAAAGGAGGTCATGTGTGGCTTCTGCTGAAAGCTACAAACTAGCTGATCATCATGGTTATTGCAAGATGTTTGTAGGGTGAAATAGTTTGAGAGATATGCAAAATGTGGACTATCAGGTTGCAAAACAGTTGAAGTTAGACTTGCCACCAGAAGCAAGGCAAGGTCTCAGAGCTAACTCAATCAGCATCAAGAACAATGAACATCTGGGGAGACAGCACTTTTTTCTTTTCTTTCTTTTTTTAAACTTTCTGGACCAGGTGGAGACATTAGCATTTACAACAACAAATGAACCCCAAGAGAACTTTCTGAAGAGAGGGCCCCCTGGCCTAAGAGACAATTCCCTGTAAATGTATTAGAGCAGAAAAAAATGACAAGTTGTTATCTATTACAGAGAACAAACTCTGCTAGCAGGGCTCTCTCTTGAAAGGTGGATCCCAGCTTTTTGAACTGGACAAGCGCTGCAAGGATCGACCATTGGGTGAGAAATAAATTCCTTTGCTTTCTAATAAGGTAATAAGTATAGGCTATTCATTGCACTTTGTTTTTCTTCTTGTCACCGTATGTTTCCAATCCTTATACTTGCTTTTATTTGAATCTCTACCTCAAGTTCTGTTAAATAAACTTCAATTTGGTTTTACTATAGACATGTCAAAGTGCCTTGTGCTAAGGAGTCTGTTGAACTGAGGTGAAACCAGTGAATGGGGTGCACTGCTTCCAGAGAAGCAACAGATCAGCGTACATTGAGGGCATCCAGAAGACAACAGACTAGGCCAGAGGTGAGCAAACTACGGCCCGTGGGATGGTCCTGCCCGGCCCCTGAGCTCCTGGCCCAGGAGGCTAGCCCCCGGCCCTTCCCCCGCTGTTTCCCCTCCCGCGTAGCCTCAGCTTACTGCGCCGAATGCTCGGGGTGGGGGGGCTGCGAGCTCCTGGGGCAGCGCAGCTGCAGAGCCTGGCCTGACCCCGTGCTTTGTGCTGCACGGCACGGCTGTCTGTCCTGGTGCAGCTGTGCTGCCAGCCACCAGTGCTCCAGGCAGCACAGTAAGGGGGCAGAGAGCAGGGGGGTTGGATAGAGGGTAGGGGAGTTCGGGGGGTGGTCAGGGGCCAGGCTGTGGATGGGGTCGGGGTGGTCAGAGGGCGGGGAAGAGGGGGGTTGAATGGGGGCAGGGGTCCCGGGGGGGCAGTCAGGAAGGAGAGGGGGTATTGGATGGGACACGGCGGGGGTCAGTTAAGGGTAGGGTGTCCAGGGATGGTCAGGGAGAAGTGGTGGTTGGATGGGGCAGGGGTCCCAGGGGGCAGTCAGGGAGACTGGGGGACCCTAGGGGTCCCCAAGGAGGGGGGGGTTGGATGGGGTAGCGGGGGGTAGTTGGGGAGGGGGATCCGGGGGCGATCAGGGGACAGAGAGCAGGAGGGGTGGATGGGGCAGGAGTCTTGGGGGGGTGTCAGGGGGCAAGAAGCAGGGGGGTGTCAGATAGGGGTCGGGGGCCGGGCCATGCTTGGCTGTTTGGGGAGGCAGAACCTCCCCTGACCGGCCTTCCATACAATTTCAGAAACCCAATGCGGCCCTCAGGCCAAAAAGTTTGCCCACCCCTAGACTAGGCACTCAAATGCAATGAAGTGGGGTATGTAAATTGCTAGCCTACAGCAGGAAAGAGTGGAGCTCGTGCAGGTGACAGTGATTCTCCCCAGACACCTTAGGGAACCCCAAAAAGCATCACGTTTTCTACTCTAGTGTGGAAGAAGGAACTCAAGTAGTAGTAATGTCACAGACTTAATAGGCTGGCGTCTCACACCTAGCAGCCTCATTCTGTCTTCACAATCCTACCACGCACTGGTGCACTCAATGGTGTTACTCGAGAGGGAGGGCAGAGTTTGGCTTCATGTCTAATGTTTATGACAGTTAAACTTAATAAATATAGGCTGGCAAGCTACAGAGGCAGCTTACACTTGTAACACTACTGCTTAAACAGCTTCTCTCTCTTCCAGTTCCAGCTAACTTATAGGAATTTCAAATCACCACATTGTTCCTGTCTCTCAGCTCCTTCCTTACAGGATGGCTCTGAGACTCTGTCCCTCTTTGCCCTATCGGCTTTTTATTGCTGCTTGATGCCATTGAAGCATCATTACTGCTTGGTGGCACTGGGGCATCAGCTCTACTCCTTCCTCCCCCTTTTATTTTCCAGTGTCCCCACAGTCCTCCCCGCTGACCTACGGAAGGTCTTTTATATGAATCCCCCCCACCCCAATCTAACATCCGACTTAGCGATTGAGAGAGAAATAAAACCTAAGATAACACTGGTATGGTACGAGAAGTTTTAAAATTCCAGTGCATGAGAAATGGCTTCTATGACAGTGGGATACAGATTAAAAATCTAAGAATAAGGCGTCTGAGGGAGAAAGAAAAGCTGCCCTTTAATAAGGCCAAATTCTACTGAAAGCACACAATGCAACTAAATGGGCTGGGGACGGGAAGCTGCTCACCCAGGCTGTGGTGCAGTAGAAGAGCCACTTCCTGGCTACTACTACAGCTTTGCAGCAGCAATGGCCCCAGGGGTACTGCACTCTTCCTCCATGGGAGGAATACAGCCATGGATTTAGGTAGTCACAAATCCACTGGCACCACTCCTAATCCTCTTCTGCCTTACCTCATACCTATAATGCTTGAGGGTGAGGAGCATCTGCAGAGCTGTCCTTCACAGCATGCAGGGGATTTACACAGCTCCCAAAACCCTGCCTCCACCCTCATGAAGCAGAACCTCTCTGGCTCTACTACTTTTAGGCCCCCTGTCCTCTGCATAGGGAAGGGGGCAGGATTTGTAACTTAAAGATTTCTGAATGACACGCATTGCGTTATATATTTTTACTGCAAGGTTAAGGTCAGCAGCACCAGAATATTGTGACTTTAGATAATCTTGGATTCATTTCTATTTATAATTCATAGAAAGAAAGTGATGGAAAAGGTCATTCAGTGCGAAATAACACCTCACCAAAAGCAGTTCACTGGATACTAGATTAATCTGTGCTATGTTTTTATATTGGAGCCATTTGTACTGCTCTAGTTAGGCTGATGTCTAGATTTCCAGCAAAAGCCTTTCTTCTGAGAGATTTATAACTCTGTAGTGAAAGATAGTTAATAACAACTGACATTCCTAGAAGCATGATCTTGTTGTTAAGACACAGAAGTGAGAGTCAGAGGACTTGGGTTCTATTCCTGGGTGTCCCACATCTTCCCTGTGGAACCCTGATCAACATTTTTAAACTTGTATAATTTTAGTCACCCATCTAGATACATATTTAGCCACCCTAAATAACTGGCCTGATTTTCTGGGAACCTACAGATTTCAATGTGGACTTCAGGTACTCAACACCTCTGAAAATCAGGTTACTTATTAAAATTCCTAATTTAGTCCTGGAAATTTAAAATGTTGGTCTTAATTTCTCCGTGCCTCAGTCTCCTCATCCATTAAATAGGAACACTACTGCCCTTCTTCCTGGGCGTGTTTGGAGGCTTAGCTCGTGAATGTTTGCAAAACATTTTGAGATTCTCAGATCAAAGGCTCTACAGACATACACAGTATTATGTCTTGATTTACAAAGCACTCTGAAATTATTAACTAATGGAGCTCCACATTCCTGGGAAGAGGTAATTCACAGCCATGTTTTACAGATGGGGAAACCAAGGCAGAGATGTTGGGTGACTTGCCCAAGGCCACACAAAGTCAGTGTCAAAACTGTGATTAGAATCTAGGAAATCCTGTCTCCTACACTGAGATCACACTGCCTTCCAGCTAGAGCCAAAACCCCACAAGCAAGAATTTTTTTCTTCCCACTTAAATTATTTTAGCTATATTTATGTCAGATGAATAGAATAAATGTGGTTAAGGACATGATTCTAAACCAAATTCTTAAAATGCTCCTTTTCACAAAAGGCATTTCATAGCCATTAGTCCATAAGGGCAGTAGTACCTTTGTTATTTTCATAGTAAAAAAAATGAAAAATTGAGTTAACATTAGAAAAGCTGTTGTTATACATGCACAGTATTCATCACAAGAGTTTTTAGTGAGCTTCAGCGTTATTTAGTATGCACATGGTGTCATGCCCATGATCCATGGATTAACTGGTCCAAGAGCCGAGCTGTACCAAGGTGCACCAGAGACACATACTAACAGAGTTCTAAATCAGGCTTTCACTCCATCCCTAACATATGCCTAAGATTTAGACAGTAGGTCTGAGGTGTCTGAGAAAGGCATAATCATAATACCTATACCTGTCAAGGGTACAATGACATAAATCAAGGGTGCAGTGAAAAAAAACTAAAATCAGAATTTCCTTAGGTTTTTGCTTTGTGCCACAGTCTTCGTGTCATTTTTACATTGGGTTTGCTTTTCTTTTAAATCTCAAGAAATTCTTTGTGCATTGGAAATCCTACATGCTGGAGACATGAATGCTATTGCACAGGATTTCTGAACTCAACTTAACCAGTATAGACTGTAGATTGATTTTCAGTGGGAGTAGCAAAAATACAGATTTAAAGCAAGCATGACAAATTTTAAAAATAGTTATAATAGTAATAACAATGACACTTTACATTTTTATAAGAACATAAGAATGGCCATACTGGGTCAGACTAATAGTCCATCCATCCTGTCTTCCGACAGTGGCCAATGCCAGGTGCTTCAGAGGGAATGAACACAAGAGGCAATCATCAAGTGATCCATCCCCTGTTGTCCACTCCCAGCTTCTGGCAAACAGAGGCTAGGGACACTTCAGAGCATGGTGTTGCATCCCTGCCCATCCTGGCTAATATCCATTGATGGACCTATCCTTCAGGAATTTATCTAGTTCTTTTCTGAACCCTGTTATAGTTTGGGTCTTCACAACGTCCCCCGGCAAAGAGTTCCACAGACTGACTGTGCGTTGTGTAAAAAAGTACTTCCTTTTGTTTAAAACAAACCTGTTGTCTATTAATTTCATTGGGTAACCCCTAGTTCTTGTATTATGAGAAGGAGTAAACAGCATTTCCTTACTCACTTTCTCCATACCAGTCTCGATTTTATAGACCTCTATCATATCCCCCATTAGTCGTCTCTTTTCCAAGCTGAAAAGTCCCAGCCTTATTAATCTCTCCTCATACAGATGCTGTTCCATACCCCAATCATTTTTGTTGCTCCCCTCTCTACCTTTTCCAATTCCAATATATATTTTTTGAGATGGGGTGACCAGATCTGCATGCACTATTCAAGATGTGGGTGTACCATGGATTTATATAGGGGCATTATGATATTTTCTGTCTTATTATCTATCCCTTTCCTAATGGTTCCTAACATGCTGTTAGCTTTTTTGACTGCTGCTGTACATGGAGAGGATGTTTTCAGAGAACTATCCACAATGACTCCAAGATCTCTTTCTTGAGTAGTAATAGCTAAGTTAGATCCCATTATTTTATATGTATAGTTGGGATTATGTTTTCCAATGTACATTACTCTGCCTTTATCAACACTGAATTTCCTCTGCCATTTTTTTTAAATGTCGTCCAGTCACCCAGTTTTGTGAGATCCTTTGTAACTCTTTAAAGTCTACTTAGGACTTAACTATCTTGAGTAATTTTGTATCATCTGCAAATTTTGCAACCTCACTGTTTATCCCTTTTTCAAGATCATTTATGAATATGTTGAACAGCACTGGTCCCAGTACAGATCCTTGGGGGACTCTGCTATTTGCCTCCCTCCACTGGGAAAACTGACCATTTATTTCTACCCTTTGTTTCCTGTCTTTTAACCCGTTACTAATCCATGAAAGGCCCTTCCCTCTTATTCTATGACGGCTTACTTTTACTCCTGGGGAATTCTGTGGGACTACACACCCCCAGAAAAGCTTCCCCCGTCCCCCGCATATTTCCTGTGTTTCCCTGCAGAAAACGGCGACCATGAGTGCAGTTTTTTGCGGGGGATTGCCCCCCTCCAAACAGAGGCAAGGCATGGCAGGCACACGGGGTTACATTCCACTGCCCGCCCTCGCCCCCGCATTCTGCAAGTGCAGAGCTGCCCAGCTGAAGGAGGCTGTGTCTCTACTCCGCTAACTCTGCGGCTGAAAGCCACCTCCTGGGTCCTAGTGCCAGTCATGCTCCCCTTCTGTGTATTGGGAGCCTTCATGTTTTCTATTCTGTGCAACACAGAATGCCCGTGGTGGGGCTGGGTAAGGTGGGGTGGGGAAAATGAGGGAAGGGGGGGTGAGAAGGTGGGGGAAGAGGCAGTGGGGAAGGAAGGGAGGTGGAATAGAGCAGGAGGAGGGGAACGTGGGAGTGAGGGGAGGGGGATGGAGAAGAAAAGGGATAGGGGAATCACAGGGAGAAGTGGGAGCACGGCATGCGGCTTCCTCTTGGCAGCAGCTGGGGCTCCCCCATTAAGCAGGCCCATCGAGCCCTCACCCTGACAAGACTTATCCCCCTACACCTGGACCCCTCTGACAAGCCCCCCACACCCAGACCCCCACCCCACTGATCCCCAACCAGCTGCACCTGGACCCCCACCCCGTCAAGCCCCACACCCCCAGCACCCAGAACCCCTACTGAGCCCCCCACACCCAGACACCCCCACCAAGTCCCATCTCCCCACACCCAGCCCCCCCAAGACCCAACCACCTTCAACTGGATCCCCTGCAGAATCCCATTGCGCCTGCACCCGGAACATCCCAACAAGCCTCTGTACATCCAGATCTACCACTGAGCCACCCTCACCCAGATTGTCCCACACAGAAACCTCTCACCCCACACCTGGATCCTTCCACACTAAGCCCCTCCACACTTGGATCCTGCTGGGCTGAGCCTGCCTGCCCATACCTGGTGCACCTGGCGCAGGGGGAAAGGGTCCCAGGACATTTCTAGGGCAGGCCCAGCCCTTGCACTGTGTCAGGGTCAGGTGCAGCCTCACTGCCGAGTCTCTGTACCGGGGGATGTGGGGGCTTCAGGGTGATCTCCCACCTCAATGCAGCCAATGGCCTGTGCTCCCCACTGCCATGCTGGAACCACATTTATTGACAAATAAAATTTGCAGAATTTAAAATACTGTGCACATAATTTTAAATTTTTTGGCGCAGAATTCCCTCAGGAGTATTACTTAGCTCACGAGCCTTTGATGAGGGACCCTGTCAATGGCTTCTTGAAAGTCTAAGTACACTATATCCACTTGATCACCCTTGTCCTTGTTTGCTGACCCACTCAAAGAATTCTAATAGATTGGTGAAGCATGATTTCCCTTTACAGAAGCCATGTTGACTCTTCCCCCAACAAATGGTGTTCATCTATATGTCTGATGATTCTGTTTTCACTGTAGTTTCAACCAATTTGCCTGCTACTGAAGTTAGGCTTACTGGCCCGTAATTGCCAGGATCGCCTCTGAAGCCTTTTTAAAAAATTGGCATTACATTAGCTATCCTCCAGTCATCTGGTACAGAAGTTGATTTAAATGATAGGTTACATACCACAGTTAGTAGTTCTGCAATTTCATATTTGAATTCCTTCAGAACTCTTGGATGAATACCATCTGGTCCTGGTGATTTATTACTATTTAATTTATCAATTTCTTCCCAAACCACGTCTAATGACACCTCAATATGATACAGTTCCTCAGATTTGTCACCTGAAAAGAATGGCTCGGGTGTGGGAATCTCCCTCACATTCTTTGCAGTGTAGACTGATGCAAAGAATTCATTTAGTTTCTCCACAATGGCCTTATCTTCCTTGAGTGTTCCTTTAGCACCTCAAGCGTCCAGTGGCCTCACTGATTGTGTGACAGGCTTCCTGCTTCTGATGTACTTAACATTTTTTTTGCTGTTGATTTTTGAGTCTTTGACTCATTGCTCTTCAAATTCTTTCTTGGTTTGCCTAATACTTTTATACTTGACTTGCCAGAGTTTATGTTCCTTTTGATTTTCCTCAATAGGAGTTAGCTTCCAATTTTTAAAGAGTGCCTTTTTGCCTCTAACCATTTCTTTTACTTTGTTGTTTAGCCATGGAGGCACTTTTTTGGTCCTCTTACTATGATTTTAATTTGGGGGATAATTTGAGCCTTCATTATGGTGTTTTTTTAAAAGTTTCCATGCAGCTTGCAGGCATTTCACTTTTGAGACTGTACCTTTCTGAAATAAAATGCCACTGTGGTGGGCTTCTTTGGTGTCCCCCACAAACCAGGATATTAAATTTAATTATATTATACTTGCTATTACCAAGTGGTTTAGCTATATCCACCTCTTGGACCAGCATTCAAGCATCTCAAAACACCTTACAGGAATGAATGAATTAATGCTCCCAGTGCCCTCATGAGGCATCATGGTCCAATGGCTGGAATGCAAGACAAGAGAGCTAGGTTCTATTTTCAATTCTGCTGTGTGGCCTTGGTCAAGTCACTTCCATTAACTGTGTCACTGTTTCCTTCCCACTCTTGTCTGTCTTGTCTATTTAGACTGTAAGCTCTTCAGGGCAGGAACTGTGTCTCACTGCATGTTTGTATGGTGTCCAGTACAGTGTGGCCCTGGTCTCAGTTGGGACCTCTATGTGCTACCATAGTACAAATCATCATCACCACCATCACCACCTCTGTTTTGCTGATGGAAAAATATAAGTACCCAAAGTTTAACATTATTTGTCCCAGGTCACACAAGAAATGCATGGCAGAGCTAGGGCTAGAAGTGAGAGCTCTTGATTCCATGTACTGTTGCCACAATACGATTCTTCCCCTACCAGCAAGCCCTCAATGTTACCCGAGAAAAGGATGGAGGAGCTCCTCTCCCACCCCAGGAACTCTGTTCTCAGTAACTGAACAGAAGCAAAAAATTAGCAACACCTTAACGCCCTGACGCCTTAACTCTAAACTTCAAAATGTGCCCCGCTTAGAGCTGGTTCATGCCTTCCAGTTTATTTCTCCTTAAATATAAATGGCAGGAGCCTTTCCTACCTAGTGCAGGAAACTCAGTTCCACCACACTCATAAATGATTGCTAGACTTAAAGATATACAGCCATTTCATCACTTCATCCAATGAATCACCTCCAAGATATACCAGAACGAAGAGTAATCCACAGCAAATGCTGGCTGTTGCAAGGGATCTTCTGCTGCACTACTTCTAAACATCTCCAAGCAAATACTGGACAAATTGTACAAGCAAAGGGTCAGTACTGTGGTGAATATTTCATCCAGACAGCATAACAAAGTCCAACTTTGCAGAGTACAGAGGGGAAAAAGTCACTTATCAGTAGGGCCCTACCAAATTCTCAGCCCTAACATATCACAGACTATGAAACATATCACAGACTATGAAATCTGGTCTTTGGGGTACTTTTACCCTATACCAGTGGTTCTCAATCAGTAGTATACCTACCCCTGGGAGAACGCAGAGGTCTTCCAAGAGGTACATCAACCAGCTCTGAGGGCAGTGCCCCACAGGCAGCAGGGCAGAAGTCAGGGTGGCAATATCATACCATGCCATCCTTACTTCTGAGCTGCTGGGGCAGCAGTGCTGCCTTCAGAGCTGGACTCCTGGCCAGCAGCTGCCGCTCTCCAGCCACCCAACTTTGAAGGCTGCACCACAATCAGCAGCAGTGCAGAAGTAAGGGTGGCAATACCGTGACCCCCCTACAATAACCTTGCACCCGCCCCCCCCCCCCCCCGCCGCTCTTTTGGGTAAGGACCCCTACAATTACACCATCATGAAATTTCAGATTTAAATATCTGAAGTCATGAAATTTACAATTTTTAAAATCCTATGACCATGAAATTGACCAAAATGGACCTTGAATTTAGTAGGGCCCTACTTATCAGTTATTCTTTTTCAAGACACTACTTGTTCTTTAATAAAATACTGATGAGATTTCTCTCAATCAGGGAAAGTTAAAAAATATACAAACATACCCCTGGAAAATGATATGTGGATATAAAAGATCTTATTTAACTTTATATTCCATTTTAGAGAACACTTATGATAAAGGATTAAGTCTTGTAGTTTATTTGAACTTATACAGTTATGATTTTAAAAATTGACGAGAATTGGCTTTAGCTTCTAACCTCAGGTAATATAGACAACCATTATGTAGCCAAATTTCTCTCTCCAAGCAGGTTTTTTCCACTTTGCCACAACCCCCCTTTGTGCTATTGCTCAGTTTTAACATCATTTTCTTCAAGCTATATTTATCCTTCCTTCCACACATCTGTCCTTTATGAGACTCCAATTTTTCTTAATAAGAGCCTGTTTTTTCTTGGTAAGCCATGTCATTTTCCCTAGGTTTCCAATACTTCTCCCAAATCAAGCTATTTGTTTCCTACTTTAAAAAAAATGGAAATATATCACTGTTAGAGCTCAGCCTGGCTACCTGGAGTTTCTGGAGCTGTTTGTAAATTGTCAACGGCTTGGATAAAGTGTAAGAGTGCTCTTGTTTGAGTAACAAAAATATCACAGATTTTGGCTGACGGTCTTCAGCATCAAAGTATAGGTTAAATTTTGCTTACTGGCCCTAACCAAAAGGACACCGTCCTCCTCTGTGGACTGGGAAACGGCTTTCAGGTTGCCCACACTGACGCTCACTCTTGAAATTTTTATCAAGAGTCTAATGATATTTGATAGATTTTTTTTTTAAGTTCCAGCTCCTGGAGTCCCATGACTATATGATAATTTCAGCTTTTTTTTTTTTCTTTCTTAAAGTACGTTTCTAACTTTCATGGTTGTGGAGGAAAGTTTGACAATGTGAATCTTAAAGGCTCAAACACCAAAAAGGAAAATTAAAAAACAAATGAATGGGTTACCTAGGGAGGAGGTGGAATCTCCATCCTGAGAGGGTTTTAAGGCCCGGCTTTACAAAGCCCTGGCTGGGATGATTTAGTTGGTGTTGGTCCTGCTTTGAGCAGGGAATTGGACTAGATGACCTCCTGAGGTTTCTTCCAACCCTAATATTCTAAGAAATGTATTAGTATTTTTAAAATCTTATTATTTTAAGCCAATCTTATGTTTTGGGGGATCCTTACTCATTATGTTTGAATGCTTGGGGTTATCAATACTGGGTTGGTTTTAGAATTCAAATTTTCATCAACTGTCGCATTTTAGTTCATATAGCTATCAATTCCTACTCTTTTTATATTATATCTGTTTAGCGTACTTGCATTCAGCAGGCTCTACTCTTTCCTCTGGCCACTTATATTGAGAGTAACATCCCAAACATTTTCCTAGGAGTCCAGCACAGGAAGCTCAAAGAGCTATTCAGAAATGGGCATTTCCATATGGCAGCATGAGTCATTACAAACTGAACAGTTATTCCTCAACTTCCTTTGCTTAGCACCTTGTGGAGATGCTCATCATTTTGCAGGACTGATCTTTGAGGCTACACCAGGTTGGTTAGGCCTACTGCATAGGACAACAGAGTGAGAGACAGGGTACCTTGGTTCTGTTGCTGGCTCTGATATCAGCACACAATGTGACAGTGGACAGTTACCAAACCATTTTGTTTCTCAGTTTCCAGACTGTAAAACCACTGAAATAATTATAACAATACCTATCTTCCTTTGTAATGCATTTTGAGATCTATGGGTGAAAAACTTTGTCTGAATGCTAAGCATTATTAAACCATTATTTACAAGGTAAAGCATCCTCTCACCTATAAAAATTATACCCACAGCCCTTATGGAACCACACACAATTATTTTTCAAAGAAGAGGGAACCAGGGAAAGTCTGGAGGGAACCAAACTTAGTAAAATTCCAAGGGAAAGGGAAAGACTGATTCTGACAAACAGCAGCCACTACATCAAACTGCAGTGCCTTGCAAAATAATTGAACAATTACTACCATATTTGGACTCAATACAGGAGTAACTGGATGAAGTTCTATGACCTCTGTTATACAGGAGGTCAGACTAGATGATCTAATAGTCCTTCCTGGCCTTAAACTCTATGAATTAATTGATAGTGGGGGGAACTTCTCTGAACATTGGCAGGGCTCAAACTGAGTCACTATAGGCTATTCTGACACTGGCCAGAATAGAATCACACTAGAATATTGCAGGGCCCGACCACTGTTCCCACAGGAGGAAGGAAGAGCCTATGTCAGTCTCCCATTCTGGGAATAACTGGAGCTATCAGCTCACATCATCGGTCTACAACCACCTCACGTCACTCTCCCATCTGCAGGGAGAGAGGAAGGGCAGAGCTCTTCCCTAGCCCGCGGGCTCTGGGCCTTGCTTGCAGCACCTTTGAGACAGATTTCTTGCTTCTTACAGTAAAAGAGAAGCCAGTACTGCAAAAAGACACAGCAGTTCTAGGCCACAATTTTAAAGAATTTCCTACTCAGTAATTCTTTTCTGTGACCCGGAGTGCAGAGAACCACCAGCCTTGAACTTCACAAAAAAAGCTGAGCTGTTTTCCAGCAGGCAAAAGAGCTGCCTCTCCTCTCTCTGCTTCTAGTGATCTGTTCTCTTTGAGGCCCCTTGCCATAGATCTATCCCCTTTCTCCCACACTCACAGGGAGACTACAGAGGGTGAAATTAATTCATCTTCAGATGAAACAAAGGCTGACAAGAGAGTGCACGTTATCAGAGCAAATATCTTCTGAAGACTGAAATTACCTGATTAGCATGTTGCTAAAAGGCTGGAAATCCGTACTAAGTTTAATCAGGAAGAGTACTTGTACTTATGCTGGTTATTTGTGGAATTCCAGAAAGAAAGCTCCCTTCCTTTCCTCTCATTTGTCAGTACATTAGAATACATTGCCTGATCCATCCCAGACACCAAAGTTACTCCAGTGACTCACACTAAAGGGTACACCCTCTGCTTGTAAGCCTGGATCTCCAGGTCTAAATTAAATGTAGTAATGCACCATGCACCAAGTTCTCAACTATTCCCCTGAATATAAATGCTTCTCTATCAGACATTCTGGGCCATAAATTGGAGGGACGCTCCCAGGAGAAAAATTGAGCTGCAGCAAAATAATCAGGAAGGATCACTCCGTGCCTCCGAACTCTCCCAGACCGCCACTGAACAGATAGCCGACATCTGAGAAGGTGAGGAATTAAATCTCTTCCCATATGTTGGAACAGCAGAAGCTGTTCTTTACATGATGGATTGCTATCAGTTCCCTTAATGACATCACTCAATATGCCATAAAATTGGCTGCCAACACTCTGGATACTTTGCTTCTTGCCAGAAGGGCTCTCTAGCTCTGGCCATGGAGTAGAAGCTGTATTGACAAAATAAAGGTCAAGGAAGTCCCCTTCAAAGGCTCTCAGCTCATAAAGAGCAGTCTGGATGGCTCCTCTCAGCAATTCATCAGACTATGAAACTGTCTTTCCTGGCTCAGCCTGCTGGCAAAAGAGCACCAGAGTGGATTCCTCAAGATACTTGTGGTTGAAGTTTCCATCCACAATCCCCCTATGAAGCATGGCAATCACAGCTCAAGAATAGTGGCCAGTCCTTCCCCAGATCAGCACCCTCAGGCCATAATTTCAACAAGTCAGATAAGGGCAAAAACTCCATCACTTCCTGTCTCTCATTTGCTTAGAGGGAAGGTTAGGAAATTTCCATCAGATGCGTGTCACTGTAAGAGCAAGATATTTAGGTACTTTCAGTACTGTAAAGGAGGGCTATTTCACAGGAGTTTCTTTCTGACCCCTTTAGTCACAGTCTCATATCAACCCTTCTAGCAAAAATACAAACAAAACCAAACCCTGAGCATAGCCCTGGTTAGGATAAGGTGCTATCTGTAAATACAGAATCCATGAGAATTCACAGGAACTCATTCCAGGCTGTTCCCTGATCCCAGAATACCCAGGATCTGACATATAGCACTGCATCTTAAGTGAGTGCACAGTTGCTGTCAAAGGTTTAAGGTGGAATCCCTTGAGGTCCCCTCTGGCAGCCAACAGCCACAACTGTAGTAGACTTTAAAAGGATGTTTACTTTCAAATTCCCTTAGTGCTAAACTACCTGTACTTCCTCATGGGCATCTATGTTACCCCTGAAGAGGAGAATTAGCTCATGTGTACCAGACTGTTCTCAGAAAGAACAAATACAGATCAAAAAGTAAAGGAGTACTTGTGGCACCTTAGAGACTAACCAATTTATTTGAGCATGAGCTTTCGTGAGCTACAGCTCACTTCATCAGATGCTTCCACAGTATGCATCCGATAAAGTGAGCTGTAGCTCACGAAAGCTCACGCTCAAATAAATTGGTTAGTCTCTAAGGTGCCACAAGTACTCCTTTTCTTTTTGCGAATACAGACTAACACGGCTGTTACTCTGAAACAGATCAAAAAGTGAGGAAGATATTTGATTAACTAGGGCCAGTCATCAACAAAGAGAAAAGCTCTTCACTCTGGCTTAGCTCATAGCATACCTGAGTGTACTGAAAATCTCAAAGATCTGGCCTGCCCAGCTAAGGGAGAAGATCCACAACTGATCATAGAGGGCACACAGCAGGTTCCCTCTCTCCACCTATTTGCAGGAAACCACCCTTTGCTATTCCTCTAACTCAGTCTGCAAACATTCTTACTGCCCTGGCCCAGTTATGACACATTATCATCATCATCACTTTCCCTGGAGGCTGACCACTGTCCCCACTGTTACCATCCACCCCCTCAGCTGGCACGCAGAGCCATTTGGGCAGTAGGGGAAGTAGAAGAAAGTCACAAGCTGAATCTTCTTGGGCCTTTAAGCTGGTGTCTGCAACTGAACGGCCCCAAAATGTGCTTGAATAGCCTCATTTACTCCCCAGGTTTCAACTGAACCTCTGCTCTCTGCAGCAATTCTCACTGACAGAAAATCTACAATGCAATGATACGAAGGGGATGATGAAAAACAGTGTTTGAATAATCCCTCACCAGTGTAGACGCAGAGGAGGGTTACTGTGCTGATGTTCACGGCTATCGTGAGTAAATGTGTCATGTGTTATATACCTGGATAAGCTACCAGAATGGTAGCTTTTTTATAAGAAAGACCGTCAAAAAAGGAAGTACAACACTCCTCATAGTGTCCTAGTGACCAAGAACATGGGAGACTAAACCTCAGGTGTCTCAATCACTCTTCACTCTCCCCTGGAGCCAGCCCCACTGACGATCAGGTCCTCTGAACTGATGTGTTTCAACTTATGTGATCTGTTTTGTGAACATGAAACATTAGAATGTTACCAGGTCATTCAAGTCCTATTATCAGTGGGAAAAGGCTGGCTGGACTGAATTTGTAGTATCACACACATTGTACTCTGTACACAGAGTACGAGGTTGAAATAATGCCCATAAATTTTGTTCTCAAATTTGTAACTGCAACATCATGACTGCAACGTGACAGATGTCAAAACAGAACCGAGTCCCTCGTTAATGCAAAGATAAACATACAGAATATATTGTCTTGAATAACAATCCAATATGTCGGTATATGTATGCCATTGCTTGTCATCCTACAGCTGGTTGCACATAATGCCGTACCATCATAAATATGTTTGATTTTGTTTGTCTTCTGTAAGCCTTCTGCCAGATAAAGCTGGCAGCAACATGGGCCAGATTCAATGTCTAGGGGTTTCTCTTACCACCACAAAATAGAACCAGCTTGAGCCCCCACTCAGTAATCTGGAAAAACTAAACACCACCCCTGGGCACCTCAAAGAGGCAATACTTCTCTGTGTGTACAACAAAATAAAATTTAAGATAAAAAAGGAACCCAACATTAATTTGGAAAAACACCACAACCACAATTCTAAACCATGTGACCATAGGCAACACCCACCCATAGTGCCTTGGGCAGTGTGCTTTGCCTCAGTTTCTCACCTTGCAGTATGAAAGTCTGACCAACAAACATCTCTTAACACACCACTCCCTTCTCCCTCTGCTGCACTCCATTCACAGTTGGCTGTCCTTGATTAGCTAAGACCTGGAGTTCAGAGGTGCATTCACAGAGGTTCACCTCCCCCACAAGGGGGAACCCAGCAGGCACTGAGCAATGCCACTGCTGACTGCTGCTGCTTTCTGCTACCACTGGCTACCAATGCTTGCTGCTCCTGCATCACCACATTCTGCCACCTAACCCAGCTCTTATAGATTTCATCAGCTAGTGCAGAATCTCACAGCCAGTGAAGTCTTGGCATTGTCTTTAACTATCCCCACACAAGGTCTAAGGCTTAGCCCCTAGATCTGCTCAACAGCAATATCAGCTCTCTAAGCAAACCAAACCACACACAACGACTCAATTGAGTCGAATCAGCTCTATCATTAAACACTGCAGAGAAGCAGATTACATGGTTCCCAGGACTGTTTTAAGCACAGTCCACACCACCAATTAATAACACCTTGTCATAACCATACAGCTAAGGGTAGCATAAAAGCCCTCCTTTACCTGTAAGAGGTTAAGTAGTTCAAATAACCTAGTTGGCACCTGACCAAAAGGACCAATGGGGAAAGAAGATACTTTCAAATCGGGTTGGGGGGGGAGGTTTGGTTTGTCCTCTCTGTGTGTTCTCTCTTGAGACAAAGAGAGAGACCAAGCAAGTCATCCAGCTTCTACTGAAATAATAGATCTAAAATTACAAAAATTGTAAGTAATAGCAAGGAAATGCGTTAAATTATCTTTTGTTTTAGCTTGTGAATTTTCCCTATGCTAAGAGTGAGGTTTATTCTTGTTTTTTGTAACTTTAAAGTTTTGCCTAGAGGGAAATCCTCTGTGTTTTAAATCTTATTAAAGATTTAAAATTACCTGTAAAATTACCTTCCATCCTGATTTTACAGAGGTGCTTCTTTTACTTTTTTCTTTATTATAAAGTTCTGCTTTTAAGAACCTGATTGGTTTTTAGTGTCCTAAAAACCCAAGGGTCTGGTCTGTGCTCACCATGTTTACCTATTTGGTTGGTATATGATTCTCAAGCCTCCCCAGGAAAGGGGGTGAAGGGGCTTGGGGGATACTTTGAGGAAACAGGAACTCCAAGTGATCCTTTTCCTGAATCTCTGTCTAGCTCACTTGGTGGTGGCAGCAGTACCATCCAAGGATAAGGAAGGATTTGCGTCTTGGAGAAGTTTTTAACCTAAGCTGGTAGAAATAAGCTTAGGGGGGTCTCTCATGCGGGTCCCCACATCTGTACCTCAGAGTGGGGAGGGAACTCTGACACACCTATTCCCACCCACTCATTTTTGCTGGGATTTGGCATCTCTACCCTTGCTTAGCAAGAGAGGTTAAGTTTAGGGTGCCACTCTCAATCAGGGCATGCTAAGCACAATTCTGCTACCCTTTTTACCCCCTTCATTCAAATACTAGGGTGATTTGCAACCCAAAACCAGCCAAAATTGATCATTTTGGCAAAGCAGCTCCATCTGTTTCGCACCTAGGCAGAGTAGGGGTGTCTATGCAAACACAGTCTGCTCCTGAAGTGTCCTCCTCTGGCCCATCACTAGATGTCAGGGGAGAGCTCATTCAGACCCCGCTTATACTTCCCATTCATGGAAATTAAAGTTTTTTCATTTGTTACATTGATTACTATGGATAGAGCAACAGGAACAGCCTTTTAACAGAATGGGCCAATTTCTCTTCTTTTTCTACGCCATTGTGTATCTTGCAGCATAGCAAACAATTTTAGAGCATTTAATATGTAACAAAAATATACTGAATCAATATTTCTACATTGTTCTATTTAGAAGTCAGCATAACTTCTGATAAACAATCAACTGTATTCTTGAAGAATGCACAAAACATTCAGCGGCTCCTTATTTTTAAGCAACACTGCCTGCCATGGAAAATTCAGTATTTCCCCACACATACCACACAATGGTATTTGACATATTTCATGCATTTTCTATTAATATGCGGTGTGTTAACTTGTCAAATGTTGCCTGGTGATCTCTGAGTTTTTATAAGCTTACGTGGCCACATTCTACAAAGGAGGCCAGAAGTTTGCACACAAAACTTTGCATTCAATTAATAAAAGTAAGTAATTAATAATACAAATAATAATTATAATTTAAAAATTTCATGACTCTCCTATGACACTTTTCATAGGAGCTAAGTATCATTATTCTCACTTTACAGACAAGAAAACTGAGGCAGAGAAAGGCAGAGTGACTTGTTGTCAGTGATTGGGCTGCTGACGGGTACCTACTACTGTCTGGACATTTAAAAATCCTTAGAGTGTCCGTCTATCTAAGCAGAAGTCTCTAAAACACAAATTGAGTCAAATAGCCTGACTGTATTTGAAGGGATAGGGCTCCTGGGCCTGGCTCCCACTCTCCTTGTCCCTTTACTATGGTCCCAGATACCCTAGCCCCAGAAGGGTATGTGATGGGGTGTACAGACCCCACGCTGGGCTTGAAGGGGTTAAAGGACAGTACTGGGCCCAGGCAGCCCCAACCCTCAGAGCATGCGCCAACTGGCAAAAGGATTGAAAAGGGAGCAACCCAGCTCAGAATGGGGAAGGCCGGGGAGGAGGACAAACCTTCCCTGAAGGTTCTGGACAAGGGTACTGGAGAAGCCTTCCCAAGGGAGGAAGATTGCATGTTGAGCCCAGTGGGGTTGACAGTTTGGTTGCTTTTTCTTTTTGCCTTCATATTGGACTGGAGGCTGGTGGAGAAAGGCAGATGGTAGGAAGTGACCCATGGAGTGGAACTCAGAAGGCACCTTTGGGAACCAGATACTGTTGACCCTCCTGGGGCCCTAGGCCAGAACCTGGTGGAGTGGGGGCGCCCAGGCTCCCCTACCAAGTGTTCCTACTACAGGAGGGCCATAAGTCTCCTGCCCACCTCACTGCACCCCTAATTGAGAGAGAAACTGGACTGCAAACCCCACCCACAGGAAGCTGGTACTAAAAATGTTAACCAGTAGGCCACCTGATCCACCACCGTCTCCATTACAGGGTAGAGGATAATGGTACCAACAGCCTAACGGCTCGCCTTGGGACTTGACAATCCTATCCTACCTGGCTGGTACACCAGAATCAGTTGTCTCCTTGTAGACACAGGGGATTGGTGAATGGCCTTCCTGAAAGCAATTCCCCTGAATGCTTCCAGGAGTCTCTCCTGGGGGCGTCAGAGCCACCATCTGCTCTCACCCAGAGTTGCTCAACTGTCTGGAACGTCCTGCTTTTAAGCTTTTATTCCACCTCTGACATGACTGACAGGGCTGGAGGGGCAAAGCCAGCCTTGCCCACAGCAGCTCTTTAACCCTTTCAGCACTGGTGTGGGGTTTATACACCCAATCACACGTGCCCACAAGTCATACAGTAGGGTTACTATTGCACAAACATTTACTGCCATTGTTGATCAGCTACTGTGTGCACAACAGACCATTCAGACACCACTAACATAAAAATAGCTTACTATTACTACTATAATTTGTACTGCAGTAGAGACTGGAGGTCACAATCAGGATCAAGGACCCACTGTGCTGGGCTCAGTCCACACATACAATAAAAGATAGTTCCTGCCCCAAAGAGCTTAGAGTCTAGACAGGGAGAGTGTTCAACCAGGGGGTGGGCAGAACAGAATGGAAGGGGATGGAAAGGCAGAAGATGAGGGTGACGGTTATGGGAATGTTAGGATTCATGTAGTCTCACACAAGTGCACAGTTTGGAGTCTTCAACGGGTTGGGGCTTTTTAATAAGATAAGTGGACAAGAGATTAGTAAAGTATTAATAGGCCATTTGCTTAGTCACTAGAATTAGGCAGTTTATCAGAATACCACAGTAGATGTGCACATACCACACTTCCCTTTCTCTGGACTTTAATCACTCAGACTATGTCTACGCTGCAAGCAAGGATGTGAGTCTCCTGCTCACGTACTCAGGCTCACATTACCACTCATCGAGCTAGCGCGAGTGTAACTAGAAGTGTAGCACCTGTAGCACCAGCGGAGGCATGGCTGAGCCACGCCAAGTACAAACCTGGCTGAAAACCGTGTAGATGTGTACAAGGCAGGGGTCAGCCATGCCTCCGCTGCTGCTATCCATGCTATCACAGTAACTTTGCTATTTACATTCGCACTAGCTCAATGAGAGTACGTGTACATGAGCAGGGGAATCACACTCTACTTGTAATGTAGACAGAGCCACAAAGGACAACTGGCTCCTGATTTCCATTTTTCTGGGAACTGACTCACACCATACTATTCTAGCTACAGACTCATATTACATTGTACCATCTAAAGAGTGTACTCAATTTTACAGTCTGGGCTCCCTCTGTAATTTGCTGCTGAGTGCAGTTCCTGCCGTAGATCTTGTTATACAATACCTGGCTATGCATTTTACAGCATGTAACGATCTGGCGTACTCGCTGCAGACTAATCAAATCATTTTACTGACACTATACTTTTATTGTAATCTACAGTGCTACGGTATCTATTAACTCCCACCATATTCTATGTCATTATATCCTAATTTGGCTATACACTGGCAATGTCTTATATACCAAATTAACTTGCATCCTTCTTTAAAGAGAGTGCACTGTGTATAAAATTGACTGTGCAATGATAGCTTTACGTTTGTATCATAAAGATGAATTTTCTCTCATCATACTGTATTAACCATAGAGTGATGCTTTAATTCCTTTCGTTATACAGTAGGTTAGTATATTTGAATTGTGTAGTGAGTTGTGGACAGAATGAAATACGATATGGGAATTAATAGTGGCTACAATATTGTATAGTACAAACACCAATGCTTTTTTATAACTTTTCAGAGACATGACTTTATAAGGCTATGTCTTAGTTTTTGTCTGGGATTAAAATAATGTTAAGAGGGAGCTAAATTTGGAAGTACATATTAGTAATTAAGAATAAAATACATTAGAGGGATGGTGTAATTACCCCCAAATTAAGCATTATAAATCCAGAAAACTGATAAATTTAAATTAGGGCACAACTCTTAACTCTGCCCTGTCATCGACTCTTCAAACTTCCCATATACAGTAACTCCTCGCTTAAAGTTGTAGTTATGTTCCTGAAAAATGCAACTTTAAGCAAAACGATGTTAAGCGAATCCAAATTTCCCCATAAGAATTAACGTAAATAGGGACGGTTAGGTTTCAGGGAAATTTTTTTCACCAGACAAAAGACTATTTTTTATTTTATATATATATATACACACACACACACACACACACACACACACACACACAGAGTATAAGTTTTAAACAAACAATTTAATACTGGTACGCAGCAATGATGATTGTGAAGCTTGGTTGAGAGGTGAAGTCAGAGGATGGGATATTTCCCAGGGAATGCCTTACTGCTAAATGATGAACTAGGATTCAGCTGAGCACTCAAGGGTTAACTCCTTGTTAATGTCGCCTCACGCTCTACAAGGCAGCACGAATGGAGGGAGGGGAAACAGCATGGCAAACAGAGACAGAGACACACCTGTGTGTGAGAGAGAGATACACATTGCTCCTTTAAGTACCTGACCCCATTTAAATACACTGCCTTTTTAAGTTAATCAGCAAGCTGAGATGGCAGCTGCTGCCAGGAAGCTCCATCTGTCCTGAGCCCTGTCGTGTGTCCACCCTGCTCTATGGAAGATGGAGTAAGCGGGGTGCAGGAGCAGGGGGGAGGGGGACACCCTGACATTAGCCCCCTGTGGCAGGGCAGGAGCAAACCCCTGTAAGGCCCTGCCAAAATGCTGACTGCAGCCTGCTCTCTGGCCAGGAGCAGAGACTGAGGTATTCAGCAGGGAGCCCAGCTGCAAGCCCTAATGAGGGCTGGCTCAGAGAACATGCTGAGCTAAGTACTGACAGCTGGGCTGAGGCATAAGAGAGCTATAAAAGCCCTGGGCAAACCTGAATTAGGAGGCTAGCCTGGGAGGAGACAGGAGGGTGGTATTGCTGTCTCCTTACCAAAGAAGGAAGCCGCAAAAGCAAGGAGACCCTGGGGAGGGTCTATGGGGCTCTAGCTGTTGGGGGATCTGGGAACTGCATGAACACTGTAAATAAAGACACTTGGGTGATCCAGCAAAAGAAGGCATGGAAGATTCTTTATTATACCAGCCTAAACAGAGGGCACAGGCTCAAGAGGGAGAAAGCCTGCGGGGAACCCTGTGACACCCCCTTCTTTCCCCCCAGGAGGCTCTGGAGAGCAGCTCCAAGGCAGGGGGCAGGAGCAGCACGTGGCAGTGGGGACAGCTGAACTGCCAGCAATTGATAGCCTGCTGGGTGGCTGCTGCACAGGGAACTTAGGGGAACGGGGAGCTGATGGGGGGCTGCCGGTTCACCCCGGTTCCAAGCCCCCACCAGCTAGCTGCAAGGGGCTGCTCTTCCTGCAAGCAGTGGACAAAGCAGGAAATGAGCATGTTTCCTAACTGATCAGCAACGTAACAATGAAACAACGTTAACCAGGATGTCTTTAAGTGAGGAGTTACAGTAGTTAAAACTCACTGAAATCATAGAATCATAGATTAGGGTTGGAAGAGACCTCAGGAGGACCAACACCAACTAAATCATCCCAGCCAGGACTTTGTCAAGCCTGACCTTAAAAACCTTTAAGGAAGTAGATTCTACCACCTCCCTAGGTAACCCATTCCAGTGCTTCACCACCTCCTAGTGAAACAGTGTTTCCTAATATCCAATCTAGACCTCCCCCACTGCAACTTGAGACCATTGCTCCCTGTTCTGTCATCTGCCACCACTGAGAACAGCCTAGCTCCATCCTCTTTGGAATGCTCCCTTCAGGTAGTTGAAGGCTGCTATCAAATCCCCCCTCACTCTTCTCTTCTGCAGACTGAACAAGCCCAATTCCTTCCCTCAGCCTCTCGTCATAAGTCATGTGCCCCAGCCCCCTGATCATTTTCGTTGCCCTCTGCTGGGCTCTCTCCAATTTGTCCACATCCTTTCTGTAGTGGGGGGCCCAAAACTGGACGCAATACTCCAGATGTGGCCTCACTAGTGCCAAATAAGAGGGGAATAATCACTTCCCTCGATCTGCTGACAATTCTCCTACTAATGCAGCCCAATATGCTGTTAGCTTTCTTGGCAACAAGGGTACACTGTTGACTCATACCCAGCTTCTCATCCACTGTAATCCCCAGGTCCTTTTCTGCAGAACTGCTGCTTAGCCAGTCAGTCCCCAGCCTGTAGCGGTGCATGGGATTCTTCCTTCCTAAGTGCAGGACTCTGCACTTGTCCTTGTTGAACCTCGTCAGATTTATTTTGGCCCTATCCCTACCCTCCAGCATATCTACCTCTCCCCCAGCTTAGTGTCATCTGCGAACTTGCTGAGGGTGCAATCCATCCCATCATCCAGATCATTAATAAAGCTGTCGAACAAAACCGGCCCCAGGACCGACCCCCGTGGCACTCCACTTGATACTGGCGGCCAACTAGACACCGAGCCATTGATCACTACTTGTTGAACCCGACAATCTAGCCAGCTTTCTATCCACCTTATAGTCCATTCATCCGATCCATACTTTTTTAACTTGCTGGCAAGAATACCATGGGAGACCATATCAAAAGCTTTGCTAAAGTCAAGCTATATCACGTCCACTGCTTTTCCCATATCCACAGAGCCAGTTATCTCATCATAGAAGTCAATCAGGTTGGTCAGGCATGACTTGCCCTTGGTGAATCCATGTTGACTGTTCCTGATCACCTTCCTCTCCTCCAAGTGCTTCAAAATGATTTTACTTGAGGACCTGCTCCAGGATTTTTCCAGGGACTGAGGTGAGGCTGACCGGTCTGTGGTTCCCCGGGTTCTCCTTCTTCCCTTTTTAAAAGATGGGCACTATATTTGCCTTTTTCCAATCATCCGGGACCTCCCCTGATCACCACGAGTTTTCAAAGATAATGGCCAATGACTCTGCAATCACAACAGCCAATTCCTTGTTATATGGTTGAATTTGACTTTTTTATATACCAGGGGTGACATCCTAGAACCACTGAAATCAATGGGAGTATTGGAATTTACTTCAATGCGGCCAGGAATTCCCCCAGATACCTAGATCACCAGAGCTACCTCTGAGGGTTTTAAATATTCATTGTCCAGGTTCACATATGTTCGTTGTATGCACTAGATTGTAAAGACTTTTTAGGAGTCTAGAATATACTTAATTTGTAATTCAGTAAGTACTTTTTTTCATGCTAACACATATTATACATGGTTCTTTGATCCATTAAATTCCCTTGCTGACAAAAGATCCCTCTTCTCTCACACAAACACCCAGGGAATAAGATATCTCAGAGATAAGGAGGGGGAAAGAAATAATAAAAAATATAGACAGAGAACTTGCTGCTGCAGTCCTTCCTCATGCAAGCCTTCTATTTTGCCTGAGTGAGGAGCGCAGGGTCAGGCTCACACCTTCTGCATTAGATATGTGCAATACAAACCTACTTACACACAAAATAGAGTCCAGTGGTAAATTGAATGTCAACAAGTTAGAAGGATTTTAGTTGCATCTTTACTCTGATCTTTCGTAAAATAGTTTCCATAGCAGCCTGACATCACAAAATAATTACGCTATGCCGATGACAAGGGGTACCTTCCCAAAGTAACATGCTTAGCAATACTACACCAAATATTTTGTAGAATTTGCAGTTTGTAAACAATCTTTTTTTGAAGCCCTGATTTTTTAAAACAGGTTTAGAGATTAATGTTAGTATTCCCTTTTGTCCTATACAATCAAACAGTAGATTTCTCTCTTATAAACATCCCAGTTTACATGCATATTGTGGGTACAAAAAGCTGCTATAATGGATCTTAATGCAACAGTTGTGTCCTGTGATCCCATTAGATTGTCTCCCTGGGGGCGAAGGAGAATAATGGCTCTTTTTTAGTCAGAGTGCAAGACAGAAATGGAAATTAAGGTGGGGAGGAAGGGGGCAGAAAGAAAGCCCACTTGCCTGACTGACAGATGTTGGTCACTTTGTTTATTTTTAACTGGAGAAAGTAAGCATAGTGTGGTGATGAGCACAGTAAATGAAATAGAATAGAGAAGAGCATTCATCTAGACTTGCCATTCCTCACAAATGGATTCTGAAATTAAAGCTGATGCAACCACCAGGCCATCTGCCTGACATCTGGTGGTGTGCGAGCTGATGTATATTTCTGTGCTGCTGAGAGGTACTGGCGACTGCTTGGACCACAAACTTCTTTGAGATTGGGTCTGAACGCACCCTTCAATTAACTTTGCTGTCAGGTTGAGTTAACAAAAAGCCCTCCCACCCCCCCCAAGACAAAAGACAGTGCAATCTCCTGGGCAGGTTCACAACCAAGAGGGTTTGCTGAGTAGTGGGCGGGGGGAAATGGGGAAGTGCACATATATGCACCAAGCAGCAACCTGTAAGCACAGTGTGATCCTGGAAAAAGCTATAGAGAAAGAGTTTTGGGGTCTGTTGGCTAAAGAGGCTTGGGGATGTAAGCTAAAAAATACTCCTTTTGTTCCTGGTTCCTCCTGTGTTCCTTGTAAATAAACAAAACTGCATTAAAGAAAATAGATAAATAAACAAAGACTCCATCAATTTCTACTTCCAACTGGAACATCCCCGAGTCCCAAATTCTGACTAGCTGCTCAGGTCAAAAAGGAGCACCATTTTCTTCAAAAAGATGCAAACCATCTCACACATCTTAAATTCAAACATGCATGGCTGGCAAGCCAATAGGGCTTTCAATTTGATACGAGGAAGAGGAATTCAAGAAGGCAAGGCATGACATTTTAAAGCAAAGATAGTCACTAATGGCTATTTTGTAAAGAGTTCAGTTCCCATTTAGACACCTAAATTGGGAGCTGAGCGCTTGTGAAAATCTGGTCCTATGTGAAGGACGCTCTCTACTGTAGCACTGCTATGCTGATGGATGCCACTTCCTAGAAAAGTAATAAAAGATGGCTTTAGCCAGAAAGAAGTCTGTTTGTCAAAGATGCAATCTGCTGATAAATCTGGTTGTTCACAAGACTACAGGCATCCAATCCTTCTTTAAAGTTGCCCAAGTTATAGGTTCCCTGGCCACACCTTTATTCAAAACTAACAAGGAATTGCCAAGCAAGCCCATCCAACATGAATCAACAGATTGTCAATGAAGAGACTTGTTTAGCTTTCTCTTGCAATCTGAACCCTCCACCCCTGTATAGGGAAAGAAATATCTGCAGCAAACCTTAGATATCTAATTTGAGAAACGATATTATTGTGGTATAATGCTTATACTTGCAGTTAAGTGTCATTCTTTTACTAATCGGTGATATAATTTTACCGAGTAATCTGAAAGAGAAATATTAAGAAGAAGCAGCCAAGTAGTAATTAACTTTCTTTCGAGGAGAAAAAGCAATAAGAATGATAAATTCTTATTTTGCTGAAAGACAGAGACCATAATTTCTCTCTCAGGGAATTAATCTAAGAACCTTAAATTAACTCTTTGGGAAGCTACACTTTAAGCTTTCCCAGAGAAGATCCACTGCCATGTTGGGGAACATAATACTCTAAGATTTAGTAGCTGAGTTTAAGTAGATGAATTCCTGGGGGAAATCTTATCCTGAAACACATTGTCCTAATCAGTTAGTAAGATTCATTTCTGTTTTTGACAACCATGGCCCATATTTTCTTATCTCTGTATGCCAAAAAGCGTAACAACTTTCTACAAAATTGGTGGATACATTCTGCACACAGACCGAAACCTCCTAGCACAGGTCTCAAGTGCACCTCACTTTTAGGGACATTGCTCATTTTAGTCCCAAAGCTACCTATAGTCCACAAAAGTTTGGCCTCTCCTTACTTATATAATTGAAAATCAAATCACAAAGCGACTCATTATATTGAGATTAGAGAGTCATTTAAACTAAAGGAATGAATACCATATGATTTTAAGTTTCCTGCACAGTTAATTTTTTCTGCCCCTCATTTTGGGTCTTTGCCACACACTGCGTCCCAGCTCTGGTCCTTGGCAGGCTGAGAAGTATTCCTCTTTCTCAGTATGTGCATAGCCACAGAATGAGCAGGGAATACTGCCTGGGAACCTACTGGTCTCCAGGAATCTACCAGATGCACATGGTCACGCATGCAGAGACCTTGTGCCATCATACTATTATCTGAGCCCTTCCAATATAACTGTTGCCAGGGCTTCTCTTGCCTACTCACTTTCAGGAGGTAAAGAACCAGGAGGATGTTCCATGATGCAGAGTGATATTAGGATGCAATAACTTTTTGCATATTCCCCATAGGGATGTTGTTGTTGGGAGGTGTCAAGGTTCCTCCCCCACTCTGAACTCTAGGGTACAGATGTGGGGACCTGCATGAAAACCTCCTAAGCTTACTTTCACCAGCTTAGGTTAAAACTTCCCCAAGGTACAAATTAATTTTATCCTTTGTCCCTGGATCTCCACTGCCACCACCAAACTTTAACTGGGTTTACTGGGAAACGTAGTTTGGACACGTCTTTCCCCCCAAAATCCTCCCAACCCTTGCACCCCACTTCCTGGGAAAGGTTTGGTAAAAATCCTCACCAATTTGCATAGGTGACCACAGACCCAAACCCTTGGATCTGAGAACAATGAAAAAGCATTCAATTTTCTTACAAGAAGACTTTTAATAGAAGTAAAAAAATCCCCTCTGTAAAATCAGGATGGTAGATACCTTACAGGGTAATTAGATTCAAAACATAGAGAATCCCTCTAGGCAAAACCTTAAGTTACAAAAAAGACACACAGACAGGAATAGTCATTCTATTCAGCACAGTTCCTTTCTCAGCCATTTAAAGAAATCATAATCTAACGCATCTCTAGCTAGATTACTTACTAAAAGTTCTAAGACTCCATTCCTAGTCTATCCCCGGCAAAAGCAGCATACAGACAGACACAAACCCTTTGTTTCTCTCCCTCCTCCCAGCTTTTGAAAGTATCTTGTCTCCTCATTGGTCATTTTGGTCAAGTGCCAGCGAGGTTACCTTTAGCTTCTTAACCCTTTACAGGTGAGAGGATTTTTCCTCTGGCCAGGAGGGATATTAAAGGGGTTTACCCTTCCCTTTATATTTATGACAGGAGGAATAATAATAATATGCATCTGCTGGCACATCCCCTCCTCACCCCATATCCCTGACCCTGAGGGATCTGTTCCTATTTTGGTTATATTTTTTGAAACATTAATAACGCCTCATGTCAAGAAAGTATTATTGAACTGAAATTAAGATCACTTCCAGATGCAGACCGAGGGCACACTCTTATCAGCCAAATTCTGCTCACATTACTTACATGAGACTACTTGTCTCATTCAATAGGCTATTCCTGCAAATAAGGCAAATAGATTTTGGCCCTATGCCAACAAAAACAAGGTTTCACTAGTGGTATTTTCTAAACATCATAACTCAGCACATTTTAATTTGACCTTGTAAGGTCTATGTCTATCTTACTCTCACACATATTTATAGCATCTAAAACATAACCAGAAAAAGGAGGAGGATGAAATATGACATCTCATCAATTATTTATCATAATTTATCATAAACCATATATCCTTCAGCCCTTTCTTTCTGATATAGTCTCAGTTATTGGATTGAATTATCTTTTCTGAAATAGCACACGATATGCTAGTGTCAAAGAGACTCTCGACAGAGGCTATTGGCTACTTTTTATACTAAATGAAATTCAGAAATTTGCATCTGGCTTCTCATAGAGAAAATCAAGCATCCCTTTCCCATGTTATATATGACCATCTCATTCCAAGGGCAACTTGCTTCAAGTCTTCTGCATCTCTCAATCTGCCAGCCATGAAGATGAATAATATCTTTCTTAGAATAGACAGATCTTGGAATACATTATAGTCTCCTTCTTAAGGATTCCAGCTGTAATTTTCTTTCCTAGTAATTGGGATTTGCACACTGTTCCACACAATGATGCATATTCTAGCTATCCGCTCTGTCATGCTGCCACTGCATTTTTTTAACAATGCCACAATGTAACTGATGTTATCAAATTCTGCAGACTTTTCCACCTTTAGATTTCTTCATGTCTTTCTTTTACCAGTTCACCATTTCTGAGCGAACACATGTTTTTAGTTTTATTTCTTTGTGATGTTTCACTACTGTGACCTTGTCATTCTTCAAAGCTGGATCCTGTTGGTTTTCAAATACTGAGTCCAGACTGTCTGATCATGCTACAAATGTTCGGTCCTGATATGTCTGGTGTTTTTATCTTTGTAGGATCAAAGTTAGGCTGTTTATACCACAGTACATTACACTTCTAAAAAGGTATAGATGTCTCCATGCTTGAAACTCACCTGACCTTATTTCATAAAATATACTCTACTGTATCTAGTTGTACCATGCTGCTCCTCATCCTTGTTTCATTTTCTTATATAGAAACTTTCTTCATTAAATCTTCTGTGTGGGATTTTCAAAAATACTCGGCAATGGCCTAACTCTGCTCCCAACAAAGTCAATAGTACACCTCCCACTGATTTGGGAGATAGGCCAATGCTGAGTGCTTTTGAAACCCTACCACTCATGCACAAGTACCTGGTCTGCCAATGTTCCATGCTTGATGCTCTCCTTTTTTCATGCCCTCTCTCGGGTTTCTTTTTGCCTCTCATATACAGATTTTTTTTCCAGGTAAATGGAATTCTTCCTCATGTTGATTGGACAACTTCATGCACTATCGTATTTTGCCCCACTGATCCACTCTCTCAATGATTCCCAGCTGATGGGTCACAACCCCCCTGGAAAGGAGTACTTGTGGCACCTTAGAGACTAACCAATTTATTTGAGCATAAGCTTTCGTGAGCTACAGCTCACTTCATCGGATGCATAAAATGGAAAATACAGTGAGGAGATTTATATACACATAGACCATGCAAAAATGGATGTTTACCATATACATTGTAGGAGAGTGATCACTTAAGATGAGCTATTATCAGCAGGAGAGTGGGGTGGGGGGAGAGAAAACCTTTGGAAGTGATAATCAAGGTGGGCCATTTCCAGCACATTTCTAGGAGTTAACTGAAGAACGGGGGGGGGGGGGAATAAACAAGGGGAAATAGTTTTACTTTGTATAATGACTCAACCACTCCCAGTCTCTATTCAAGCCTAAGTTAATTGTATCCAATTTGCAAATTAATTCCAATTCAGCAGTCTCTTGTTGGAGTCCGTTTTCGAAGTTTTTTTGTTGAAGAATAGTCACTTTTAGATCAGAAATCGAGTGACCAGAGAGATTGAAGTGTTCTCCGACTGGTTTATGAATGTTATAATTCTTGACATCTGATTTGTGTCCATTTATTCTTTTATGTAGAGAAATTGGCCACTAAAGCAGCCTCAAATTTCCAGTAGCCCCTTCAGTTCTTGCACTGTCCCCTCCACTGAAGATAATCGGTGGCTGTAGCACCCCGCCCTCACTTCTCTTATGGGCCAGCTCCTAATTTTCCCTATATGCAGGGACCCCACGCAATGCACAACCTCACTCTTCTTTGTGCAGGGATTTGGTATCCTGCCCCCACAATACACTGAGTCTGCATTGGTTTGGCTGCAGTCAGGGCCCTCTCTGCCTTTTATCAGAATTGTTTCCTAACAGATCCACAGCCCACTTTTCCCAACAGGAACTAAAAAGCTCAGTCAGCTCAATCTGGTGAGGAAGCATTTAATTTAACTAGAGTTGGTATCGCTGTTGAAACTACGTAAATCCTTATGGATGTTCTGGGCCTGATTTTCTACCGTCTTAGGTCTTGTGTACTCACTGCATTTATACAGAGGGGGTGAAAAGTGAGTGCAAAATGCTAAAAAAGGTGTGAGTGAAGAATTCTCCTTTGTACCATTATACAGCTATTTAGTTATAGATTTTAAGACCAAAAGGAATCATTATCATCATCTAGTCTGGCCTCCTGCATAGCAAAGGCCATAGAATTTCACCAAGTGTTTCCTGCATCAACCCCATAACCTCTGGATAAGCTACAGCATATGTTTTAGAAAGAAACATCCAATCTTGTTTTAAAAAGACTTCAAACAACAGAGAATCCACCAACCCCCTAGGTAAGGTGCTCTAATGGTTTATTACCCTCACCGTTAAAAATGTGCACTTTATTTCTAGTCCACATTTTTCTACCTTCAGCTTCCATCCACTGGTTCTTGTTATGTCTTTGCTAGATTAAAAAGCCCTCTACTACCAGAAATCTCTTCCCCATATCAATACTTGTAGACTGCAATCAAGTCACCTCTTAACCGTCTCTTGGAAACACTAAACAGATTCAGCTTCTTAGGCTCTCATTGGAAGTCTATTCCAGACCTCAGATCATTCTTGTAGCCCTTTTATGAATCATTTCTAATTTGTCAATATCCTTTTCAAAGCACAGATACTAGAACTGGACACATTATGTCAGCAGTGGTCTCACTTACGCTGTACAGAGTGGTAATATCACCTCCTTACTTTTACTTGATACTTGCTGGTTCATACATCAAAAGGATCACATCAACTCTCTTACCTACAGCATCACACTGAGGGCATGTTCAGTTTGTTATCCACCATGATCCTAATTCCCCTTCTGAATCACTACTTTCCATAATACAATCTCCCATCTATAAATCCCATCCTTCATTCTTTATTCCTAGAGGTAGGAACTTGCATTTGACTGTATTAAAACACATGTTGTTCAAGCATGCCCAGTTTCCCATATGATTTAGATCACTCTGTAAAACTGACCTTTCCTTATGTAACCCTTCTGCCTGTCAGAGTTGGCAGCAACAGGGGCCGGGTTCAGTATCTAGGGGTTCCATTCCAATAACACAATGCAAAACCGGCTCGAGCCCCCACCCAGTGACCTGGGACAAATATATACCACCCCCACTGGGCGCCTCCAAGAGGCAATACTTCCCCTCTTGCAAGCACAAAGTCTGAGTGTAGCAAAACGCCTTTTAATAACAGAGAGAAACAATGTGGCATTATGTTGGGGAAACACCACCAACAGGATTCATAACACATCCCATGAGCAAAAAATCCACCCCAAGCAAATTGGGGCATGTCCTTTCCCTTTGGTTCTTGAGTCCAGCAACCCAAAATCACCCAAAGTCCCAAAAGTCCAACGACCCCAAAGTCTCTGTCCCTGGTCAGGGCAGCTCCAGAGTTCAAAAGTTTATCTGCAGAGTTTTACCTCCCAACCTGGGTGGAGATTTGGGGGGGGGGGGTGTTTAAGGGGCACCTTACGTGGTCCAAAGCTGATGGCCCCACCTCTTCATGGGGCTCCACTCTGCCAGCCACCCCATGAGCTGCTCTAGGCATCCAACAAACTGCTCTGCTCCACCAGCCACTCCACTCGCCGTCCCACAAACTGCTCTGCTCCACCAGCCGCTCGCCATCCTGCAAACTGCTCCACCATATATCTTCAGGCTCCCCCACAACACTCAGTGGTTTCAGCTCTTAGTAAGTTTAGCTCTTTTGTGATTTCAGCTTGTAGTAGGGGAGCCTCAGTGCCGGTGCACCATTAGCCCAAAGTGAATTCAGCTCAGCAGCCTGAAACTAGACTCCTAATGGAATCAAAATTAGCTCTGATATTCCACAGTGGAGAGAGGAGGAAGTGCAATTAGCATGTAAGGCCCTTACCAGGGGGCCTATACCACCAGGTATTAATACCTGTCCCCAGCCTCTCTCAATTCACAGAGTTTTGGAACCCATGTCCCTTGCCTAGCGAGTGCTACTTAGTTGATGGCGAGTCCTTCCATCATCACAAAAGGCCAAGTACAGTTCCACTGTCCTTGATTTCCATAATCAGGGTAATAATTTATTCTTCCTACCCCAATAACAGAGACACTGGGGATCCCACAGCAGCCAAAGTGATCATTTGGGCAGCTATGGCCTCATTCTAGGTGGGGTGGGTGTGCCTATGCAAATGAGATCAGCCCCTGAAGTTCTTTTCCACAACTTGCCACACCTCACCACCAGATGTCAGGGTGGTGCTCATCCTGACTCTGCTTACACTTACTATATTTACCATTCACCAATTTTTTCTGTCATCTGCAAACGTTACCAGCAATGATTTTATATTTTTCCCAGGTCACTGATAAAGATATTGAATAGCAGTGGGATGAGAACAGATCCCTGTGGGATACCACTAGAAACATCTCCGCTGAATGATTATTCCCCATTTACAATTATTTTTTGAGATCTATCAGCTAGGCAGTTTTTAATCCATTTAATACGGATTGTATTTATTTTGTATAGCGCTATTATTTTAAATCAGAATATCATGGGAGACTTGGTCAAATTCCTTAGAGCAGTCCATGCATTTTATAGTATGTCAATACAGCCATATTTATCAACCAAATCTGTGATCTCATCAACTATATCACTTTTGTTTGACAAGACCTATTTTTCATAAAATCATGTTGATTGGCATTAGTTATATTTCCATCATTAAATCTTTACTGATTGCATCCTAGATCAGCCTTTCTGTAATCTTGCCAAGAATCAGCGTCAAGAGAACTCACCTACAATTACCTGGGTCTTCCAGTCTATCCTTTTAAAATATTGGCAGAACACTGGCTTTTTTCCAATCTTCTGGCATTTACCCAGTATTATAAGATTTGTTAACTATCCCTGTCAATAACTTGGAGACCTCCATAGCCAGCTCTTTTAGTTTTCATGCAAGAATTTTATCTGGTCCTGCAGACTTAACCCAAGTGTAAATGACAACACAAGGTGCAAGATAGTGGAGAATCAGGCCCTTTAATTTTGACGCCACCCCACTTGCCATCTTAATCAGTGCACAGAACTATGATTCTATTTAAAAGCCTGTATATTGCTATGCATTCCACACCAGCATGGTTTAATAGATGTTTCTGCACTTTCCTTTTGTTTGTCTACTTTTTCCTTACCTGGAACTTACAATCTTACAGTGACCCAGGAAAACCAAAACAAACATAAAAAGCAACCACAAATGCCTTACAGTGAGAGACTTAATGAGCTCAGTTTCTTTAGTTTGTGAAAAAGAAGATTGAGACATGACTTGATCTGTGAGGCACCTAGAATGCTTTGGATGCTTGATAAATAATAAGGAGCAAAATAACCAGTTTCCACATGTGAAGGGGAAAAGTTGTACATGCACATACCTGTGCCTGCTTCTGGTCTAGGTCTATACAGATTCTAACACAGAAAATTGGTGTAGAGTCCAACATTTGTGTGCATGCAGGTGTTCAAACTGTTCAAAGTGCATGTATAAATATTTGAATGTACAGTTTTGCAGGTGCAAGAGTGGAGGTCATGGACTGAAAATTGGGCCCTTATAGTTGGCTCTCAGTATAGGAAATTGCCTATTGATATCCATACACGTGTAATGACAAAAAGAGTGTGAACACTGACAAAAATCATTATGGAATTTAATATATGCTTTCTACAGCTACACAATTGAGAGCCTGAAGTGTAATTTTTCTCACATTCTTCTGGCTAATCAAGCATTACATACCCAGAAAGAGAGATTAAAGTGTATGTGTTTCAGATATCACTTACCTTTTATTCAAATAAAAATTCTGTTTCCAAATAAGGGCCATATCATCTGTTAGTCTCTCCTACATGAGTTATTATAAACTATGTCCTGAAGGTTTTTTAAAACCAAAATCCTAGCCCATTCCTGCCGCCCTAACTCAAGTGAAATCCCCTAGGCTGAATGAGAACTGAATGTGGTATCATCAAAAGATATCAACCTTCATGTTTGATCCTTCATATGTAAATGCAGCACCTCTACTATTGCCAAATTTAATAAAAGCACTACATTGTGTTCTTCTATTTTAGGATGTATCAAAATAAAATATGCAACACACTTCAGTAGAAATATGCATATTTTACTACTTCAAAGGTGCTTGGTTCTTGAACTAAATAGACATATGTCTATTTAGCTAACATTTTATTTATTATTATAACATTTATTTATGAGAACCACATTGTATACTTATTATGCTGAATGACCTACACTCTTAAAATAATGAAACAACAACAAAAACAGAAAGTGACAGAACTTGTGGAAGTGCACAACTGAAACGGAGTAATGCTGATTTTCTTTTCTAGTTATACCACTATTCCACAGCAATTACATGCCGCCTTCTGTTATAAAATCTTAAAAGCATGCAACCTGCAAGGATCTACAATTGTGGATTTTCAGTCACATTTCTTTATCTTTGAGGCAGATTTTTGAAGCCTGATTTTAAATTGAATGATCAGATAATAGCGAAATTAAGATATAATATTTAAGCAAGCAGCAGTGTCCGACCCTTTCGGTATCCTGTATCTTTCTAGTCCTTCTCCCCCAAAGGCTTTCACAAAGAGCTGACAAAGAAAGACAACCAACCAGCATTATAATTATAAGTTCATTTCCATGGGATTTTCATTTTGGAATGAAAAAGATCAGATATGATTTTCAATTCAACTCAGCACTGGCTAAATTATGCTCCCATTGAAGATGATGGTTAAACTCCCATTGATGACTTCCATGGGAGTGGTCAGGCCAACTTTGGAGCTTTTGAAAATCTCGCACTTCAGATTTGCTTGAAAAATGAAACACAAGTCATCAGTGCAACCCTTGTGTGTGTGCAGCTTGGTTCGAATCCAACCAACTCTTTTTTCAAACAGCCAAATTTGTGCTGTGATTTCTAAGCATTTTTTCTCAACTGCACAGGAATAAAGTCACAGAGCCAAAAATCATTCCTGGCTTACAGTGGCTTCTGTTTGTGTAAATCGGGGTCTCTGGTGTTGGAAAGTATACCAGTGATCCGGAAAGTTAACTGCACTTGCCGTGTAAGGTGCATGACCAAAGCAGGTTGGGGATGCACCAGTTCAGTGCATATTCACAGCACCATCGACCAGGTAGGTTTCTGTGGAGCCCTGGCCACAGGTCAAAGCTCCACCTGTCTTGGTAGACAGCAAATCCCCAGTAGAGCACCGGGGACCTTACTGGTGCAAAGAAATGCAGCTTGCACCTCCCGGCTTCAAGGAGGATCCATAAAACTAACAGCATATTTGAAGGTATTTTATGGGAGAGAAAAAGAAGTGGCTAATATCACACAGGATTCCCAGTGCAAACATAATGGGCCAATTCCTATTCTCATTGAAGTCAGTGGCAAAGCTATCATTGACTTTAACTGACTTCAGGATCAGTCCCAAAGTGATAAAGGAAGCCATTGTTCTGTGTAGAAACTTAAACACTATAAACAAAACAACCAGCAAGTATACCTAGAATACATAAACAAACATACATAAGAAACGTGAAGAACTTGAAAACCCATTCTGAACAGACAAGAAATTCCTACCACCCAGTAACCGTAAATGGCAAATTAAATAATAGCGAACAAACAGCTTGGAAGAATCAGAGCTGTAAAAATTAAATGAATTTAGCTGTATTAAGGAGACTGGAGAAGTAACTGTAATACCAATTTTGGAGACATTTCCCTGTGCTTCCAAACAGCTTATTTCTGCAAAGCAAAAACCTCAACTTCAGTGGTTTCCGCAGGAGGGCAGGTGAGATTTGTGCTTAGACATCATGCTCAGGTCCTCCCCAGATTGTTACAGAATTTTTTTTCTTGTGAAAATTGCTTTTATTTCCTTCTTAACTCTGGATCTCATTCCTCTCTCCTCTACTTCCTGCTCTTCAAATCTTTGTTATACCCTTCCCCATCCTGCTCCTCTCTCCTAACCCAAACTATAGCTTGTTTAGAATCCGAGGGAGGGAATACTAGGGGAGCTCAGGGTTTCTCTCTCCGTGTTTCTCCTTCTTCCCCATGCACTTTCCTGAGGAAGGCACTACATGCCTGTGATGAGGAATTTCAGATGAAGTCTGCATACCTTTACACTGAAAATAATAACTACAATGGAATTTCTATCTTTCTGCCATGGGGGTGGGGGTGGGGGGGGCGGGGAAGGAAATAAATCTTGTTAAACACACACACACAGAATCCAACGACCTCAGCTGCCCTCCAGCCTGGCAAGAATAACAAGACTTCATCCTGTGATGTTACTGAAAGGAGGAAGGTTTCCTGGTAACTACATGGAAATTCACACTAAGGTCTAACCTTCAACAGGTTACAATACTACTGCAAATAACCTCCAGCAGTCAATCTTTTGTGTTCTATGTGGCCTCTTTATAGCATCCCCAGGTTTCCCCTACCATTTTGTTATGACCTTTGGTCTACTAGAGGACAGATTTTTGCTGGTGGTTTCACTATACTTCTTAATATGCCAGCGCTGTCCAAATGGATGTTCTGGCTTGGAGGTATATGGTTTAGTTTCTAGTTTCCTCTCTGTTTTATTTAACAATTTCTGCTCACTGGGGCGGCTTTCTAAGGCACACATCTGTTTTTATGAGGATGCGAGGGGAAGAGACAGCGGTCATATGTTCCTCTAGCATATGCTTCAGTACATTACAGGCAATCACAGTGTAGACAAGGTCGGATACAGATAGGTAATCTAAATTGTTAATGCAGTTAAGCTTTTTCACGTATTAGCGTGATCTCCCTACTTCTCTCCTTCCACGGAGTGACTTTAACTCCGGGCACAGTTACTGCACAGAAGTTTTGACTTGACACCCCTACACATACCCACTCACGCACCCCAGTCCCATCTCTGCGGGGAGGATATTACCCCTGGACAATCAGTGTTCATCTTCGTCAGGGATTTGCGTTTTCCCTGCCCCTTCACTGCATGCGGGATAGTAACCCAGTCTAAACGATTGCCAGTGCATGTATGTTTCTCCAACCCCCCCCCCCCCCCCCCCCCCCCCCCCCCCCCCCCGCCAGGAGACTGTTGATTAACCCTTGGCGGCAGGCGCTGGTGAATGGGAGTTGCATGACAACCCCCCCCCCCCCAATTAACCCGTGAGAGCCGGGTGCCCGCAGCAGGCATAAGTTTCTTCCCCGCGCCCGCAGTGCTGGCTGAGCCCCTGACTCACCCGAGGTGAGCTGCATCCAGGCGCAGATCTTGTAGACGGTGGCCGTGTTGCAGAAGAAGAAGAGGGTGAAGCAGACGATGCAGGCGATGATGAGCGTCATGGAGAGCCCGATGAAGAAGGAGGCGGCTTTGAAGGCTCGCGCGGGCAGGCTGGAGAAGTCCGTGAAGCTGCCCCGGCAGGTGAGCTCCCGGGAGAAGCCGTTGCCGATGCAGTAGTGGAAGAGCCCGAAGTAGCCCGCCTGCGGGGTGTCCACGCCGTCGCCGATCCAGTAGGGCTGGATGAAGCACACCACGTTGACGATGGCAAAGCAGATGGTGAAGATGGCCCAGAGCACCCCGATGGCCCGCGAGTTCCGCACGTAGTTGGTGTGGTAGAGCTTGGCCGCCTCCTGAGCCGGCAGCATCCCCGCCGCTGCCGAGGCTGCCGCCGCCGCCGCCGCTCCGGGCATCCTCCCCGAGAGAGCCCCGCGCGGTGCACTGCCCGCCCCGGCGCTGCGACAGCCAGACCCTCCGCCCAGCGTCACACGCTTCGCGGCATCCCCCGCCGCCGCCTAGGGGGCGAGCATCCCCAGCCGGCAGGCGCTGGCCCGGGCGAGAGCCCGCCCTGCTGCCGTCGCCGGCGCTGCGGCGGCGAGTGCAAAGCCCCCGGCGCGGCGAGGCGCGCTGCTGCTGCTTCGCCGGCGGCGGCGGCGGCGGCTGCTGCTGCGCAACCGCGTCCCGCCGCTGCCAAGCCGGAGGGGGAGGCGCGCGCGCCGATGGGCAGCTGCCCTGGGCGTGGGGGGCAGGGGGCAGCCGCGCTCTGCCCCCGCGCAAAGGGGTGGGGCCTGGGACCCGGCTGCTGTGAGGCCGCGGACAGAACGGCTGCGGCCCGGGGGCTCGCCGAAGTTGGGAGCGGGAGTATCTGCAGGCAGGGCCACCCGGCACGCGCGGGGTTCCTAGGGGGGGGCAAAGCCTCCAGGCTCCCCTAACTCAGCCGCCGTGTGGGCTTCCTGGGTTTTCAGCTGAGGTTTCTACCCCTCATCCTTGTACACCTGGCCTTGGAAACACAAGGGCTCCCCCACAGAGCGCCAGGCTTAGAAGCTTGTCACTAGTGTTGTAAAGACCACTGGCCTCGCAGGCATCTCTGGGGGCTGGAATAGCCACAGCTGGAAGAGCCTGGGGCACCTGCCTAACTTCCCTCACTCATGCTGGCACACGGACTCTCTCACCAACAGGAGTTGGGCCAATGAAAGATATCGCCTCACCCACCTTGTCACTCCCAAATCCTGGGACCAACAGGGCTACAACACTGCGAACAGCACGGACTGTCCTTTGTCCCCCACAATCCAGTAGCTGTCTACAGCACAAGGGAGGTGAGCGGAAGATTGGACACCAGTCCCTAGGCAGGGGCAGTAGCTGTCGGCATAAGGTTGAGCTACCTGCCACTTGCAGCAGTGGTGGCCAGACTCCAAGATCTGACTTTAAGTGGGATTCTCCACTGCTATGGAATATTTAGGGTAAAAATGGTAACAGCTTCCATGTGTATCAAGCCACCTGAACGCACAAATTCTGGAGGCAAGCATGAGGGAGGCACAAATAGGGTTTTCATTGTGGGGTGGTTTTGCACACATACAGCAAGTGAATGCTTGAGGATGGGTGCACCCAAAAGGGCTTGGTTATGGAGGTGATCTAAAGAATAGATGTGTGTAACAGTTTAAGGCAGCTGCATATATCTTCCCTCAGTGGTCCAGCTCCCTAGCCATTGCCTGTCTAGGGATGGAAACCTGCATCTCAGTCCCTTCTGACTGGCATATTTCCAGGATGCACAGTTCCCTACCTATATTGTATTATTCCCAGCGGAGATAGCAAAACTGCTTGCTTTCTCTTCAGAGACTGATAACAGAGTGATTGTCAACAGTATTAAGTTACCAGACAGTAAAAGCACTGCAGAGAAAACATTTGAAACAATAGAAGAACATACATGCATGCTCATAGAGTTTGGGAGATATCTGGTAAGCCTAACGTGGGCTCTGGCAGGAGCAGTCCTTCATCAGCCCACCCAGGGATTTCCTTTGTGATCACAAGTTCATCACAGCTTCAGGTCAGAACAAGCACATTCATCCCACATTTAGTCCATGCTTTATACAGTTCTGGGACCTTAGTGCTGGACTTTCGAGGAGCAGATAATTAGTAAACAATGTGATTTCCTGTCCAGGGTGTAGCTTCAAAAGGGTGAATTTCAAATGGGCCATTTGCATTCCTTTTACTTCTGGTACTTCCTAGGAAATCCACTTCACAGGTATTGTTCCAAAAGCCCCTTTGAAGTTCCTAATACTTTGCAAGAGAGTGCATTAGCCAGTTTCTTAGAGAAGGGACATGCTGACAATACCACATACACAATTGCATTTTTAATAGAATGGATTCTAAAGATATTAAAACCAATTCAATAAGGTTTAACTTAATTCAGTAAAGTTCATACAGAATATTGTTGTCAGTCTGTCACAGAGCACAGTCTATATTCAGGTTTCAGAGTAACAGCCGTGTTAGTCTGTATTCGTAAAAAGAAAAGGAGTACTTGTGGCACCTTAGAGACTAACCAGTTTATTTGAGCATGAGCTTTCGTGAAGTGAGCTGTAGCTCACGAAAGCTCATGCTCAAATAAACTGGTTAGTCTCTAAGGTGCCACAAGTACTCCTTTAGTCTATATTCAGAATTGGACAGGCCCATATAGCTGAGTAAGTTAGTTATGGTTCATGCAGGTGCATGCCAAAAAGTAAAGGCAGAGGTGGTCCCCATTAGCCCTACATTGGCTGCTGAGCCTGCTATTCCTGTGCAAAAGAGGCAGTAACTGGGGGCTCTGGGAATATTGTGGGAAAAGCAGCTAGACATGGTTATAAGGAGGTGTCCCAAGACAGCAGCAATGCTCTATCTGCTTGTGCTGTGATGGATGAGAGAGTGGAGGCAGGAAACAGGATCACTGGAGACAGGCAGCTCTGTTCACATGACTTTGGCCTGGTGTAGTTTGTTGCACTGAACATTTTGGAGCAATTAGCATGTATTAGACAATTAGCATATAGTAATGATGATTTGGTCACTATTACAGTTAAAGGCACGGCCTGAGACCTGCGCTTTTCAGCCTGAGTTGTTATTTGAAAGTACACGTATAAAGCTCTTTGAAGACTGCGCTTCCCTGAGACTGCACAGAGCCGCAGTGCAAAGGAATCAGTACGGGGGCAGGTGCTCTGATAGGAAAGGGGCTATGCTATACCACTGCAGTCCAAGTGATTTCTTCCAATTATTGGGAGATAATGTTCTCACTGATAGCAATGGCTGATGCAGCCAGAGAGCCACACTAAAATAAAATTAGAAATACTCAGAAAATGGGGGGAAATCTCTGTGGAAAATGGTTTCTGTTTTTTTGTTGAAATTTTCTGACCAGTTTGAGACTAAGTCCAATAGTTCAGAGGCTCAGTAGAAGCTAGCAGAAGCATTGACCTATAAAAACATCATATCTTCTAGAGAGTTTATCCTATTTGGGGGGGGGGGTGTTTTGGGGAAGAGGCGGGGGAACGGGGCTAAGGGATGGCCAGCCAGATCTCTGGTTATTGTAATTGTTTAAAAGCTTCAATGTTACTAAAAGTTATATTTAATGAAATATGTCATGTTCAGCCTTAGAGTGTATTCCAGCAGAGCCAGTACCGGCTAAGTACCAGTGGTGGGCAACCTGCGGCCTGTCAGGGTTGTCTGCTGCCAGGCTGCGAGACAGTTTGTTTACATTGACCGTCTGCAGGCACGGCCACCTGCAGCTCCCAGTGGCCGCAGTTCACTGTTCCTGGCCACTGGAAGCCATGGGAAGCGGTGGCCAGCACATCCTTGCGGCCCGCAATGCTTCCTGCAGCTCCCATTGGCTGGGAATGGTGAACCATGGCCCCTAGGAGCTGCAGTGCCTGCGGACGGTCAATGTAAACAAACTGTCTCACAACCCACCAGCGAATTACCCTGACCCTGTGCAGCCTCCGGGCTGCAGGTTGCCCACCACTGAGCTAAATGATCCTCGGCAGAGGAGAGGCTGAGAGGGAACTGGACTGAGGCAAGACCAGCAGCATGATGGCTCAATTGCTGTTAGCCTCAGAGGCTAGGGGAATGAAGTAGGGTGGTGGAGGAACTGGGCAGAGCTGATACCAGGTCAGTGACATGTCATGTCTGCAGGGACTGGGGAAGACAGAAAGGTCCAGCAGGATTTGATGGCGAATAGATGAGTGATGCCTTCGGCTGCTTGGACCAGATAAGGGGACGGCAGAGAGGGTGCCTACATGTGCAAAGGCAGCAGTAGCAAAGCTGTTTGGCACTCAGTTCTTTTTCAAGATCCCCCAAATTCCCAGAACATACTCTTGTCAGGTCTAATTTTCAGCTCTCTTAATCCAGGAGCCTTTTGAAAATAGGCATCATGGGGGTGGGGGACAAGAGAAAAGAAGGCACACAAGAGAAGAGAAGGCACAAGAGAAAAGAAGCAAATAAGCCCCTGGTTTTCAAGGTTTCAATGAAAGACCCTCACACACAGTGAATTACACATTTTATTTATCATAGAAGCATTGACACATGAGAATTTGAATTTGTGAGCCAGAGAGTCTTAGGTACTTAAAAAAAAAACACCACAACCTCAAGGCTAGGCTACTTAGCCATACTTGCTAGCTTCAGACATCTCATGGCTTTCACTAAGAGTCAGATGTATGAAATGGGTTGTATAAAATGTTATTTTTGATTAACTTCTGTTTTGTTTTTATTTTTCAAACTACTAAATCATCATAAATTGGAAAATGTCCAAATGTAACTCTAGTGCCAGCAGGCAGGACAATATAAGGGGTCAGTTTGGAGATCTATTACACATCATACCAATAGAGCTAAGCTTCTGGTTCTTTTGAGGAATACAAACTTCACTTTGTACCAGATGAGAGTTAAATATGGCTGGGGCTCCTCAGCCACTACTGCAACACAAACATAAGGACAATAATGTTTCCTGCCTCCTGTAGGCATATTTGAGGCTGACAAGCAGGAGTGACTTTGTGGTACTGAGATTTCTTAATGGTGCTTTTCACCTTAATGGGAATGGATAACAAGAGAATATAATGGACAATAAAAGAACAAATATTTCTCCTGAATTTCTCCAGATTGTAGTCCTAAGATTACATCTTTTACTTCTAATTCCTCTTGTTTATTTTCTAGGTTCTCTAAATTTTCCCCCCAAATACTGGATGTTAGTCAGCTCTTACTGAGATGTATTAAAGAGGTTATCTTGAGAAAGATAAATATAGTTCACAATGGCCTAGATGCTTAAAGTTACATTCTGACAGTTATATATGAAGCGGGAACTTTCCCTCCTCCAGCAACATAACAGGCAGTTGTGCAGGAAACCTGAGGTACAGCTGAGCAACCAGAGGATTTTAGGAAAAGATGACTTATTGTTCTGGGGTCTACTAGTGATAGGGCAAGACAAAGTAAATAAAAAGCTTCACTGCCAAAGTTCCAGCAGTCGTGCAGCATCCTGATGTCAGAAAGAACTCAGAAACAGAGTTAGGGACTCAGTTATTAAACAGTAGCCTGTAGCCTTAATATTCAGTACATTCTGTCCATTGTAACTGGAGAAACACTGTACCTCAAAACCAACAGTTTGGAAATATGCTTAAGGTCTGGCACTACTTAGCTGAAAGCTTTTAATGTCACATCTCCATTATCAGTAAGTTTAGTTTTCAAAGTGTAGCATATCTGTTTCACTCAAGCTCTCAACATCTTAGTAGGTCCTATAGTTAGTTAGTAGTTGTTTCTGAACTCTGAAGAGATTAATTTAAAGGTCAGATTCCCACCTCCTGGTTGAAAGGTTGCTCTGCCGATGATGTGAGGTCCCTGAAGTCATGAAGGAACTCCATTCAGGGAATCATCATGAAGGTCACGAGAGTGTCACCTGAGGTACATCCTACATGGTTTTCAGCAATGGTGCAGCTCTGCCAGTGCTAACAATGGTGTGCAGGCCACACACAAGTACTTTTACCACCATGTTACCTAACCTTGCAGTGAGGGTGATGAATGGGAGCTGGAGCATTAATTTGGTGCTCTTGGTTTTTTTTAAAGCATTCGGGGGGGGGGGGGGCTGCGGGGGGAGAGAAGAGGGAAGAGAGAAAAGTTCTCTTGTTAAAAAAATGGATTTTATTGAAGTTGTGTTTTAATTATACTTTAAAATATTTTGTGGTTGATTGAGGGGTTGGGAGGAAGAATTTAATCAGAAAAATGTAAATTGGGAATTGTTTAAGAATACTTTATGGTTTTTGGGTCATCCAATAATTGAGGAGGAAGGCAACCTGGTTTAGAGGGGAAGTGAAGGCAGCTATAAAAATATATAAATATATTAAACAAATGGAAGAAAGGGGAAGGTGATAGTAATGAATATAAATCAGAAACTAGGAACTATAGAAAAAATCAATAAGGAATGGAAATGGTGGAATTATCAATAATACAGAAAAGAAAGAAGTGTTCAATAAATATTTTGTTCCAAATTTGTGAAAAAAACACCAGATATAGTCATATCATATGATAACACTCTTTCCATTCTACTAGAATCTCGGGAGGATGTTAAACAAAAGCTACTAAAGTCAGAAATTTTTAAGTCAGCAAGTCCAGATAATGTGCATCCAAAAGTTTTAAAACAGCTGGCTGAAAAGCTTGGACTGTTCATGTTGATTTTCAATAAATCTTCCAGAAGACTGGAAGAAAGCTAATATTGTGCCAATATTTTAAAAGTGTTAATGGGAAGACCCAGGTAATTAGATGCCTGTTTGACACCAGTCTTGGGCTAAATAATGGAGTGGCTGATACAGTACTTGATTAATAAAGTTTTAAAGGAGGGTAATTTAATTAAAGCCAATCAACATGGGTTTATGGAAAATAGAACCTGTCAGACTAGCTTGATATCTTTTTTTGGATGAGATTACAAATTTGGTTGAAACAATGAGTCCAGTGACACCTTAAAGGCTAACATTTATTTGAGCATAAGCTTTTGTGGGTAAAAAAACCCACTTCTTCAAATGCATGGACACTCCATGCATCTGAAGAAGGCTCCATGCACCTGAGGAAGTGGGGTTTTTTTAGCCACAAAAGCTTATGCCCAAATAAATCTGTTAGTCTTTAAGGTGCCACCAGACTCCTCGTTGTTTTTGTGGATACAGACTAACGCGGCTACCCCTCTGAAGTTTGGTTGATAAAGGTAATAGTGTTGGTGCAATATACTTTCACTTCAGTGAGGCATTTGACTAGGCACTGCATGACATTTTGATTAAATAAACTAGAAAGATAAAATTAACTGGCACACATTAAATGGATTAAAAGATGGCTAACTGATAGGTCTCGAAATGTAATTGTAAACGGGGAATCAAATGGGTGTGATTCTAATGGAATCCTGCAGGGATTGGTTCTTGGCTTTATGGTATTTAGTTAATTTTTATTTGTGACCTAGTAGAAAATAAAATCACTGATAAAGTTTGCAAGTGACACAAATTAGGGGTGGTAAATAATTAAGGGGACAGGTCACTGATACAGAGCAATTTGGATCACTTGGTTAGCTGGACCGAGCAAATAGTGTTTTAACATGGATAAATGTAAACGTTTATATCTAGGAACAAAGAATGTAGGTCCTATTTACAGGATGGGGAACTGGGAAGCAGTCACTCTGAAAAAGATTGGGGGGTCCTGGTCGTTAATCAGCTGAACATGAGCTCCCTGAGTGACTCTGGTCATGTCTACGCAGGGATAAAAGACCTGCGGAACAGCCGCGGCTGGCCCAGGTCAGCTGGCTTCACTCTCTGAGAGTCCCAGAGCTCAAGATAGTGATTTTTCAGCCCTGGAACCTGAGCTCCATGATCCTGAGTCAGCTGACTTGTGCCAGGGTTTGTTATCCCTGTGTAGACATAGCCTCTATGGCGTAAGGGCTAATGCAGTCCTGGGAAGAATAAACAGGGGAATCTCAAATAGGAGTAGAGATGTTATTTTACCTTTATATTTGGTACTGGTGTGACCACTGCTGGAATGCTGTTCCAACAATTCCCCGTGCCAACAATTCAATTTCCCGTGCCAACAATTCAAGAAGAATGTTGATAAACTGGGGAGGGTTCAGAAAAGAGCCACAAGAATAATTAAGGGATTTGAAAACACATTATAGAGTTAGATTCAAGGAGCTCAATCTATTTCTCTGAGCACATTTTGGGCTTCACAACAGCTCAGTGGGGCACCAGCATTGCTGGAATTTTAAAACACTTACCAGTCCAAATCAGAATTTTTTTCTAACCCCAAATTGTAATTTGTGTTATTAGAGCCAAGATGTAAATATTAGAATAGGCTGTTTACACAAAGTGAGCAGAGTGTTTCCCTTTAAACCCCAGAGCCAACAAACTATTGCAGAGAATAATAAGAGTGAGAAAGACAGCAGTCCCTGTGTGCAGTATTCCTGTTGCCATGGCAACCCAGGGGCTCTTCACTGATGAGTTATTGCTGTCGATCAAAAAGCATTAACTTTTACATTCTGCTTTTTTATTATAATTTCTGCAGAATTTTTAGCCAACTTGCCCCCATGGCAGGGCTGTATTGGTGAGATTTCCATTCTGGGGAATGGGAAACAGCATCTTGCTCTGTTTCTGTGACATGAGTGTGAAGAACACCTGAGAGATTACTAGAATCACTATCTTCAGTGCCTGTGTAAAGTGCTGTTGGCATTACTGTTTAGTGTCAGTAATATCCCAATATGGATCTGTAACCAGGCCAGCTGTCTCTGGTTTGCCCCCTTATGGCCTAGGGCCACACTGCAGGCAGCTTCCCTCAGTTTCTCTCCTTGGACAGCTCAAATAAACATCACCAAGCTTTTTCTTGATGGAAAAAGTACCCCTCCTTGTAGAGTGGGTTTATTAATACAAAACAAACAGTAATTAGAACTCAGAATCCCCTCGAAGTCTACACAACCCAAGGTTTCTCTTCCTCCTCCCAGGCTTTCCTGCCTCGGGCCTGTAACAGGGTTCACTCACCCCATCACCTCCTGCTGGCTGTCCTGGGGATTAGCTCTGCATGTTATTGTACTCTTTCCAGGTGGTGCCTCACCACCATCACTCCTGCTCTAGGACCCACATCTCTCGAAGAACCGCAGCATCCTCTTCAGCAACACAGCCCTCCAGCCATGCCACACTGTGCTCCCCCCTTCCAGGGGACCTGAAGTCTGCTGTTCGGCTACTACAGCAAATTGTCTGGCCACTTCCTTGTGGCCCCAGCAACCTATTTGCCCTTGTCTCAGGGCCTCAGCCTGCAAATACCAGCAGCCAGCCAGAAGCTGTCTCTCACTCCCACAGTCCCTGCTAGCAGCACTGCTCTGTCTAGGATGCTGGTAGTTCTCTCAGCCCTCCAGAGACACACATCTTCCTCCCTGGGCTCCCAAAAGAGAGCTGCACTCCTCTGTCCTGCAGCTCCCTTTTTATGTAGGCCTGCCTGGCCCTGATTGGCTGCTCCCTTCAGCCCTTCTCTGGTGGGCTGCCTCCTGCACAGCCTTTAGGGCTCTATTAACCCCTTGGAGCCCAATGTGAGGCAGGCACCCTATCACAGGGCCTTTGCAGTCTCTCCCCAGCTTGGACAGGTTCTTTCACAGGCCTCTCTGCCCAGGGCCAAGCTTTCCTCATAGAATCATAGAATATCAGGGTTGGAAGGGACCTCAGGAAGTCATCTAGTCCAACCCCCTGCTCAAAGCAGGACCAATCCCCAACTAAATCATCCCAGCCAGGGCTTTGTCAAGCCTGACCTTAAAAATATCTAAGGAAGGAGATTCCACCACCTCCCTAGGTAATGCATTCCAGTGTTTCACCACTCTCCTAGTGAAAACGTTTTTTCCTAATATCCAACCTAAACCTCCCCCACTGCAACTTGAGACCATTACTCCTCGTTCTGTCATCTGCTACCACTGAGAACAGTCTAGATCCATCCTCTTTGGAATCCCCTTTCAGGTAGTTGAAAGCAGCTATCAAATCCCCCCTCATTCTTCTCTTCCGCAGACTAAACAATCCCAGTTCCCTCTGCCTCTCCTCATAAGTCATGTGTTCCAGTCCCCTAATCATTTTTGTTGCCCTCCGCTGGACTCTTTCCAATTTTTCCACATCCTTCTTGTTGTGTGGGGCCCAAAACTGGACACAGTACTCCAGATGAGGCCTCACCAATGTCGAATAGAGGGGAACGATCACGTCCCTCGATCTGCTGGCAGTGCCTCTACTTATACATCCCAAAATGCCATTGTCCTTCTTGGCAACAAGAGCACACTGTTGACTCACTTCCTGCCAACTCTACCACAGTTTCCTGAGCGTTCCCTATTTCACTGCAATGGCCTCCTCCTTTTATACTGGCTGGAATCATCTGGTTCCCCTCAGGTGGGGCTCATCCTCTAATCTGGGTTTGTTTAGCCTCCATGCTCTCCAGTCCCTGTCTATGGCAGCCAGCAGAGAGTGGAAGGGCAGAATTAGATACCGCATGGACATTCAGTAATGGGAGAGAAAGTCAGGCACCTACAACTTCCCCCTTCCCCAAAATACAAAGTTGCTAAGCAAGGGAGCAGATCATGTATCCCCTTCTCCCCCCATAGATATGCAGGCAGGGAGAAGTGAAGGAGGAAGGAAGGAGGAAAGTGAAGTGAAGATGTGTGGAAGAAGGTGAAGTAGAAGGGCTATGTGTGGAAGCAGAAATTGAAGGGATGTGTATATGGAAGAAGCAATTGCAAGAACATATGGAGAAAGAGAGGGAAGAATAGGGAGCATGCTGAAGAATACCAGGTTGGTGGGGAGGGAAATTTTGATGGGAGTTGAGAGATGAAAGGTAAATGGTCTTTGAGATGGGAAAATATGTGAAGGATATAAATAATTTTAAAACATTTAAACTGAGGGAAAACAGGGACCGGAAAAGACACACCATGAGGTTTTCGGAGTGGAGTGAAGACAGGGAAAAAAAGTAAAAGTGGAGAGAGGGGAAGGAAAATGTTGGAAAGGAGAACAAAGAACAAACCCAGTTTTCAATAATAATCTCTTGAAAATTTGCTACAAAATAGGGACCATAAAAAGCTAATAATTTACACTTTATTTGTATAAACAAAGATGAAGTCTGTGAAAAAGGATGAAGAGGAAGGCAAGGAATGCTCACTAGACCAGTGGGGGGTGGTTAGTGTCCCGAAAGCTGAGGTGTGAGGGCTTTTCCCAAATAAATGGTAGTAGCAATTACACAAGTGGTACATGAGACAGTGGATATGCATATATGAAGTAGACCAGGTCCCCAGTACCATTCATGCTGCACTCAGCCTGGGACCAAGGGTGGGTAGGCAGAAGAGAAAAGGTGGCTTTAAAACACCTTTATGCTCCCTTGATCCAATGGCCCACCAGGTAGACAATCTAGCCCCGAATATAACATAAAGCAGCCTAAGAGCTGCTTTAAATTAAACCAGATAGACTACTTCTCTAAGGACCACTTTGCAGTCTGGGACCATCCACTCCAGACCCAGGCCAGCCCAGGAATGCCCCCATGCTTATGGCAGTGAGTACGATAGGGCCAGTTATTCTGGCTTTATACCATTCAGAGATTCTTCCTATACCATAGGAATCTCTCTGTCCCCTTTGCATTGCTCTAGTGGTGCAAAAGGAATGGAGCCAGGACATTAGGATCTGGCCCGCCTTCAATACCAAGGTGAATAAGGGAAATATGGCATATGTTCTTGTATATTTGCACTACCTCTTCAGGGTATATGTGCATACATAGGTTGGTGCCTAGATATGTATTTGGTGTAGTGAAAGTGTGGAATGGGCTCTTAGTTTAGATCAGGATTTATCTCCTGGGCTGGATTTTAACATGTGGAAAGGGGCTCAGGTTTCTCTGACTGTGTTGAGTTTAAGGTTGGTATGTGAATTCTTTCAGATGCTGACACTCATTTTAACTCTTCTGCATATGAAGGTGCATTCTCATCTTTCCGGAGCCTGAGAGTTATGCGTTAGTCTGCAATCATACTACCTTCAACCATTTTTCTACAGCAGTGGTGGCCAAGCGGTGGCCCGTGGGCCACATGCGGCCCATCAGGGTAATCCGCTGGTGGGCTGTGCGACAGTTTGTTTACATTGATCGCCCTCACGCAACAGAGAACCACAGCCACTGGGAGCTGTGAGTGGCCATGGCTGCGGACAGTCAATGTAAACAAACTGTCTAGTGGCCCACCAGCGGATTACCCTAACGGGCCGCGTGTGGCCCATGGGCCGCAGGTTGCCCACCACTGGTCTACAGGATGTGTGAGGCTGAAGATCTCAGAGTTGTTACAGAAGCATTGATAAATTATATGGCTCCATTCTAAAATATCTACTCAGTTCTTAGTGAAGCAATACTCTTCTGTCAGGATTTAGTACATGATTATTTTTGGTTTCTGGTGGCTGTGTTTTAGATACTGGAAGTGACCAAATACAGACTTTAATCTAAAGTGGAACCAAATGCCTTTTTTTTACAATATTTTAGTCTATTTCAACATTATCCCATGTATATTCCAAATATTCACTCTTCCCAGTTATGAAAGAAGAGCTACCTGGTATGTAGCAACAGAAGGACATTTTTATTTCCATCTTTTAAAAAGCAATAGGTTGCATGATGCTAACAAGGTGGCTAGCTGCTGACAGAAGTAGAACTTTACCCTAGTGACAATCCAATTAAGATGCTGCATAGTGTTTCCAGTAGGCTTCTGCTTGTTTCTAATTTTAGAACTGTGTAAGGGTGAGGCAAAAGTAAGTGAAATGAATTGTTCAGTAGTGAGGCTGGGGTTGATTTGCTAGGATCTCAGTACTCATGCAACTTAGTATCTTTTACACAGATAGAAAGAAAATTGCAACTGTTCTAATACAGATATTAGGCACAGTACAATCCTCACTAACATTCAGGCCTGGTCAATATGCAGATAGGGGAATTTGTAAAGAAAACCCAGGAGCTGCAGAAGTGGTTTTAATGATTCAGAAAGTGGTATTCTTGCTTCTAAGTGAGCATTCATTCGGTGTTCCAACATGGCACCAATGCTTAGTATGACATTATTATTAATAATAATTACTTGTAGGCATCATTATTATTATTTGTATTAGATAGCATTATGCTGCTGAGGATACCGTGACTCAAATAAGAAACAGGGTAAAAAAAAATTAAGTGCCTGAGTGACTTAGAAGCCTAATACCATTCAGCACTTTTGAAAATTTTGCCTGTAAATCAATTTCCTGACCATGGGCAAGCTCATGGGAGGAGGTTAAAGGAAAGGAAAGTTTAGAGAGAGTGTGCGTCTGGGATTTCTCCCTGATTGATCTGTTAGGGTCAGGGCTTGACTCCACTCCCACAAATGAGTTGTGGGGCCTATCCCCAAACCCTATGAATCCCTGGGTTCTGAATGGACCCTGGGGGATTCTCAGGACACCAGCGCATTCATGAAAAAGCCCTGTGCCCTCCCACAGTTGCTGCTAGCGTGGATACAAATCACAACTGGTTTTTGTGTTTTGTTTTTAGTTTTTAAAAAATTGTTTTATTTAACTCATGACTTTTTAATGTAAATTGATTTTTAAAATTTATATCAGATTTTTTTTATTTGCATGTTGTTAGTTCTTCCCATTTTATAGCCTTAAATTGCTAAAGTGGATGTTGGTATTTGTTTCTCTAATTAGTTTCCTAATTGTTGAGTTTCAGATTTTATAGAGATTTTTTTTCTATCAAGAACTTTGACACTTAATGTATATCTACACTGCAGCTGAGAATGAGCCTCCCAGCATGGGTAGAGAGACTCACGCTAGTCGGGCTCAGACTGGCATGCTAAAATAGCAGTGTGGATGTTGTGGCTTGGACTCTTAAGCCTGGAGGCTTGGGTGGGCTAGGTGTTTGGGCTAAGTACCTAGAAAATAATAGGGTTATAAAAAATAGCCAGCAAAGATTTGTCTAGAACAAATCATGTCCGATCAACCTATTTCATTCTTTTATATGGTTACTAGCCTAGTGGAGGGGATGGGGGGTGGGGAAGCAGTAAACGTGATATATCTTGATTTAGTAGGGCTTTTGACAAAGTCCAATGTGACATTCTCATAAGCAAAGTAGGGAAATGTGGTCTAGATGAAACTACTATAGGGTGGCTGCAAAACTGGTTGGAAGATCATACTCAAGTGCAGTCATCAATGATTTGCCATCAGAGTAAGGGGGTGTATCTTGTGTGGTCCCACAGGGGTCTGTCCTGGGCCTGGTACTATTCAATAGTTTCATTAATGAGTTGGATAATGGAGTGGAGAGTATGCTTATAGAATTTGCGGATGACAGCAAGCTGGGAGGAGTTGCTAGCACTTTGGAGGACCGATCAGAATTTAAAACACCCTTGACAAACTGGAGAATTGGCCTGAAATCAACAAGATGAAATTCAGTAAAAGCAAGTGCAAAGTATTACACTTAAGAAGGAAAAATCAAATGCACAACTATACAATGGGAAATAACAGGCTAGGCAGTAGTAGTACAGGAAAGGATCTAGGGGGTCATAGTGGATTACAAACTGAGTACAAGTTAAAAATGTGATGCGGTTGCAATAAAGGCTAATATCATTCTGAGGTGTATTAACAGGCGTTTTGTATTTAAGACATGTGAGGTAATGGTCCAGGTCTACTCAGCACTGGTGAGGCCTCAACTGGGGTATTGTGTCTAGTTCTGTGAGCCACACTTTAAGAAAGATGTGGACAAATTGGAGAGAGTCCACAGGAGCGCAACAAAAATGACAAAAGGTTTACAAAACCTGACCTACAAGGAAAGATTAAAAAACCTGGGCATGTTTAGTCTTGAGAAACAAAGACTGCAAGGGGACCCGATAACACTCTTAAATATGCTAAGGGCTGCTATAACAGGTGAAGGTAGGACAAGAAGTAATGGTTCAATCTTCAAGGGAGATTTAGGTCAGATGTTAGGAAAACCTTTTTAATTATAAGGATAGTTAAGTGCTGGAATAGGTTTCCAGGGAAGTTGTGGAATCCCTGTCTTTGGAGATTTTTAAGTAAAGGTTAGACCAGGGATCAGCAACGTTCGGCACACGGCCCGCCAGAGTAAGCCCCCTGGCAGGCCGGGCTGGTTTGTTTACCTGCCGTGTTTGCAGGTTCGGCCAATTGCAGCTCCCACTGGCCGCAGTTCACTGCTCCAGGCCAATGGGGGCTGTGGGAAGCAGCACGGGACAAGGGATGTGCTGGCCGCGGCTTTCCACAGCCCCCATTGGCTCGCAAAAGCGAACCACAGCCAGTGGGAGCTGCGATCGGCCGAACCTGCAGCCATGGCAGGTAAACAAACTGGCCCGGCCCACCAGGGAGCTTACCCTGGCGGGCTGCGTGCCAAACGCTGCCAATCCCTGGGTTAGACAAACACCTGTCAGGGATGGTCTGTGTGTACTTGGTCCTGCTTCAGTATGTGGGGATGGACTAGAGAACCTCACATGCTTTCTTCCAGTCCTACATTTCTATGATTTTCTGTTGATGTTGATTATTTTCATATAATATTACAAAACCTCATTTATATATATTTTTAAAAATTCAGTTGATTTAAGTCACTCCACTTTGGTGGCTTCCCCTTGCTACCTGGCAGTATAGCCCCAATTAGAGGGGAGTTCTTCACCATGTAGTGGGCACTGGGGGAAAGATAGTACCCCATCAGGTTGTACCCATCTTTCTTGGGAAATCTCTTGGGAACTGTGTGTGTCCTCCAGCTCTGACTCTACCCAACACAGAACTAGGGTTGCCACCTCTGAGGTACACAAAAAAAGGGACATAGTGGATGATCCTGAGCCCATAAAACTGGACAGCTGGCAGCGTGTGCTGAGCACTCTTACAGATTTCCCAGGACAGCTACCTCGAAAAGGGACAATCTTGGGAGAACCTGGACAGGTGGTTAACCCCCACAGAGCCACTCATTCTCTGTTCCCAGCTCATCCATTCCCTGCCCCCTCCCTCCAACCTTATAGAGAGTCCTCTTCAGGATCCTAGGAGGGGGAGGAGAACTGTGTCTCAGTTGTGACTGATTGCTCTTTCCATGCAAAAGGAGGAGAAACCAAATGTGGAGGGTTCCCTTGGTGTTCAGATCTGGCCTGATGTGTGGCCATTAACTTTAACTGCAGATGAAATTGACTGGTTCTGTATTCAGGACTATATTTAATGACCTGTGACTCAAAAACAGCTTGACAAGTTTTCTTCGTGCTTTGCAGAAATAAATGAGTTGGCTGGAATTCTTTAAGGACCCTGTTGCTACAAACAAATACTACAATTACTATATAAGTCACACAGACCTGCAAAGGTACAGCTTAAAACCCTGCTCCATTAACCCCCAAAACACAGACCTATAGTTCTTGAGTTGAGGAGAAACTTCTCTTGCAGTGGTTAAATACAAGGACTCAGTTTCTCTCTGTGCTACTGTAATCTGTTGGTCAATGTAGGTTGTGTCCCCCTCTCTGTGCTTGAGCAATAGAGAAAGTGAATCTGTTACAGCTTTCATCTTGAGAGCTTGGCTCAAACTGTAGTAAGGCCCCTACTTTTAACTCTGGAGGTCCCTGGTTCAATCCTTGGTGTCAGCCAAATTGGAGGCTGTCACATAAAGCATTTTCTCATTTTCTGACTGCCCACCTTGAGACCCCGGGGTCTGATTTGCAGAAGTGCTGAGCTCTCACCGGTGCAACTGAAAGCCAACAGGAGCTGTGCTTGAATATATACAGTGCTATAATGCTAAGTACTCTGAATAATCAAGTGCTAGGTGTCTCATATCAGGCACCCAAGATTAGTGGGCACTTTTGACCCTAATCTTTCCAGGCTTTAGTTCTCCATCTGTAAAATGGGGATAATACCACCACCCACACATCTTAGGGGAGCGTTGTGCGAATAAATTGATTAATGTTTGTGAAGCACTCAGGTACTATAATTGAGCTTGGAAGAATTCAATTTTTATTTTTTTATAATTTGACAGATAATCAATGTTTTTAAGCATTTTTTAAATTTTATCCATTTAAATTTTTACAGTTATGGGAAATTATCAGGAGGACTTAGACAATCAGGGGGTTAGACATTAATTATTTAATGACAGTAGATTTGTGATTCAAAAAGTTAAAGCTTTATAACCATTAAAACACAAATTGTCAATGTCATATGTCAAAATATACAAAGTAAATATCCTTAAATCGAACTTTAATAAGTTCTCAAATAGCACTTTTCTTACTCTGCCTATCTGTACATTTTGATTATTATCGATGGAAGTATTTTTTCATCGTTTTGTGTATGTATGGTGAAATTGACGTTTATCAACATTTGCCAATAAAAATCTAATCTTTCCAAGCCTAACTATAATGATGAGCCCATAGAAAAGCTCATGAGAAAATTAATAACTCTGCATGCAGAACAGATTTTGAATGGTATGTAGTACATAAGTATAGGACCACTTTATCATTGACATGAAAACATAATATTGAATAGTTGCTCACTAACTCAGCACCTTCCATCCTATGCACTGAATGAGGTAGTGACCATGTGGAAAAAAAATTGTAAGTGATTACATAATTGAAGACTTTATCATAAAAATACACACACAAGAATTTCCTAACTCCTGAGAGCTTGATTTTGCAATCTTAATGTTCTTTTAATGGAATTATTTGTGTGTAATATATATAATATACAAAATTTAAAAACTAGTGTTAATGAAAGATTAAGGATGATAAAAGGAATTAGTCTGAAGTCAGAACATTTTAAAAGTTAAGATTGTTCCTGAACTACTAAAATAGCTTCAATTTTAATGGTGCTGCCCAAGTCATGCCCTGACTCAACATAGGCATATGCCTAACTTTAAGCAGGCCAACAGTCTTACTGAAGTCAATGAAGCTTCTCATGTGCTTAAAGTTAGGGATGTCCTTAAGTAGCTTGCTGAACTGGGTCCTAAGCCTTTATGTTAAGAACTCTGCTATACTTATAGTTTAAAGCTGCCACTAAGATCAGTTTTTAGCTTTAGGATGCCACTAGAATAAATGTATACCTTTAGTGTGCTGCTCAAATAATCCTCAACTCAAGGGTGAATCTAAACTATATTTTTAATTTAATGGTGCTGCTGAGGTCTGAGTAGAACCAACATTCTAATAGCTCTGAGCAAAAAAGTAACAAAAATGTCATTGTGGGAAATTGGCAACATTAGCCACACTTTAAATAAATTAATTAATTTTGGGGGGTGAGAGCTCAGAATGCTCAGGAGAGAAAAACTTGGAAGGAGTAATGTTAGAAGTGCACTAGTCATTGATACTGAATGGTAAATTAGACATGAGTTTGCAATGCAATTTGGTGGCAAAAAGACATTGCAATTTTGGTCTTAGGACGGGGTGTACTGCATCCTTTAAGGACTGCTTATACCTTGGCACAACCCTGTTCAAGTAACAAGGCATTCTGGGTCTTGTATTTCTCAGAGGAACACTGGGAATTATGGGCTATAGCAAGGTGTGCTGGAGAAGAGGTTAGAGATATAAATAATCTCTCTTCCAGCAGCAGCAGCTTTAATTCTTCAGTAACTGGGTCTGGGTAAGATCTGCTGTCATAACCATACAGCTAAGGGTAGTCTAGAATTCCTCCTTACCTGTAAGGGGTTAAGAAGTTCAAATAACCTGGTTGGCACCTGACCAAAAGGACCAATGGGGAAAGAAAATACTTTCAAATCTTGGGGGAGGCTTTGTTTTTGTGTATTCTCTTGGGAAGCAGAGAAGCATTAGGTCAGAAAACTCCTTCTCCTATAAACCGTCCTAAAAGTCTCTCATATTACAAAAATTGTAAGTAAAAGCCAGGCAAGGTGTGTTAGATTATCTTTTGTTCTGCTTGTGAATTTTTCCTTTGCTGGAGGGAGGTTTATTCCTGTTTTCTGTAACTTTGAAACTAAGCCTAGAGGAAATTCTGCTGTGTTTTTGAATCTTTTGTTACCCTGTAAAGTTATTTTCCATCCTGATTTTACAGAGGTGATTTTTACCTTTTTTAAAAAATAAAATCCTTCTTTTAAGAACCTGACTGATTTCTCTATTATCCTAAGACCTAGGGGTTTGGGTCTGTGATCACTTTGTAACCAATTGGTTAGGATAGTATTCTCAAGCCTCCCCAGGAAAGGGGGTATAAGGGCTTGGGGGGATATTTTGTGGGAATAGGAACTCCAAGTGGTCCTTTCCCTGATTCTTTGTTAAATCACTTGGTGGTGGCAGCGTACAAGGGCAAAGAATTTGTGCCTTGGGGAAGTTTTAACCTAAGCTGGTAGAAATAAGCTTAGGGGGTCTTTCATGCAGGTCCCCACATCTGTACCCTAGAGTTCAGAGTGGGGAGGGAACCCTGACACCTGCACTGGGGCATCCAGCTGCGAGGGTACTGTAGAAAGAGCCTAGTAAGGATCCTGGGGGAGGGGTACGTTGTTTGGGAAAGGACTGCTTGTGAGCCCCTGTGTAACCCACACCAACTGTGTTGCATTCTGTTACCCTCTGATGGTGTCTGGGCCATATCTAGATGTTGATGAGCCTGCCACAGCCGTGGCTAACAGAGCTTAGGGTCTTTCAGCCTATGCAATTGTAACCCTTCTGCCTGTCAGAGTTGGCAGCAACAGGGGCCGGGTTCAGTATCTAGGGGTTCCATTCCAATAACACAATGCAAAACCGGCTCGATCCCCCACCCAGTGACATGGGACAAATATATACCACCCCCACTGGGCGCCTCCAAGAGGCAATACTTCCCCTCTCGCAAGCACATAGTCTGAGTGTAGCAAAAAGCCTTTTAATAACAGAGAGAAACAATGTGGCATTATGTTGGGGAACCACCACCAACAGGATTCATAACACATCCCATGAGCAAAAAACCCACCCCAAGCAAATTAGGGCGTGTCCTTTCCCTTTGGTTCTTGAGTCCAGCAACCCAAAATCACCCAAAGTCCCAAAAGTCCAGTGACCCAAAAGTCTCTGTCCCTGGTCAGGGCAGCCCCAGAGTTCAAAAGTTTATCTGCAGACTTTTTCCTCCCAACCTGGGTGGAGATTGGGGCAGGGGGGTTAAGGGGCACCTTACATGGTCCAAAGCTGATGGCCCCACCTCTCCATGGCTCTGCCAGCCACCCCATGAGCTGCTCTAGGTATCCGACAAACTGCTCTGCTCCATCAGCCGCTCTGCTCGCCGTCCCGCAAACTGCAATGCTCTGCTCTGCTCTGCCAGCCGTCCCGCAAACTGCTCCACCATATATCTTCAGGCTCCCCCACTACTTAACACAACACTCAGTGATTGCAGCTCTTAGTAAGTTTAGCTCTTTTGTGATTTCAGCTTGTAATAGGGGAGCCTCAGTGCTGGTACACCATTAGCCCAAAGTGAATTCAGGTCAGCAGCCTGTAATTAGACTCCTAATAGAATCAAAATTAGTTCTGATATTCCACAGTGGAGAGAGGAGGAAGTGCAATTAGAATGTAAGGCCCTCACTAGGGGGCCCATGCCACCAAGTATTAATACCTATCCCCAGCCTCTCTCAATTCACAGAGTTTTGGAACCCATGTCCCTTGCCTAGCGAGTGCTACTTAGTTGACGGCGAGTCCCTCCATCATCACAAAAGGCCAAGTACAGTTCCACTGTCTCTGATTCCCATAATCAGGGTAATAAGAATTCATTCTTCCTGCCCCAATAACAGAGACACTGGGGATCCCACAGCAGCCAAAGTGAGCATTTGGGCAGCTATGGCCTCATTCTAGGTGGGGTGGGTGTGCCTATACAAATGAGATCAGCCCCTGAAGTTCTTTTCCACAACTTGCCACACCTCACCACTAGGTGTCAGGGTGGAGCTCATCCTGACTCTGCTTACACAATAGAGGCTTGTATTTTAAGATCCAGAGGTGCCACGTTCAATTCCCATAGCTGATGATCCACCCAAGGTGTGTGATGTCACACCTGCACCAGTTTACCGTGGAGGAAGAGGCCTTGGGCAAGGAGGTAGAAAGGGGTCTTGGAGAATGGGACCGTGCACTTTCTTTTCTTGGGGCCCAGGGCTGAAGATCTGGACAGAAGGTGGGAGGAAGCTCGCCTTCATTCTCTTTGACTGTGAGGTCAGAAAGGTATGAACCCTTGGCAGAGAGCTAGTAAGAGAGACTGTCTGCTAGCAAGGCCATTAACTTTTAATGCCTCTCTACACAAAAGCCAGTGGGTGGGAAAGTGGTCCTCCCCACAGTTTGCAGCACATGGGAAGACAGGGGACGGAGTCAGTTTTCAAAGGAGTGCTTATCCAATCAAGGGAAGCCATTCCACTGCCAGAAGCAAGATGGCCAGGCCAAGAAGGTCAGAAGGGCTATCTGGCTTAAGGACTTGGACCAGAACCAGGATTCCCAGATGGGGTGAGATCAGACTGAGGGGGTGATTTTGTTTAGGAGTTTGTTGTTTTCCATAGATCTGTAACCCTAGTGCTGGTAAAGAATAAAAGTATTGTGGTGAAGAAAATCCTGTGCCGGGGAAAGTTGGTGCCTATGGTTATGTCGGCATAGCTGTGGAACTCAAAGATGTGGCTTTTTCACACCGCTGAGTGCCAAACTATGTCAACCTAAATTTTAAGCGTAGACTAGGGCTAAGTCTATGTCCCTTGCTTTGCTACCATGTTTTCCATGAAGGACGCAATAAGGAAACCAGAGCTCCCACAGCCAGTTGGACTTTGGAGGGAAATATCTCTGAGCACTAGGGGCTCGGGCAGGACTGTGGCTCTGGTTGTGGTATCGAGGTGGCCAAACTGTATGTTCCACTGCAGAAGAAGGGTATCAGTTAGGGGTCTGTACCTGGGAAACTGCATGAGAAACCCAGAGTTTGGAACAGTGGCCAGTCCCTGGCCAGGCCCAGGGGTACTTAGAAGCACATGGACCCAGGAAATGGATCTGTTTACAACAGCTTGGTGCCCGTTCAGAAGAGGGGTCAGGGCAAAGATTGTGACATCATCTTGAATTTAAATGATTTAAAGACTTCTGGTGATGAAGACAATTCCAATGATTAATTACCCTCACTGTTAATTTTTTGCCTCATTCCCAGTTTGAATTTGTCTAGTTTCAGCTTCCAGATATTGGATTTTGTCATGCTGTTTTTTGCTCAGTTAAAGAACTGTGAAAATCAGATATCTTCCCACATAGGTATTTATAGACTGTGATCAAGTCACCTCTTCACATTCTCTTCAATAAGCTAAATAGATTGCACTCCCTAAGTCTCTCATTATATGGTTTGTTTTGCAGACCTCAAATCAGTAAAAAATGATCTGCAAAAAGGGGTAAACAGTGAGCTAACAAAGTTTGCAGATGATAGAAAATTACTCGAGATAGTTAAGTCCATGGCAGGCTGTTACAAACAGATCTCACAAAACTGGGGGACTGGGTGAAATTTTTTAAAAATGGCAGATGAAATTCAGTATTGATCAATGCAAAGTAATGTACATTGGAAAACATAATCCCAGCTATACATACATACATACTCATTGATCAGTCTCTTTAAGAACTACATATGAAATACAGAAAGATTTTAATTCATATTCTATTTCAATATTGATTTGCATAGTACTAACTTTTTAATCAGAATATCATGCAATAAGTCAAATGCTTCACAGAAATCTAAGTATATTATATCACAATTCCCTTTATCAACCAAACTTGTGATCTCTGAGAACAACACTGAATTTGTTTGAGACCTGTTGTCCATAAAACTGTGTTGATTGCCATTAATTATATTTACATACTTTATTCTTTTATTGACTAAGTGCTGTATTAGCCATTCTGTTATTTTATCTGGGATCAATGTTAGGCTATCTGGCTATAATTACCCATTTACTCTCTTCAAGTAGTTTTCTTCTAGTTTTCTGGAAGATCTCCAATTTTCCAAGATTTATTAAAAATTGAAATTAGTGGTTTGAAGAACTCAGTACTTTGAATGTGTCTCAGTATTCTGAATACTGTTTGTACAAGTTTGAGAAAAAGTTATAATCAAATCCAGGTCCTTCTGCATAGCCTGTGTAAACCTGGAGTTAAGGGAGAGAATTCATCCCTCCCTCCCAGCCCACTGATCACTTGCAGAGCTGCTGCAATAACATTTTGCTCCCCACCAACATAGCACCCAAAATTCTAAGGATTTTTGGCATGGAGCCATTGCAAAGTATAGCTGCATAACAAGCAGGGTTGTGAAATCCTGTATGGCCCTTGTGTGACTGGATCACCTGTACAGTGGAAGTGCTGTGCACCATTTCTGCAACCATTCTTTGGGATGTAGGATTTGGCTTTTACCTAGGAGCTGGCTGTGAAAAAGAGAATTTCTGTCCCTCGGGAAATTCTTACTCTTCTAAATTTGTTTTTGTCCTGAACTGGAATGAAAAGTTGAGATCTTGAAATATTTGCGGAATGGAAATTCCAAAATATTTTTATTTGGAAACCTCTACATGACCTTATGAAACAGTTTTGATAAAGTTGAAATATTATAAAATATTAAATGTAATACAAATAGATATAAATTGTATTTATATAAAAGTTGAAATAACAAAATGTGAAACTCAACTAAATACTCCAGTTTTGAAAGTTTTCTGTCAAATTTTTTTGACATCAACTCATTCCCACAGAAAATTTTGATTTCAGTGCAATTGCATTTTCTGATGGAAGACTGTTTCACTGAAATTTTGTTGACCCTTTTGCAATAAATTCTGTGTAATTATAAATGTTATGTTACCGTTAACAGCAAATAAATAGCCATGGCAGTATACCTATCCCTATCTTCTTTCCATGGGTCTAGACCAGTGATACTCAGACCTCAATGGTTCAGGAGCCAAATTAGTGAGCAGCATTCCCCAAAAGAGCCACAGTAGTGTGAATTCATTATTTCATTTACTATAGTACCATATATTCATTCACACAGATTTTTAATATCATGCTCTGTAAAGAGCCACAGGAGACACGTTAAAGAGCCACTTGCGGCTCGAGAGCCTCAGTCTGAGTATCACTGGTCAAAACCTAACTCATTTTGCTGCTATTCTGTGTGGCTGTGAAAGATTGTTTATTTGTTTTAGAGTCTCATCACAAACACATACAAATCCTGTGCAAATTGTACTGCGTGTAGCTATCAGAGATATATTCTAATGAATAAACAGGTTATGCACCTTCTTCCCTTATGAGATGTTTGTAAAGAAATTGTTTTGTTTGATTGTATTAAAGATGCTGCAAAATCCAACCTCAGCGCCTCATAGAGTATCAGGATTGGAAGGGACCTCAGGAGGTCATGTAGTCCAACCCCCTGCTCAAAGCAGGGCCAATCCCCAATTTTTGCCCCAGATCCCTAAATGGCCCCCTCAAGGATTGAACTCATAACCTTAGGTTTATAGCAGGCCAATGCTCAGAACACTGAGCTATCCCCTCATCATGGCACAGTGCTGACCTTGGCCATCTAACAGCTATGGTAGCTGGACATATGCCCTGGCAGGTCTAACCATGCTACAAAGGTGTCAGACTACCCAATCCAGGGAGGGGGATTACTCTCTCAGAGGAAAGGGCGCTTTTCCTTCTCCTTAGAGGTTGAAGGCTAGCTAAGCTTGAGGAGGTACGCATGCCTGCCTGCCCAGCCAGTGGGATGGCTTGAAGTCAACGGCTAAAACAACACGAGTAAATGGGCCTCAGTTCCCTGTGTGTCATCAAACCGTTCTTCGGTGGCGGAACAGAAATCGAGTGACGAGAGGTTGCTAAAAATGTCAGGTGCTAGGCTGACATGGAAAAAGACAACCCTCGCTGTGTGTACTTACAATTGTAGGTTGCTGGCAGGGAGGAAATGTTAAACCATTGGATGGAGGAGAAGAAAAGGATAAAATGCGACATCCTTGGTGTCTGCGAAACCCAACAAAAGAAGGAGTTGGAAGTCAACTGGAAGGATAGGAGCGCTGTGAGGCTCAGAAAGGGAGATGGAGATGGATCACATCCCAAATGAAATGATCAGAGAACGCAGCAGTGTGAAAGATATTGTCATGGAAAGCAGACATAATAAGATGCGATGGGTGGGCCACACAGCACGGCTCACGAACAATAGGTAGACCGCAATCATAGCTGAGTGGTACCCACAAGAACAGAAAAGACCACCCGGCCGGCCTCCAAGAAGATGAGAGGATGGCATTGTTAAACGTTTCAGACGAACACAGAGAAGAAAGGTGAGAGTGCGAGAAGAATGGCGGATGTGTTGTGATCGGCGCAGTCTTAACGACAGCTGAAGACTGATCGATCCAGGTGATCCAGATGTTTAAAGATGTTTATTGGTGCCTCTGGATTGTCTTGAGCAGTAGAAATGCTGATTCTCATACAATGTCTTTGCAATGCTCTAGGCCTTTCCTTATATATCAGACTGATGCATTTCACTGGCAATAGCAGATTGCCCTCCAGAATTGATAACCTGAATTGACTATTGCCTTAGGAAAACTGTCAAATGTCTGCACCTATCAATGTGCAGTCATCCACAAACAGTTACTGAATGACTTGTTGCTCTAGGCAACTGCTGGTTCTGTCTCTTTGGCAACGTTGACCTGGCTGACACCTTTCACTTCATCCTGCACTTCTGTTCTCTCTTCCCTATTTCTGTATTGCTCATCATAGGTTTAGCCCGAGTCTGTTCTGGTGTACAGAAGGAAAGTAATAAAGCGAAGCTAGGGAACGTGTGCTTTCATTACGTTTCTAACTACAGCCAGTGCACTCTACCTCTTCCCTAGTAGTATCTTGAAATCTTTTCCAGTCCTTCCTGTCTCTGAAACCTCCATACTCTCCCCTTTCTGCCCCAAATCTTTTCCTGTTTCCAAGCACCCTCCTACTCCTCTCCCTGCGCACCTAAATGATTTCTGCAAATAGACAGTCTCCTCACCACTGCCCAGACTGCTTCTCACCAGGTGCCCAGCTCTACCCTTGATGACGTCCCTGTTCCCATCTCCCTAGCTCTGCTGCACAAAACTCCCTGTTGTGCATGCTGTTCTGTCTCTATGGTAACCAATAACTAAAGGAGGGTGCCATCCTGTGAAACAGCATCCAGCAAAGGTGGGGAGACCAGACTGTTGTAGGAGCTAGTGTTAAGCAGCAGCTTGAACTATTCCATAGGAACCTACTCATTTACTTATTGCTACCTGCGCTTTCTCATGTGTCGGTTAGCGTGGGGAGCGCTTTTGTGAGGATCATTCCACTAGTTCTGCAGAACAGGCAGAGTGAGGGGGCACTTTAATAAAACTGGAACCACATACAGGGCCTCAAAGGACTTGTCTAGATTAGGAAAGCAGTCGAGATTAAGTTGGGACTAGGTACCATAAAAAAGAAATAGCTTGCTTCTTAGGTCTGATTCTGATCTCACTTATATAGGTGGGAAATAGTGGTAACTCCGGTTAAACAGTGCTAATGTAAAACTGGTGTTGAGATCAGAACCAGGCCTCTTTTATCTTCCAGAAGTCACCATACCCTATTAGCTTTATCTAACCATGTATATCCATTCCTGTAATGACATGGACAACTAGAGATTCTACTTCCTCAAGGGTTTCACTGCTGTCATTTGTTTCTCTGCAAATTGTTTTACCTCAAGGATTTGTGTTGGTAGCCTCTAGCCTCATAATAATTAGTCATTTGTAGGGCTGTCGATTAATCACAGTTAACTCATGCAATTAACTCAAAAAATTAATCACCGTTAAAAAAATTAATCTTGATTAATTGCAGTTTTAATCACACTGTTAAACAATAGAATACCAATTGAAATTTAGTAAATATTTTGGATTTTTTCTATATTTTCAGATATATTAATTTCAGTTACAACCTGGTATAGAAAGTAGAGTGCACTCACTTTATAGAGTTATTTTTTATTACAAATATTTGCACTGTAAAAATGGCAAACAAACGAAATAGTATTTTTCAATTCACTTCATACAAGTAGTGTAGTGCAATCTCTTTATGGTGAAAGTGCAACTTGCAAATATAGATTTTTTTGTTACATAACTGCACGCAAAAACAAAACAACGTAAAACTTTAGAGCCTACAAGTCCACTCAGTCCTACTTCTTGTTCAGCCAATCGCTAAGACAAACAAGTTTGTTTACATTTATGAGAGATAATGCTGCCTGCTTCTTATTTATAATGTCACCTGAAAGTGAGAACAGGTGTTTGCATGACACTTTTGTAGCAGGCATTGCAAGGTATTTACATACCAGATATGCTAAACATTAGTATGTCCCTTGATACTTCAGCCACCATTCCAGAGGACACGGTTTCCTGCTGCTGATGCGCGTAAAAAAATAATGCATTAATTAAATTTGTGGCTGAACTCCTTGGGGGAGAATTCTATGTCTCCTGTTCTGTTTTACCTGCGTTCTACCATATATTTCATGTTATCGTAGTCTTGGATGATGACTAGGCATGTTGTTCATTTTAAGAACACTGTCACTGCAGATTTGACAAAACGCAAAGAATGTACCAATGTGAGATTTCTAAAGATAGCTACAGCACTTGATCCAAGGTTTAAGAATCTGAAGTGCCTTCCAAAATCTGAGAGGGATGAGGGGTAAAGCATGCATTCAGAAGTTTTAAAAGAGCAACACTCCGATGTGGAAACTACAGAACCCGAACCACCAAAAAAGAAAATCAACCTTCTGTTGGTGGCATCTCACTCAGATGATGAAAATGAACATGTGTCGGTCCACACTGCTTTGTATGGTTATTGAGAGGAAGCCGTTATCAGCATGGCTGCATGTCCTCTAGAATGATGGTTGAAGCATGAAGGGACATATGAATCTTTAGTGCATCTGGCACATAAATATCTTGCAATGCCAACTACAACAATGCCATGTGAATGCCTGTTCTCACTTTCAGGTGATATTGTAGACAAGAAGCGGGCAGCATTATCTCCTGCAAATTTAAACAAACTTGTTTGCCTGAGCGATTGGTTGACCAAGAAGTAGGACTGAGTGGACTTGTAGGGTCTAAAGTTTTACACTGATTTATTTTTGAATGCAGTTATTTTTTGTACATAATTCTACATTTGTAAGATCAACTTTCATGATAGAGATTGCACTACAGTACTTGTATTAGGTGAATTGAAAAATACTATTACTTTTTATAGTGCAAATATTTGTAATAAAAATAAATATAAAATGAGCACTGTACACTTTGTATTCTGTGTTGTAATTGAAATCAATATATTTGAAAGTGTAGAAAATATCCAAAACTATTTAAATAAATGGCATTCTATTATGGTTTAAAAGTGCAATTAATCATGCGATTAATCATACGATTAATATTTTTAATCGTGCGATTAATCACAATTAATTTTTTAATTGCTTGACAGCCCTAGCCATTTGTTTATTATTTATCTATTGTTTGTATTGCAGTATCACCAAGAGGCCCCAGCCAAGATCAGGGCACCACAGTCACACATAGTAAGAGAGAGTCCCTACCCAGAAGAACTTACATTCTAGGCCCTGTTCTGCCATTAATAGCATGCAGACAGACTGCTGCACTCAGGCAAAGCCCAATAATATTGACTTCTATGGAGCAGCAGTCTGCCCTGGTGCGGTCAGTTGCAGGACTGGGGCTTAAATAGACAAGACAGAAAAAGGAAGGGCCAGACAAAGGATAAGTTGTTTACTAGGCTTATTGGCACCCACACCGAATTTGTGCTTTAAGAGTGCATAGCTCTGCTGAGTTGGTTTGTGGTAGGCAATTCGGTGCATCCCAAGAAGAATTTAGCTGAGCAAAAGTTTTTTGTTGGGTTCATGTGAAAAGGTCTCGAGAGCAATATTACCTTTAACTCTAAATCTTTTGTTAACTGCCTCTTCCTTGTTCTTTTATGGGCAGAGTGTGATATTATTTGGCCCTCTAGCACAGGTTAAAACGCCTCCCCGAGGAACGAAGGGGATATATCTTCTCCTTTGTTGAGTTCAAAGTATGTCTTTGTTTCCTGAATGACATGATACTTTAATTTTTCATCTTGTAGGTTATTGAACCTTCAGCTATTAAATTGCTATACGTCTTTTTATAACACACCCTTATCCACTCCAAATAAAAGCTTATTTGCAAGATTGCATAAGAGGGAAAAGTATCTGCCTTAGCTAGGTAAACAGGAAATAGACACTGCATTTTAAAAATATGTGAGACTGTGCTTAATTCCTTCAGATCCTAAGAACTGGAATATCCTATTATATGAGTCAGCGTGAGAGGGAAAGCCAACATAAACATAGGTTGAAAGTACCGTTATGTTCCAACTCCCTGTTTTCACTCCTTCATAGTTGTCTTTTAAAATTAGCTTTTGGAGTTATAATTTCTCTTGTTAAATCTCTCTGCCCAAAGGTGATTTTTCTTGGGGAGGGTACATTTCAACAAATTACTTGAGCTGTTTCTTTAATTATTCAGGCATTAGAAAAAAACAGGTACCCCGTTCTCTCTTTCTCTCGTGTGTGTGTATTAAGACTTTATTTCTGATTTGGAAAAAAAACAGGTTACATTTTAATCATCAGACTAAACACTCAGATCTCTTTCACACCAATACAAACCCAGAAACCTTTCATTGAAGTCAGTGGAGCCTCCATAGACCTACACCAGTGTAAAGGAACCACACTCTGGCCCTTCATCTTCAACTACATCACAGGCTTTAGACATGTTTGATTTAATTTGTTTTCAAAATTAAAAGCAAAAGGGATAGTAAAAGAATGTAGTACCCAAGCACCACAATATTTCCCTTTTGTTACTGTTCTTTAACATGTACCAATGTCTGGATCTTATCCCCTCCTCCACAGCGGGAGATAAGGAAGAACTTAGTATGGTTCTGCTGCTCAGAGAGCAGGGTGTTTGAGCCTGTGCAAGAGCACTCTCTGCATACCTGTACAGCACACTTTGGTTGTCAGGGCAGAGATGAGTAGTGAGAGGTGCATCAGTAGGAATGATGGATCCACCACTATGCAGATATACTGGCCGCTTTACCCTGGTGCAGAAGAGGTAAGTACTGTATCACTACCACTCCAGAGCCTTTGGGAGAAGATTCCTTTCAGCCTTCATTGAATCGTCCTTCATCAAGCCCAGTTATGTGGAGCTGCTGCCAGGAGTAGGATCTGAGCTCAGGTGCAGCTCTCCAGAGGGATGCTATGCAAATGCATGGTTTTGAGGATCTGCACAAGCTGTGGGCCTAGTGTGGTCAACTACGCAGATGGGAAGAATGCAAAATTTAACTACAGATCTATTATTATAAATAGCAAAAATCAACTGGCTTCTGCAAAGCCCACTATTAAAGATAGTAGAAGGTTATGATCTTACCATTTCTTCTTATACCTCTGGACTTGCACCATAGTAAAAATGGTCTCGTCCCAGAGAAATAAGGTACAGACATACCTGAAGTGTGAGGAGGACTAAAAACTCTTCCTAAAAATTTGATACCACCCCTCCAACTATTTTTCACAATCTTCTGCTGCTCATAAAAGAGCTGAGAATTTTCCTACACTCTTATACTGTCATGATAATATACTACTGAGCAGGATCAAAGATTCTTGCAAGCTTCTTTTAAATACAATTGATACTATGTCTGGCAGAAGCATTTTAGGAGGTCCAAACCATTTTAAAACAGCCTCTAGGCATCTCTTGTCTCTGACTGTTGCTACTGTACCAGTCCTGGTTGGGGCTGAGGCATATGGATCACTGTGGTCTAGTTGATATTATCATTATATCTTTTATGTAAACACATGGATCAGTGGGCAGGGGTGAGGGGAGGAGGTATTAAATGTCCTGTTTATTGAGGAGCACCAACCCTTCAATTAGAATTGTCATGAAAGATGCCATTTTTACAGGAGTATGTTGAGGAATATTTGTGATTGTCCAACCTGTTTGGTTAGAATTGTTGAGTAAGGATGTCAGCTACTTGTGAACCTTACAAAAACTCCCAGGGTCAGAGGTACCAGTTTCAACAAGCATACTTATCTCATTTCTTTAGACACCTTTAATGGGGCCTGATTTTCAGAAAGAGCTGAGCATGGGAAGCAGGTTCATGCACACTGAAACTCAGATCATCTTCTGGTGTCATATAGCGGGAAGCCAAAACCTGACATACTCAAAGTTCATTTGGAAAATTGAGGTCCATATTTCCAGGGGGGAATATTTCATACATTTGGGTGTCTGTAGTCATTTGACTTTTGATATTATTTCTCCTCTTGCGTCCAAGATGCACAAAAACCATCCCTAGAATAGTTTATTGAAAACATATCATACGTTATGCTCTAACAGTAGCTATCATTCATAAGAGACTGGCTGACAACACATTGAAAACTTTGGAAACTATTATATTAAGGGCTAGTTCTGGTTAAAAATATAGCAATACATTATGCATTTCCATTCCCCCTTTGTTTCAGATATTTAATAAAAACAGTGTCTTAAGATAGGTTTTAAACATTTATTTCTACTGTTTATTTCTCCACATGTGCTCCTGGTCCAAGAGGTCTTTAGGAAGCCGATGAGATTGGCCCACAGTCCTATATTTTCATATCATGTCCATAACAACCAGTTGTCTCTTGCAGACTAGTTACTGCCCTTGAAAGGGGATTAATTGGATGACCTCAATGTCATTCCACTATTGTAAATGACAATACCATTGATGTAGACTGTGGCATGTTGTCCATGAGACTGGAGTATCCAGCCCATCAGGTATTGTAAGGTGGCGGCAGATACATGAATGCCAAAATAGTATGGTCTTGAATTGATATTGACTGAATGAGGTGGAGAATAAGGTCTTTTCTTGTGAGTGGGGGTGTCAAAGGAATCTGCCAATACCACTCTTGACCTGACAAAGTGGTGGCCCCTAATCTCTCCAGCAACTCATCCAGTCTAGACATAGCATATATGTTTAATTCTGATAGTGCATTTATTTTCTGGAAATTGATGGAAAAATGAGTTGATCCATCAAGCTTTGGCACAAGTACAATGGGACTCCTCCACACACTGGGATACAGGCATACATCACCATGTGTGCACTGGAGATAGATGGTGTCTCCAAGGATGTCTACAAGCCCTGGTCACTGTTTCCTAACTAATGTGTGGCTGCAGTCCTGGTACATCTATCCAAATAACCTGCGCTGGGACTAACCTCTTAGCCAGGCCTCTTTTCCGAGCCCTGGTGTCTGCCGTCTATGGCTGTCAATAATTGCAGTCCGTGAAGGGGCAGTCACAGTGGAAATAACCAGGCTGTCCACAAACAAAGGAGCTTCCCACTGAGATACTGCCTTCAGCCCCCTGATCATCTAAGGGAAGATGGATGCCCACAGAGGGCCCTCATTTGGGATCAGGCTTTTCCATGGCCTTATAGTCCATGCGAGGCCAGATTGCCAGGATCTTGCCACCTGTGGTTGTCTGTGGATTTGGGCAAGTTACATGGTTTTTCATAGGCTGCCCTCCTCATCTGTCCCATAGATCTGCAGGAAGCAGTCCCCTGAGATAGGCGGCTTCAGGCCTCAGAGATTCAGCAGCTGCCTTATAATTCTCCACCAGGCTCATCACATCAGCCAATATCTTGAGTCTAGGTCGCAACAACCATTCCTGTCCCACAACCAGGAGGATCTGTGTGAACTGCACCAGTACAACCTTTACAGGCATCTGCTACCCAGATCACCTTTCAGGTTGGAGTCAGAGCCATCAACATTGCTAAAGGATCTGGGCCACCATGCAAGATCAGGCCCTCAGTGGGTCTTTCTTCCAGCAAAAGCACTCTTGGGTTTTCATCCATCCACAGCTGGATGGCTGGAAGCTGTGACCAATGGATGGCTGATCAGCTGTGAAGGCAGAACTGCTGCCAGCAGCAACAGTGAGGAAGTAAGGTGGCAGGGTATAATATTGCCGCCCTTACTTCCATGCTGCTGCTGGCAGGGCGCTGCCTTCGGAGTTGGGCAGCTGGATAGCGGTGGCCACTGCCTGGCTACACAGCACTGAAGGCAGGGCTGCTGCCAGCAGCAGCACAGAAGTAAAGGTGGCATGGTATGGTATTGCTGCCCTTACTTCTGAGCTTCTGCTGGTGGCGGCCCTGCTTCAGAGCTGGGTGGCCAGAGAGTGCAGGCCACTGGCCAGGTGTCCAGCTCTGAAGGCAATGCCACCTCAAGTACCAGCACAGAAGGTTGGCATGGTATGGTATGGTATTGCCACCCTTACTTTTGTGCTGCTGCTGACGGTGGCACTACCTTTAGAGCTGGGCCGCCAGAGACCGGCAGCTGCTGGCTGGGATGTTCATGTTGTTTGCCTCACAGGAGAAGTGTTTTTTTAATCCTGCTCCCATCTTGCCCCACAATACCCACTCCCATCCGCTCCCCCATTATTTGTTGAATTTTTATCCCACTCCTGCTATTATGGCAGTGGGTCCTGCTGGACCATCGGGATCTCCATCTTGCTGCAGGGCTCAAGCCTCTCTCATTTTTTCATCATTTTTCTGTCCCATTTTTCTGCCCCCTCCCCAGATCTGTGCCAGGGGCTGCTGCCCCACTCACCCCATCCTGGTTAGGGCCCGTCCAATAGAATAGCCAAGTGCTCAGGTGACCATTGTGTTGCCATGGCAACCTGGTCAAAGGTGATGAGGATGCGTTCTGGGTCATCTTCAGTCCTCTTCTTTGTGAGTTTTATCAGAATGTTCGAGCTGGAGTGGTGTTTGAAGGTCTTGCTGAAGGATTTACATTTGACACCTGAAGTTGTAAAAGGGTCACTATTTGTTGGATGACATGTTGTTGCTGTCCTTATTGCTGCACTGCCAACTCCTGATTAGCTGCTGCTGCTGTTGTGTCTCCTGTTGTTGGTCCTGGGTGGTCATTTGTTGAAACAGCTGGCTGTGGTGCCACCTAATAGTCCCGTCACTGGGTATCAACTCTCCCCTGTCGTTGCCCTTCCTTGCTAGCAATCCCTCCAGGGCTGTGGTAGTCCACCTTTTGCTAGACTTGACCCATGGGGCCATTTCACCAATTGAAGTTAGCCCCCTTCTGAATTAACAGAGTCCAATACAATGCATACAGTCCAACATCCCCACAAAAGAAAGGGTCCTCAACCCACATGTTGCCTGTGAGTGGCACACCATTGATTCAGGGTTTAAAACATCTCTATCCTCTCCAAGGGAGGGAAAAGGGGTTTATCTACCCAGATCACCTTTCAGGTTGGAGTCAGAGTCTTGCTGCAGGATTTACGTTTAACCCCTGAAGTTTTAAGAGGAAGTTGCTGTGCGAATACACCCCTTCCCCCTCTAGGGCAGGGCAAGGGCATTGCAGCCCCACGGCTAAGTCCAGCTGACTGCCCTTAACCTCAGGGCCACCTGGCACAATGGCCAGAGTCAATATAGGGGCCCTTTCCCTCAGGGCTATGTTACCTAATTGCCAGAGTCAATATGGCTGCCCTCTCCCTCAGGGCTGTTTGGCCCGATGGCCAAAGTCAATATGACTGCCCTCTGCCTCAGGACTGTGTGCTAATGGCCAGAGTCAATATAGGGAGCCTCTCCCTTAGGACCACGTAGCCCAGTGGCCAGAGTCAGTATAGCTGCCCTCTCGGTTGGAGTTGTGTGGCCTAATCGCCAGAGTCAGTATAGTACAGTTTAACGGGTGTAGGGAGATGGGCCACCACCCAGAGGGGGTGATGGCTGGGACTGAGGGACCCAGGCCCTCCCTAATCCACTAGGTCCCAGCCCAGGCCCCTGTCAGCGATACGTACTCTCGTTACTGTGTCAGCGGGGATCCTACTGAAACATGCTGACTTTACTACTGTTAAAGAACCAAAAGCTATGTATAGTACTCCTGTGCTACCTCCTACCCTGTCTCCCGATGTGGCAGTCTGGGTGTTTCTGGGGTCTCCGGTTTCTCGGCCTGTGCAGCTCTCAGCATCTCTGTCCTCCCTTGGGCGTCTTCAGGTAGCTGGGTATCTGCCTGGGCCTCGATGGGCCTGGCTTCCGGTATCTGGCGCTTCCAGCTCCTGGGCTGGAGCCAGCAACATGCATCCTCCATCCTCAGCAGTCAGCCCTGACTGAGCTGAGCTGCTCCTTTTTATACTGGTGCTTCAGTTAGAGCATGCCCAGCAGAGGTGAGGGGGCATGGCTTCCTCAGCCACCAGTGTGAGGTTAACCCTTCCCTGTTCAGTGCAGGGTGAGTACACCCTGACACAGAGGGTCACTATTTGTTGGACGATGCATTGCTGCTGTTCTTATTGCTGCACTGCCAACTCCTGAATGAGCTGCTGCTGCTGCTGTTGTCTCCTGTTGTTGCTCCTGGGCAGACATTTGTTGGGCCAGATGGTCCTGTTGTTGCTCCAGTGGGGCTGCCTGTTATTGTTGGCTGTCTAATAGCCACTTCAATAATTTTACAGTATCTATCCTTTTTCTCTTTTTTGGGCCTCATGGCAACATCCCAGACCTGCTGCCTGCTTTCTCCGGCAAATTGTGCGGGGGCTAGGCTTAGGTGTGGTGTCCCCTAATAATCATGTCCCTGGGTATCAACTCTCCCCTGTCTCTGGCCTCCCTCCAGCAATCACTCCAATGCTGTGGCAGTCCACCTTTTGGTAGGTAGTGACTTGACCCACAAGGTCACTTCACCAACTGAAGTTAACAGAGTCCAATACAATGCATACAGTCCAACATCCCCACAGAAGAAAGGGTCTTCAACCCACATGTCACCTGTGAGTGGCACACCATTGAGTCAGGGTTTAAAACATCTCTATCCTCTCCTTCTCTCCAAGGGAGGGAAAAGGTGTTTATCCCCACTCCATGAAAAGTGCGGTTCATATGGGAGCCCAGGCCTTCCTACTTGGCATATGGTCAAATGCCACATCAGTGATCCTCCAGAAGTTAGAGCCCAGAGTTCCCTAGTCTTAGGGAAGGGCTAGCCTCTTCTCTCAGGCCTGGGGTTGCTGCTGCTAGCAAAACCTTTCCTGCACACAGGACTCCTGCTGCACCCTTGTTCAGGCACTCCCAAGGTAAGTCTCTCATTCTCTGCTGTCTCTCTTGCTTCTGAGCTGTCTTGCTCCCTTCTAAACTCCTTGTAAACAGGGGACTTGGAGGGTCAGTTGGTCTAGTGGTTGCAGTACTTGGTTTCCTGCCTCCTGCTTCTGTGGTCAAGGTGCCTCAGTGTTTAAGGCAGGGGGCAGTAGGGGAACCCAGGACCTCCTGCTCCACCAGGTTCCAGCCCAGGGTCCTGTGTAAGTTAACTCCAGAGTAGGAGATCTCCCAAGGGGAAGTCTACATTTGGTGCACGTCTGTCACCCAGGGTTCTTCTAAGGCCAGGTGCTCCTAGGACTCTTTCTCCATCTCCTTTGATCCAGAAGACAGTGCTGGGTTCCTGGTGGCTGCCTTGCCTGGCAGGCTACTGATCCTTCCCTCAGGTGGGGAGGCAGCTAGCTCCTGTCTCTTCACCAGTCAGCCCCGAACTGAGTCAGGTTCTCTCCTTTTCTCTCCCCTACACACCTGGCATTAGCTGCAGTATAATGATGCAGGGCTGGCTGGGCCCAAAGGCTCTCCTTATCCCCTTCTGTGCTGGTAGGTGGTTTCTCTGCTTCACCACACTCCTCCTCCATCTGGAGCAGGTTCTACAGTTTCAGTGGGGAGGGATCACAGTGGCCCAGGGCTTCTATCTAACCCCTCATACATCCCATCACAGGCGTCCCAAGAGGCACAGCCCCTGCACTACCTCAGGCAGCTGGCAAAAGGAACTGATGGTGTGGAACTGTTGCATTACTTTGGCCATGATGTCCTCCTGCTGCAAGAGAACAAGAACCTGTCAAACTGCAAACAGTATCCTTGCCTCTCTCATTCACATTCCAATACAGGCAATTGGCAAGGATTCATGGCAGGATGACATCAGGCTCTTCATTTTGTAGTCATGTATTTGCCTTTTCCTTCCTAAGTGAAGTACTTTGCACTTGTCTTTATTGAATTTCATTTTGTTGACTTCAGAGCAATTCTGCAATTTGGCAAGGGCGTTTTGAATTCTAATCCTATGCTCCAAAGTGCTTGGTGTCATCTGCAAATTTTGTAAGCATACTCTCCACTCCATTATCCAAATCATTAATGAAAATATCAAATAGTGCTGGACCCAGATTAATCCCTGCAGAAACCCACTAGATACGCTCTCTTACTTTGACAGCCAAACATTGGTAACTATTCTTTGAGTATGGTCTTTCAACCAGTTCTGTACCCACATTATAGTAATTTTATCCAGGCCACATTTCCCCAGTTTGCTTATGAGACTGTCATGTAGGACTGTGTCAAAAGCCTTATTAACACCAAGATATTTCATGTCTATTGCTTCCCCGCATCCACCAGGCCAGTAACCCTGACAAAGAAGAAAATGGAGTTGGAATGATTTGTTCTTGACAAATCCATGCATACTGGCCTTATAACCATAGGTGCTTACAAGCTGATAGTTTAATAATTTGTTCCAGTATCTTTCCAGGTATCAAAGTGAGACTGACTAGTCTGTAAGTCCCCAGGTCCTCTTTGTTCCCTTTTTTAAACATAGGTACTATCTTGTTAATGGATGTGAAGATAATATTTTTCTAGGATCTCAGAAGAGAACTGGTGTACAGCACCTGGTTTGTTAAGTACAGAAAAGCTGAGTCAGAAACCGATGGTTAAAATTTGTCTCCGGCCATTTCTTGTTTCCTAGACTAGACATTTTAGCAATTTTTAGAATGCCTTGGTGCTCAACACCTTGAAACGACCCTTTCTCATCCACAAAGTATTTTAATGCCCATTATCTCACCCAGACTCACTACTGCCAGGAGTTACAGCAGTGTCCCCTTCCCATTGAACAGATTGGAATCCTGAGATACAGAGAAGGGGACAGCAGGGGAACCCAGGTCACACAGCAGACCTACCCCAGGTCACACAGCAATGCGATGGTAGAGCCAGAGAGAAAAACTAACAGTTCTCACTCTTGCGCTAACCAACAGACAACAAACCCCCCAGAGGCAGGGATAGACCTCAGGAATTGAGATGGTGGGAAATTTTCATTGAAACAATTTTCTGTCGGAAAATCCTATTAAGATTAAACAAGTTTGTTTTTTGAAATCATAAGTCGATTTGGTTGAAAATTCTTAGCAAAAATATTTTTTTGCAGAACAAAAACATCTCCTCCTGTTTGTCATATACTTAGGGCCCTGCCAAATTCACGGGCATGAAAAACGCGTCATGGACCATGAAATCTGGTCTTTTGTGTGCTTTTACTCTCTACTATACAGATTTCACAGGGGATACCAATGTTTCTCAATTTGGGGAACCTTTTCACTGACCCAAAAGGGAGTTGCGGGGGGGTCACAAGGTTATTTGAGGGGGGGGGGTCACAGTATTGCCACCCTTATTTCTGCGCTGCCTTCAGAGCTGGGCAACCAGAGAGCAGCTGCTGTTGGCTAGGCGCCCAGCTCTGAAGGCAGCACCCGCGAGCAGCAGTGCAGAAGTAAGGGTAGCAGTATCACAACCCGCCCCCCACAAAAACCTTGCGACCCCCCCCACAACTCCTTTTTGGGTCAGGACCCCTACAATTACAACCCCATGAAATTTCAGATTTAAATTGCTGAAATCATAAAATTGACGATTTTTAAAATCCTAGGACTGTGAAATTGACCAGAATTGACCGTGAAGTTGGTAGGGCCCTACATATACCATTAAATTATCTCATTATACACAAAGAGGAGATACTTCGATCTGGAAAACTAGACAAGTTGCTTCAGTCTGGGCTAAGTAGTTGCTCCTCTTAATTATTTAAAATTAATAAAATACAAATAAAATAGACTACTTCAATTATTATACCACTGAGTCCCGTTTATCAAATTTAATTGGGACTTGGGCCAAATCGGATAATCAATAATTTGGATAATCTGGAGAATTGGAAGGTGCGAGGCTGCAGCGCCACCTTGTGGTCACAGGAAAAATTGACTGCCTCTGGACCTCTGTGTGCTGATTGTTTGGTTAACGTGGAGAGCCGGACAATAAGGGTTGGATAAATGGGGTTCTACTGCATTACATCATAATCTGCCATGATGCAACATGATAGGATACCTCATATTATACACTGCGACTAGTGACACTCTCAAATGGATCTTCATGGCTCCCCAATCTCCATCCACCATGAGGTAGGTATGAGAGGATTGTTATCCCTAATTGACAGAAGGAGAAACTAAGGCTGAGAAAGGTGAAGGGACTTGTCTTACATCACACAGCCAGTCAGTGGCACAGTTGGGAATAGGACCCAGGAGTCCTGACTTTCAAACTAACCATCAATCTTGAATTTCATACACTGTATGATCAGAATAAAGTGATTTCAAAAGAGCTACAAACCAACAACTGTTAGCAGTAATTATTCAGCAAGTATTTGAGAAGTACTAGAACATTAGAGAGAATCATGAACTGCTCAGAGAAAATTAATGGAGAGAAGCAGCAAAATTCATCAAGCATATGATTGGTTATGGCTTATTTGCTTGGTCTTAAAAGAGAACAATAAAGTCCTGAGTCTCCTTCCTGTCACTAGATCCCCAGCTCAGCCAATCAGCATTGAGACCCTGAGGGGCAGGAAGCTGAGGGTCCCCTCCAGATGGACCAAAGGATGGTTCAGGTCACCAGTGAGGATCACTGTCAGAGCACTTTTCCATTCCCACCTCCGTCTGAGGGCCTCCCACAGTGGGGGCTGGAGAGTAACCCCCTCCTCACCAGTGGAGGGAGGGAAGCAGGGAAAAGGGAAACCATAAAAGATAAAGGCCAATGTCCCCAGTGATTTTAAGGGACAAAGGCCTAGGTCGGGAAAAAATTCTGCCACATTAACCTAGTGATTTCCGTGCCTAGAATTTGGCCGGCACCAGATGGATCAGGCTGAATAGGTACCAAACCTCGCTGAGGCTCTTACCTTCCCAACAGGGATGTCAGTTTTCCAGCAAAATTAGTACTGGGAAATGGGAAAAATCCAAAAAGGCTCCTCCTCACCCTCATGTACGGGAACCTGAATTCTCTTTCAGTCCTCAAGAAGAGACCTTGAGAAGAGACTCGCCGCAGCATGTCCTGGGGGTCTCAGAGTGCTCCTGCCCTGCAGCCTTTGCCTGCCTGGCCGTTGTCAGGGTCCCTCTGTGAAGTCACCGCTTCCCGACCTCCTTTGACCAATAAACTGAAATCCTGCAACAGGCTCTTGTGATGTCACTGCCACACGCACCCCTGCCCTGCAGGGCTAATGTCCTGCCCCTGGCCAGCCCCTTTTGATGTTTGAGCTGCTCCCCCTGTATCATGCCACTCACTCATTGTTAGTTTTGGGCATCAAGCAGGCTATATATGAAAACATCAGAGGCTGCTTAGTGTGTCACACTCAGTTTTCCAGAGATTTCTAGACTCTAGGGCCAGAAGAGACCATTAGATCATCTAATCTGACCCCCCTGCATATCACAAGCCTCCTGTATAGCACAGTAGATAGTTTTGGACCAAAGCACACTCCAGAAAGGCATCTAGTCTTCATTAGAAGACATCAAGAGATGGAGAAACCACCACTTTCCTTGGTAGTTTGCAGGGAGTGGAGGGGAATTAACCCCAAGGCCACACTTGGGAATCTGTATCATAACACATATGCACAATGGAATGGTTGTGCAAGCAACCTTCATTCTGGTGTCTGCTAGTGTTTAAAGGCCTGGTCTGCACACAATTTTTTGTACTGATATAACTATTTTGGTTAGGGATGCATTTCTTTCTTTTCACCAAAATAGTTGTCCCACAATATCTTCTAGTGTGGACACAGTTATATCTTTATAAAAGGGCCCTACACTGATATGGCTTATTCCCCTCCCTGTAATGGACTAGTTATACTGGTAAAGAGCACCTTTATACTGATATGACTGTGTCCATATTAGGGGGATTGTACCGGTTTAACTATACTAGTAGAGCTCAAGCAGTACAACCTTCTAGTGTAAACAAGCCCTACTCTCCCCCATACTCATGCTCCTTTATACTGAATTAAAACAATAAAGTCGGGCTCTTGTTAAGAGGGAATAGAGATTGCCTCCCCACAGAAAAAATGACACTCTGATACTTTGCCTTCAGATACTATGGTGATAGTAACTGAAGAATCTAGATAAATAGCTCCCATATTCCATGTAGACTAATGAATGTCAGTGCAGAGGTGTCATGTAGTTGCTGGTCCCTTTAAGGGGGTCTGGGCCCAGGCTACATATGTGTAAGCAAGTTCTGAATGAGCGCTCCCCTGGCAGCTAGTTTGGGAGGGGGAGAGACTTCAGGAGCAAACTGTATTTACATGAACACACCTACTCTGTGTAGGTATCCAGCTGACAGAAGCTGTGTTGCTCAAAGTGATCAACTTTGGCTGGTGTTGGGTTACAAATCACTTTAGTACTGAATGCAAGGGTAGTGAAATGTTATCAATATTGTTATCTTTATTGTATGAGTAAAAGGGAGCAGAACTGTGCTTAACCTGTCCCAATTGAGGGGGTCACCCTGAGGTGAAAGGAACTCGCTAAGCCAGGGGCTCGAATGCCAGACCTCTGTGAAAGTAAGAGTGGGTAGGGACAGGTGTCCCTGCCAGGAAGTGTGGATTCTGCCTAACGGTCCCCAGTTTGGTTTAATCTGTTCCTCTCCTCTGTTCAAAGATAGAGCTAAATAGGCCCCATTAGGAGTCTTTTGCTTTGTTAAGTGCTCACTAAGAGCTGAAATCACTTGTGGTGGGACAGCATTTCTGACCAGCCTGCTAAGAGCTGACAAGCACTAAGAGTTGGGTGGAACCTCAGGAGACTGACCTGCAGAGGTCACAGCAGAGAGGCAGGTAGCAGCAGAAGCTGACTGGTGGGAGCAGCCAGCGGGAGAAGCAAGCAGCCAGACTGACCAGGTACAACAACTGTGAATGGGGTGTTAAGGTGGGAGGCATACTACAAGAACTTTGGTGTTGGATTCAAGAATCTGAAGCAAAAGACATTGCCCAGTGTACTCTGGGGTGGGTGTTTTGCTCATGCTTTTGTGTTTATGAATCCTTCTTATGCTGTTTTCCCAAATTATTGCTAAATTACTTTTTAAATAAAAGTAACTTACTACACTCAGACTCTGTGCTTGTGAGAGGGAAAGTATCACCTCTTAAAGGTGCCCAGAGGGTTATGTGCAATTTTAGGTTAGGTTACTGGGTGGAGGCTTGAGCTGGTTCTGTGTTATATTGTTAAAAAGGAATCCCTAGATAATGAACCTGGCCCTTCTTGCTGCCCACTCCAAATGGCAGAAGGGTTACATATGGGAAGCTAATTTAAAAGGAAAGAGACCATATGGGCAGTTGATTATCTATCAAACATCTGGCCCTGATCAAAGGTCATCAAAACTCAGTTGCAAGGAGGTGCTCTTGGGGACAGGAGCTCTCTGTTGCTATAGGAAAAGGAGAGTTGCAGCCTGTTAAACTCTCTAAGTTGTCAGGTAAAATGATGGAGTAGAAAGGGGCCAGCTTTAGTCCCTAGCTCAGCCAATCAGCGTTGAGACTCTAAGGGGCAGGAAGCTGAGGGTTCTCACCAGTAAGTCAAATCATAAGAAGATCTGATAATTAAATGAATGTATCATGAGTGAATTAGCTTTGGCTGTAATGCTAGCATTCAGAGGCATCGTTTATAATCACAATCATCAGAAATGTATTCACTTAAAAGGACTTAATACAAACCTACTGAGCTGCATTCACTATAGTTTGTTTATGTTGCTTTCCAGAGTTGAAGGGCACTCTCCATCTTTTCCTTATTTGTGGTTTAAATTAAAAGGTCAGACAGCCCAAGTTTAAAAAAATCTGTAGTCCTGGCAGCTGTAACCTTTTGGTTATCCTACTCCTAAATTGTATTTTGGAATTATTCATTCCCTAGAGATATAAAGATCATTTTTCATCTACAACCACTATTCATTCATTTTCTCTGGAGACTGCTTGGTTCACTTTCAGCCTGTCAAGTACACATGTAAGATTCCTTTTCAAAGAGGCATGTATCAGTGAAATTCTTCTGCTGGATTTTCACCTACTAATTGCAAGCAGGGAACTAGTTCTCCTTTTTCAAACAAAGCCACAATTTTTAAATCTTCCCTGAGTTTAGCTGTGGTTATAGAACCATATAGTGCATAAATTGAGATCATGATAATGAGAAGCTTTCATCTGAGCTTGAAGTAGCATCTGTCCGTTATAATGTCTTTGAAATCTTGATTGATAAAGGATCTAGACCTCTTTTTAATTACTGTATAATGTGCTTGGCAAAGGTTAATATTTTGTATTAGGAAAGAGATCAGGATACAATTCCTGCAGCTAATGCAGAGAAGGGTGTAGAGTTCAGACTTGTGCTTGCCTACACCTTTCAACATTAGAGAAAACACAAATTTTAGAAACCGAGATATTTACTATTTTTATCAGAAATATGGAATTGCTCTTTTTGTGTATAAATAGAAGGCTTGTTGTCTCTGTGTATTTGGGACTAAAAGGCATTCACATGCATTCATTTATTTCATAAGTTCCCACTTCCTAAAACAAAAGGAAAGATTTTTTCTAAGTTGGTAATTATAATCTGATTTATATTTTTCTAATAAGTGTACCAAATTCATTGTTGAATCATTTCCTCTAAACTCAGAGGAATTATGTCAGTCATTAGTTCTCTGATAAAATGAACTTTAAAATGTCGTGCAGGTTCCACATTATGTTGAGAACCAAGATGTCTGCAAATTCTGATTTTGCTATTTGGACTCCTGCCAGTCAAATGAACCATACATTTTATCAATGGCCTTGAGTAATGCTGAGCATGTCCTGAGAAATGTCATCGCAATCTAGATATGGTTATTTCTTTCTCCAACTTTCAGCATCCTTTGAAGACTTTTTTTTTTTTGCTGTCTGTCTGTGTAATCTAACCTAATAGTATTTTATGTACTGTATAAATATTTACTTCATGTAATTATTCTAGCAAAAGAACTTGAAAGATCTTAATTACTAAGACATGTAAGGAAGAGTCGTAGTGTAATAATATACATTTAATTCATTTGCCAGATCAGATTTAAAGTTGGGTATTTTCAGGATCATAAGGGTAATGTTTGCTCTGGAGTGCTTCAGTGTGGTTTTAAAATGTCTAAAGATTAGCAGGGAATGGGTTGTTCTGATGATTAGTAATGGGATATAGTTATTTTTAACTCCTAGGTTTCTGTTTAATATCTACCCCATGTCTCTAGATTCCAAAATTTATTTGATATCTTTTCACTGGTCAGAGCTCTGTTCCAAATGTTTACAGGGAAAAAGAAAAAAAAACTGGAAAGGAGTCACTTATTGGTATCATCTGGCCAGCCTCAGCTGAGAGGACAAGGATCAAATTGGCATGGAGACTAAGCTATCCTTTTGTGATGGGTTCCCTCCGGGGTGCTACCTGGAACTGGGGTACCACTGAGACTCCCTGACTCACCAGCCTGGGCTCCCTTTTACACTATACTGCTCTGAGCTAAGCTGCAAAGCCCTCTCTCTAGCCTGCACTTTCACTACCATACAGGTAGGGACACACCCAGCTGCAGTTACATGCAGGCAGGCTCTCTGACCAGTCCCTTCCTGGGAAGCCTCCAGCTAGGGCACCTCCCAGCTCCTCAGGCATGCACCCTCTCTGGAGTGTAAACCCAAAATTATACCATCTTGAGCTGCACAGGGAACTGAACAGCGCAAGCTCATAAAATTCGCCCCCCTCCCTCTATGTGGAGAGGAATATACAATAGTCTTTTGTCCCTGAGTTATGATTCCCACACACTGGTTTAGATAAAGCATAAACAAATTTATTAACTACAAAAGATAGATTTTAAGTGATTATAAGGGATAGCAAACATATCAAAGCAGATTACCTAGCAAATAAACAAAAAATGCAAACTAAGCTTAATATATGAAATAGATTGGATATGAATAGCAGATTCTCACCCTAAGTGATGATACAAGCAGGCTGCAGATTCTTAAGGGGCAAGCTGCACTTGGAATCCCCAGGTACTGCATTCACAGGCTAAAAATCCCTTTAGCCTGGGTCCAGCACTTCCCCCAGTTCAGTCTTTGTTCCTCAGGTGTTTCCAGGAGCCTTCTTGGGTGGGGAGTCAGTGAAGAACCTCAAATGATGTCACTCCCTGCCTTATATAGCTTTTGCATATGGCGGGAACCCTTTGTTTCAAAGCTTAGTTCCCAGACTGCTGTGGAAAATTACTGACATCCCAATATGGAATCTAGAGACATGTGGTCTCATCACATGTCCTTGTAGAGCCATCACTCACTGGCTGTTTGGAGCGTTCACAGGAAAGCTCCCCAGGTGGGAGATAAGTTTCTCCTAAGGCCTATTGTTTTCCTAATGGCTCATTGTCCTGAATAGGCCCATCCTCACCCAGCTATCTAGAATGAAAACATCTTGTCTAGTGGGTGTTACCCAGGTGTAACTACATGTGAAATACAGCTACATAGTCAATATTCATAACTTCAGATACAAAAGTGATACATGCATACAAGTAGGATAATCATATTAAGCAAATGACATAAGCATATTTCCAATGACATCCCATATGACTTATCTTGCATAGAATACATCATAACTATGTCATAATATCTCATAATATCATTATGAGGAATATGGGATGCAGTGTCTCACCTTTGCTCTCAATAGGTGGTCTCTCTATCCCGACAAACACCAAAGTGTTTTTTAAATTTCCCATTGTGAATGTGACAAAGAAATGTGAAAATCAGACAGTATTGGCCAGATTCTCAGCTGGTGTCAACATGGTTCCATACCATCTGAGGATCTGACGCTGTATCTATTGTAGTCACAACACAGTAATATAAAAGACAAACAAATTAAATACTAGCAGATGTCTCCCTCCCACAAAGCCAACAAAAATACCAAGAATGTCTTGGAAGGTGGAAAATAGTACCACCCACTGGAGTCCAATTTATTACTAACACAAAGTATAATCCTGTGTATTGGGATAAAATTAAATAAAAGCCCTTCATTTAAAAAATGAGCAGCATTCATTGGTAGAGGTGGAAAATGATGGAATGAAACATCACTACATTTGTAAGTATGTGATGATTTGTAGGGCTAATAATACCAATTACATTTCTGCAATAAACGAAATAGTACTATAAATCAGTGTTCCAGGAATCGCTTCCAGGGATCAATTTTTCAGGGACAACAGACAAGGAGGTGCTCTAGGTATTATACATCTAACAACAGGAATGGTTAGAAAATGGTTAGATGCACTTAAAGTAGACAAAGAACCAGGTCCAGGTAACACTTGGTTCGGGGAAATGAGTTAGCCTTTAATGGCCATTTGAAAAAGCTCACTAGATTTGTGAGACTGAAGAGGTCTGGAAAGCAGTAAGTATAATTCCCGTCTGGAAAGCAGTAAGTATAATTCCCGTCTGGAAAGAGTACAAGAGTCTTATTCTCAAATGGGATTATAGTAATGACCCTTTAACAGTAAAACTCAGAAGTAAGGAGAAACAACAATAAAATTCTGTGTAACACTCTCACTGGACACTATGGGCCCAGTAAAAAGAAAAGGAGTACTTGTGGCACCTTAGAGACTATCAAATGTATTTGAACATAAGCATTCATGAGCTACAGCTCACTTCATCGGATGTATGCAGTGGAAAATACAGTGGGGAGATTTTATATACACAGAGAACATGAAACAATGGGTGTTACCATACACACTATAACGAGAGTGATCAGGTAAGGTGAGCTATTACCAGCAGGAGAGAAAAAAAAAACCCTTTTGTGGTGACAATCAAGGTGGGCTATTTCCAGCAGTTGACAAGAACATGTGAGGAACAGTGGTGGGGGGGGGAATAAACATGGGGAAATAGTTTTACTTTGTGTAATGACACATCCACTCCCAGTCTCCTTTTCTTTTTGCGGATACAGACTAACATGGCTGCTACTCTGAAACCTGTCATTATGGGCCCAGTGTATACAGTTGCCCTGCATCCATTCTGCCAGAGAATAAGCTGTCACAGGAGGGAAGCTGGGAGCAGAGGGCTCAGAAAGGGTTAAAAGCCAGCCCTTGGAGAGCACTGGGGCTGCAAGCCAATAAGAAAAGGCTGGGAGGCAGCCAATCAGGGCCAGGCTGGGCCCTATAAAAGGGCTGTGAGCCAGGGACTGGGTTAGTCTCTCTCACTAGGTTTGGAAAGAGTTGGACCTAGCTGCCTGAAGGAACAAAGGGTACCGTGAGCTGAGCTGTAACTTTGCTACAGTTAGGACCACCACAGCTGTACTCTCTTCAACCACCTGTCCTACTGATAAATGGAGGTAGGATAGGCCTCAGGCCCCAAAGGCTTAAGGCATTCTAAAATACTTGTTATAACATTAAACAATTCTGTGTCAATAATTATACAGAAAAGGCAGAAATATTTCTGTTATATGTTTGGGAAAGAGCCACATAATGTATTCAGATGATGATGATTTTTTTTTCCATTCCAATAGTAAATAAGGGAGATGTTAAACAGCAGCTACTAAACTTAGACATTTTAAATCAGAAGGTTTGGATAATTTGTATCCAAGAGTTAAAAGAGTGGGTGTGGGAGATCTCTGGATCATTAATGTTGATTTTTAATAAATCTTGGAATGCTGGTGAAGTTCCAGATGACTGGAAGAAAGCTAATGTCATGCCAATATGTAAAAAGGGTAAACTGGATGGTTTAGGTAAATTCTAGGCCTGTCACTCTGACTCTAATCCCAGACAAAATGATGAATTGCTGAAAGAGGACTCAATTAATAAAGAATTGAAGGAGAGTAATATAATTAATCCCAATCAACATGGGTTTATGGAAAATTGATCTTGTCACACTAACTTGATATTTATCTTTTTCTTAATGAAATTACAAGTTTGGCTGATAAACATAATAGTGTTGATGTAATATACTTAGACTTCTGTAAGGTGTTTGACATGGTACTGCACAATGTTTTGATTAAGAAACTATCATATAAAATCAGCATGGCACACATCAAATAGATTAATAACTGACTACCTGATAAGTCTCAAAATGTAATTGTAAATGGTGAACCATCATTGAATGGATGTGTTTCTAGTGCGGGTTCCCTATGCTATTTAATGTCTTTATCAATGACTTAGAAGAAAACATAAAATCATTACTGATAAATTGTGCAAGTTACATAAAGATTGGAGGAGTGTTAAATACTAAAGAAGACAGGGCACTGTTACAGAACAATCCGGATTGATATATAACTGGGGAGCAAGCAAACAGTATCCATTTCAGTATGGGCAAATAAGGTCATACATCTAGGAACAGAGAATGCAGGTCGTACTTACAGGCTGGGGAACTATATCTGGGAAAACAGAGACTCTGAAAAAGACGAGAGACATGGTGAATAATCAGCTGAACATGTGCTCCCAATGCTATGCTGTGGCCAAAAGGGCAAATGCAATCCTTGGATGTATAAATGGGATTATCAAGTAGTAGCTGGAAGATTATATTACCTCTATATTTGCTATTGGTGTAGCCGCTACTGGAATACTGTGTCCAATTCTGGTGTCAACAACTCAAGAAAGATGTTGATAAATTGGAGAGGGTTCAGAGAAGAGCCATAAGAATAATTAAAGGACTGGAAAACCTACTTTGTAGTGGTTGACTCAAGGAGCTCAATCTGTTTAATTAAACCAAGAGCAAGCTAAGGGGTGACTTAATCACAGTTTAAAAGTACCTACAGGGGGTACAGAAATTTGATAGAGTTCTTCAGTCTAGCAGGCAAAGGTATAATAAGCTACTGGCTGGAGGTGGAAGCTAGACATATTCAGGTGTGAAGTAAACCTCAGATTTTTAACAGTGAGGATAATTAATCATTGGAACAACTTACAAGGGTTGTGGTGGATTCTCCATCATCTGCAATTTTAAAATCAAGTTAAGATAAGATATGTTCTAGTTACAATAGAAATTCATTCAGGGAAGGTGTCATAAATATAAAGGGAAGGGTAAACCCCTTTAAAATCCCTCCTGGCCAGAGGAAAAATCCTCTCACCTGTAAAGGGTTAAGAAGCTAGGATAACCTCGCTGGCACCTGACCAAAATGACCAATGAGGAGACAAGATGCTTTCAAAAGCTGGGGGGAGGGAAAAACAAAGAGTCTGTGTGATGCTTTTGCCGGGGACAGAACAGGAATGGAGTCTTAGAACTTAGTAAGTAATCTAGCTAGATATGTGTTAGATTATGATTTCTTTAAATGGCTGAGAAATTAAGCTGTGCTATATAGAATGGATATTCCTGTCTGTGTGTCTTTTTGTAACTTAAGGTTTTGCCTAGAGGGATTCTCTATGTTTTGAATCTAATTACCCTGTAAGGTATTTACCATCCTGATTTTATAGAGGTGATTCCTTTTTATTGTTACTACTTTTTTACTGTTACTACTTTTCAAGAACTGAATGCTTTTTTTCATTGTTCTTAAGATCCAAGGGTTTGGGTCTGTGGTCACCTATGCAAATTGGTGAGGATTTTTATCAAACCTTCCCCAGGAAGTAGGGTGCAAGGGTTGGGAGGATTTTGAGGGGAAAGACGTTTCCAAACAATGCTTTCCTAATAAAATAAAGCCGGATAAATGTTCGGTGGTGGCAGTGGAAGTCCAAGGGCAAAGAGTAAAATAATTTGTACCCTGGGGAAGTTTTAACCTAAGCTGGTAAAAGTAAGCTTAGGAGGTTTTCATGCAGGTCCCCACATCTGTACCCTAGAGTTCAGAGTGGGGAAGGAACCTTGACAGAAGGCCTATGGCCTGTGCTGTCTAGGAGGTCAGACTAGATCACAATAGTTCCTTTTTGGTTTCACAAGCGATGAAAGTGCAGTCTGAGGTTTGCATACTCCCAGTGCATACAGCCACCTTAAAATTCATTTTAACTCTTTATTAGACAGGATTAAAACATCTGGAAATTAATTATTTAACTGTAGCACTTACAATCCCTCATCTACTAGATGCCATTGTGCTAGGCACTGAACAATTAATTTTCTGTTTACCTGTATATGTACAGGGAGACTTTGGCAAACCAGTAAAGTACCTGGAACCACTATGGCTTATTGCTAAAAGCAGCCAAGTCAGCAGGCTTAGCTTAACCAAGGAAGGAGGGGAAGGCGGTCTTTGGGTGCTACAGAGAGGGCAGCTTGGCTCCGCGTCCTTCCTGATAAGAATTGTTGTAGTGGCTGATACATGCATCTTAGAAGAGTAGGATGTGCCCCAGGAATGTCTACTGGGGGGCCTCAAGGCTGAAAACTCTGGAAAAACCCACACCTGGTTAATCAATAATCAGAAGGAATCTTTTGCTGGACCACTGAAACTACTTGTAACAAGTTTTCTTTAAGGGACATGCCTAATGTACAAATAAGGGGGAAAAGTTTGAGGTAGTTGGACTCTTTTTGGACTCTCCCTCTGGATACATCTTGCAGTCCCCACCGACAGACGGATGATTTGGCCACTAGAAGCCTGCTGCTGTGCCACTCGAGAGCCACACTCAGCTTTGGTAATGATCAAGGGTTGGGGGTGTTCTACTAACCTGTTGCGGATGTGTGTAAGTGCTTAAGACTAAAGTTTAGCTTTAAGTGAAAGCACTCTTGTGTTGTCCTGTTTGTGCCAGCCACCTATTGGTCAGATGGCTGTCTCCCCTGATTTATTTCCTGACACTACCTCACACAAAGTAAAAGTTACCAAGAGCTTTCGTTGAAAGAACCCCAGGTAACAGTCTTTCAAAGAAAGTCTTTGCTTGACACCCTTTTACAATGGTATTAAAGATAGTGTTAAATTCCCTCATTGGAGTGAAAAGAAACAGTCAGCTTTAGATGGTAGTTTTGGGGCTGTTGGAGTCCAGTCCTGTTCTTTTTAAAACAAAATGAAAGGACAGACAAGATAAGATGCAGTTTCATTTTCTGTCTCTCCCTTTCAGTTTAGCTACTGAAAAGTCATAGGCACAGCACATAGCAAGCAACCTTATTAGCCACTTTAGCACCTGGCAAAGTGTCACTAGAATTAGGCTGTTGTCTGGCAAATAGTACGAAGACTCTGCATCTGCTAAATTTTAATGGAAAAACATTGTCCTGCAGTTAGTGAGTTTCAGGGATCCATATCTGAGGAAAATATTGTGTGACCTATACTACTACTACTTTAAGTGGTGTACCAGTGGTCGCAGTGACTTTAGCACAACCAAGTATGACAGTAAGCAAGTAGCGCACAAAACTGCCACTCTATCCCAAAGCCTCATGTACAAGTGCTTAAGTGAAAGGCAGGCATCCAGCACGTAAACAACTGTGCAGCACAGTGGTGGATTTAGAGTTAGTGGGGCGCTGTACGCAGCTTCATTTTCAGGGCTCCCACTCAGGACCCAGCCAAGAAAAAGAACATTCTCTCATCTAGGAAGTAAATGAAAAATAAAGTGAGGTACCTTGATTGGGGTAGGGGTTTGGGGGTTGGGCTCTGGGAGGGAATTTGGGTGCGGGCTCTGGGCTGGGGCAGGGGGTTGGGGTGTGGGAGGGGGTGAGGGGTGCAGGCTCTGAGATGAGGTTTGGGTGCGGACTCTGGGCTGGGGCAGGGGGTTGGGATGGGGGAGGAGTCAGGAGGTGGTGTTTACCTTGGGCAGCGTGGCTCCCAAAGCTACCGGGACACCCCTCTGGCAGTGGCTCCTAGGCATGGAGGGACCAGGGTGTCTGCGTGTTGCTGACTGCAGGTGCCGCCCCTGCAGCTCCCATTGGGAGCTACAGAGTTGGTACTTGGGGCAGGGGCAATGCGCAGAGAGACACACACCCCAGGGGCCGCAGGGACATGCTGGCCGCTTTCGGGAGTGGCATGGCATGAAGGGATGGAGGCAGCATGGGCAGGAGCCACCTTAGCCCTGCTGCTGGCACATCTTGGCGTGCCCCTTAGGGGGAGGGGGCAGTGGGTCTCTGTGCACTACCTGGATTGGGGGCAGCGCGCAGAGCCGCCTCCTGCCTGCCAGGGGCATGTAAAGATGTGCCAGTAGCCAGCTGCTTCCGGGAGCAGCATGGGACCACAGAATGCAGGAAGCCTGCCTGCCTGAGCCCTTCTGTGCCACCAGCCAGATCTCAGGGGCAGGTTGTCAGATGAGATTTGTCCTGCATTTTGCGGGTCCCCCTGTCATTGTGGCAGGGGGGCCATGCCACTGCAGACTGTTTCATGAAAAATCTGGGGCGGCATATGCAAAATCTATCACTACAAATGGCACTTGGTTTAACAATTCATTCCAAAACTCATAGCAAATTCCTCATGTCCCTTACGCACAGCATTGGCTCCTCCACTGACTATAACAAAGTACTTTGCCTGGAGACTGTAGATGCAAATAAGGTTCTTTGCCACATGGAACTGAATGAAGCATTGTACGTTGCCCAGACCTAGTCAAGGGTAAGTTTATATTTTGTGCTGTTGCTAAGTTAGATTTCCTTGAAGATACAGCAGATGGGAAAGGTACCCTTCATTCTACTGTTGCGGTCTGCTATCAGGAGCATATTATCAGGGACCAGTCCCAGCCTCGAGTGCTGTCCAGAGCAGCAAAGAACCATTCTTGAAGGAGCTTCCTGATTCATTTACTTTTCTACCAGAGTCCAAAAAATTAGGAAGCCCAGTTTTCAATGAAACAGCAGTTAAATTGACTACAGTACAGCTTTCTATGTTCACTAACCTTGATCTCACTTGGTTATTGTACAAAGGTGAGATGAACTCCAGAAGCAAAAAATCATTGAGTATGACTTCAGATGAAGAGACTGAAGATGTACTCTCAAATGATCCAGGCATCCACGACATACCGTACCATACCATTTTAGGAGAAAGGTATAGTCCTTTAAGTTGGCATTACACAAGGTGCCAGAGCGAATGACCCACGTATGTATCCCTGCTAACCCCACTGATCACTTGGTTCAGTTAACGTTCCTTATGCAGATGAAACGCATCTACAAATACATACACAGAACTAAATCAAAACGTGTCGTGAGGCTACTCGTGGGTCCTTCCAACCCTGTTCAATAGCTAATAATATGCCATGATGATCCTCATCCCATGTTGCCAGGGCAGCATTCCAGTTTATGCAGAATTTGCCATTTGAAGACCAACACTATGACACTTGCAGAGCTCCATTTGTGGATGTTTTTTCCAAGAAGCAGACAAAGGAGGAAAAACTTCCACTGACAAGGGGTGCATTTATGCCTGTTGTCAAGAGAGCAAATTATCAAGCAATGGAATGGCTCCAGAAAGATTGAGTGCATCTAAAACTACCCTCCCCTGTCAGAGCATAGATGGGTCTTGGAAGATTGATTAAATCGGTTGTGTGAAATACCATGCACTCCTAAATCAATCCTTCAGCTAATCAAATGCTTCTGTGCAAAGACCAGATGTTCACCACACTGCAAATGGTTGGCCAGCAGCCTACCTTGTACAGAGATGTGCGAGTGCAGCATGGATGAGGATCAGTGTGTCTAGCAGAGGTGCCCTTGATAGAAATGACACTGATGCTGACTATGATGAAAAAATATTTTCAGTCCTACATGTTAAGGCTAACTTCCTTAGGATTACCAAAGAGCCGTGTCTTTTTTTATGTAAGCAATGAAGCCCTATGTTCATGTTTAATGTTAAAAGGTTGATTTTTAAACACTTTCTTGACTATATATCTACATAATTGTTCTAGGTCTGTCATGTTTGGTATCATGTGTTCATGGGAGAAAGAGCTTTTGAATGATAACATAGCATCATAGAAAATGGGTATTAAAATTTCCACCAACTGAAGGACCTGGATCTGGGGGGTGCGAGTAGTGAGTCCCTACCACCATGCCATAGAGGGTGACACCATTGAAATTATGATTAAATATATTTTTATGAATCAAATGACACATCTCTTCCTTTCTATCACTGACGTGCCCATGGAATAACTTTACTACATTACGCTCCCAGATTTAAAGATAGGAGAGAGAGACAGAAGAAAAGTTGGAGGAAATTAACACCAGAGGGATGGGGGTGACAGCAAGAAACTTAGGCTCACGTTGAAGGTGTTGTTTAGAATTTAGTTGAACCAATTGAGGTGATGTCATCAGGTCAGGTTCCCTCTCAGTGTCTGCTTACATTATCATCCAGGTTCAGGAAGATGGAAGCCGAAGGATTTTATGGCAATTTTGGGGGAACAATAGGTTGTAGTACCCAGAATGGAGAGACATCCTTCTTCTTCTTCCCCTATTCTTTCTTGGAAGCTTAAGGAAGTTGCCTACTGACCCACAGAAAATCAGTGCCCATCAAGGAGGGGCAAACTGATTGAATTGAAATTGACCAGTTAAAAGAAACACCCAGTAATTCCATTCATGTGCACTTCTTTTTATCCTAACATGTTGACCTGTTGCTACAATTGTTTTGTGACATCCCCAGAAACCTTGAAACCCTTAATCATCATTTTGTTTAAACATTGTCCAGTTTCTACCATTTTGATTGCTTCCAAATTTTGTTTATTGTATTAAGTTTTAAGATGGCCTTTGTCACCTTTTACCCTCTTAAATGCAAAGACTTGGACATGGCAAGGCCTAAATTAGCATAACAGCCCCAGCTTTCCACTGGCTATCACAGGGTTGTGGGGGCCATGAGAAGCTGGGTGTGTGTTAGACTAGTGTCCTAACCTGTGCTGAGGCCTGAAATGGCCCCTAGTAGATCCAAGATGGGGGAGGGGGATACAAGCCCCTGTTACTCCTTGCGCTGGACTTTGCATCAATGCAGGGATGAATAGGGACCTAAATAGCCTCTTAAGGTATATAAGAAACTGTTTAAATCAGTTTTGCTCTCTTACAGAACAATGCTACAGCAATGGATGACTTTGGGTGGATAAGGGGGAATGGCCAAAATAAAAAAGAAATCCATTATGGGTATGTCTACACTACACTCTCCTTTCAGCAGCATGAAGCACAGGGGTTGTCAACCTTACCTTCCCCCCCCCCCCCCCCAACATGCTATTAAAAAAAACTCCACTCCCCACCTGTGCCACAACAAAACTGTTTTTCAACATATCCAGTAGATTAAAAGCCAGGCTGGTGTTAGGTGGTAGCAAGCAGGGCACTTGCCTGGGGCCCCATGAAGCTAAGTTGCTCGGACTTCAGCTTTAGCCCCGGGCGATGGGGCTTTGGCTTCAGCTTTCTGCCCTGGGCCCCAGCAAATGTAATGCTGGCCCTGCTCTCTGGTTTATTTTGGTGGGCCCCAGATCCCTGATTGAGAACCACTGGTGTAGCGTACATAGCCCCTCTAGCATGGGTATAAATAGCAATATAGGCAGTGCGGCATGGCTTAGGGAAGTAGAGGAAAGACACACCTCAAGGATGTAGGTATGTATGTGAGTACAAACCATATGTAACCCTTCTGCCTGTCAGTTGTCAGCAACAAGGGCCGGGTTCAGTATCTAGGGGTTCCATTCCAATAACACAATGCAAAACCGGCTCGAGTCCCCACCCAGTGACCTGGGACAAATCTCTCTCTCCCTTCCCCCCGCCACCCCCCGGGCGCCTCTAAGAGGCAATACTTCCCCTCTCGTAAGCACAGAATCTGAGTGTAGCAAAAGCCTTTTAATAACGGAAAGAAACAATGTGGCATTATGTTGGGGAAACACCACCAACAGGATTCATAAAACAACCCATGAGCAAAACCCCACCCCAAGCAAATTGGGCCATGTCCTTTCCCTTTGGTTCTTGAGTCCAGCAACCCAAAACTCACCCAAAGTCCCAAAAGTTCTATCATAAATATAAAGGGAAGGGTAAACACCTTTAAGATCCTTCCTGGCCAGAGGAAAAACCCTTTCACCTGTAAAGGGTTAAGAAACTAGGATAACCTCCCTGGCACCTGACCAAAATGACCAATGAGGAGACAAGATACTTTCAAAAGCTGAGGGGAGGGAGAAACAAAGCCTCTCTCTCTTTGTCTGTCTGTGTGATGCCTTTGCTGGGGACAAAACAGGAATGGAGTCTTAGAACTTAGTAAGTAATCTATCTACAGATGTGTTAGATTCTGATTCCTTTAAATGGCTGAGAAAATAAACTGTGCTGAATGGAATGTAGATTCCTGTTTTTGTGTCTTTTTGTAACTTAAGGTTTTGCCTAGAGGGATTCTCTATGTTTTGAATCTGATTACCCTGTAAGGTATTTACCATCCTGATTTCACAGAGGTGATTCTTTACTTTTTCTTCTATTAAAATTCTTCTTTTAAGAATCTGAATGCTTTTTCATTGTTCTTAAGATCCAAAGGTTTGGGTCTGTGTTCACCTATGCAAATTGGTGAGGATTTTTATCAAGCCTTCCCCAGGAAAGGGGGTGTAAAGGTAAGGGAGGATTTTGTGTGTGTGTGTGGGGGGGAAGACGTTTCCAAACGGGCTCTTTCCCAGTAATATACCGGTTGGACTTTATCGCTGCCACCACCAAACATCTAAGGGCAAAAGGTAAAATAGTTTGTATCTTGGGGAAGTTTTAACCTAAGCTGGTAAAAGTAAGCTTAGGAGGCTTTCATGCAGGTCTCCACATCTGTACCCTAGATTTCAGAGTGGGGAAGGAACCTTGACAAGTCCAACAACCCAAAAGTCTCTGTCCCTGGTCAGTACAGCCCCAGAGTTCAAAAGTTTATCTGCAGAGTTTTACCTCCCAGCCTGGGTGAAAATGCGGGGGGGTGGCTTTAAGGGGCACCTTACATGGTCCGAAGCTGACTGCCCCACCTCTCCATGGGGCTTCACTCCATTCTGCTCCACCAGCTGTCCCATAAATTGCTCTGCTCTGCCAGCCACTCCACTCGCCATCCCGCGAGCTGCTCTGCAATATATCTTCAGCTCCTCCACTACTAATTAACACAGAACTCAATGATTTCAGCTTGTAGTAGGGGAGCCTCAGTGCTGGTGCACCATTGACCCAAAGTGAATTCAGTTCAGCAGCCCGTAACTAGACTCCTAATGGAATCAAAACTAGCTCTGATATTCTACAGTGGAGGGAGTGCAATTATCATTTAGGGCCCTCACCTGCAGGCCCACACCACCATGTATTAATACCTGTCCTCAGCCTCTCTCAATTCATTGGGTTTTGGAACCCATGACCCTTGCCTAGCAAGTGCTGCTTGGTTGATGGTGAGTCCCTCCATCATAACAAAAGGCCAAGTACAGTTCCACTGTCCTTGATTCACGTAATCAGGATAATAACAGTTTATTCTTCCTGCCCCAATAACAGAGAAACTGGGGCTCCTACAGCAGCCAAAGTGACCATCTAGGCGGGGTGCGTGTGCCTAGGCAAATGAGATCAGCCCCTGAAGTTCTTCTCCACAACCCGCCAAAACTTGCCACCAGATGTCAGGGTAGAGCTCATCCTGACTCTGCTTACACATACATGCTCTCTACTTGCCCAAGTGGTGCCTCCCCATCCACACTGCTATCCACTGCTGCCTCCCTCCTGCTAGAGTCTTTCCCAATTGCTGGAGTCTTTCCCTATGGCAGGGAAGAGATCCAGCAAGGGGAGCTGTTGGAGCATTTCTCCTCCGCCAGAGTCTTTCCCGACTGTTGGAATCTTTCACTGCAGTGGGGAAAGGCTCCAGCTATGGGGAACTGCTGGAGCCTTTTCCCCCTGCACCCTCCTGCCAGAGCCTTTCTCCACTGCTGGAGTCTTTTTCTGAAGTGAGGAAAATTTTTGGTGGGGGGAGGCAGCAGGGAAAGACTGAGCCCCACAATGGGGAAATGAGCCAGCAGACTGCCCCCAGACTTAACCAGCTGAGGTGTCCTCACCAAACTAACCCTACAGGAAATTAAAAGAAGTCTTCAGCATATGCATTTCCCCATGCATCAAATATATATTTAATATGCAGTACTGCAACAGAACCCAGCATCTGTATCCATCGTTTCAGATCTGCAGGAACCCACTTTCATTTCTGAAAAACATATCTTAAGACTTGTAGCAAGATAACACAACAAAAAAGTACAATTTGATTAATGTGAAACTTTACTCTTTAAAAATACTGCTGTGGGGTTGTATATTTATTGTCTCTCTGATTCCCATACCTGAACAATGTTCAGTTTGCAAGGATAATGATACTTTTTCTATTTGCTAGATTTGCAAACTCTCAACCAGGGATCTGAAAGTCATCAGAAAAAGTCATAAAGATTCTTCAAACAGCATCAACAGTTATGACCCTACAAAAAATCTTAAATAACAATTCTGTTGCCATTTATTAGTGTTTCAGTTTATTGTAGAGATGTATATTTTTAAAACTGGAGAAAATATTGATAAGAGATTACTTAGCACTTATAGCTCTTTACAGTCATTACAACTGGAGTAGCCCAGGAGTCTGTTTTAGGGCCTCTGATTAATAGAATGTAACAGAATAGAATATCAAAATTATTATACCAGTTATTTTAAAACAATGGCCCCAGTCTGGCTGCCTTGAAACTGCCTTGCACTTTGCTGGTGGTGCAAAGTGACCCTAAAGTCAGTCTAGCCAATGAAGCCAGTCTAGGAAGATCATCCAATGTAGGGGATCCTTCAGTGGTGTATAGCCAGCATAGAGGCTCCTGTTTTATCCCCCCCATCGGTTTGCACAGGGGGCATAGCCAGGGAAAGGGGAGATTCCCAGGACATCACTGAACCACAGTGATTCTGGCTACTATAATGGCCCCTTGGGACCAATGACAGCTGGTGTACTTTAGAGCAGCCTAAAGGCTGCTTTGACTTATGCCAAGGGATCAGATTGGTACACACTATGCCTAAGATAGAAGTAGGTGAAGGTGGCTCTCTTAACACCTCCTGCCTGAGTTGTGCTGTCCACTTCTTGGCTGCAGTCAAGAACTGGGGCCAGATTCTCCATGTTAGCAAAGGATGCTAAAGTTGGAGGCAGAGTGAATAATGAGGAATAATACAATCCTATTCCAGAGGATACGGATCATTAAGTTGATTAGACCAGCAGATGGCAAAGGCAATTCAGTGTAGAATTATGTAAAATAATTAGTCCAGGATCAAGGAACCAGCCCAAGAAATAGATGCTAAATGGAACAATCAGACAGCACTGTAATCAGGTAAAGGATGTGGGAGCTCTTGTGAAACAAATAATTGAAACTATCAACCCACCCTACAGCTGCAGCAAAAAAGGTAAACAAGATACAAGGCTGTATTAGCAGAAGGATAGACTACAAAAAAAATGATGCTGTTCCTGTGAAAAACATGTGTCAGACACTATTTAAAATACTGTGTGAAATATCAATCATCATTCACAGAAATGTTATTACCTTGAAGAGGGTACAGTCTAGGGCAACAATGATTACACCAAGTCTGCTAGATACAAGTTATAAAGTGAAGGCAAAGGAGCTGGGTTTATTCTTATTGGGAAAGAGGAGATTTCAAGGAGATAGAATAGAAGTTTTCAAAGGTCTGAAATAGATCAGTGCAGTCAATATAGATAATCTTTCTACACTAGTAAGGTGTTAAAATAGTCTAAAAATGAAAAAATTAGGAGTGAAATAGGAAACTCATTCTCCCAAAGGATAATATATGGAATAAATTACTAGAGACGGTGATTGAAAGAAAGAGTACAAATGGGTTCAAAGGATATTTTTAAACTTATTTCAAAGGAAGGAATATTGAGGGATAGTGTTAAAATGTAAGTAGATAGAATTAAGATCCATTTTTAAACAACTGGCATGTCAGGTGAAGTTAAATTTCAAATTTCATGAATCTATATGTAAGTCAGAAAGACCTTCATCTTTCAGTGCCCAGATCCACCATCACATTTACTCTGGCGTGACTATGATATCCACCAATCAACTGGGCATAAAAAAAAAGCATAAACTGGACAGCTGTGTTCATTTTATGTATGGTCTCCTCCAAAAGGGTCACACAAAATATGTGACCACATTATCCAGGTTTTGGACATGACTTATAACACCACCAAATCTAATTAACATGTAATTAGCAGTCTGGGCTGTTAGAGAAATGTATCCTAAATAGATAATCATCGTGCCTGGCTCCCTATACCCAAGCAGCTGATAAGCCAAACGAGACGGTGTTCATCATACTGTATGTCTCTTTTCTGTTCCCAACACATCTTGACCTTTTTGATGAATACTCAGTTGTTTGTTAATAATATAGCACTGATCTCTTTTTCTGCCCAAAATACCACTGAATGGCCATACACCCAAAAGTCCCTATAATAACTACACCTACTACTAACTGATGTTGCACCATTAATCCTAAAGGATCTAACTCATATATTTAGAGCACAGGACTGGGAATCAGAAGCCCTGAAGGCCTATTTCTGATTTGCCATTTACTAATTGAATGACATTAGGATATTAAACTCAGCAGCTCAACTTCTCCATTTATTTACCTGCCTTTGCAAATAGATAACTAGATGATATTCCTGGATGTGACAGCTGACAGATTTCTTCAACATATAGTCATTGAACCAACAAGAGGTGGTGCCACTTTAGATTTAGTATTGGTAAGTATAGAAGAACTGGTTGTAAAGGACAACCTTGGTTCGAGTGATCGTGAGTTAATTCAGTATAAATTAAATGGAAGGATAAACAAAAATAGGTCTGCAAATAGGGTCTTTGATTTCAAAAGGGCAAACTTGAAAAATATTAAGGGAATTAGTTAGGGAAGTTGATTGGACTGAAGAACTCAAGGATCTGAATGTGGAGGAGGCTTGGAATTACTTTAAGTCAAAGTTCCATAAACTAGCAGAAGTCTGCATCCCAAGAAAAGGGGAAAAATTCATAGAGTAGGGTTGGAGACCAAACTAGATGAACAAGCATCTCAAAATAGGTTATTAAGAGAAAACGGAAAGCCTACAAGGAATGGAAGAAGGGATGGATCTAGCAAGGAAAGCCACCTCTTAGAGGTCAGAAAGTATAGGGGAAAAGTGAGAACTGCCAAAAGCCAAGGAAAATTGGATCTTGCAAAAGAAATCAAAAAACTTATAGTATAAGATTCTTTAGTCATATAAATAAAAAGAAAACAAGAAAAAAAGAAATGGAATGGCTAAGCACTGAGGATAGGCAGAGATTAAAGATAATCTGGGTATGGCCCAATGCTTAAATGAATACTTTGACTCAGTTTTATAAGGGTAATGAGGAGCTTGGGGGAAGTGGCAGGGTGGCTAATGGGGACAAGGATATGGAAATAGAAATTCCCACATGTGAAGTGGAAGCCAAACTCCAAGCTTAATGGGACCAAATTGGGGGGCCCAGATAATCTCCACCCAAGAATGTTAAAGGAACTGGCACATGAAATTACAAGACCAATAGTAAGAATTTTTAATGAATCCATAAACTTGGGGGTCATACCCTAGGACTGCAGAATTGCAAACATAATACCTATATTGAAGAAAGGGAAAAAATGTGATCTGGGAAACAACAGGCCTGTTAGGTTGACTTCAGTTGTATGCAAGGTTTTAGGACAGATTTTGAAAGAGAGGAGTAGTTAAGGACATAGAGGTAAATGGTAATTGGGACAAAATACAAAGTAGATTCTGCCAGACCAATCTGATCTTTCTTTGAGAAGATAACCAATTTTCTAAACAAAGGAAATGCAGTAAATCTAATCTACTTCGATTTCAGTAAAATATTTGATACAGTTCCACATGGAAAATAATTAGTTAAATTGGAGAATTAATATGAGGGATTAATATGAGAATTGAAAGGTGGGTAGGGAACTGGTTAAAGAGGAGATTACAATAGGTCTTGCTGAAAGGTGAACTGTCAGACTAGAGGCAGGTTCCTCAAGGCTCGGTCTTCCATGGGCAAGGCAAAGCAAAATGCCCAGGTTGTGCACAATATAGAGAGAGGGTATGTCTACACTGCAATTAGACAGCTGTGGCTCACCTATACCAGCTGACTCAGGCTCATGGGGCTCAGGCTAAATTCAATCTGGTTCACTCCCCCCATTTCCCAGTCATTCTTGTCATCTCCTGGCTCACAGCACACAACCTGTATATTCAACTGGGACATGGGCATGGTCAGTTTTTGCTCAATGTTTTGCCAATAGTCTTGTCTCCCCAAACTCTGTTCCATGCCAGAGGCTATCCATCGTTTAAACCTGAGGAAACCCAGGGATCCTGGTAGAGGGATGAGCCCATTACCTGCAACTCCTGCAGTAGTCCTGATTGTACTGGCAAAGTACAGGGATTTGGCACGTATGTCTGATAAGAAGACGACCAATATCCTGCCGCCAGACCATCACTATGATTCCCCTATCAACCTCCAGCCATGAACCAAGGTTCCTTTTGGACGTATCTCTTCCCTCTCAGATCCTGAGCTGCGGGTGCTCTGAGAACATCTCAGACAAATGGTTCATCTGCCCATCCCTGTCCCCAGCAGAAACCCGCATTTCCTTTGTGGCAAAAAAAAAGATGGCTCTGTATGTAGACTATCAAGCCTTGCATAAGGAAACCATCTGGAGTCATACTCTTCATCACTCATCAGTGAGCTCTTAAAGAGCTTGTGCTCTGTTAAGATCTTTACCAAACTGGACCTCCACAGAGCTCATAATCTGGTCCATATTTGGGAAGTGGATGAGTGGAAGACTGCCTTCCATACCTGATATGGAAATTTCAGGTTTTGTCAATTTTTGTCAGTGTTTGATCAAGGGGTTTTCCCACCTGGCAATCCCAATGACAGCACTTCTCCAAATGGAAGTCCGATTAGTTTGGTCTCCCGAGGCTCAATCCACCATTGACTAATTAAAGAGTGTGTTCACAGTGGCTCCCATTCTCATCCACCCAGACCTCACCAAGCCATACATTGTAGAGGCCAATGCATCAGATTTTGAAATCAGAGCCATACTGTCGCAATAAACAGCTCCACATAATCAACTACACCAATGTGTGTCTTATTCTCTAAAGTTAACCCCTGAAAAAAGAACATTGGATAAAGAGTTACTGGTGATCAAAGAAATCTTTGAAGAGTGGTGCCACCTCCTGGAAGGAGCCCGGTTCCCAGTTCAGGTCCTTACTGACCATAAGGGGAAATATCTGCACAGTCCAAAACTTAAATCAGCATCAGATCTGCTGGTCACTATTTGCCCAATCTTAGTTTGTCATGGTTTACTGCTCGGGTACTAGAAAAGGAAAAGTAGATGCCCTTTGTCCTGCAAGGATGACTACATTGTATCCCACACAGGACTTTGTTCAACAGTCCTTAAACTAGCCAATTTTCTCAATGGAACAGTGGACAAGAGCCTAATCTCCATTATTTGGTATCTGCTGCCTCATGACCCATTCACTACCCAGATCATCCATCCCTTGGACAATGCAGATGCACAGCCCAGTTCAGATTTCCAATTGAAGACTGGGATCTTCCACCATGGGGAATGCATTTATATCCCCAATGACCCATCTCAACTCAAAGTTCTGAAATTTTGCCATGACATGCTGTGACTTTTGTCCAGACTAAAACAGCAGGAAGCTTGGTTTCATGGAATTGTTGGTGGATGGGTATGCACTCTTTCATCAAGAAACATGTTAGCTTTTTTGATCTTTGCTCCTGAACCAAGAATCTGCTCACCTTGTCCCAGCCCTGGTCCATCAAGATTCTGGACTTGTTCCAATGATTGCACCGTAGTGCTGGTAGTGGTCTAGTTTTGGACCAAAATGGCACATTTTGTTCCTTCCCGCACTGCCTCTACCACTTTGGAGACAGCCCATGTCTTTTTAGAACATGTGTCCAGGCTCCATGGACTTCCAACTGGCATTGTGTGAGATCAAGACCCACAATTTGTTGCCTGCTTCTGGTGCAAGTTTTTAAGCTACTAGGTACAGAACTCCTTAACTCATTAGCATACCATTCACAGACTAACAGACAGATGAAATGGGCAAATCAGATTCTAGAGCAGTACTTCCATTGCTTTCTGAATTATCAGTAGGATGACTGGGTCTCTCTACTACCTTACACAGAATTCACCTATAATAATTTGATCCATGCTTCCAGCCAACAAAGCCTGTTCTATGTCAACTATGGTTTCCATCCACATTTCCAACCAGCGGTATCCACAGTTTCCCAGGTCCCTGCAGCAGCGTATCTAGTAACTCACCTGCACCACCTTCAGCAGGAGCTCATGGAACACGTAGAAGCCCTAAAGAGGCCTATAAGCACTATCTCAGTCAGGGCTGCCAGGCGGTACCCACCTTACTGTGGGGGACAAGGTCTAGTTGTCAACCAGAAACCTCAGGTTAACCTGGCTGTCAGCCAAGTCAGACCACCAGTGTATAGGTCTGTTCAAGATCCTTGAGCAAATCAACCTTGTGACATTCAAATTGCGGCTATCAGAGTCAATGAAGACCCAGTATTCCATGTTTCCTTCCTAATGTAGAAAACCCAATCCCCAGTCAGTCCAACCCACCTCTGTCACCCATAAAGGTCCAGGGACAAGAGGAATACCTAGTCCAACAGATTCTGGACTCCAAGCAAGTGTGAGGTAAGTGTTACTATCTAGTGAGTTGGGAGGGCCATGGTTCTGATGACTGGTCAAGGGATCCAGCAGGGAATGGGCGTGCACCAGATCCACCCTGGGACTTCCACCAAACTCATCCAGAGAAGCCTGGGCTGAGGACTCCTAAAAGGCTACCCTGAGGGCGGGTGGAGTGGGGGTACTGTTAGGATATAGATATTCAGGCCTGTCTGTAAAGGCCTGTACTCTAAGAATTTAGGTGTATTCTTATCACTTGGCTAGTTATAGAGGTACAAAAGAGAGAATCAAAATCACTGTCTGCTGGTGTAAGGGCCTTCTCTTACTGTGACAGTCTGAGGCCCTGTGCTTAGGCTAAGGCCTTTGGCTAAGCAGCAGAGGCAGCCATAAGCTAGGAAGCGACCGGTCACATCCTCACATTCCAAACTAGTCACATTGAAAGAAGATGCTATTGGGCTGTTAGGAATACAATCCTGTCCTGATAATTCCTATCACCTCCAGAGAAAGGGAAGTGCCTAGAAAATGTAAAAGGAAACTTAGTTTGATAGCATCCTGTCTGGCAAGAACTCACTTATCAATACTGGGATGTGAAATCCTCACTTCTGTATTGTTTTGTCATTATAGTTCCCACTTTGCTATTGTTTGTCTGTATAATCTCTGTCTGGTTCTGTGATTGTTCCTGTCTGCTGTATAATTAATTTTGCTGGGTGTAAACTAATTAAGGTGGTGGGATATAATTGGTTACATAATCATGTTACAATATGTTAGGATTGGTTAGTTAAATTTCAGGAAAATGATTGGTTAAGGTATAACTGAGCAGAACTCAGGTTTTACTATATAATCTGTAGTCAATGAGGAAGTGAGTGGGCGTGGGTGGGCATGTGTGTGGGGGAGATGGGAACAGGGAATGGGGGTAAGGAAATTGGAATCATGTTTTGCTAAAGGGGGAAATGGGAACAGGGAATGGGAGTAAGGAAATTGGAATCATGTTTTGCTAAGGGCAGGAATGGGAACAGGGACACAGGTGTAAGGCTCTGTGGTGTCAGAGCTGGGAAGGAGGATACTAAGGAAGGAAACTGGAATCATGCTTGCTGGAAGTTCACCCCAATAAACATCGAATTGTTTGCACCTTTGGACTTCGGGTATTGTTGCTCTCTGTTCATGCGAGAAGGACCAGGGAAGTAAAGTGGGTGAAGGAATAAGCCCTCAACAGGTACTGTCAGGATTGAGCACATTCAGGCGGAACCTGAGGACTAGATAGGCTGGCCTCCAGATTGAATGAATTCAGTGGGGTTGTGGTAGGATTGCCTAATGGCTGGCACACCTGATTGGCTGAAAGGAGCCAGCAGGCCTTCTTTTAAGCTCAGAAGCAGCAGCAGCTGCTGGTCACCAGCTGCTTAGTGCTTCTGCCCATAGTTGCAATCGCTCTTGCCTCTGCCTTCTCATGTCCTACTCTTGTCCTGCCCCTGCCTTGTTTCTGTTCTGCTCCAGCCCTGTGTTCCTTTCCTGGCTCCTGACTCTGGCTTCAATGCTTGGCTCTTGTTTTCAACTTCAGCTCCAACCCCTAGCCCCCAGCTCTGGTTCCTGGCCCCTTCTGACTGGATCTAACCATTGGGCAAAACTACTGGTGCCCACCCCTGACATGTTTCTTATAACATTCATTTTTGGACTCTGGTACTTTCTAAATAGGATTACTTTCTAAATAGAGTCAAAGGTAAATGGATACATAAGTACTAATTTTCCTAAAGATCTGCATATGTGTAATACATATATGTAAATGAGGTTCCAAGGTTTCTTCTTTTTATCATTTGCCTTCTCCAATTCAGACTGTAATGCAAAGTATGTTTTCTCATTTAATTATTTTTTAAATTTGTTGTTTGCTCTCTTCATTTTCTTTTTGGTTTTAACTGAAGATATATTTAATAAATAGAATATTACCCCCAAATGTAAATAGAAAATGGAAAACCTGGAGGCTGTTGAAAAGCAAATCCTTTCCATTTATGCAGCATCTTTTAAAATTATCTTCACATCCTCACTTGTGCTATTTTCAGCTGTCTTATCTCTGGAGATTAGGAATGCTTAGGTACAGAAACAACTTGCATACAGGAACAAATCGTTTTCAACACACTTAAAATAATCAGTGAAATCTTGTGATGGCAGAGTTCTGAATTTCTCAGGTTTCATGTTCAGGTTTTCCCTCCTTTGTAGATTTCATAACTGTGTGATTTAATCCTTTGAGACTCATATTTTGTTTTGTCTAATCATATTTCATTTTATATTATATAGACTAAATGAAAGCAAACCCAGTTCCTTTCGAAGTTAGTGGGAATAGCACCCATTTATGTCTGGGATTTTATAGGACTAAATTTTTTCCTTTCTCTCTCAGAATGTGATCTCCACACTACAGAAGAAAAATAATGATGAAATAATGCACACAATTTCAATTCTTCTTTGTTCTACTACCTGGTCATTTAATAATGGATAATTTACCTATTTAAGTTCTAACCTCTAATTCTCTCCATAGTTTTGCACAATTCACATTAATTTTAATAGGAGTTGTGTGCTTTAAAAGTTTGAAATAAAAATATGGATAGCAACTTGACTTTTTGAGATTATGATGCAGTTGCCCACAAATAAATTTTAAAGTAATTAGAAATCTTAACTTTTGGGTTATCTTTTTATTCAGAGAATATATTAACCAAAATCTCTTCCTGTAATGAAGGTTCTCTTACTATTTACCTGAATTTAGTATTAGGAAAACTATTAATTACAAGAGGAAAACTGAATAATTTTATTCAGTAGCATCTACTGTATTCAAAGTCTTATTTTTTCCACTCACAGATGTGGCTGCAGGATTTCCTCCCTGGAGCAGAATTCTGCTCCAAAATAGAAACAATCATTTTTATAAAAATTCTAGTTCTCATAGTTATGAAAAAAATCTCCAGTGTGTGAACTAAACATAAATGGATATAGTGTTCTCTTCCTAAGTCTGCAGACAGAGAGCAGCTGAAATAATCACTGTAAGAGGGGCCATGAACTAGTGATGAATCCCATTCATCCCATGTGGAATGCTTACTGTGAATCATAATGATGACTATTTAAAAGTTGATACCTAACCATTTTACAATTGAACTGCCTGTCCATCATTGTTGGATATGGAGGCAGATATTGGCGGCACAGTGAAGCTAGGTAGAAGGCATCCAAGCCCGCTTTCAAATTTCAGGTCCTCTCTACCCCTGCCCAGAAAAGTGATGGAAAGAGGAGGTGTATTACCTCTCCAGGACCAAAATCCTCAAATGAAAGTGGATCTAGAAACCTTGACTGCTCTCCACCCCTTTCAGGTTGTCCCCTAATGAACTTTCCCCTGACAACTTCCAAAATGATGTATAGTAAATACAAAATTCTGCAGCATGCTGAAAATTTGGGACTGGAGTAAACTGAAAATATTCTAGAACTGAAATTTCTATTGAATTTAATAGCCACATAAATAATATGAGAAATTCTGTGATGACGGGATTCTTCCTTTCCATGGTTAATTCAGTCGAAACCTCTATTTTTTGAATTCATCTGAAGCTGCCATAGAAACCTCAATATGCCTTAGTATCTCTCTGCCATAGAAACATGAAGGCCTTGGTGCATGATTTAGCTTCAGTGTCCCACAGAGTACACAAGACCTTGATTATATTAGAAGTAAATGGCAGGTAACCCATACTTTATAACTACTTTTACTGCTGCCATCTGCTGTGTTAGATTTAAACTACAAGCAATGCTCCTGTTATTCCCAATGTAAGAATGGAGATCAATAATAAAGCCATGCCTACTCGAAGAATTAGATTAGATTAAAGGAGTGGGAAAAATCCACTTTAAATAATGTATTCTTCAAGGAGTATAATGCTTTAAAATTCAGACTAAAATTTTGTCATTTTTATTGTTAAAAATCTTTACATGCACTTGCACAGAAATGTCCCTAGAAATGTTTCTTTATCAGGCTTTGAGGTCTGCATTTTAAATTCCGTGTTTCTTGATATCAATATGCAAAATGCAGAGGACTAGAGTTCTGACACAGCACAGACTTGTGTGCTACAGGTGACCTTCTTCAAGAGACAGAGGGGAAATAGTGCCCTTAAAGCACTTTTTCTGTAAGAACTCCAAGCTCTCTCTGGTGATTCACTCAGGAGTAATTGCTCTGGGAAGTTTCAAAACTAACTTTTAAGTGGAGATTGTAAAATCACTTATTAGTGGAGCTGTAGTGAAAGTTGCTGACATTTCAATCAATTTATCAAAGCATGTGTAATTCCCATTTCAAGACAGGTGAAACAATAATAAAGATCATATCAAGAAAGTTCATGCATACGCATACCATATTATTAAACAAAACTATCTCTGGAAAAATAAGTGCAGATTCATTGGCTCATTCCAAAATTTTATTTTTGATTTATTAGGCAATGACATTTTTGTGAGGTGACTGCTTTTGATAACATGACTGGTTAAAGGAAAAAATATATAAAATTTTCTTTCTAATGTAAACCTTTGTATGGTTTAAAAAGTGTTTGAAAAAGCTAATTCATTTTGATCTGTCTGCCTTCTGGCAAGGTACAATTTGTTTTGTGCTTGAATTGTCCTAGCCTGATGTTGGCATTCTTCTCCACACCCAGTTCCTTGAACAAATGAATTATGATTCTTCCCTGTGGTTAGAAAGCAGTAAATTTAATACAGGTTCAATTAATTTTCTGTGAAGCATCAGTCATAGAAAACCTCACAAGGTCCAACAATTGCAGCAATGTATAATGTCAGATGTTACTGTTGATAGATGTTTGGCTGCATGTGTGTGTTTAAAATAATTAGTTTACTGGATTTATTTAAAGTAAAGTTTTTACACTGTTTTTGTTCTGTTTAATTGAGTTATCTTTTGGAAGTTTTTGTAAAAACTATAACTTAACTTTTAAAACAAAGAGAGAGAGCAGAAGTGGGGGCGGGGGTAGGGTGTAGGTGGGGGAAGAACAACCTAGGAAGGTAGGGAGACCTGAGTCAAGAGAGATTAACTTTATCAAGTTTCAGAGTAGCAGCCGTGTAAGTCTGTATCCGCAAAAAGGAAAGGAGTACTTGTGGCATCTTAGAGTAACAAATTTATTTGAGCATAAGCTTTCGTGAGCTACAGCTCACTTCATCGGATGCATTCAGTGGAAAATACAGTGGTATTTATCAAGGTATTTTAAAGTACAGGCAGCAGCAGCAAGTTTAGCAAACTGAGAAAGGATATAAAAGAAAACTTAACTAGTCTGTAAAAATATTTGAGAAAAAAGGTTATATTTTTAGCTATGAGTGCGCAGTGTGGTTCCGTGGGTTAAAGCAGTTGGCAATCCACACCCCGGTATTTTATCCTGGCTCTGAGAGGTGAGTGGGGGTAGTTACCTGCTTTTGTAAAACCTGAATTTGTTTCCCAAATGTATGTTGCTTTTGTGTGCAAATGGATTGCAGGAGTGCCCTTACATGCTGCAGCTAGCTGTTTTGGGGCAACTCTATATGTTAATGTGTAAATTTTAAGTGTTAACATGCTTAATTTTAGTTTTTTTACTGTGAAGTTTTTTTTTATTTACTTTCCTGCTATTGAGTCGCAGCTCCTGTTTTCTAATGTGCTCTGTAAACTGTTCTATTTTTTCCGTCATCTGATGTACCAATTTAGTGAAAGTATTGTTTGCTACTTTTTCCTTCTGTGCACTTACTTGTCCCATTCTGACAGGCACGAGTCTAGGTCCCAGTTTAGGTTTTACCAGAACCTGGCTTTTATTATATGGTGATGGTTGCAATGCAGTGGACCCAGTTTCATCTTTTAATTTTGCTAAGGCCACTTTTTTTTTTATTTGTGTCCCCATTCTTGACCACAAATATTTATAACGGGACGGCTTGTGGTTTTTTTGTCATGTTAGATCACGATTCCTACAAAGGACAGCTCGCTTACTTACCAGATCAGTAGTCAGGGTCACCAGTGTTGATTGATGTTTGGCTGAGTGTGTGTGTGTTTTTCCTATGTTCTGTTCCAGCTTTGCGCAGACAGCTGGCACAGCAGACCTTGAGCGAACTGCCCAATAATCACAAGATTATTTAAGGTATGCAGGCACCCAGCCAGGTTTATTGCCGACAAAGCATGGTCCTAGCTTCCTGGATCAATGTCTACAGTTACACTAGCACGTGTATGTTTGTGACAATGGACACAGCTCAGTCAGTGGCGGAACTTTCCACTGCCCCACAGGCTGGCCAAAGATACTTCCTCTGAGACACATCTTTATACCCGAATACAAGCAAGTTACATACCACCCCTCTGACGTAGTTAGGTGCCACCTTCTGATGTTGTTAGTTACTGCCCCCTCTGACATAGCTAATCACCACCCATCACCTTGTACCTGTTGGTTGGATCAAAACATCCCTATCCATCATCTGTCATCCTGATCTTATCTTTAAGATGCATCGTGTTCCAGTTATCTCTGGGGAATGTGCTGGTATCAGGGTGTTCTGGTACCATCCTTCTAGAATGTGTTTGCGTGTATATTCTTGTACCTAATGCTACTTAGGAATGTGTGTTTTTGCAATATCAGCCCTGTTCTTGCCAGATTCTGTGAGCAGGGCCTTCCTCTAGCTTACAGCCTGATTTTGCTTTATATCAGCAAAGTTTTGACCACTACTTTAGCTCAGGCCTCATATCGGGGCTTTGATACAAGGGCTTATGTTTCAGGCCCTCTTCCTCCTACGGTTACCTTAAGGAATTAGATGAGATGGAAGTGTAGACAAGCCTGTGGTGTTTAGATACAGAAAGCTAGAGCCAGTTAGTATCAGCATGGAAGTAGTGGTGAAGTTGTTATATGATTTGCTCAAGTGGGAGGAGGTAGAGAGAAAAAAGGGGGTCTGGAAACGGAGCATTTGGTCACCCTATAAGTTTATGGCTGGATTATCTGGTCCGCTAAGGCCACTTTGTGAGCTCAGTGGAGTAGAGAATCAAGCCGCTAATATACGGAAAACAATCACCCTTAAGAGATTAAGAAAATATGGTTAGGGAGACAGAAGTAAAAGCAGGTGAGGAGGGAACTAGAGACAGGAGGGTAGTTTTCAGAGTAATAGCTGTGTGTTGTGGTAAACAGTGTATAATGCTTCTCTTAGGCCAAGAAAAATACACAGTGTGAGGAAGGCCTGGTAGTAGAGTGGAGGAGATCACTGACCACCCTGAGGAAAGCAGTCTCAGTGCTGTGGAGGAGCTAGTACCCAGGCTGGAATGGATTAGGGATTGTGGTAAATCACACGAGTGATGCAAGAGGAGGACTTTCACCATTACTTTGCTGTGTAAGGGTGAGTTAGGTATGATGAAGCAGTTGCTAAGAGTTAGCTACTGTGCCCATTTGCTTGTCTTGCTGGAGTGTTTTGCTCACAAGTCAGTAGTAAGGCTTGCTCCTCTCCGTTTCCATGATGCAACTGACTGAGACCACATAGAGATGGGCACATGAGTCATTATTCCCTTGCTGCTCTGGAGAAAGCGCAAGTGTGTAAATAAGGAGCGTTTTTGAATAAATGTGGATGTGTTTATGAAAACGAAGTCCTTGCTCTGGTTGTGATTCTCCCATCAGCAGATAGCTGCTGCTCCTCTGGCAGAGGACACCATGGAGCCAAAAAACTTGTAGTAACTTACTCATTGGGCTGAGCTGTTCAGGTGAGCTCTGGCATTTGTATCCCTGGTTTATCCTAAATGTCTTGCCACGTGTCTTTGGCGATTTCATCCCATCATTCACATCAGGGAAGCAGAGGTGCAGCTTAGTACTTAGGAGAATGCTGTGACCAACAAACCAAAAAACCTCTCCACCTCTCTCAGGCAAATGACCACAAACCATCTCTGTGCTGGATCCACAGGCCTCACAGAAGAGCCTGTCAGGCTCACTGACCACATGCTGCAGCTGTGGAGACCCGCTTTTCCCAACTCTGAGTCACCAATATTTTTGTTAACTAGCGGCAATGCTGCGGCGCTAGTACCCAATGTAGAATAGGAGAGGTTTGGCTGGTCATTTTAGCACAGTTTATGAAACCACTTGCACTGCTGCTGACCTTGATTTTTATTTTGAGTGCACATTCCTGTCTGTACACAATGAGTGTATTTTTGTTAAGGGGTTTGGATTATTAATTTAGTGAGACATAATCAGTTAAAATTCATGTGTTTATTTTGAACTAGGAGGCACCCAAGCTCTAACACATTTGAGTGATGCTAGTATAGAATTTAAGAGGCACAGTTATTCTTCCCTGAGGATTCACTATAGTCCAAACTGCCACAGTTGATATTTGGAGTGTGACTCCAAACTCCAGATGGATTACATTGTTGACGTCAGTAATACAATTGGATTAGCTAAACTGTCTGCATATCTGCTCATTTCAATAACCAGCACATGCTATTACATGACCCAGATACATGTCCTAAAATGCTTCCCTCACCTTCAGACCAGGCTGCCAACTTACCTTTCTATAGACATCCAGAGCGAAGCAGTGAGATAATGTCAATCTGCCAGACTACTGTGAGTGAGTGGGAACTATAGAGGGTCACAGAGAAGATATGGAGCATCAAGAACCAGATGGGACTGCGGGCTGGGACTGCACACAAACCACAGCATAGACGACGTTGTTCAGGAACAGTGTGCAGAAACGCTAGTAAGACCCTGATGTCCAGAATATCTGATGCTGCTTTTTTCAAGGTGCAAGAACAACACTCTTTAAAACCCTATTTAATCGAATGATTTATGATTTACAGTAACAAACAGGCCTGTGTCTCCTATTTGTCTCCCTTTTTTATCTATTCTTTTTTTTCTGTACTGTTTCTAAAAACTTTTATATTGCTCTTGATTTTTCCATTATTTCACCATTCTTGTCTCATTTCTGTCATAGATTGTCCCTGTGAGGCTCAGTGATCTCCCTTCAATTTTGTATCTGTATCCCTTTCTCTTTTAATTTGTATTTCTTGTCCTGAATGCTTTTCTCCAGATTTCATCTCTTACAGCACCTCCTGTAAACCTCTGATTGACCTCTCTCCTTTTTGGGACATTTCTGTCACTGCCACACAAAGGAAAATGTGTCAGAGGTCCCTAAATTCTCTTATTCCCCCCAAACTCTTTCCCTCCAACTGCTGCCATGCATAGGTGCAGGAACTAGGAATGTGGTGGGTGCTGCAGCACCCCCAGGTTTTACGCGGGGCTCCCAGCTGCCTGCCTTGCTCCTGGGGCTGGGCTCAACACATGCCCCCAGCTGTGGCCCCAGCCTCGGACCCCTTGTCCTGGCCACATCCCCACCTTCCTGGACCAATAGCCCTGCTCCTGGCCCCAGCTCTAGGGGACGGCGGGGGGTGCAGCACCCCACTCTAAAAAGTATTCCAGTGCCACTGCTGCCATGGATATTCCCTTAACGCTTCTTTCATCATGTATGTATTCCTCTCCAAAACTGGCAGCTTGCCCTTTGTCTTTTGCTCCATAGTTTTCCTTCTCCTATCTATTTCTCTTAACAGTTTCCCCTCTTCATTCCATTCCACTATCCTCCAACTACTCATATAGTGGCTTCAAAGTATGGGGAAGAAGACAGCTTTACTTTTTAAATGTATGAAATAGTACTTATATACCATGATATGCCTTAGTACTGCATACAATAATAACTATTGTACCAGGAGTGATATCATAGTAAAACTGCATCCACAGCATTTATAATGCTTTAATATTAGAACTCTTAATACTTAAGTGGGACATAATAGAGAAATTTCAAGATTATTTTCACATACAATCAAAGGATATACTGATTGTAACCCGCTTATAAGGAAGTTGGGTGAAGACCTTGTTGAGTTGGAATGTTTAGATCAGACATAAAGAAGGCAAGCGTAACAGAAATGCTGCCATCTTGTCAAAGCTACCCAGCGGAGTAGGAAGAGGACCATATGGATTTGGGAAAGGTTTTCCTATGGAGTGATGTTACTGAAATGATTAAACCGGAACCATTAATGCGTACACTCACACACAGAGGTTCTATGCCTATGCACTCTGGCAAAGAGAAGATAATGAAATGAAAGATGTCAGGAAGAGGAATCCGTAAACGAACGGATGTTATGCTTGATATTGGGAAGAAAAGACAATTTCATAAACCTAGCACAAGAATCTGTGGATTTCTGTACCGGTCTATCCGGAGGAACAACTGAAAGCCACATATCTCTTCATTACATCAGATAGCTCAGGACCTTAAATTTAAGTGTGAAATCTGGCAAATTATATAGTAAATAGGGAAGCTTTTGAAACCAAATGTGGTCATGGAAGCCATTTTAGTATTAAAAGAACGCTGGCAGTAGGGTAGAAGAGCGAATAGTGACCCACACAGGCCAATGACATTACCCACAGGGTATGTAAATAAAAGATGCCTGATACTTGGGGGGAACTAATTTCAGACAGTCATGTAAGTGTTTCATTTTTTGGAGTTGCACGCACTGCATGCAACTGCCAATGCAGTAATCTGTCTGTCTATTTATAGGACCCATATCACCATGGTATCTGAGCCCCCCTCCCCGCCCCGCAAAGTATCAAAAAATAGAAAAAAATATAACAATCCTTTTCTTTCTTCCTTTCATAGCTGTAGGAGAAATGCTTAGTGTTTTTACTGAGAGAAAAACAAGTCAGGTTAGCTACCTGATACAAATGATCTTAAAAGGAAAAAACATCTGTTTTCCAATTTGGTTGTTTGCTGTCAGTAATGACAATTCTAGTTTTTTGGCACCCTTTACCAGGTCACTGTTGAGATAGGTCTACAAAGGCCTAATATTTTATCTGAAAGTTTTCTAATTAGGAATAGTTGTAGATTATAAACCTCTATTTATTTAAAAAGGAAAATCTACCTTGCCAGAAGATTCTTAGAGACAGCATCGTTTTTATGAGGCCTACAAAAAAACAAAGACTATCATGCTAACAGTGTTTCCAGCGATGTGCATGTTCCTGCAGATGACAATGCAAAGCCATTCAAACAAAAGGTATCTGAATTAATTTCTGTTCCATCTGAAAAAGATTACAGTCCCTCTTTATCAAATGAATGAAGGACAATAAGCAAATGAAAACTCTTGTGCACTAAACTGGCTTCCTCCGAATTGCTCCTTCCTTGAAACACACTTTTGCAAAAGTTTTTTCCAACTGTTTTTCCAAAATACTTCTAGTCTAAATTAGACTAAAAGAGTGGGGACCATGTCAGCTTTCATCTGTTCAGTGCGGAGCACACTGTTGGCACTCAGCAAATCAGTAACAAGGAACATTTATTTTCAAGCGTAGAAGTTCTGGCAGGATGATCAGGCCCTTGGGGTTATTATGCAATCAGAAAGTAGTAGCTGCTTTATCAAATATTGCCACAACATCGTTTTAGTGGGTGAAAGGAAGTGTGGCTTAGCGTCCTGCGACTTGACTCAAACCCGATGGGACCCAACTACAAGTGTTGGGTCTCAGTGGGGAAACAACCAGATCCTTTTGGGTTCAGGCAGGGTCAGGTTTGCTCTGCTCCTCCTGCCCGTGGGGTCAGCATGGTGGCAGCTGTGCGCCCCACTCCTGCTGCCCACTGCCACCTGGCTGCGCTGTGTGTGGTGTGGAGTGTGTGTGCCACCGAGTCACAGTGCCTCTCACTCTGCAGCACACACACAGGGCAGCAGGGGGCAGCAGAGGGCACGAGCAGGGCACACCGCTGCTGCTGCATGCAGCCTCCACCACACCAACCCCATGGTCAGGAGGAGGAGAGCCAAGCCCATGTGCAGGAGGTGGTGGCAGTGGTACTGGCTCAGATTCGGGGGGAAAGGGTTGGGGTCAAGTCAGAAAATGACTTGACCCTCTGAGGCTCCAGCCTGGTCAGGTTGAACTGCAACTTCAATGTGAAACAGTAGGAGTTCTTGTTTGGGTCCCTGGAAGCAGTCCAACCAATGGTTAGGCCTCTTCGACTGGGGTGCCAACTCCAGACTATTACAAGCAAATAGGAATTTGCAGGTTTCCAGGCTAGGATCAGCTAGTGGTGTCTCTTATGGGAGGTCCCTCTGCAGCTTCCACACATGTTCCACACAGACCTGAACTTGGCTGCAATGTCTGACAGGCATGTCCTGTTCCATATGCATTTCCCCAATTCCTGCTGAAGCATGCTCTGCACACAGTTCACTGGCAGTTTCTCTGCACCCACCTTTCCTGCTGCTCCTGGCTTGCTACTGGCCAGGGGAAGAAGATGTGCATACATGGCCAACTCGAAAGGTCATAGATCAGTGAGGAGGAGATTCCTGGGAGTAGCAGTTGCTTGTTTCGCTGATTCATTGCACAATCCTTAATTGTCTTCCCAGGTCTAATTAATATTATGAAAGAACTGCTCCTATACAGGGGAAAACTGATTAAGTTCCCAATCACTGCATGTCAAGAACAGAAAGTGAAGAATAGCACAATTTCTAAACAGTGACCATTATAGCCCCCTAGTGGATGTCAGTAGATGTTTATGAACTGAAAGCATTTTCATAGCTGGAAGGGTGCAGACAGTTTCCAGTGCACAAAACATGTTCATCTATTACTCTGGATTTCTATAATTCTTTCACTTTTAGTGCTTTAGTCTAAAAACCAGGTGCTGTGTAATTGTTGGCAGGATATTGCAAATACTTCATGGTGTTCAAAAGCTGGTGGCATTAACAGAGTGTGGTGGGTCATGATGACCCGTGGGCTTGCTACATGACTTGAAAATGAGTGGATTTGAATGTTATCATTATATGCATGTGTGCTGATCCAGGCTAGGTTAAGCTAGGCTAACTGTGAGGAGAGGCAACAGCAAACCAAGACAAAAGGTGTAATTTTGAATTTTTACAGCTTAATAAGGGAAAACCCAAAGTTGTAGCAGAAGCATAAAAATAGACTATTACCAAGTATTTACTCCTTATAATAATAAAATGTAAGTTACCAGCACATTGACCTCTGCAAGCTTGTACACTCTGCTCTTTCTTACTTTGTGCCGTTAATACCAAATGCATCACTATTAACAACAACAAAAGAAATTCCTCAAGAGTATACTGTGCTACTTCAGAAAAGAATTAACATTTCCTCTCCTTGGTTTCAGAGTAGCAGCGGTGTTAGTCTGTATCCTCAAAAAGAACAGGAGTACTTGTGGCACCTAAGAGACTAACAAATTTATTTGAGCATAAGCTTTTGTGGGCTACAGCCCACTTCATTGGATGCATAGAATGGAACATATAGTAAGAAGAGATTTTATATATTAGTGAGAAAGTTCCTGCTCTACCTTGGTGGGTCTTGTGCTTATTGACGGATTTGCTCGCCTTGGAGCTTCACAGCAGCCCTCAGCTTGGCCGTTTTTCTGAACCCACAGTCCAGGTTGACTCCTCCTATGTCTGACCAGGAGTTGGGAGGATCTGGGGGGAACCCGGGCCCGCCCTCTACTCCGGGTGGAATGCAGCTGTCTAGAGTGCCTCCTGGAACAGCTGTGCGACAGCTACAACTCCCTGGGCTACTTCCCCATGGCCTCCTCCCAATACCTTCTTTATCCTCACCATAGGACCTTCCTCCTGGTGTCTGATAATGCATGTACACCTCAGTCCTTCAACAGTCCGCTTTCTCACTGTCAGCTCCTTGTGCTCCCCCACCCTATGGCCCGAGGTGCTAGGGGTCACTGAGGTCGTGCCGGGCCACCTGCTGCACCTTCGAGTCCGTATGGAGGGGCTCGTGGTCAATCTTGTTAACATCTATGCCCCGCAAATGAGCCCAAAGCGGCCACAATTCTACCAGCGGGTGTCCGACTTTCTCGGCACCCTAGATTCGCACGAGTGCCTGGTCCTGGGAGGGGACTTTAACACCACCCTTGAGGAACAGGACCACTCAGGGGCCGAGCTGAGCCCAGCCGCCACGAACATTCTCCGAGGAATAGTCGAACATCACTCCCTAGTGGACATCTGGCGTGACCATCACCCAGATGACACTTCCACGTTCACTTTTGTCCAGGTGGAGGCCCATCGGTCACACCACTCTCGGTTGGACCGTATTTACTTATCCCGTTTCCATCTTTCACAGGCCCACTCCTCCACCATTCGGCCGGCCCCTTTCTCCGACCATCATTTAGTCACCATAACGGTCTCCTTCCGTGCAGAGAAACCGGGGCCGGCCTATTGGCACTTTAACAACAGCCTGTTGGAGGACGAGAGTTTCGTGACGTCCTTCCGGGAGTTTTGGCTGGCCTGGCGAGAGCAGTGGCGTGCCTTTCCCTCGGTGCGGCGATGGTGGGATCTAGGGAAGGTGGGATCTACGCGCCAAGCTCTTCTGCCGTGACTACACTCGGGGCACCAGCCGATGGAGAAATGCGGCAATAGAGCAGTTGGAACGGGAGGCCTTAGAGATGGAGAGGCGCCTGGCCGCCAACCCTGAGGACCCGTCCCTCTGCGGAGCGTGCCGGGAGAAGCGGGAGAAGCTTCGGGCCCTCGAGGACCACCGGGCCCGAGGTGCCTTCGTCCGGTCCCGCATCCGCCTCCTTCCGGAGATGGACCGTGGCTCCCGCTTCTTCTATGCCCTGGAGAAAACGAGGGGGGCTAAGAAACACGTCACCTGCCTTCTAGCGGAAGACGGCACCCCCCTCACGGATCCGGAGGAGATGTGTGAGAGGGCCCGTGACTTCTACACAAGCCTTTTCTCCCCGGATCCGACCGATCCTGGCGCTTGCTCTGGGAGGAACTCCCCATGGTCAGTGTGGGCGACCGAGACAGGCTAGAGCTGCCTCTCACCCTGGCCGAGTTCTCGGAAGCCCTCCGTCGCATGCCCACCAATAAATCTCCGGGCATGGACGGTGTCATGGTTCCTCCCCCACTCTGAACTCTAGGGTACAGATGTGGGGACCTGCATGAAAGAAAAACCTCCTAAGCTTATCTTTACCAGCTTAGGTCAAAACTTCCCCAAGGTACAAAATATTCCACCCTTTGTCCTTGGATTGGCAGCTACCACCACCAAACAAATACTGGTTACTGGGGAAGAGCTGTTTGGACACGTCTTTCCCCCCAAAATACTTCCCACAACCTGGACAAGGTTTGGTAAAAAGCCTCACCAATTTGCCTAGGTGACTACAGACCCAGACCCTTGGATCTTAAGAACAATGAACAATCCTCCCAACACTTGCACCCCCCTTTCCTGGGAAATGTTGGATAACAAGCCTCACCAATTTGCATAGGTGACCACAGATCCAAACCCTTGGATCTGAGAACAATGAAAAAGCATTCAGTTTTCTTACAAGAAGACTTTTAATAAAAATAGAAGTAAATAGAAATAAAAAAAAAATCCCCCCTGTAAAATCAGGATGGTAAATACCTTACAGGGTAATTAGATTCAAAACATAGAGAACCCCTCTAGGCAAAAACCTTAAGTTACAAAAAAGATACACAGAAATAGTTATTCTATTCAGCACAATTCTTTTCTCAGCCATTTAAAGAAATCATAATCTAACACGTACCTAGCTAGATTACTTACTAAAAGTTCTAAGGCTTCATTCCTGGTCTATCCCCGGCAAAGACAGAATATAGACAGACACCATACCCTTTGTTTCTCTCCCTCCTCCCAGCTTTTGAAAGTATCTTGTCTCCTCATTGGTCATTTTGGTCAGGTGCCAGCGAGGTTACCTTTAGCTTCTTAACCCTTTACAGGTGAGAGGAGATTTCCTCTGGCCAGGAGGGATTTTAAAGGGGTTTACCCTTCCCTTTATATTTATGACAGACGGGCTGACCGTGGAGTTTTACCGCGCGTTCTGGGACATCCTCGGCCCAGACCTAGTCACTGTCTGGGCTGAGTTCTTGCAGGGCGGGGTCCTCCCTCTGTCGTGCAAGCGAGCAGTGCTCGCCTTATTGCTGAAGAAGGGGGACCTCCACGATTTACGAAACTGGCGTCCTGTCTCACTCCTTAGCACGGATTACAAAATCGTAGCGAAAGCAATCTCGCTGCGGCTAGGGTCCGTGATGGCGGACGTGATCCACCCAGACCAGACCTATACTGTCCCGGGTCGCAGCATTTTTGACAACCTACTTCTAGTCCGAGACCTTTTGGAACTCAGGCGGAGACATGGTCTGTCGTTCCCCTCCTGTCTCTTGATCAGGAGAAGGCGTTCGATAGAGTAGACCATGGGTACCTCCTGAGCACTCTGCAGGCGTTTGGATTCGGACCTCAGTTTGTGAGTTTTCTCCGGGTGCTGTATGCCTCCGCGGAGTGTTTGGTTAGGCTCAACTGGACCCTGACAGAACCGGTCAGCTACGGGCGAGGAGTGCGGCAGGGGTGCCCCCTCTCGGGCCAGCTGTATGCTCTGGTGATCGAGCCTTTCCTCTGTCTCCTCCGCAGGAGGTTGACAGGGTTGGTGCTGCGGGAACCAGAGCTGCGGCTGGTCCTGTCGGCGTACGCCGATGACGTACTCCTCGTGGTCCAGGACCCGGGCGACTTGGCGCGAGTGGAGGCATGCCAGGCCATCTATTCGGCAGCCTCCTCCGCCCGAGTCAACTGGGTCAAGAGCTCTGGCTTGGCGGTGGGGGACTGGCAGCAGGTAAGCTCCCTCCCACCCGCGCTTCAGACCATCCGGTGGAGCGCGGGTCCACTGCTCTATCTCGGCGTTTACCTTTCCGCCACGCACCCTTCCCCGCCGGAGAACTGGCAAAATTTAGAGGGCGGGGTGATAGAGCGGATCCGGAAATGGACAAGGCTACTCCGATGTCTCTCCCTCCGAGGGAGAGCACTGGTGCTTAACCAACTAGTCCTGTCCACGCTCTGGTACCGGCTCAACACCCTGGCCCCGGCCCCCGGGTTTCCTGACCCACCTCCGGAGATTGATTCTAGAGTTCTTTTGGTCAGGAATGCACTGGGCCCCTTTTGGAGTTCTTCATTTACCCCTGAAGGAAGGAGGGCAGGGCCTGAAGTGTCTGTACACTCAGGTCCGCGTTTTCCGCCTCCAGGCCCTGCAGAGGCTCCTTTACAGTGCAGGTAGTTCGATGTGGAACATATTGGCGCACGCCTTCCTGCGCCGCTTCCAAGGGCTCCAATACGACCGGCAGCTCTTTTATCTTTGTCCGAGAGGTTTTCCGCGAGACCTCTCCGGGCTGCCGGTCTTCTACCAGGACCTCCTCCGGACCTGGAAACTGTTTCTAATGACCAGGTCCGTGGCGGCCACCATGGGAGCAGATCTCCTCACGGAGCCCCTGCTACACAATCCCCAACTCCGTGTGCAGGTGGCGGAGTCCCGCTCGGTGCGCCAGAGGTTGGTCCTGGCGGAAGTCACGAGGGTCGGAGACCTCCTGGACTATGACCAGAGAGACTGGCTGGATCCCCTGACGCTTGCTCGGCGCATGGGACTCTCCAGCCCTCGTACCCGCTGGCGCGGAATTCAGGAGGTGAAGGCCGCCTTGACCCCCGCTGCTCGGGCTTATGTCAACCGAGCCTTGCGCGAGGGCGCACCCCGCCCATCCTCTACCCCAGGCCCGCCGGACCTTTCCATTGGGCCCCTACCCTGCCGATCCCAACAAACCCCTCACCCTTTCACTGCAAGCCGCTGCATGAACTGCAGCCGGTCAGTTTTCAAATTGCACCACGGAAATATTTATATACACTCACGCTTCACACCCTTCACGCCCACACCCTGGTGTCCCACCCCGATACAAAGTGGCGGGACCTCCTGCCACCTTTGGAGGGTGAGCAACCTCGGTGGGCCAGCCTGTACTCCATCTTGGTCCTGAGGCCCGTTGGGGCTGTGAGCACGGGCGTGTTTTTGACACGGTTTACCCCCATCCCGGATACTTGCCCTTTTTGTAATGTGAGGGAAACCCTGGCGCAAGTATATTTAGAGTGTGCCAGATTGCAACCCCTTTTCCGGCTCCTCACAAATATTCTATTGCGCTTTTGGCTTCATTTCTCCCCTCACCTCTTTATCTATACACTCCCCATCCGTGGCCCCACAAAATCGCGGGATCTCCTGGTTAACCTCCTCCTAGCCTTGGCTAAAACAGCCATTTTTAAAACCAGAGAGAGGAGGTTGGCCCATGAAACGTCCTGCGATTGTAGGGCCTTTTTCCAATCCTCAGTACATTCACGTATCCGGGCGGAGTTCCTCTGGGCGGCATCCACCGACTCTCTTGACGCCTTCGAGGAGCGGTGGGCACTGTCCGGGGTTCTCTGCTCGGTGACCCCGTCCGGTTCCCTCCATCTGACCCTTTGATTGAGGGGAAGAGCGAGAGACGCCAGCCCCAGCCGTTGCCGCTGTGGATACCATCATTACTGTCATCTAGGAGGGGGTCCTATAATACATGGGTGTCTACCCCCCCCCACCCCCAAACCGCCCACCCCGCAGCCGTGCCCATCTTGCCGGGCACTCTCAGGAGAGGGATAATCGGTGACACTGGGCGCGGCACTAGGTAACTCGAGGGGGTGGAAGACCACGAGTGTCGAGGAAGCCCCCCCGCTCTGGGCCCAGGCTAGCCTGAACACTTCTCCCTCCTGAAAGCTGCTGTGTTATACCTTCTGTTTGCGTTGTTTTGTTGCAAAGTTTGTTTGTTTTCTTTGGTAACTCCTTGCAAGTGTTACACAATAAAATCCTTTTCTGTTTCAAAAAAAAAAAAACACCTTCCCTGTTCTCTTACCCAGGGAAAAGGGACCTACTTAGCCTGCTCTCCTACTGCTACCCTCTGGCCTGGACTTTTCTTGCTTTTTGCCCCTGCTTTTGGCTTCCGCCCCCCTGAGTGGGCCAGACGCTCTCCCCCTTTCTTTTCTTTTTGTTGTTTTTTTTTTTCTTTCTCTGCTGTTGCTAGAGTGCTGGCCGGCTGCTAGCCCCGCCCTTGGATGCTGCTGCTGCTCCAGCTGAAACCCCCCCTCTCCCGAGAGAGGGGGGGCCTGCTGACCCGCTCCCCGGAGGGGGGGAGTGGAAGGACCCAGACCCAGCCACTTGCTGTTTGTCTGCGGACCCGTCCCCAGCTGAGAGAATTTCTTATCATCCGCTCCGGCATCCCTGGAATGTTTGCAGCTGCGACCCGGAACAGACAGAGAAAAAGCCGCCTACCAGAGGAACACCACCCGGGGAATCTACAAATCGCTGTGGAGGGGGCCTAAGACTGAGTAACTTTCAAACTGTGCTCTCGTGTGGGGGGAGGTCTTGCCTGTGTCTTAACTGTGTTTGTAAGGACACAGGGGATGTGGCACATCGGGAGCTGCCCCCCCGATCCATCTGTGTCCTCCCAACCCCCACGCAACCATCTTCACAACTGCCTCCACCATCTTTGCTGGCTGTCTAACATCTGCCTCTGGACTTAGCTGCTCGCCCTGATTCCACTGCATGGGCCAGAAGCGCCAGCCAACCAAACAGGACTCTCTGGACAAGCGTACGGTGGTTCATGTGCCCCCCCCCCCCCCAGAATTGTCCGCCCCACAGCTTGTTCCTTGCTACCTGACCCTAACTCCTGTCAATCACCTGCCACTGCCCCCGCTGGGGCATCGGCAATGGAGGGCACCGGGGTGACCTCTGCCGCTGCCATGCCCATCGCCTCCCCAGACGCTAGGGAAGCCCCCCAGCCGGCGGGAAAGGCCAGGGCAAGAAGAAGGGGAAGGGCCCCGCTAAAACCACCAGGCCCTCTGTGGCTGGGGCCACCCCCACTGCTGCGGCCTTGCCACCGACCATGGCATCCTCCACCGCTGCCCCCTCCACCAGCTCTGCGGATGTCCCTCCCTCAGCCCCCAGGATGTATGCCCGGGCAGCGGCAGCCCCCCCGCCTGCTGCCTCGTCATCTCTCCCGCCCACCGCCTCCGCCACCATCAATAGTGGCCGGGGCCCCTTTCCCACCAGGACAAGGAAGCACGGAGTCTGATGCCTCCTGGTGCCTGCCTCACCCCACGTGGAGACCTACGTGCGGGCGTTGGCAAGGGGGGTGGGGCCCTCAGCCATTGTGGCGGCCTCCAAAATGTACGGGAGGCTTCTTCTTAGCATCGGAGGCTGCCGCCCAGGAAGCGGTGGAGAGGGGCCTGGCAGTGGAGGGGTGTGTGTTTTTCCCCCTAGAGCCGCTAGAGGACCTGGGCATCCACCTGGTCCTGACCTCTGTCCCTCCTTTCCTCCCCAACGCTGCCCTGTTACCCGTCCTCTCCACCCTGGGGAAACCTGTTTCTGTCATCAGCCCTCTCCCGTTGGGCTACAAGTGCAGCTTCTACTGCCGTCGGTGGCACGTGACGGAGAGGCGCTCAAGTGGTCCTTCCTAGTTCCCCACCAGGGGGCCCATTACCGGGTGTATTTCTCCACGGGGGAAGCCTGGTGCTACCTCTGCTGGGCATCAGGGCATATCCGGAGGGACTGCCCCTTAGCCTGGCAAGGAGGGGCACCTGGGATCCCCGAGACCCGGCAGGACATTGGCCCTGTCGTTGTCGACGCCCCTGGCCACCCGATACCTGAACCCGCCCCCCCTCCTATTCGGACCACCACTTCTCCCGCTCAGGCCCAAGGGGCACCTCCCCTACAACGCCCAGACGAGCGGGAGAGCCCCACCCTCGCTGCTGACAATCTGGCAGGGCCTATGGAGGAGGGTGTGGCAGAGATACCACCAGCCATGGGAGAGAGCCTGCCCCAGGGAGAATTCTCCCTCCCTTATGCCGCCCCACCATCCCCCCACAAACCCCTGAGCCATCGCCTTTACCCCCGATACGATCCCTGCTAACCAGCCCCCAGATGATGCCATGGAGGGCTGGGCCCTAGTCCAGGGGAAGCGAGGCAAGCGGAAGGCTCGAGCTCCACCTCATCTACCCAAGGCGGAGGCCCCCCGGAAGACCAGGAAGGGGGGCACCGATGCCAAACCTTCCGCTTTGCCCACGAGTACGTCCCATCCACTGGGGTCAGCCGGGAAAGACGTGGTAGCACTGGAAGGTAGTGTCTCCCCTCCACGGGAGACCCTTCCCTCCGAGACCCTCAAGGAAGCCCTTTCTGTCCTGAAACTGCCCGAAGCCCCCGTGAACCCCGAGGCAACCGTCACGGCGGGTGCCAGCGGGGAGAACCCCGGGGTGACGGAAAGTGTCCTCTCCTCCATGTTTGAGGAGATGGAGGCCCTAGATCTGACCCCGGTCGCCCAGGGGGAGGACGACCTTTTGCCAGCAAACCTTGATTTGGGCGACCTCACTCCATCCCTTTTCCCCATGCTCCCTCCCCCTAACTGCTGCTTCTGCTCCCACCTCTGAGGAGCTCCTGGACTCCTCCATTGACCCGGCCGCTGATGGCACTCCGCTGACGACCACCGAGCCTGCTCAGGTGACAGCCGGCGCCACGCGACCAGGACATGAGCTGCCAGGGACACCCCCCATTGGTGTGAAGCAATTGATTTCCTTCCCGGGCGGGGGCCCAACAGAAGATAATCCACCTCCTGATGCTGTAGCCGCTAAATCCACCATGGAGCCCACGCCCGGTATCACTGAGAGCTCCCTCCCCACCCCCTTAACCCTCGAGCCTGATCAGGAGGTGCCACTATCCAGCTGCTCGCCTCCCAAAACCCAGAACCATACGGATCTGACTGCCGAAGATAGTTGGCGGCTGGAGGAGGGGGACAGGGTTTACTTTAGCCATTCCACGATTCGGCAGGCTGGAGTGGCGACTCTATTCTCCCCCGACCTACGGCCCGAGGTGCTAGGGGTCGCCGAGGCCATGCAGGGTCGCCTGCTGCATCTCCGGGTCTGTATAGAGGGGCTCGTGGTTAACCTCGTTAACGTCTATGCCCCGACATCGGGCCCGGAGCGGCTGCAATTCTATCAGCAGGCGTCCGCCTTCCTTGGCACCTTAGATTCTCACAAGTCCCTGGTCCTGGGAGGGGATTTTAATACCACCCTCGAGGAGCGAGACCTCTCGGGGACCGAGCAGTGCCTGGCCGTTGCGGACACCCTCTGGGAGATAGTTGAACATCACTCCCTAGTGGACATCTGGCGTGACCACCACCCGGATGACACTTCCACGTTCACCTTTGTCCGGGTGGAAACCCATTGGTCGAGCCACTCCCACTTGTACCGCATTTATCTATCACGCTTCCATCTTTCACGAGCCCACTCCTCCAGCATTCGGCTGGCCCCATTTTCTGACCATCACCTAGCCACCGTGACAGCCTCCCTCTGTGCGGAGAGGCCGGGGCATTTTAACAACAGCCTGTTGGAGGATGAAGGCTTTGTGACGTCCTTCCAGGAACTCTGGCTGGCCTGGCGAGGGCAACGGCATGCCTTTCCCTCGGCGTGGCGATGGTGGGACCTGGGGAAGGTGTGCGCCCGGCTTTTCTGCCGTGACTACACCTGGGGCACCAGCCGACGGAGAAATGCGGCAATAGAGCAGTTGGAACGGGAGGCCTTAGAGCTGGAGAGGCGTCTGGCCGCCAGCCCCGAAGACCCGTCCCTCTGCGGAGCGTGCCGGGTGAAGCGGGAGGAGCTCCGGACCCTCGAGGACCATCGGGCCCAGGGTTCCTTTGTTCGATCCCGCATCTGCCTCCTTCGGGAGATGGATCGCAGCTCCCGCTTCTTCTATGCCCTGCAGAAAATGAGGGGGGGCCAAGAAACACGTCACCTGCCTCCTGGCAGAAGACGGCACCCCCCTCACGGAACCAGCGGAGATGTGCGGGAGGGCCTGAGCCTTCTACGCAAGTCTTTTTTCTCCCTGGATCCGACCAACCCTAGCGCTTGCAGAGTGCTTTGGGAGGAGCTCCCTACGGTCAGCGCGAGCGACCGAGACCGGCTAGAGTTGCCTCTCACTCTGGCTGAGTTCTCAGAAGCCCTCCGTCGTATGCCCACCAATAAGTCTCCAGGCATAGACGGGCTGACCGTGGAGTTCTACCACATGTTTTGGGATGTCCTCGGCCCAGACCTAGTCACCATCTGAGCCGAGTCTCTGCAGAGCGGCGTCTTCCCTCTCTCGTGCAGGTGAGCTGTGCTCGACTTATTGCTGAAGAAGGGGGACCTCTGCGATTTATGAAATTGGCGTCCCGTCTCGTTCCTCAGCACGGACTACAAAATTGTAGCGAAAGCAATCTCGCTGCGGCTAGGGTCTGTGCTGGTGGATGTGATCCACCCAGACCAGACCTACACCGTCCTGGACCGCAGTATCTTTGATAACCTATTTCGGGACCTTCTGGAACTCGGGCGTAGAGAGAGTCTGTCGTTCACCCTCCTGTCCCTAGATCAGGAGAAGGCGTTCGATAGGGTGGACCACGGGTACCTCCTGAGCACTCTGCAGGCGTTTGGCTTCGGACCCCAGTTTGTGGGTTTTCTCCGGGTGCTGTACGCTTCCGCAGAGTGTCTGGTTAAGCTCAACTGGACCCTGACCGAACTGGTCAGCTTCAGGCAAGGAGTACGGCAGGGGTGCCCCCTCTCGGGCCAGCTGTACGCTCTGGCGATCGAGCCCTTCTTCTGTCTCCTCCGCAGGAGGTTGACAGGGGTGGTGCTGCGGGAGCCGGAGCTGCGGCTGGTCCTGTCGGCGTACACTGATGACGTGCTCCTCATGATCCAGGACCCTGGTGACTTGGCGTGGGTGGAGGCTTGCCAGGCCATCTATTCGGCAGCCTCCTCCGCCCGGGTCAACTGGGTCAAGAGCTCTGGCTTAGTGGTAGGAGACTGGCGGCAGGCGAGCTTCCTCCCACCCGCGCTTCAGACCATCCGGTGGAGCGCGGGTCCGCTGCTCTACCTTGGCGTTTACCTTTCTGCCACGCATCCCTCTCCGCCGGAGAACTGGGAAAATTTAGAGGGCGGGGTGATAGAGCGGCTCTGGAAATGGACCAGAACAACTCTGATGTCTCTCCCTCCGAGGGAGAGCTCTGGTGCTCAATCAACTAGTCCTGTCCATGCTCTGGTACCATCTCAACACCCTGGTCCCGGCCCCGGGTTTCCTGACCAACCTCCGGACATCGATTCTGGGGTTCTTTTGGTCAGGAACGCACTGGGCCCCTGTAGGGGTTCTTCATCTACCCCTGAAGGAAGGAGGACAGGGCCTGAAGTGTCTACACACTCAGGTCCGTGTCTTCCACCTCCAGGCCCTACGGAGGCTCCTCTATGGTGCAGGCAGTTCAGCGTGGAGCACACTGGCGCATGCCATCCTGCGCCGCATCTGAGGGCTCCGATATGACCGGCAGCTCTTTTATCTCCATCCGGGAGGTCTTCTGCGAGACCTCTCCGGGCTGCCGGTCTTCTACCAGGACCTCCTCCGGACTTGGAAACTGTTTTTAACGACCAGGTCCGTGGTGGCCCCCGAGGGGGTAGATCTCGCGGAGCCCCTGCTACACAACCCCCAGCTCCGTGTGCAGGTGGCGGAGTCCCGCTCGGTGCGCCAGAGCTTGATCCTGGCAGAAGTCACGAGAGTCAGACCTCCTGGACTATGACAGGGGAGACTGGCTGTATCCCCTGACGCTCGCCCGGCGCATGGGGCTCTCCAAACCTCGTACCCCCCAACGCGTACTTCAGGAGGTGAAGGCCGCTTTGCTGCCCGCTGCTCGAGCTTACCTCGACCGGGTCCTGCTTGAGGGCATGCCCCGCCCACCCTCTACCCCAGGCCCGCCGGACTTTTTAATTGGACCCCTGCCCCGCATATCCAATCGACCCCCCCACCCCCACCCCTTTACTGCGAGCTGGCTGCATGAACTGCAGCCGGTACGCTTCCAAACCGCGCCAAGGAAACATCTATATACGCTCGCGCTCCACACCCTTCACGCCCTCACCCTAGCGTCCCGCCCCGACACAAAGTGGCGGGACCTTCTGCCACCTTTGGAGGGTGAGCAGCCCCGGTGGGCCAGCCTATATTCCACCTTGGTTCTGAGGCCTGTCGGGGACATCAGTTGGCGGCTCCTTCACGGAGCTGTGAGCACGGGCACGTACTTGGCACAGTTCACCCCCATCCCAGATACTTGTCCCTTTTGTGGTGTGAGGGAAACCCTGGCACACGTATATTTGGAGTGCGCCAGGCTGCAGCCCCTGTTCCAACTCCTCACAAATCTCCTATTACGTTTTTGGTTGCATTTTTCCCCTCACCTTTTTATTTATGCACTCCCCATCCGTGGCCTCACAAAGTCACTGGATCCCCTAGTTAACCTCCTCCTGGCCCTGGCTAAAACAACCATCTATAAAACCAGAGAGAGGAGGTTGGCTGATGGAGTTTCCTGTGACTGTGGGGCCATTTTCCGATCCTCGGTCCGTTCACATATCGGGGCGGAGTTCCTCTGGGCAGCGTCCACCAACTCCCTTGATGCTTTTGAGGAGTGGTGGGGGCTGTCTGAGGTTCTCTGCTCGGTGTCCCCGTCCGGGTCCCTTTGTCTGACCCTTTGATTAGGGGAGAGAGTAAGGGACCCCAGCCCCAGCCATTGCTGCTGCGGACACCACCACCCTAGAGGGATCCTTTCACACGTGGGTGCACGTACTCCCCCCCCCCCCCCCCGGATTGTCCACTCCACAGCCTGCCCCTCTTGTTGGATGCTTTCTGAGGAGGGAATTGTTGGTGACACTCGGGCGTAGGGCCAGGTAACTCGAGGGGATGGAAGACCACAAGAGTCGATGAAGCCCCCTCACTCTGGGCCACCAGGTAACTCGGAAGGGTGGAAGACCACGAGAGTTGAGGATGCCCCCTGCTCTGGGCCCAAACAAGCTTGAACACTTCCCTCCCCTGAAGCTAATGAGAAAACAATTGTGAGTGGTTGCTGTGTTACACATTGCATATGCTGCTGTTTGTAACACACTTTGTAAGTGTGTTATGCAAATAAAACATCTTTTGCTTAAAAAAAAAAACTACTCCTATAGCTATCTGGCCCAACCCTGTCACAATATATACATACAGAGAATATGAAAAGGTGGAAGTAGCCATACCAACTGTAAGAGGCTAATTAATTATGATTAATGGTTGTATCTCTTTTTTCAAGAAGGGTTTCTTCACTTAGTGGCCCTCACTTGTCCATTAGACACCTTTGAACTATATTCCTTCAATAGATATTCAAACAGTCATTCTCTCTGTTCATATACTTTAGGTCCTTTGTGGTTGTGCTTCTCATTTATTGTTTCAGGGCCTGTTTTCTTCTAACATAGCTTTTCAATCAATTCCCTTTTCACCAACTATATTTCCTTTCAGTTTTTTTCTCTTGATGCTCTCTCTCCAGTACATATGTAAATTTTGTTTCCCTCTACAGTGGAGTCACATCTTATGCGGGGGTTAGGTTCTAAAGTCAGCGCGTAAGGCAAAAATTGCATATAATCAAAATTACCCTTGAAAATCCCTTAAATCACCCATAAAGTATAGTATGCTGTACATGGTTTTGTGTATACAACCCTGTACAGTAATATGTATAAATGTATACAGTAATGTACAGTATATAATAAAGAGTACATATGCAAAATATAATTTTACAGTACTGTATTTTTAATCACAAGGGGTAATTACAGGCGGTTCTCAGGGCTTGATGTCGATCCAGGAGATGGAGGTGATGGAGAGCGAGTCATAGACAAAGTGGTTGGCTCTGGTTCAGCTCAAGAAGTTGATTGCGTAGGTTCATCTGCTGCTGGTTGTTTTTCCTTGAAAAACTTGGTGATCGGCCGCTGTTGTCTCTTGAGCTGCTCAAACATTTCTTGATACAGTCTCAAATCATCCGTAATACGACATGTGATTTTGAGGCTTCGTTCCATAGAGGGATCATATTCAGAAATTAAATCATTCAAGTGTTTCGCTGCTTGGAACACTTCTGCAAATTTATGAAGATTCCAACTTGCTGGCTCTTCCTGTTCGTCATCATCTTTGTCTTCTGAAGACGATTTTATCAGTTCCTCTAACTCTTCATTAGTCAGTGTTTCTCTATGGCTCTCAATTAATTCTTCAATTTCTTCCTCAAAGATGTTGATGAAGCCATCACCACCCACTTGCCTGGCCACCTGAACAATGTGTTTCATTTCTTTGTCGATGGTTGGGAAACCCTTAAAATCATTAACACATTCTTTCTATAGGTTTCACCAACATGCATTGACTGTTTCAGGCTTGATTGCATCCATTGCCTGTTTAATATAAGTGATGCAATCGGCAGTGTTGAAGGACTTTCATCACATTAAGATTGGGATCAGCATCCATAGTGCTACGTACCTGTGAGAACATAAGCCTCATGTACGTAGCCTTGAAACAGTGAATCATGCCTTGGTAGAGAGGTTGGAGGTGGTAGAAAGAAGAGTTCTGTGTCATTATGCGCAAACCGGAGTGCCAGCCCAAAGTTTACAATCCTCTGCTCCCTATTGAGAATTTGTTGTTTTAATAGACTCCCTTGATTTTTGTAGGCATATGGGAGCGATGTACCATTTGCTTAGTACTACATGTTTTGTATGTTAATATTCTATTTGCATAAACAGAGCTACCTCTGATACCTCCAAAAACAAAACAAAATAGTAACTCTCATATGTCTTAGCACTGCTAATGGAGTCTGTGATGGGTTGGATCACAGAAACCCCCTGGAAGCTGCCACCTGATGTGCCAAGACTACTTCTGCTCCTGCTTTCCTGCCTTGTCAGCTTAGGACTTCAGTGCCCTGCCTGGTTTGAGCCAGACCTGCTAGCCTGCTGCAAACCCAAACCAAGGTCTGAACCACATCCCCTAACAGCTGCAGGCTTAATTGAAAGCAGATTAGGAAGTGTTCCTGCCTTTAACACTCAGATGTCCAACTCCCAATGGGGTCCAAACCCTTAATAAATCCGTTTTACCCGGTATAAAGCTTATACCGGGTAAACTCATAAATTGTTCGCCCTCTGTAACACTGATAGAGAGATATGCACAGCTGTTTGCTCCCCCTAGTATTAATATATACTCTGGGCTAATTAATAAGTAAAAGGTGATTTTATTAAATACAGAAAGTAGGATTTAAGTGGTTCCAAGTAGTAACAGACAGAACAAAGTGAATTACCAAGCAAAATAAAATAAAACATGCAAATCTAAGTCTAGTACAGTAATAAAAACTGAATACAGATAAGATCTCACCCTTAGAGATGTTTCAATAAGTTTCTTTCACAGACCAGACACCTTTCTAGTCTGGGCACAATCCTTTCCCCTGGTACAGCCTTGTTTCAGCTCAGGTGGTAGGTAGGGGATCTCTCATGATGGCTGCCTCTCTTTGTTCTGTTCCACTCACATATATCTTTTGCATAAGGCAGGAATCCTTTGTCCCTCTCTGGGTTCCCACCACCTCCTTCTCAATGGAAAGCACCAGGATAAAGATGGATTCCAGTTCAGGTTATATGATCACATGTCACTGTAAGACTTCATTAACCACTTGCCAGCACACACCTATACAGGAAGACTTACAAGTGAAACAGAACCATCTACAGCCAATTGTCCTGGTTAATGGGAGCCATCAAGATTCAAAACCACCATTAATGGGCCACGCTTTGCATAATTACAATAGGCCCTCAGAGTTATATTTTATATTTCTAGTTTCAAATACAAGAGTGATACATTTATACAAACAGGATGACCACACTCAGTAGATTATAAGCTTTGTAATGCTACGTTACAAGAGACCTTTTGCATGAAGCATATTCCAGTTACATTATATTCACACTTATTGGCATATTTTTATAAAATCATATAGAGTGCGTCACAGATTCCATATACCACATCACCTAATTTTTACTTTGTCCAGCTGATTGTGACACTCCTGGTGCCTTTGTTTCCTATGTGTTGCTGATGCCACAGGTACTGTGTCATTACTGTGGTGAATGTGAACAGTTTGTAGGAAAAGTGTGAGGACTGATTTGTGTGCAGACAGGCCTGGATTGTCAGTGTATTTGCACAGTGTAGATGGCCTCCTCTTGACAAGTCTCTATGAGTGTAAGCATATAGTGCAGAATCTATATAGCATGTGTTTTCTTTAATGTGGGTTATGTCCATGTTTTCCTGCATGTAACTCATCAGCTGAAGCTGTATGCTGTAACTTTTAGTCAGCTCCAATACCCACTCAGGTTCGGCAGCAGCCGAGAATAGCCAAAGTGCTGTGCACTCAGCTATGTTCTCCACTGCCGCAGGTATACCCTCTATGCTGGGACCAAGAGGGTTGTTGTAGGGACATTCATTAGTTCCAGTTGGGAAGCTACTTCACAGCTGGGGTATTCTCTGTGAGCATTTCTGTCCCCTTTATGCTGCCAGAGCATGGGGTGGAATGAAGAAGCAGGCTCTAGCATAGGTTACTTCTTGCTCTTTCTGGCCCATTTCTGCTGACCTGCCTTTTTCTACTTTTCAGCAGTCACTCTTTGTTTTCAGACCATTTTTTGATCACTCTTTCTAAAATGTAGTTGCCTTTTTTGTTTCAATTTACAGCAGTCTCTGTAACCTGACATCCTAGATATGTTGGGATACCAACTGTTTGAGCACACTGATTTCTGTCTCTGAACTCATGAATCTTATTAAAAATTCAGGATCTGTTGAAGTTTCAAGAATTCCTGACAGATATAGCCGTATGATTTTAGAGGAAACAGCCACTGGCATGTAGTGGACTAGATTCCTTGCTCTCTCCCCCATGGTACGCTCTGATATTAAGAATATTGAATGTGAAAGGAAGATACCTCAAAGTTAATGGGGCTTAATGAGAGTGCATGTCTTTTCTGCATGGAAATTGCATATGATTGAGCACTAGTATACTCATGTTAGTGCTAAGGCAATCTATTTTCAGAATACTATACCTAGGGGAAGGAACTACCAACAACCCTTTATAAATTTCATAGTCAGGCTCCTAACATCCCTCCCCCCGCCCCCACTACAACAGGGTTGTAGTGCCAGTCAGGTTTGGCCTGGCCACTCCTCCAACATGATGGAGGGGCAGCCAGGCCAAATTTGATTGATTAGCATTGTGACCTGGTGCAGGGGGTCATAACACCACTCAGGTTTGCTGCTGTGATCCTGTGTGCCGGGGTCACAATGCTCAGAGTGGAAAGACAAGAGCAGCTCTGTAGGACAGGAGCCACTGCTGTGGGGTGAGTGCTGGGCAGGCTCACTCTCCAGACACCACCTCCCTCATTCCCCCAGGGCTTCCCTTCAGTGTTTTTTCAGCCTGGGTTTTTTGGAAGGGGTGGGGGCTACCTGGTCATGTGATGTATTTGAAAATGTTGATCAGAGCACAAGGTGGTACAGACAGCTCCTTTCTTAAGATGTATGATGGCTTGCAGGCTAGAACATAAGAATGGCTATACCGGGTCAGACCAAAGGTCCACCTAGCCCAGTATCCTGTCTTCTGACAGTGGCCAAAGCTAGGTGCTTCAGAGGGAATGAACAGAACAGGTAATCACCCAGTGATCCACCCCCTATCGCCTATTCCCAACTTCTGGCAAACAGAGGCAAGGAACACCATCCCTGCCCATCCTGGCTAATAGCCATTGATGGACCTATCCTCCAGGAATTTTTTTAACCCTGTTATAGTCTTGGCCTTCACAATTTCCTTGGAAAAGAGTTCCACATGTTGACTGTTCATTGTGTGAAGGAATACTACCTTTTGTTGGTTTTAAACCTGTTGCCTATTAATTTCATTTGGTGACCCCTAGTTTCTGTGTTATGAGGAGTAGATAACACTTCCTTATTTACTTTTTCCACACCAGTAATGATTTTACTGACCTATCATATTCCGCCCCCTTAGTTGTGTCTTTTCCCCAAGCTGAAAAGCCCCACTCTTATTAAGCTGTTCCATACCCCATATCATTTTTGTTGCCCTTTTCTTGGCCTTTTTCCAAGATCGCAGCTGATTCAAGCTTTCTTTGAGTTCCCAGGCCCGAGTCCCTGTGGCCTTATTCCCATTGTGCACTGTTGTAGAACTGGAGTAAGGCAGTGGTGACTCAGATTCTTAAGTTCTTTGAGCCTGGTAGCAGCATTTGATGCTACTGTTTAGGCTTGTCTTTTTAGTACGATTGCAGGCAGTAGCTGAATTATCTGTTTCAAATTATATTCATCACCAAGGCTGGTGATGGTTCCTGTGGGACAATTGCTGTTATATACAGAGTTTTTTCCAATGTGGCAAGAATTTTTGCTTGGACCACTCCTTCTTCGCATTTATAAGCTGCAATTAGGGACTATTGCTAGGAATTGTAATTGGTTTTCATTTCTGTGCTGACGGTGCTCATATCTATTTAACTTCTCTGCCTTAGCAACATTCATGAAGTCATCAATGGCTGCCATCAGCCCAAAGCAGCATGCACCCTGCTGATGAGTGAGGAGCCAAATAACAAGCAACCCCCCACCCCAAACCAACAGAAAAGGAAACAAGAACAGAGGCAGAAGGAAAGAGAAAATAGGCAGGGAGAAGGAGACTGTAGCAGCTGTGCTGGGACATAGTGAAAAGAGACGTAGAGCAAGCCCATCCTCCAAAATATCAATCACAAGTAGGGGAGAATGGCTCTAGCAGAGAAAGGTTGGGAAGCATTTGCAGAGTGAGGCTTCCATCCTGGTGATCACACCTGATGTTGTGCTCTGATATCCATCTTCGAGCCTTAAGAGCTTGGGTGTTTTATTGTCATGGGACTGATCAATAGATAACTTGGTCACAGACTTGAGACACCATCTTTGTGCCATCTCTGAAATATCAGCAGGCTGAGATGCTTGCTGGTGGAGAGGGATTTAGAATTGATGACAAATACTGTGCCTTTTAAAGGCTGGATTATTGCAATTCTTTGTTTGCAGTTACCGACTATGTTATCTGCAGAATGCAGCAGCTCGTATTCTTTCAGGCAGTTGGTTATTTCAACATAATATTCCCATTTTAAAATCTCTTCCTGTAAAATTCCATGTCAACTTTAAAGTCTTGCTACTCACATATAAACACATGTAATGGTATATTTGACTATTTTGCCATGTTGCAGTTTATCTCTTGTTGCTCAACAAGGTTGCAATAGACAGGAAATTTAGTTTGTGCCTGTTATAAAGATGGGACACTCCGGTGGCTAGAAGGGCCAGGAGCATGCAGAGGCCAATCAGGGCCCATCAGGCAAGATAAAAAAAGCTGGCTTCCCCCCACCCAAAAGGCCAGTTCTGGATAAAGTTGTGAGAGGGAAGGGAGACAGGCTGTCCCGTGAAGAAACCTGGCCAGGCCAGGGACTTGACTGACAATATTTTACTTGGAGCAGTGAAGGGCTATTATTTTAGGTTACTGAGTACAGCCTTTAATGCCCAGGTGGCTATTTTGAGTAAAGTGTTAATTTATTTTCTGTAAATCTAATGTGAGCTCACTCTGTCAGGGGAGCCCATGATCATTACATTTGGTTCACCCATTGCCATTTCAAAAATACCATGAGTTTTTCCTTTCTCACAGCTCGAGCTCTCTACACCTTTCTCCATTTTCCCTTTGTTTTTCCTCAGTCACTTTGTCATTATGAAAATTCTGGAATAGATTCTCATGTGTCCAAGATTTGCTACTGAGAATAACCAACAACTGCTTAATATTTCAAAAGAACTTATTAAAAAAAGGGAAAGGCCAAAATGCTAAAGGCACTGAATAACTTTAGTGCAAAGGCAGAGTTTTGTTCCAATTTCAAAAACAGATATTTTTGTGCATAGCAACAAAATAGATAATTCCTTCCCCTCTCTTCCCCAAACCCAGAAAATATTAAATATACTAAAGCTAATAGAAAATTGTATTCTAGTTTGAGAAATTGTTCTCCCACCTTCTATATAACATAGCTTAGTGACTGAGCAGAAATGGAGCCATTTCTCTATTAAATTCCCCCCCCCTTTTTAAAAAAAAAAAAAAACACAAACAAAATATTAGAAAGTAACTTTAGTTGAAGCTAATCTTCACTCAAAGTGTCAGGAACTGATGACCTGGAGTTACCTAAGTAGTGGTGCAACAAAAAGGAAATTTTAAGGAAACTTCAGTACACACAGAGCTTGTATCTACAAATATAGGTACCTTGTTTTGCTGCCCAGCCAGCCATTAGAAATACTTATTAGAAAGTCACTTCCCTTTGAAGATATTTTTACTCAATGGGAATTTGGTTCCTTCTCTGGCTGATTATACAGGGAGCTCTAACAAATTTTCCACAGAATAAAAGACTTTGTAGCTAATTGGGGCAAATATATCTCTGTAATTTATGGAGAAGAGATAAATAGCTGATCATCATGTATAAGCTTAACAACTGTTCTGTATTTTTGAATATGCCTCAAAGTTGTTACATGGTGCTTCCTAACTACTACTATGAACTCGCAAAAATCTCCTGCTCTTGTGTAGTTATTCACTGATTCCAATTCTCTGAAGTTGCCCAAGCTGATTCACTACTGGCTATCGACTTATTTATTATGCTGAAAAGGTCATTCAACTCCATGTTCTAGCTACAGTGGAAACATTCTAGATTTCTCTAGTAATCTGTTGTAGGGGAATGATGGTCCAGTGGTTAGGGTCCTTGCTTAGGAGGTGGCAGATCCTGGTTCAATTCTCTGTTCTGCCATAGACTTCCTGTGTGACCTTGGACAAGCTATTTAGCCTATGTCTCAGTTTCACAAGTGTAAATATAATGGGTTAGTGGTCAGCCCTCAGGCTCAGAGAGCAGCCACTATGGCTCAAAAGTCAATTAGTAAGTCACCACTCTATGGCCCTTGGATAAAGCCTAGCAACAGATCTGTCTTTAGCTTATCCTCCTGGCTAGGACAGACAGCCCATGCAGTCTGGTGCTCTGGGCAAGGCAGAGCCAGGAGCAGTTTTTAACCCAGCCTCGTGGCTAGGGCAGACAGCCAACATAGTCAGGTTCAGCCCTCTGAGCGGGCCAGAGCAATAGGCTCTCTCTGGATGGGGTAGAGCAGCAACAGTTGATAGCCCACTTCCCTGGCTGGGCAGTCAGCAGACAAACACAGGTCGTTCATACTAAGCTGGGTGGGCTGCCACCCCAAGGGTGGGGTTGGCAGCAGGGGGTAGGGTGACCCAAGCCCACCCTACTCCACTGGGTCCCAGCCCAGGGCCCTAACAGTGGAGAAAGTGTCCATCACTGTCGGAGGGAATCCTACCAAAAACACACTGACTTGCACTATCACAGCAAAACCAGACTAAAGTCTGGTTTCCTTGAGTTACTTCCTACCACAATCTGGGGATTGGGCTCCATAGTGCAGGGGTCCTCCATCTCCTCAGGGTACTCAGACAGCAGTCCCAGCAGCTCCTCGGGGTACTTGTCAGCTCCTTGGGGTACTCCTCCGGGGCAGAAGTTAGTGCACCTCAGCCCCTGGTCCAGGCAGCACTGGATTAACTCTCCTGTGGGCCCAAGGCTATTAGATTTTGTGGGGCCCTGGGGGTTTGGAGTGGGGGAGTGGGCTCAGGGCTGGAGCAGGGGATTGGGGTGTGGGAGGGGAATGCAGCTCCGGGTGGGAGTTTGGGTGCAGGTGGGGGTTCTGGGCTGGGGTAGGTGTGTAGGAGGGGGTGTGGGATGCAGGCTCCGGCAGTTCCTGGTCAGTGGCGCAGCAGGGCTAAGGCAGGATCTCTATGCTCTGCTTCCCAAGGAGGCACAGCTGTTCTTAGGCTGGGATATTAGCCTGCATATCTGTATTTTTATTGATGATATCCCATTGGGAGAATTGAGGGACATATGTATTTATAGTTCTTAAACTGTATTGAACAAAAAAATCCTACTGTTTCTATGTATCTATCATTCAATTTAGTATAATTATAATTTATATTTATCTATTGTATGCATAGAAGCAGTTTCCAGAAACCCCAGTCATGGATCAAGGCCCCATTGTGCCATATGTTGTACAAACACTAAACAGAAAGACTGTTCCTGCCCAAAAGAGTGAGTTTTATAGCTGTGGAAGGAATCAGCTGGAGAGATTTTCCAACCAACTATATGGTTTGGAGTTGCAGTGTGCAAAATTGATCATTTCATCTATTGTCTCCCTTTCTGGCAAAAGGCATAACAGAGAATTGCAGATGTGTTGGTGGTATCTGTGTTGTAGTTGGAATAATGGTATTATATGTAACAGACACAAACACCACAACTTAATATGCATGTTCCAAAACATCTGGGGAATGGACAAAATACCATGAAACAAGACTATTTAGTGCTTATACAACCTCCATAGCCCTTTCCCAACACTAAGCCTCAGAGCACCTCATGAAGTAAGTATCATTATCCCCATTATACAGATTGGAGAAGACTGTGCCTTAGTTTCCCTAAGAAAAACAGCTGAGCTAAGAGGAGAACCCAGGTCTCCTGACTGCTTAGCCAATACCCCATCTACCAGATCACGCTGCATTCCTGACTACACTGTGATGCAGAAAGGCAACATGAACATTTTGTTTTAGAGTCTTAGGATTCAGTCAGGATTATCAGCCATCTGCAAATCCCTGCTGAGGAAAGTACTGACACCTGTAGGGCTCTCAGCAGAAGCACATGAAAAGTAGTTGACCCTCCCTCAATTCTGATTGATAAATACTTGCAGTACAGAAAAAAAGCTGAAAGATGTATGGCTGGAGTTAATGCTGATATGGGAAAATTTGGAGATTCTAGATTTAATTTTAGAATCAAGAGAAACTCCTTATTAGAGTTGCTATGTTTATTTCTCAACAGAATGGAGCAAACATGAGATGCTGTTAACAATCTGTTACAGAAAAAGAAATAATATCAGAATTAGAAAGAGATACAGGCAGATTCCAAGACTAATTCTCTAGATTCAAACAAACTTCATTTACAGACATTATACAACTAAACAGAAAGGTGGAGCACCCAAAAATATGATTAAGGGTGGTAAGCTAAGGTTAATAAATCCTCCCATAGATTTCAAGACACTCTACTATTAGAGGGGCGTTGGAATTGCTTAAGCAGCATTTGAAATTTCTGCAGCTCTTTCCACTTTTTGTGAAGGCTTTAAAACAAAAAAAAGTATTCAGAGATCTCCAGCTATTCAAATGGGTTTGATGCAGGGGATGTTTGATGCTGAGTCTGGGGGTAAAGGGAAGAGACTGATCTCAACAGGATGTTACAGAGAAGAAAACCTACAACAGGAGGCCATTTCCAAATTAAAACAGAGCTGAGTATTAGGGGAACTAAAAAAGTCTAGCAAAATAAGCAATGCAATATCTCCATTATTGTTTTGTTCTTGATCTGCACTGTGTTTATGCTTTTTGCTCCCCTGTGCAATGCAGAAGACCTATTAAGTATATCCATTTATTGCTGTTTAGTGGATGTTGCAAAGGCTGGTGAATTAGATACTGCTGATGGCTATTTTTTGCAAAGATTCATGTGAGAATGAACATGAAAGTAGTCACACAGTGTTTATTATAGTGATGATCCAAAAAAAAAATATGATCTCTGAAAAATGACAGATGTACCTGATCTGAGTGGTGACAGGCAAAAACACCTGCTGGCATGTTCAATTGTTTTTTTTGGGCACCCGCTGAGTTACAATGGGATGTGTGGGTGCGGATGGTTTCACTTTGAGTGGGTTGCCATAGGGATTCTACAGCTGGGGTGGGGTGAGAGTAGGTTGTGTCTTGCCATTATTTTAGTTTTGATCTTTCAGCCCAGTGTGCATTTTGAATATTTCACTGTTAACCCCTTTATTGATAAGGAAGGAAAAGATGGACTTGTGGGCAAGGCAGAGGCTGACAGCTAGGAAATCTGGGATCTATTCCAGACTTTCGGAGACCAGATTTGTGACTTGTGCAAGTCACATAACGTCTTTATGCCTCAGTATCTAGATCTGTAAAATAAAGATCACTAATTATGCCGCAAGAGTGTGGGGAGGATCAATTCACTGTACTATGAATTCCTTGGAAAGAAGATGCTATAGACGGGTAAATTACCATTTTTTTATCCTTCAGATAGGTCAGTGTTACTGTCCTATGGTGTTTGTTTAGGTATCTTGAATATTCAGCATAGTTTTATGAAAGACCATGACTTGGCTACTAATTGCTATGACTGTTTACTTCCTAATGCTGTAAACTGATCGCATAGAAATAACCTAAAGGGGATCTGGACTGTTCTCAGTGGTATCAGATGACAGAACAAGGAGTAATGATCTCAAGTTGAAGCGGGGGAGGTTTAGGTTGGATATTAGGAAAAACTTTTTCACTAGGAAGGTGGTGAAACACTGGAATGCATTACCCAGGGAGGTAGTGGAATCGGCTTTCTTAGAGGTTTTTAAGGTCAGGCTTGACAAAGCCCTGGCTGGGATGCTTTAGTTGTGGATTGGTCCTGCTTTGAGCAGGGGGTTGGACTAACTGACCTCCTGAGGTCCCTTCCAACCCTGATATTCTATGAACACAATTTCATATACTAGATCTGGTCTATCAAATCATGTATCCTGCCTCTTGCAGTAATCTATACCAGACACTCCAGAAGAAAGTGACTCTCCCCTATGTCCCATGATGCACCCAGCCAAATGCTGTATGGGCAGCAAGTTGATTCCTGATCTCATTTTTCAGGGTGGAAAAGGATTTTAGAGATTTGATTACCAGGAATATTATCAGGTATAGTGGAACTATAAGTGCTGCTAAATGTCATAAGGTGATACAGTAAAATGTATTTAATCCTATGATCTTCTGTGCCAGTGAATTTTGACCAGCTGACTGTGCTGTTTGAACAAGTATATCCTTTTATTGGTTTTAAATTTACCTATTTTATTGAGTCATCTTAAAGGACAGGATAAAAAGGAGATACTGATCAGTTTCACTATACATGTGGAAAACATCTACATATGCTGTGTGAGAGACTTGGAATGTAATAAACATTAGTCTAAGTGGGAATGATCAGTTTTGACTAATAGTTGCATGGTTCTATTCAGTTCATTTTAGTTTTGTTTGCAACTGTATATTTTGCATATTCAACAAGAGATAGGGATGGGCACACTTTAATGAACTGTAGAACAAAGCAAATACACATTCCATCAGTTTCCATGACCACACAATTTGTGCAAATATACTTTTAAAAATTTTCATTGTGTGTCTCAGAGAAATTCCAAAGGTGCTGGAGAAATTACAAGAGTTCTGACATAGTGCTAGTGAAAAAACAATGATGCTTTGCATTATTAATCACTCTAGTTTCTTGGACATGCACAGTCTAAATGTGGATATGTCTAAATACAGGTACATATTTGGGTATATATTACTTTTCTCAACACCCAGAATGTGCAAGTATTTTTACAGACAAAAGAAAACCTAAGGGCTTTGATTCTGATTTTATTTACTCTGATTTTGCACTAGTGAAACACCACCTTTGTCAGGGCAGTTATTTCTGTTTTATGGCATTATACATGAAAGCAGAATCAGGCCCAAGGTGTCTGTCCTGAGGAGCTTACAGCCTAAACAAAAACTAATGGGGAATGCAATGCAAGGTACCGAGTAAGTGGAGCAAGAGGAGATGCTAATGACGTTCTTAGATGTTTAATTTGCTATAGTGTATTTCCCCTGTAAAATACCAGAATATTTATTTAATTGAGCATTAAAGGCTAATACAAGTATTGAATCTTATGAAGTAGAACAGCATTCAGTTAAGTATCCCAAGTAAATCATTGCCTCTATGTATCAAAAGGAAAGTACAAATCCTACAATAAAATATTTACACTCTAGTACAAACCCACATATGTAAGGAAAGCTGGCCATTTCCCAGATTTAAGGCTACCTTTGGTGTTAACTCACCCATTGGCAAGATTTCAGAGTAACAGCCGTGTGAGTCTGTATTCGCAAAAAGAAGAGGAGTACTTGTGGCACCTTAGAGACTAACCAATTTATTTGAGCATAAGCTTTCGTGAGCTACAGCTCACTTCATCAGATGCATACTGTGGAAAGTGTAGGAGATTTTTATATACACGCAAAGCATGAAAAAATACCTCCTCCCACCCCACTCTCCTGCTGCTAATAGCTTATGTAAAGTGATCACTCTCCTTACGATGTGTATGATAATCAAGGTGGGCCATTTCCAGCACAAATCCAGGGTTTAACAAGAATGTCTGGGGGGGGGGGTAGGAAAAAATAAGGGGAAATAGGTTACCTTGCATAATGAGTTAGCCACTCCCAGTCTCTATTCAAGCCTAAGTTAATTGTATCCAATTTGCAAATGAATTCCAATTCAGCAGTCTCTCGCTGGAGTCTGGATTTGAAGTTTTTTTTGTCGTAATACCACTGACTTCCTGAGGAAACTACAATCCATCAGTGATCTTCCTGATAACACCATCCTGGCCACTATGGATGTAGAAGCCCTCTACACCAACATTCCACACAAAGATGGACTACAAGCCGTCAAGAACACTATCCCCAATAATGTCACGGCTAAACTTTGTTCTTACCCATAACTATTTTACATTTGGGGACAATGTATACCTTCAGATCAGCGGCACTGCTATGGGTACCCGCATGACCCCACAGTATGCCAACATTTTTATGGCTGACTTAGAACAATGCTTCCTCAGCTCTCATCCCCTAATGCCCCTACTCTATTTGCGCTATATTGATGACATCATCATCTGGACCCATGGAAAAGAAGCCCTTGAGGAATTCCACCATGATTTCAACAATTTCCATCCCACCATCAACCTCAGCCTGGTCCAGTCCACACAAGAGATCCACTACAGAGCTAATAAACGATGGTCACATAAACACCACCCTATACCGGAAACCTACTGACCGCTATTCCTACCTACATGCCTCCAGCTTTCACTCTCACCACACCACACAATCCATTGTCTACAGCCAAGCTCTGCGATACAACCGCATTTGCTCCAACCCCTCAGACAGAGACAAACACCTACAAGATCTCTATCAAGCATTCTTACAACTACAATACCCACCTGCTGAAGAGAAGAAACAGATTGATAGAGCCAGAAGAGTTCCCAGAAGTCACCTACTACAGGACAGGCCTAACAAAGAAAATAACAGAACACCACTAGCCGTCACCTTCAGCCCCCAACTAAAACCCCTCCAACGCATTATTAGGGATCTACAACCTATCCTGAAGGATGACCCAACACTCTCACAAATCTTGGGAGACAGGCCAGTCCTTGTCTACAGATAGCCCCCCAACCTGAAGCAAATACTCACCAGCAACCACATACCACACAACAGAACCACTAACCCAGGAACCTATCCTTGCAACAAAGCCCGTTGCCAACTGTGCCCACATATCTATTCAGGGGATACCATCACAGGGCCTAATAACATCAGCCACACTATCAGAAGCTCATTCACTGCACATCCACCAATGTGATATATGCCATCATGTGCCAGCAATGCCCCTCTGCCATGTGCATTGGTCAAACTGGACAGTCTCTACATAAAAGAATAAATGGACACAAATCAGATGTCAAGAATTATAATATTCATAAACCAGTCAGAGAACACTTCAATCTCTCTGGTCACGCGATTACAGACATGAAAGTTGCTATATTACAACAAAAAAAACTTCAAAACCAGACTCCAGCGAGAGACTGTTGAATTGGAATTCATTTGCAAATTGGATACAATTAACTTAGGCTTGAATAGAGACTGGGAGTGGCTAAGACATTATGCAAGATAACCTATTTCCCCTTGTTTTTTCCTACCCGTCCCCCCCTCCTCAGACATTCTTGTTAAACCCTGGATTTGTGCTGGAAATGGCCCACCTTGATTATCATACACATTGTAAGGAGAGTGATCACTTTAGATAAGCTATTAGCAGCAGGAGAGTGGGGTGGGAGGAGGTATTTTTTCATGCTTTGTGTATATAAAGAGATCTTCTTCACTTTCCACAGTATGCATCCGATGAAGTGAGCTGTAGCTCACGAAAGCTTATGCTCAAATAAATTGGTTAGTCTCTAAGGTGCCACAAGTACTCCTTTTCCATTGGCAAGAGAATATTGAAGCTTATCAACTTCTGTCAGAAGGAATCATTACACTCTAAGAGTCTTTGACATTAGCTGCAGTCTAATTGATGTGACAGAAGGCATGGATGCTATGGTTTCTCATGCCACATGTGCTTTAGACTTGTTTTCTTTACATGGGATTTAGCAGCTAATAGAGTACATTCCATTAAAAAAAAGATGGTTTTCTAAGGATCTCACCTAGTTTAATTAGATCAAACACATGTAATGGCATTGAGTGGCAGGCTTTGTGCCTCATCAGCCTCTTAAGTCAGGGGTGTGGGAAGTAACCCCACCTACATCTGTTTTCTAAGCCCTCCCCCTGGTAGTCAGCACAGTGGCCCAATGGCCAGGGTCTGTCTACTGCCTCTTCCTGAGTGGAGTAATGCAGCCTAGCGGCCAGAGTCCATTCAAGGTACCCCTAGGGCAGTGCAGCCCAATGGCCAGAGTCCACCTACTTATCCTCCTCTAGTGGGACAGTGCAGCCTAGTGGCCAGAGTCAATATAGCCACCTTTGGAGGCAAAACAGGTGGCCTAGTGGCTAGGAGCTGTCACAAGGGCATGACAGCCCCCAGTGGGGGGGGGGGGGCATCCAGGCCCACCCATCTCCACCAGGCCCTGACCCAGGGCCCTGCCAGCAGCAGAGTGGTCCACCACAGGGTCAGCAGGGAATCCTACTGAAACACACTGACCTCATAAGGGTGAGAGGTACTATTCCTTCACCCTCCCTGGGTCACTTCCTACCAGTCTCCTGCAGCAGTGGTTCATATGGTATCAGGGTCTCCAGGCTCCTCAGCACCAGACACTCCCTGGGGTTCTGATAGCAGCAGGCCCCTGGTCCAGGTTTCTTGCTCTTCAGCTCTCATCAGTAAGCATTGTAACAGCTCCTGGGCTAGCACCTCAACCAAACATCCTTCCTCCTCAGCAGTCCACCCTGACTGAGGGGCTCTGCAGGCTTTTATACTTGACTTCCAGGTGGAACATGCCCAGCAGAGCCTCAGGGGTGGGGCTTCTTCTGCTAGGAGGGAAGGATTAACCCCCACCGTAGCAGTGCGGCCGATCCACCCCATCACACATTTGGCAATGCTCTGTAAAATGGTGTGGATCCAGCACAGGATGATAAATATTCCATGCAGGATGATAATAAGGAGTAAGGTTGTGGCTGTTTCTAGGTAGACGCTCAGTCCTTCAAGGTGCAGAGCATTCAATTCCTGATTCAGTAAAGCACTTAATCATGTGCTTAATATAAAGCATGTGAGTATTCCCACTCATTTCAATGTGGCTTTGCTTTAAGTGCTTTGCTGAATCAGGGCCAGAGTGTAGGATCTTGGGGGGTGGGGAAGAGGTGCTTTCTCTTCCCTTGGGCAGAAATGAGTAGTAGCCCCATCTGGGGTGGGTATCCATATCAGTCTAGCACCACTGTAAGCACTAGACTTCCCATAGGGGGTGGTGAGGATACTGCCTTGTGAAACCAACCAGTAGAACTGGCCCCGCGCAAGAGGGAACTCATGTTTCATCCTGTAGAAGGGAAGGAGAACTCCTATAAACTGCCTCAGAATCTCTGGAGGAATTCTGGCTGAATCATATGTTCCTTGTATTGTATTTAGCTTAGTTGTGAACTATTTTTCAACAAGACAGTTGATCTAGAGCTGAGTATGGTTAATGCTTTGGCCACCACTAAATGCTGCGTCATGTGATCTGCTGTCACACCTAGGCATGTTAACAGGAACTACATACAATTTTTTGTACTCCAAGGGTTGCAATCTGGGCTGCCAACAATCTGAGTAAAAATGGCATAATGAGAAAATACCACACATAAATGGAGAGATTATTTGATGTTCTCCCTACATGAATATAACTCAAGGATAATATTATTTTATTAAAAATTGATTTGCAAATATATTTACTAGTACAATATGATTTTCTTTCAGAGTAACAGCCGTGTTAGTCTGTATTCGCAAAAAGAAGAGGAGTACTTGTGGCACCTTAGAGACTAACCAATTTATTTGAGCATAAGCTTTCGTGAGCTACAGCTCACTTCATCGGATGCATACTGTGGAAATTATGGTGAAAATGTCGTTCAGTGGTTGTGACAGAATACACCTCTGTATTCACACCCTACACACGATTGCAATCATCTGTGTACCACATATGCCTTGTAAGGTTATCATTTGAAAACTCACTATGTGCTGGTCAGTATTGTCCTGATAACATATGTGTGGCAACATTGTATGAGAAGTTATAGGATTCCCCGGAATGATATTATTAACACATGTTCCAAACCCCAGAATATATGGGTCATAGCTCTATGTAGGGGGTGATTGGTCACTAGTACCGAATTTGTCCCTTACACCAGTTGAATAGCCAGAATCCCTAGTTATTTTTGACCAGTCTCAATTATTTCCTTAGTCCAGGTGTTTTTGAAATGTATCCACTTCTGAATTTAAAGTATCTCAGAAACTGACTTCTTTTGGGCTTGCCTCTGGCTTATACTTCTTACGCCAGTGCTTGAGCTATACCACTGTGTACTCTGAGGGTATGTCTACATTGCAATTAGACTGGTTGTAGTCCAAGCTCTGGGACCCTCCCACCTCACAGAGCCCAGGCTTCACCACAATTGAACTGAACATTTACACCTCAATTAAACAGCCCCTTAGCCCGAACCCTGTGAGCCCAAGTCAGCTGGCCTGGGCCAGCCGCAGGTGTCTAATTGCAATGTAAACTTACCCTGAGTGGCCACAGCATGTGGAATATAGGCTTTGTCTACCTTCTTCTGCATTGTGAGCATGTTGCAGCTATTTTTTAATCCTTATGTGGCTTTGTTGCATCATGTGTTCACCTGTAATCAGTAAGTTTGAATACAGAGTGTGGGATCAGTCCTGCTGTCTGTACTAAGGGAAAACATCCAGGCTTTATTTTGATTAGACTGGTTATCTTGTCTGTGCCATGGGCTAGATTGTGGCTTTCAAGCCCCTACCTTGCATGCAGTGGTGGTGAAAAGCACTGCCTTCGGAGGCACACTCTCTCCAGTACTGCTCCTTGAGCATGGTGTGTGTGTGGTGCCCTCTGCACAAGCCCTCGTTGATTTACCAGCCCAGTTCCATGAGCTGGTGGTGCGGAGAGAAGTGGGGCCTTGGCTTGCCCTTTCCCACCCCCTTTTCGTCATGCTGCTCCTAGGCAGATAGGATAGGAACGAGCAGTCCCTGTGCTCAGAGGCTGCTCTTTTGTGTCACTCTTGTGCCACATAACTTGGGGGGGGGGGGGGGAGGAAGAAGGGGATTCACCTGTCCACTGCTGTGTCACCACAATCTAACTCTTTATGCTGGGGTTTCAAATATGCTGACATTAAAATAAAATACCTATATGATCATGGTGTTTACTAATAGAGACAAGGTGGGTGAGGCAATATCTGAAGAAGAGCTCAGTGGAGCTCAAAAGCTTGTCTCTTTCATCAACAGAAGTTGCTCCAATAAAAGATATTTCCTCAGCCACCTCGTCTCTCTCTCATATTCTGGGACCAGCATGGCTACATTAAATCTGCAAACATGATATTTAATGTACTGATTTCTTAACAAACTATAATGTCTTTTTTGTGTGTGTGCTTGTTTTTATCTAACCTTCAAATACAGTACAAATGAAACAGGATCAATAGAAAAACCAATGACTGGCAATATATTAATAAACAGGCATCTGCCTCTCCTTGCTTCTCAACAGCAGAATCTCAAGCATTATTAGAAGGCTGGAACAACTCAGCATAGCAGTTTTCACCTCTGAAGAACACACAAAGCAGCCATCTTTAAAAATGAAGAAGCACAGATGTGGCTCTGTTGATATGTAAAATATTTTAAAAGGTACCTTTCCAATACTAAAGAGTTGTTGGGTTATGGTCTGAAATTCCACAAAATAATAAATAATAATTATTTAATTGTTTGCCTTTGTAGGATAAGATTTTAAAAAGTGATTGATTTGGGGTGATTCAGTTTGTGGATACCTGACATCTTTGATGCTCATTATCTTCTGAAAATCAGGCTCCTTAAAGGTATCTCCAATTGGGCACCAGAAATCAATCATTTTCTGGAAAAGTCATGGCTGTAGTAATTGTCCTTAAACAATCTCAAACTGCACAGGATAAAACAGTAATTCAGTATAATTTAACTTGTTTCTTTTCCCCCTCAAACTATGTAATCCTGCTGGAGCATGGAGCCAGACTACTTAGCAAACTAGAGCAACATTTCATTTTACTGTGTTACATATATTTGTTACGAAAATACTTAGTAAAATTACACCCTATAGTACAAAACCAAGACTTAGCTGACCATGTATTGGTGGGCCACATCTCCAGTAGTGTTTCATAATGGCTGTAACATCAAAGGACTGAGATCTTGCATTGAGGGACCTGGAATGGAGTGGAGGAAAATAAAATTTCACATCAGTTTTATACCAAACACATTTCTTATCCTGGTTATTGGGGCATGTTGCTAATAATAATCATAAAATTGGATTGGAAAACATATATTCATTGTTATTTGTTACTAATGATCTTGACACCCAAAGGAAGTGGATAAACATTCGACTGCATGGGATTTTTTCATATTTTCATTGGTTGCTGTTGTGAGAATATGAGAGAATGCTGGAGATAAAAGGTGCTGTATAAATAAAATGTAATGAGATGCATGAAAAGGAAATTTATAAGGTTAAAAAATCCAACGATTGACAATGTGGTCAAGTTTCTTTATGGACAAGATAAGATATTTGTCTATGACTTTGTTAGTATTAAGCTTATCATTGCAATATGTAGTCATATCAAACCGTCAACTTAGTTTACCAAGTGTCTCAAGAATGTGCCTCCTCAAATATAAAATAATTCATGAGGAAAATATGATTTAAAGTAACATTTTTATAGGAGGACGATTTTTGATTTTTACAAATTGTGAGATAGTAAAACATTATGACCGTGTGTTTATTAAGCTACAGATTCTTAACTTTTTGCTTAGATAGATATGCTAGATTTATTCATAAGCAGAAAATGGATTTTTACTCTAATTGAATCTGAAAAACTAAAGATTCTGCAAAAATGGTCCTAATATGTTCCATGCCCTTTTGGCCTCAAGGCATGATAAAGCAAAGTGTCTGTTTTAGCAAACTGCAATAGACATTAGCTTTGCATAACTATCTGATGTACAAAGACACAGCTCATTTTTGCATGCTAATACTTCCCACTGAGGGGTTGATCTTTTGATGCGCTGGGCCCTTACAACTTTCATGGACTTCAGCAGGAGTTACAGGTACTCAGCATCTCTCAGTACTGTCTAGTACTGTATCACCTAGATCATTTTCCAGACTGAAGCATACCAAAGTTTGCTTCTGTGAGGATGACAGAGACTGGTCTCCTCAAATCTACCGGAATATATGCTACAGCTTCGGTACTTTTATTTGACAGTTCTGACTTTATTAACCTTTTCCAGGTGATGGCTGCTGCAGTGTTAGCATTTGAGCTGTCCTGCAGATGAGATCTTTTCTCTTTTATTTTTCAGTTACAGAATCATGTTGAATATCACACCTTTTGGTCATACATCCAGAACTCATTGAGACACTGTCAAGATTTAATCTACCCTAACATGTTCTTAACTTGCCCCTAAAATCTATCCTTCATAACTCAGACTTCATATAAGATGGCTGATTCTTTCCTGGGTGACTCACCACTACCAAGCCCATATGCAGGGTCCCAACATTAATGGGCGTTACCAGATGGTACTATTACAAAGAATGATACAAGTTCTGGAAATAGAAGCAGTTAGCTCTGGAAGTAAATGTTTATAGGCAGCTGTGATGCACTTATCTTACACGCTGAGCACATTGCCAGTAAGTCTGTTCTGCCTAAGAGTTTCTCTGGCTGAAAAACATTTTCTTAGATGTAGCAGCAGCCTAAAGTTATACTCACACAAGCAAACACATTATATAGTGCCAAAACATGACAGAACACATATTTACATTTCATACCACCCTTCAGCTCAGACTGTATCTTATGTTTCACTAGAGAGAGTTGGAACTCCTAGCCTACAAGACTAGGAACTCAACAGCAGTGGTGGGACCAAATGAAATGTTTCCACAACTTTCTATCTTGTACCAGCTTCATGGCTTTGTTCATCTTTAAACCTTATTGTTCTATGGCATTCTTCGCTGTGTCTATCCAACACAAGGACTCCTCGTTGTTTTTGCTGATACAGATTAACACGGCTACCACTCTGAAACCTGTGTCTATCCAACACATCCTCAGTCATCCTCTATTCCTAGTTCTATGCTCTCTGGAATGTATTGCCATGTATGGTGTCCTTTTTGAGTCCATTTGTGACACATACCCTAACAATCACAATCATCTTTCTTGAATCTTCTGTAATAGTATTATTTTTTGCCCATGCCATTTTGCTTATTTCTTAATTTTTTATTTTCTGCAGTCTTGAAACTCTCACTGCTTCTCTTAGCCAGTTCATTTCTGCCGTCAACATCTTTTGTTCAAAGGCTTTCTTCATACACCAACATTTCAACGTCTATAGTAGTATTGGCATGTCAGTTGTCTTATATATGACAATTTTTCGTTTCATTGAAATTTCTTTAGCCTTCCAGAGCTTGTAGAGTTTTCCAAATGCAGTAGCGGATGGTCTGATTCTTCTTTTAATGTCACCTTCAAAATTCCAATTCTTCAATGGCAGGCTTCCAAAGTACACACATTTTTCCACTTGTTCTAGTTGTCTTATTCTTTGTCTTCAAGTTTGATCTTTATGTCTTTCTCTTGTCTTCTAAGTGCCATAATTTTTGTGTTCTCCATACTGATCTTCAGCCTGAATTTCTGCTTTCCCAGTCTACCTTGTTAGTTATTCTCTATAAATCCTCCTTGGTCAATGCTGTGAGGTCAGTATCATCTGCAAATCTAAGGCTATGCACTGTCCTACCACATACCATGACTCCTGCCATTTCATCTCTCATGCTATCAGCATTATTGCTTCCAGTACCAACCTGAATAAGTCTGGTGATAGCATGAATATTTTTCTTACTCCTACGGTCCTCCTGAACCACTCCATCAGCTTCTTGTCCATTCTTGCCATACTCATCAACTTGCTGTAGATGTTTTCTATAAACTTGATCAATTTTTCAGGGATGCCATACGTTCTGATAACTTTCCATAACTTTTTGTGCCACAAGCTATCAAAAGCCTGTTTGAAATCTATACAGTTGTTGTAACAGGTTTGGTTATGTTCTATGTACTTCTCTGATATCTGTCTTATCACAAATAACTGATCCATTGTACTTCACCCTGGCCTGTTCCTCTCCAAACAGCACTTTCACATACCTCTTCCTTCTCTTCTGCAATGTCTTCGCTGTGACGCTGGCAGACCAAGTGCCAGGTCTTGCGTAGGTCCCTAACCTCATTGACCACTGACAAATGCATAGCTGGAAACCAGTCTGGTTCACCTATCTGTTAGCCTTGTTAAAACAGATGTTAAGTTAATAAGAATGTGTGTTTAGTGTTTAGACTTGATGAAATGCTTGTAGGATGCTGTATGTTTTGATTTCATATCATCTGTAGCCCATGGCATAAAGTTTTATTGAATGTTTGCATTGTAAACCCCTGTAATTGTGTAACTCACCAAACAGGAAAGAAGCAGTAATTAGTGTAAAGTGCTGGTCCTGCACACCAGAAGGCACACTGAAAGCAAATAAGCCATAGTGAAATATCAAAAGACAAAGACTTTGTTGAATGCCCTCCACCCCACACCCATTAAGAGGAGACAGGCACCAACACTTGTTCCATCAGTTTGAACTCTGGGGGAAAGGAATAAAAATGCCTGACCAGAAGGAACTGGATCACTGTGCTGGTTGGAATTTGTAGAGGGCAATATTTCTAAGCATAAGCAAGGGATCCCAAAACTGCTTAGATTGGTTTGGCCTAAAGGACATATAGAGTTTGCACATTACATCAGCTTCAATTATTTTTTGAATCTTAAGACTGTCTCATTTGTGTGTGTATGTTTACCTGCTTTAACCTTGTAAATAGCTTTCATTTCTTTTTCCTAATTAATAAATCTTTTGTTAGCTTTTTATTGGATTGGTTACAAGCATTGTCTTTGGTGAGAGATCTAAGGTACTATTGACCTGGGGTTAGTGACCGGTCCTTTGGAACTGGGAGTAACCTGAATATTGTTGTGATTTTTGATGTAAGGGACTGTCTATCACAAAGGCAAGCTTGACTAAGTGACAAGATAGATTGGAGCACCCAAGGGGACTGTCTCTCACTCAATGTTCTTAAAAACCTCCAATGGTGGAGATCCCACAACCGTAATTTGTTCCAGTGCTTAACTACCCTGACAGGAAGTTTTTCCTAATGTCCAACCTAAACCTCCCTTGTTGCAATTTAAGCCCATTACTTCTTGTCCTGTCCTCAGTGGCCAAGGAAAACAATCTATCACCTTCCTCTTTATAATAACCTTTTATGTACTTGAAGACTGAGCAAGGATGGAACACTGCCTGCTGCCAGAAGTAACCAGCAGCCAGGTTCCTTCCTGTAAAGGAGAAGTTTCCTGCTCCCGTTGTAGTGCTACTGCAGTCCTCTGAGCTGGATTGCTTCCTCAGCCCTTGGAAGTCTCCATATGAATGTTTTCAATGAATTTCTCCTATATACGGATGCTCCCCAAATCCCTAGTCTAGTCAGCTCCTCCTGTAGGTCTCCCACTTGCCTCCTGAGATATTCTACCAGTAGGTACCTCTCACGCTAGATGGTCCCTCCAGCCTTGCTTTTTATGACAGGAAAGTGCAGGCTACAGTCTGCAAATCTACACTAGGACCTGGGCATCCATGGTCAAGTTTTCTGTCTGGATGCAGGTGTAGGTGGAGGAGACAGGAGCAATATTGGTATTGCCAATGGCAACATGGCCTTTCTGAACCATGCTGATTTTATTCTTTCTCCCTCCTGCAAACTCCCTCTCAAACACTTCTGTTTGCAGCCCCCTGTTCATTAGCTCCCCTTGGCCATTTAGGGAATGTCTACTCTACAAACTTAAGTTGACCTAGGTTAGGTTGACTTTACTACAATGGTTCGTGTCCACACTACTGTCCTTCTGTTGGTTTTGCATGTCCTCACCAAAAGCGCTTCCACCGACTTAAGAGGGGCAGTGTGATAGCCCAGGCTATCAGCTCAGCATGCAGCTCCCCACCAGCAGCCCAGCTGCCCATTGCTCCTGCCCATGTAAGTTCCCTACTACACCGACATCATAACTCCACCTCCACGAGAGGTGTAGGGCTGATGTTGGTGAAGTTAGGGTGACGCAGTGTCCATGCAGACACTAAACATTACTTACATTGGCATTTAGCTGTCATTCTTGTCAATTTCACAGCTCCAGTTTTCCCTCTGAGGAACGTGGAGCCGAGAGCCGGGGGAGTCAGCTGTGTTCCCAATGGGGAGAGTGGAGCTGAGGGCCCAGGCAGCTGGTATTCTCCCAGTGAGGAGTAGGGAGTGGAGAGCGCTGGGGGCAGCCATGTTCCTGGCAGGAAGCGTAGAGCTTAGAGCCTGGGGTAGGGTTGCCAACTTTCTAATGGCACAAAACTGAACATTCTTGCTCCACCCCCTGCCCAGAGGTCCCGCCCCTGCCCCACCCCTTCTCCAAGGCCCTGTCCCTTCTCACTCCATCCCCCCTCCCTCTGTTGCTCACTCTCCCCCACCCTCACTCACTCACTAATTTTCACTGGGCTGGGGCAGGGAGTCAGGGTGGAGGAGGAGGTGAGGGCTCCGGCTGGGGGTGTGGGCTCTGGGGTGGGGCCAGAAATGAAGGGTTCAAGGTGTGGGAGGGAGCTCCGGGTTGTGAGAGGGGGCTCTGGGTTGATGCAGGGGGTTGGGGCACGGGAGGGGGTGAGGGCTCTGGCTGATGTTCCGGGCTCTGGGGTGGGGCTAGGGATGAGACGTTTGGGGTGCAGGAGGGGGCTCCAGTCTAGGGGGTGGGGCTGAGGGGTTTGGAGTGTGTGAGGGGACTGTGGGCTGAGAGGGGAGTAAGAAGGGTACAGGCTCCAGGCTCAGGGTGCGGGCTCTGGGGTGGGGCCAGAAATGAGGGGTTCAGGGTGTGGGAGGGGGATCCGGCCTGGGGTCGAGGGGTTTGGAGTGCAGGGGGGGTTCTGATCTGGGGCAGGGGGTTGGGATGCAGAAGGGGGTGCGGGGTGCTGGGGGAAGACTCTGGGATGGAGTTTGGGTGTGGGGGGGGGCTCAGGGCTGGGGCAGAGGGTTGGGGGGCAGGAGGGGGTGAGAGGTATGGGCTCCAGGCAGCACTTACCTCGGGTGGCTTCCCAGAAGTAGCGACAAGTTCTTCAGCTCCTAGGCAGTGGGGCAGCCAGGGGGTTCTGCGCACTGCCCCATCTTCAGGCACTGCCCCCGCAGCTCCGATTGGCTGCGGTTCCCGGCATGTGGACAGCACATGGAGTCCCCCTGGCCTCCCCATTCCTAGGAGCCGAGAGACATGACGCCGCTTCTGGGGAGCCACGCGGAGCCAGGGGGGGAGCTTGCCAGCCGGACTTTTAACGGCCCGGTCAGCAGTGCTGACCAGAGCCACCAGGGTCACTTTTTGACGGGATGTTCCGGTTGAAAACCGGACACCTGGCAACCCTAGCCTGGGCAGCTGCCATACTCCTGGTGGGGAGCCGAGAGCCTGGAGGGAAGCCATGTTCTTGGCAGGGAATATGGAGCTGAGAGGCCGGGCAGCTGCCATACTCCCAGCGGCGAGCCGAGAGCCCAGGTGGCAGTCATTTTCCTGGTGCAGAGCTGCAGAGAGCTGAGAGCCCTGGCTCTCAGTTCCCCACACTGTCCCTCTTAAGTCAGTGGAAGTGCTCCTGGTGAGAGGGGTATAGACATGGGTACACCACTGACAGAAGGAGGATAGTGTGAACATGAAAAACCTGAAGTAATTACTGTGGTGGCTGTAAATTGACCTAACAGAGGTCGACTTACGCTTGTAGTGTAGACATGCCCTCAAATTCTGGATGGTGACCTCAGTTTCAAACTTCCTTTTTAAAAGGGCTTTTTCCTTCTTCTTTTCCCCCTACCCTCTTCCTGCCATGGTGATTTATGGTTATTCAGGGTGTGGAAATTCTAGCCAGGATGTCCTAGTGTCTTCCCATTAACTCTAATGGCCCATCATTTGTCTTTTCCTGGGTTATACAATGCTAGGTGCATGAAAATAGTCTCCACTGGTTGGGGACAGAGCCCCTCCCTCCCTGAATGCTCACTGCCCCACTCTGAGGTGAAGGCAAAGCTGCCCCACAGATTATAAGCACAGTTTTCTATATACACAAATAATAAATTCATATTCTCAGTCTGTATACATATCTCATAATGACCATTCAGTTTAACATTACCAGCTTTCACAAAAGATATTACTTGACATATTTTTATACCGCAACAACATTATATACAATCAGTTGATTCAACTGCTTACTCTTTGGGGTTCAAATTCCCAGTTCTCCTGTTGGAGTGTCTGGACCCATTGTCACAATGGGTCATTTGTAGTCCTACATGACCATGTGACGTACGTACATGGACACGCACACACATGGACGCACACACGTGGACTCTGTAATGTTTGGCATTTATTCCTTGTTTGAATCTCAAAAATCCCAGCTCACGGAAGCTGTGGGTTTGTTTGTTATAAAAGTCTTGGTGAAAGCTGACATCGTAAAAAATATGAACAGTTTTTGCATATTGGCATCTGAATTATACTGGTGTATAGCAGCTTTCCAGTCAGCAGTTCCCTTTTGAATGATAATATTTTGATCAAGCTTTATTCAATATCATGACTTGATTCATAAATAAGTTACATGGATGTTACACAATTTTGTCTTTGATCTTTTCAGAGTGATTCAAAGCCTGCAGTGTGCCTTGATCCAAATAAATAAATAAAACAGAGGTATAAGGAGAATGCATACTGACATGTACGCAGGTTTTGGTAGAGTTCATAGTTTCACAGAGAAATCAAGTATGGTATTCTTAAAGTAGAAAACCATCCCTGGACAAATGCCCTATATTGAAAATTGATTTTTTTTATTTACAGTTGAGTGAATCCTTCTTGATAAATAGCAACAAGCACATTTCTTTAAACTCCCAAGTAGCAACAAAATGTCAGAAGAAAATGACGTGTGGTGACTTGTGTGGTGAAAGACATAATTCAAATGGTTTCTGCTGAGCCCCTTAGGGCTGGAGCAAGTGTAACTGATTTAGTTAAGGGCGCAAGAGGCAGCCCACTATCATCCCCAGTTTTAATGGAAGACTTCTTTTTTGTTTGTCTCTTAACAGCCAAGGACTACTTTGTGCCTCCATTCTCCATCTGTAAAACTGTGATAATTCTTCCCTCATATAATAATATGGTGATAACCCTCCTGAGAAGCAGTGAAGTATCATGGGGAATCAAATTTATAATCCTCGAAGACTCTGGTGATGAAAGGGAACCACATAAGCACCTAGATAGTTTATCAACAATCTTAGTCTTGCTATCAGTCTGGGCTTCATTCTCAGCAGAAAGCAATTCAGTCAGTGCTCACTATTACAAAAGCTGTCAGTGTCTAGTATCTTTGAATCCTATTAGCTTTGTCATCAACCTCTGAAGTTAAACAGCAGTTCTGTTGTGGTCCCAGAAACAGTAGAATCCTGGAAACCATCTTTTGATACATTGCAAAAAGAAATTATAAATGGGAATCATCATCCAATGGGAGTGTTTCCAGTGGGGTCCTATAGAGATTTGTTCTTCATCCAATGCTATTCAATATTTTTATCAATGATCTGGAAAAAAATATGTACAATTTTCAGATAACAAAAAAATTGGTGAATTGGTAAATGATGATGGGGATGGGAAAGGTAGGCACACTTGAAAACTGCATTTTAATACAGCCAAATGCAAGGACATACATACATCTATTATCTAAGAATAAAATATGTAGGGGGAGGAGGTGGAGAGGAAGGATGCAGTGGGTAGTGGGGGCCTCGCAGGGGAAGGGGGGTGGAGGAGAGGAGGGATGCAGTGGGGGGCCTCACAGCAGAGAGAGTGGAGGAGAGGATGGATTCAGCCAGAGGCAGGCAGTAGGAGCCTGGGGGGAAGGGGGAGAGCAGGGATGGGAGTGCAGGTGGGGTCACCACAGCCCAGGCGTCTGCTCTCTGAAAGGCGGTGGGTAGGTGGCTGTGCCACAGGGAAGGCTTAGCCTCCCCTGGCCTATTATACCCACCACCTATGTTTATGAGAATTTGTTGAGGGAAAATGTTTTCTTCCTGTTGCTGTTGGGAACAATAGAACAAGTCCCCGAGTCTTGCAAAGGATTGTGTAGCAGCCTTTCTTGTTGTTTCTGCCCGTTAACACCACAGGAGCACTCTGTGCCTCCATTTTTTACTTCTATAGAAAAAAGCAGGTCTTTATCCTATTGCAGATTTCTGGTTCAAAATGATCCACAGAAACAGAGCACAGTATTTCCCTTCCCCTTTCAGTATCTTCAAGCTCTTAGATTTCAACATCTTAGATTTTATATTTCAAAGCAATCAAACAGAAAGTCACCCAGAATCCAATTTGCCAATAACCACTTTTAGTACAAAGTGCTCTTGTGTGGGCTAGAGACAGCTCTCTAATTCTTGACCCAGGTACCCGTGGTGAGAAACTGAGAATGGAAGGTGTGGTTAGATTATTTTGAGCCATTACATGAGACGCTAACACAGATGCTAAAATCTGTGCCAACACAGATGCTAAAATCTCTTGCAGCTGTAAAAGTCTTGAACTTCATCACCTTGTCAGACAGCATCTAACTCAGTTCCTCTAGAAAACGTTCCCATTTTGGGGAGTCTCTAGATTAACTGGATGTACATAGTGGATTCGAGCACCAAGGGTTTCACATGAACCTCATGTCCAGTGCGTCCATGCAGGCTGTAGGGTTGCCAACTTTCTAATTGCAGAAAACCGAACACCCTTGCCACGCCCCTTCCCTGAGGCTCTGCCCCAGCCCTTCTCTGAGGCCCTGCCCCCTGCTAACTCCATCCCTCCGTCCCTCCATCACTCGCTTTCCCCATCCTCACTCACTAGCTCATTTTCACTGGGCTGGGGCAGGGGGGTTGGGGTGCAGGAAGGGGTGAGGGCTCCAGCTGGGGGTGCGGGCTCTGGGGTGGGTCCAGGGATGAAGGGGTTCGGGTGCAGGAGGGGGCTCCAGGCTGCGGCTGAGGGGTTTGGAATATGGGAGTGGGCTCTGGACTGGGGCAGTGGGTTGGGATGTAGGTGGGGTATGGGTTCTGGGCTGGAGGTGTGGGCTTCAGGGTGGGGCCAGAAATGAAGGGTTCAGGTTGTGGGAGGGGGCTCTGAGCTGGGGCAAGGGGTTGGGGTGCAGGAGGGGGTGGGGGCTCCAGGAGGAAATTTGGGTGCGGGAAGGGGTGAGGGGTGCAGGCTCTGGGCAGCACTTACCTCAGGTGGCTCCTGGAAGTGGCAGCATGTCTGGCTTCTAGGCGGAGACGCAGCCAGGGAGGCTCCGCGTGCTGCCCCAACCCACAGGTGCTGCTCCTGCAGCTCCCATTGGCCGCAGTTCCTGGCCAATGGGAGCTGCAGAGCTTGCACTCAGGGGCAGAGCGCGGAGCCCCCGTGACCTCCCTTCCCTCTAGGAGCTGGACATGTCGCCATTTCCGGGAGCTGCGCAGAGCCAGGCAGGGGAGCCTGCCAGCCCCACTGCACCGCAACTCATAGGCACTGACTCTGTGGGTGCTCCAGGGCACACTCAGGGGAGGAGGCAGGGAAGAGGCAGGGCCGGGGCGGGGATTTGGGGAAGGGGTTGGAATTGGGGTGGGGCAGGGGCAGAGTCGGGGCGAGGCTGGGGGCAGAGGGGGGTCGAGCACCCTCCGGCGCCAGCAGAAGTCGGAGCCTATGCCGCAACTGGACTTTTAATGGCCCAGTCAGCACTGCTGACTGGAGCCGCCAGGGTCTCTTTTCTACCAGTGTTCTGGTCGAAAACCGGACACCTGGCAACCATAGCAGGCTGGACATATCTCAAAACAAAATGGAGTTTACCACTGATGTAACAGCAAGATCTTCTGGGCTCAAATCAGGAATGAAATTCTTCAGAGTACATAAGAAATCTAGTCCCTTTTACAGGAAGCAAAAGATCTGGCTTTTTCATTGTTGCTGCAATGTCTGTAATGCCTTAAAATATGTTTGAAAATACTTGCATTTGATTTGCCTCCAGAATTACAGTTTGAAAACTTAATAAAAGCATCAACTCAAGGCAGCAAGGTGAAAATAATCCTTGGGTCATTGCTGCTGTGTAAAAGTTTACCAACCTGTTTTTCAATTTTGCATTGATCGAATTAAATTTTTCTGTTTTACTAGAACAGTCACTTGCTGAGATTTCTTGGTTGTTTTTCTTTCCTTTCTAGTATATACTTTTCATTTAAAAAGCACCTGCCTCATTCTATCTTTCTGAAATCCAGATATTTGAATAATTTCTCTTTCAAAGACGCTTGTCCTAGTCAAAGTGATATTACATAACCTTTTCTACATCTGTTAGCTTCAATACTGCTTACTTTCAGTTGTTTCAGAGAAAGCTGATGTGATATATTTTCAATCTCCCTCAGACCAATATTTTAAGCAAGTGGTGTTGTCTAATAATTGTGTATCATATGCACACGCACACACACACACACACTTCTTGCTCGAGGAGCCAGATGTAGGACATACAGGTTGTAATGGGAGAAGGTTGTTCATTAGTTGGTGTGTGCTAACAATTAAAAACAAAAACCCAAAATATTTCCCCTTTAACTTCCCTTTTAGGCCCTACACCTGCAAACAGTTAATCACATACAGAACTTTTCTCATAACTGAAGTGAATAGGACTACTCCTAAGGGTTTAAGAGTCCTATATTTTAACATATTACTGAAATTATTAGTTATACAATAGTTACTTATACAGTACAGCTACAAAAGAATTTAATAGGAAATTCCATATAATCATAGGACTGGTAGGGACCTTGAGAGGTCATCTAGTCCAGTCCCCTGCACTCAGGGCAGAACTAAGTATTATCTAGACCATCCCTGACAGGTGTTTGTCCAACCTGCTCTTAAAAATCTCCAGTAAAGGAGATTCGACAACCTCCCTAGGCAATTTATTCCTGTGCTTAGCCACCCTGAGAGTTAGGAATTTTTTCCTACTGTCCAACCTAAACCGCCCTTGCTGCAATTTAAGCCCATTGCTTCTTGTCCTATCCTCAGAGGTTAAAAAGAACATTTTTTCTCCCTCCTCCTTGTAACAACCTTTCATGTACTTGAAAACTGTTATCATGTCTCCTCTCAGTCTTCTCTTTTCCGAACTAAACAAACCCAGTTTTTTCAATCTTCCCTCATAGGTCATGTTTTCTAGACCTTTAATCACTTTTGTTGCTCTTCTTTAGACTTTCTCCAATTTATCCCCATCTTTCCTGAAATGTGGCACCCACAACTGGCTACAATATTCCAGTTGAGGCTTAATCAGCATGGAGTAGAGTGGAAGAATTACTTCTCGCGTCTTGCTTACGATACTCCTGCTAATACATCCCAGAATGATGTTTGGGTTTTTTGCAACAGTGTTACACTGTTGACTCATATTTAGCTTATGGTTCACTATGACACCCAGATCCCTTTCTGCAGTATTCTTTCCTAGGCAGTCATTTTCCATTTTGTATGTGTGCAACTGATTGTTCCTTCCTAAGCGGAGTACTTTGCACTTGTCCTTATTGAATTTCATCCTATTTACTTCAGACCATTTCTCCAGTTTGTGCAGATTATTTTAAATTTTAATCCTTTCTTTCAGAGCACTTGCAACCCCTCCCAGGTTGGTATCGTCCACAAACTTTATAAGTGTACTCTCTGTGCCATTATCTAAATAAGTGATGAAGATATTGAACAGAACCAGACCCAGAACTGATCCCTGTGGGACCCCACTCGTTATGCCCTTCCAGCATGACTGTGAATCACTGATAACCAGTGTTCACTCTAATTTTTCCCACCCATGTGCAGAATGAATTTTGTTATGTGCACCAATATGGTGGTGATGACACATCACCTTCATATTGGTGCACATAACAAAATTCATGTGGTGGGGGTGGGCTGAGGGGTTCGGTGTGTGGGAGGGAACTCAGGGCAGGGACAGAGGGTTAGGGTGCAGGGGTGTGAGGGCTCCAGCTGGGGGTGCGGGCTATGGGGTGGGGCTGGGGATGAGGGGCAGAGGATTGGGGAGGGGGGATGAGGGCTCCAGCTGAGGGTGCGGGCTCTAGGGTGGGGCTGGGGATGAGGGGTTTGCGGTGCAGGCTGCCCCAGGGTTACAGTGGGGAGAGAGGACTCCCTCCAGCTCTCTCTCCCTGCAGCAGCACCTGGGCTGGGGGGGGGGAGAGGTGCCCCTCCCCCAACTGTGGCAGATCCAGAGCTGGGTTGGAGAGGGGATGGGCTCCCCTGCGTGGCATTTAATAGGTGGCTTCGCGGCTGTGCAACTTACAGGGAACTTCGCTGATAACTATTCTCTGGGAACGGTTTTCCAACCAGTTATGCACCCACCTTATAGTAGCTCCATCTAGGTTACATTAACAATTAATGCAGTGAGCTGCCTGCTACCTAAATTTATCCTACATTTCCCTATTTGATTTTCATTTACCCTATAACTATTTTTATTGCTGTAGTAAATTAGAAACGTGAGGATATTGCATTAATATTAGTCTCATTGGTAAATTGCTCTGGTTTTGCCAGCAAACTACTTCAGTTATACCTCAAACAGGAGGTTAATTCTTTGCTTATTGTTATCAAAAATCAGGATTTAAAAAAAAAAACCCATGAGCATGGACTCTTTCTCTCTCTACATCCACCCCCCTTAATTGCAGGATTATTTTACGGAGATATAAGTATAAAACTGAGACGTCTGTAGAAAATAGGCTGAGGGACCAGATCAAGCTGACAAGGAGGCAGGGTTTCCTATTAGTCTCAGAAAGCAGTTTATCAACCCAAGGGAAAATTTATCTGCTTTTTTATAGATTGAGAAGTTTAAGGGTTTGTCCTCAAATGTGATGGCTTGTGTTTTGCTTTATATTGCAGTTTAGATGCTTTGCTGCTTTTATACGTACAGATTAAAAACTTTGTCAACTGCATATTGACAAAAATGCCTTGGGACTTGTCTTTTATATTCTTTCGGAAACTCACAAAAACAGGAATGATGTTAAACACAGTATTAGTGTGACTATGTAACAGCAACAGAATCACAAGGGGTTTTAGCCCAAATCCTAAGGTCAGATGCCACATGAAAGAAAATTTGCTTAAGATAAATTTTTCAGCAGTTCTGTGCATAATATAAAGGGAGGAGAATTTTTCCACAGGATTATGCACTTCACAAATACAGATCCCACTCTATGGGCCTTACTATAATACACTCAGGCCATTTTATGCTGCTCTGGCTATGTAAAGGGACCTTAAAGTGGGCAGAAATGGCCTCTGGGGAATATCTCCTGGGCAGACAACCTCCTTTTCTAGTGTACAACTGGTATAAGGGTGATATATTCCAGCCCTGCTGCCAACGTCTGGGATAGGGGCAGCTCAGGACATGGCTGGACATGGCAGGACATTCTCTGGAACCATGGAAAGTAGTACATAAATTAGAGTAGCCAAAAGGCTGCTCTAATTTACGCTAAGGACTATGCAGGCCCCTGCACAGCAGCTGACTATAGGGAACAGAATGGTATCTGAAAGCTACCCTTGCCCCTGTCCCCTGTCCCCCACTTCCTGACTCAAGCATAGGATCAAAGTAACTGAGAACCAGGCTCTGTGCTTCTGGCTACAAGTTACCGATGACAAGTGGCTGCAGATCAGCATTTCAAATACTCACATGGTCCGAGTCAATAAACTCCCAGTCTGGGCCTACGTTTGGTGTTTTGGTTTTTGTTAATTCAAGGTGCCTTGTTCTATATAATAAGCTTCCTAAGTAATAATTTAAACTAAGAACACACTGATTGCCTTAGTAACTGAGAACAGCATTTTTGAAAGGCACCTGTTTACAAAGAAACACCAGTGTCCTCTCTGATAATCTGGGTTATCCTAGGCAGAAATGTTATCACAAATACCTGAAAAGTGGAGGTAGGTTGCCTATGCCAGTCTGCCACTAGGGGAAGCCGATTGTTCTCTGTTCTCTAGGGCTAAAAGAAGATTGCTCATATTTTGTCCTCAGTGTAGTCTATTGCCCTTTCAATATTTCCAACATCAGATACTTAGGAGGCTGCCAAACACTGAATTATACAGGCTGTACCTATAACCGAACAATTCAATTTGTTATGCATTGCAGCATTCTGCAGTAGAGATTGAGGAATTCATGTCAGTGAAATGAACAGCATTTACCAATCATGCCTTTTGGCTATAGTCACCTAAACTGTGCCATGAAAACAATACAAGCCTGTAGTATGGCACAGCTACACACTACACTACACACTACAGCTAAAGCATGTGTGTGACATGCCTCCTATTTCACTGACATGCATGCCATCAGGCACTGTAAGGGTATGTCTACACTACGAAATTAGGTCAAATTTATAGAAGTCAGTTTTGTAGAAAGCAGTTTTATACAGTTGATTGTGTGTGTCCCCACACAAGTGCTCTAAGTGCATGTAGTCGGCGGAGTGTGTCCACAGTACCGAGGCAACCGTCGACTTCCGGAGCGTTGCACTGTGGGTGGCTATCCCACAGTTCCCGCAGTCTCCGCCGCCCATTTGAATTCTGGGTAGAAATCCCAGTGCCTGATGGGGCTAAAACATTGTCGCGGGTGGTTCTGCGTACATATCGTCAGGCCCCCGTTCCCTCCCTCCCTCCTTGAAAGCAAGGGCAGACAATCGTTTTGCGCCTTTTTTCTTGAGTTACCTGTGCAGATGCCATACCATGGCAAGCATGGAGCCCAGTCAGCTAACCGTCACCGTATGTCTCCTGGGTGCTGGCAGACGTGGTACTGCATTGCTACACAGCAGCAGTTAATTGCCTTTTGGCAGCAGACAGTGCAGTATGACTAGTAGCCATCATCGACGTAGTCCTGGGTGCTCTTTTAATCGGGCGCCTGGGCAAACATGGGAGTGACACAGCCAGGTCATTTCCCTTGTTTCGTCTCATGGCGATTCAGTCCTACCGGAAGTGCGCTGTCTTTTAACCTCCAGCCAGCAGAAGATGATGGCTAGTCGTCATACTGCCGAGCACCCAGGAGATGATGATGGCTAGCGGTCGTACTGCACAGTCTGCTGCCAGCAAGATGTATAAAGATAGATGAAGTGGCTCAAAACAAGAAATAGACCAGATTTGTTTTGTATTCATTTTCTCCTCCTTCCCTCTGTGAAATCAACAGCCTGCTAAACCCAGTTTTGAGTTCTGTCCTTGAGGTTTTGAGTTCTATCCTTGAGGGGGCCATTCAGTTTCTCGCAAAGCCACCCCCTTTGTTGATTTTAATTCCCTGTAAACCAACCCTGTAAGCCATGTCATCAGTCGCCCCTCCCTCCGTCAGGGCAACGGCAAACAATCGTTCCGTGCCTTTTTTCTGTGCAGACGCCATACCATGGCAAGCATGGAGCCTGCTCAGATCACTTTGGCAATTAGGAGCACATTAAACACCACGCGCATTATCCAGCAGTATATGCAGCACCAGAACCTGGCAAAGTGATACCGGGCGAGTAGGCGACGTCAGCACGGTGACATAAGTGATGAGGACATGGACACAGACTTCTCTCAAAGCAGGGGCCCTGGCAATGTGGGCATCATGGTGCTAATGGGGCAGGTTCATGCGGTGGAACGCCAATTCTGGGCTCGGGAAACAAGCACAGACTCGTGGGACCGCATAGTGTTGCAGGTCTGGGACGATTCCCAGTGGTTGCGAAACTTTTGCATGCGTAAGGGCACTTTCATGGAACTTTGTGACTTGCTTTCCCCTGCCCTGAGGCACAAGAATACCAAGATGAGAGCAGCCCTCACAGTTGAGAAGTGAGTGGCAATATCCCTGTGGAAGCTTGCAATGCCAGACAGCTACTGGTCAGTCGGGAATCAATTTGGAGTGGGCAAATCTACTGTGGGGGCTGCTCTGATGCAAGTAGCCAACGCAATCAAAGATCTGCTGATATCAAGGGTAGTGACCCTGGGAAATGTGCAGGTCATAGTGGATGGCTTTGCTGCAATGGGATTCCCTAACTGTGGTGGGGCCATAGACAGAACCCATATCCCTATCTTGGCACCGGAGCACCAAGCCGGTGAGTACATAAACCGCAAGGGGTACTTTTCAATAGTGCTGCAAGCACTGGTGGATCACAAGGGACGTTTCATCAACATCAATGTGGGATGGCCGGGAAAGGTACATGACGCTCGCATCTTCAGGAACTCTGTTTTGTTTCAAAAGCTGCAAGAAGGGACTTTATTCCCAGACCAGAAAATAACCATTGGGGACGTTGAAATGCCTATAGTTATCCTTGGGGACCCAGCCTACCCTTTAATGCCATGGCTTATGAAGCCGTACACAGGCAGCCTGGACAGTAGTCAGGAGCTGTTCAACTACAGGCTGAGCAAGTGCAGAATGGTGGTAGAATGTGCATTTGGATGTTTAAAGGCGCGCTGGTGCAGTTTACTGACTCGTTTAGACCTCAGCAAAACCAGTATTCCCACTGTTATTACTGCTTGCTGTGCGCTCCACAATATCTGTGAGAGTAAGGGGGAGACGTTTATGGCGGGGTGGGAGGTTGAGGCAAATCGCCTGGCTGCTGGTTTCACACAGCCACACACCAGGGCGGTTAGAAGAGCACAGGAGGGCGCGGTGCGCATCAGAGAAGCTTTGAAAACCAGTTTCATGACTGGCCAGGCTACGGTGTGAAAGTTCTGTTTGTTTCTCCTTGATGAAACCCACAGCCCCTTGGTTCACTCTACTTCCCTGTTAGCTAACCACCCTCCCCTCCTCCCTTCGATCACCGCTTGCAGAGGCAATAAAGTCATTGTTGCTTCACATTCATGCATTCTTTATTCATTCATCATACAAATGGGGGATAACTACCAAGGTAGCCCAGGAGGGGTGGTGGAGGAGAGAAGCACCAGGAGGGGTGGTGGAGGAGGGAAGGACAAGGCCACACAGCACTTTAAAAGTTTAAAACTTTAAAACTTATTGAATGCCAGCCTTCTGTTGGTTGGGCAATCCTCTGGGGCGGAGTGGCCGGGTGGGCGGAGGCCCCCCCACCGCGTTCTTGGGCATCTAGATGAGGAGGCTATGGAACTTGGGGAGGAGGGCGGTTGGTTACACAGGGGGTGTAGCGGTGGTCTGTGCTCCTGCTGCCTTTCCTGCAGCTCAACCATATGCTGGAGCATATTGGTTTGATCCTCCAGCAGCCTCAGCATTGAATCCTGCCTCCTCTCATCACGCTGCCGCCACCTTTCAGCTTCAGCCCTCTCTTCAGCCCGCCACTTACTCTCTTCAGCCCGCCACTTAATCTCTTCAGCCCGCCACCTCTCCTCCCGGTCATATTGTGCTTTTCTGCACTCTGACATTGTCTGCCTCCACGCATTCGTCTGTGCTATGTCAATGTGGGAGGACAGCATGAGCTCAGAGAACATTTCATCATGAGTGCGTTTTTTTTGCCTTCTAATCTTCACTAGCCTCTGGGAAGGAGAAGATCCTGTGATCCTTGAAACACATGCAGCTGGTGGAGAAAAAAAAAGAGGCAGTGGTATTTAAAAAGACACATTTTCTAGAACAATGGCTACACTCTTTCACAGTAAACCTTGCTGTTAATATTACATACACAGCATATGTGCTTTCGTTCCAAGGTCGCATTTTGCCTCCCCCCACCACGTGGCTAGCCCTTCCCCCCCTCCCCCATGGCTAACAGCAGGGAACATTTCTGTTGAGCCACAGGCAAACAGCCCAGCAGGAACGGGCACCTCTGAATGTCCCCTTAAGAAAAGCACCCTATTTCAACCAGGTGACCATGAATGATATCACTCTCCTGAGGATAACACAGAGAGATAAAGAACGGATGTTGTTTGAATGCCAGCAAACATACACTGCAATGCTTTGTTCTACAATGATTCCCAAGTACGTGCTACTGGCCTGGTATGGTAAAGTGTCCTACCATTGTGGGTGGAATAAGGCTGCCCTCCCCAGAAATCTTTTGCAAAGGCTTTGGGAGTACATCCAGGAGAGCCGCAAATGCCAGGGCAAATTAATCATTAAACATGCTTGCTTTTAAACCATGTATAGTATTTTAAAAGGTACACTCACCAGAGGTCCCTTCTCCGCCTGACGGGTCCGGGAGGTAGCCTTGGGTGGGTTTGGGGGGGACTGCCTCCAGGTCCAGGGTGAGAAACAGTTCCCGGCTGTCGGGAAAACCGGTTTCTCCGCTTGCTTGCTGTGAGCTATCTACAACTTCATCATCATCATCTTCCTCGTCCCCAAAACCTGCTTCTGTGTTGCCTCCATCTTCACTGAAGGAGTCAAACAACACGGCTGGGGTAGTGGTGGCTGAACCCCCTAAAATGGCATGCAGCTCATCATAGAAGCGGCATGTTTGGGGCTCTGACCCGGAGCGGCCGTTTGCCTCTCTGGTTTTCTGGTAGGCTTGCCTCAGCTCTTTAAGTTTCACGCGGCATTGCTTCGGGTCCCTGTTCTGGCCTCTGTCCTTCATGCCCTGGGAGATTTTTGACAAATGTTTTGGCATTTTGAAAACTGGAACGGAGTTCTGATAGCACGGATTCCTCTCCCCATACAGCGATCAGATCCCGTACCTCCCATTCGGTCCATGCTGGAGCTCTTTTGCGATTCTGGGACTCTATCATGGTCACCTCTGCTGATGAGCTCTGCATGGTCACCTTTGCTGATGAGCTCTGGCCAGCGTGGCAGGTGCAGGTGACCATGCAAACAGGAAATTGAAATTCAAAAGTTTGTGGGCCTTTTCCTGTCTACCTGGCCAGTGCATCTGAGTTGAGAGTGCTGTCCAGAGCGGTCACAACAGAGCACTCTGGGATAGCTCCCGGAGGCCAATACCGTCTAATTGCGTCCACAGTACCCCAAATTAGACCCGGCAAGGCCGATTTAAGCGCTAATCCACTTGTCAGAGGTGGATTAAGGAAATCGATTTTAAGAGCCCTTTAAGTCGAAATAAAGGGCTTCATCGTGTGGACGGGTGCAGGTTTACATCGATTTAACGCTGCTAAATTCGACCTAAACTCCTGGTGTTGACCAGGGCTAAGCCAGGTTCTGGATAAGTGATTTCCTTTCAGTAGACTCACACATGGTGGTTTGGTAAAGCAATTACCATTTTCATTTTTCAAATGATGATGCCAAATTAAATGTTCATATAGTTTGTGTCTTATTCATGCTTAGAGGTACTCTTTCTCTTGAAATTCTGATACAAGGCAAAATGAAACAGAAGCAATAATAGAGCAAGATCCTTTACAGTTGAAAATGCTATCTTTGTCCCATTTGTAATCTAGTCACTGGTTTATGACTCAAATCCTCCAAAATTCACACAATGCTCTTGAATTGTAGATATTTCATTTTGATCAGCAATTTTGGTGCAGACATAGGTGAGAGAAATCCATGGAGCCAAACAACAGCATAGCTGCAAATGGAGAAGAGGAAAAGTCATTTCAGCTAAGGTTGACTAACATTTGGTCAATATTTCCCCTCTAAATCCACCTTTTTCTGATGGCAGAATATAGCTAGTGTTGGTATTGTCCACCTAGTCGGTCCAATCAAGCCCCTTTTAGGAGTTATTCCGTCATAAACAAAGACATGAAGAAATAAAGATTCGCCCAGCCTGGAGGATGGGACAGTGTAAGTGTAGCCTCAGTTTGGTGCAAAGCCTGCAATTAGTCCATTCAACATGCAAATTAAAACCTAGTTCTCTTGTGAACAATTACTAAAGATCCAACCTTTCTCTTTCAGGTAATTCAAAGTGATCAGGGCTGTCGATTAATTGTAGTTAACTCGCGATTAATTAAGAAATAATAATTGTGATTAAAAAATGAATCACAATTAATCGCAGTTTTAATTGCTCTGTTAAACAATAGAATACCAATTGAAATTTATTAAATATTTTGGATGTTTTTCTACATTTTCAAATATATTGATTTCAGTTACAACACAGAATACAAACTGTACAGTGCTCACTTTATATTATTTTTATTACAAATATTTGCACTGTAAAAATGATAAAAGATAGTATTTTTCAATTCACCTCATACAGTACTGTAATGCAATCTCTTTATTGTGAAAGCGCAACTGACAAATGTAGATTTTTTTGTTACATAACTGCACTCAAAAACAAAACAATGTAAAACTTTAGAGACTACAAGTCCACTCAGTCCTACTTCTTGTGCAGCCAATCGCTAAGAGAAACAAGTTTGTTTACATTTACAGGAGATAATGCTGCCTGCTTCTTATTTACAATGTCACCTGAAAATGAGAACAGATGTTTGCATGGCACTTTTGTAGCTTGCATTGCAAAGTATTTAAGTGCCAGATATGCTAAACATTCATGAGCCTCATCATGCTTTAGCCACCATTCCAGAGCCTAGCTGCTCCCAGTCTTATCATAGAATATCAGGGTTGGAAGGGACCTTAGGAGACCATCTAGTCCAACCCCCTGCTCAAAGCAGGACCAATCCCCGATTTTTGCTCTAAATCCCTAACTGGCCCCCTCAAGGATTGAACTCACAACCCTCACCCTAATGCTCAAACCACGGAGCTATCGGGCCCCCTGCCCCAACCACATCTGCCATTCCTGACTCCTCCCCAGCGGCTCCCCGTCCCAGCCCCCCATCTGCCAACCCCCGGGCTGCTTCACCTCCTCCCCTAGGAGGCGCCGTCCCCCCCCCACCAAGCTCGGGTGTGGGCACAATATGGGCGCCGACGCTGGGAGAGTTCAATTTCCTAACGCGCATGTGCAAACAGTTGGCACGTGCGCATTCAGGGGCCCATAGGCGCAAGGTGCGCATGCGCACGGGCGGGCGCTCGGTTCGGAGGCCGCGGAAGGCGGCGTGCCGGGTCGGGGTGAGTGTCCGGATCTGGTTGCTAGTGGACGGCTCGGGCCCCGGGCGCCGTGAGCGGGGCGGTGACCGGGATCCCCCATCAGCGGGGGCGCGTCAGGGCTGCCCCGACACTGTAGGGCCCAGAAGGGGAGGGGCAGGATCCCCCCGAGCGCCGCAGTGTCTTGGGGGCGGAGGGGCCCCCATGTCCTGGCGCAGCCGGGGCCAGGCTCGGAGTGGGCGGGGAGGGGGTTTTGGGGCAAAGACCTGGCGCGGAGGGGCACGGAGAGTGGGGTGGCCCCTGGCGGGATTGTTCGCTTGAGCCGCCTTCCGCTGGCTGTTGGGCCGAAGCGTGGGCAGAGCTGGGGGATGTTTTTATGCTGAATCCGTCTCCTCCTCACCCCCCGCATAGTGTTGGGGGTGTGGGCCTGGGCGGGATTGCTACCTGCTGCAAAGGTGTGGGGGATAATGGCTACTGCGATGGTGCCCCTGCGGTTTCCACCTGCCCTGACAATGACAGGGTGCTGGCGGGAGCAGGGGTACACGGTTGAATTCCTTCCCCTGAAATTGAAGGGGATAGTACATCTGTGGCATTAGTAAAGTAGCCGCCTACCTCAAAGCTTGCAGCAAAGTCTTGATATGCAGGGTCGGTTGTCTGGTGAGTCCTGGGCTTATTCTGACTCCTGAGTGGGATATAACGTAGTGCCTTTGGGAGGTGGCAAAATAAGGTGATTGTATTGTTCTCATGCACTAATGCGCTGTCATGACAGGCAGCACAAATAGTGTGATGTCAAGATGCACTTTCACACCATGATGTTGGGTTTTTTTTTTTCATGCTGAAGAAATGGGTGGCAAACCTTGAGAATCAGGATTGTTTGGTTCCCCCCTTTCCAGTCCAGAAACAGAGATGCTGTTCTTTTTTCTTTTGTACACTATGCATAAAAAGATTTGCCTTCCATGGGTATTTTAAAGTTTGTAAAGCACTTGGTGTACCATCTTGACATTAGTAACTCACAGGTCTATCTCTCAGCTAATGAGGTATCTTGCTTCATCTAGTCCTATCTCAGCTTGTTTTTCTGACATCTCTTCCTGAATGTCCAGTCATCATTTTAAATTAAACATCACCAAAACTAAGATACATACATACATACATACATATATATATATATATATATATATATATATATATATATATAATTTTTAAGTCTTTCTTCTCAGGTTCTCCCATCTGGCCATTTTCTTTATCAGAGTAGACAACACCGCTATTCTCCCTGTCACTCAGGCACTGTAGCTTTTAGATGTCATCTTTGACTGGGCCATTGTGTTTTTAATCTTGCTTTTTTTAAAAAAACAAATCTCTAAAATCTAGCCTTTTTTCCCTCTCTCTACTAAGTGAAGACTCATCAAAGCCCTCATCCTGACTTGACTGCTGTAACTTTTGCTTTCCTCCAGTCTGTTCAGATTAAAGATCATTTTTCTGGTTTATCGTTCTGATCACATTGAATCCGTCTTTGAGGTGTCCACTGGCTCCCCATTGACTTCCACATCAATATATGTTTCTTATTGTTACCTTTTAAGTCTCTTCATAACTTAGCACCATCTCCTAACTGACTTAGTAACCTATTATGGTGTCAGCCCCTGCTTTTACTCTGCAAGTGTTTCCATCCCTTATCACCCACCAGTCAGCTGCTTGCTTAAACACCTCTATGCTGGCTGCCATGCTGCCCTTTATGCTTAAGAAAAACTCCCTGATAATATCTGAAGAGCCACTATTTTATCCTTCATATCCTTCTATAAGGCTGGTCTCTGCTGTGATGCTTACTGATAGCAGCTTGCTAATCATGGCTAAGCAGATGACCAGCTGAGACTATTTCTCTCCTTTCCTTTCTCTACTCCTTACTTCCTATCTACCCTCAAAAAATAAAGTAAAAAATTGCAATTCATGTAACTAGCAAAGTTGTGGTAGCGTATCGATTGCTCATTTGTTGTATCTACCCCTGTCCTTTTGTTTGTGTCTTTAAATTGTAAACCTTTCAGGGCAGGTATTCTCTTTTTTTGTTTCTGTTTCTGTATTAGGCCCAGCACTATTGGGCCCCAGTCCTGAATGGGGTCTTTGGGTTCTACTGTGATATAAGTAATTGATCATCATTGCCCTTGGTTACAAAGTCTGATTATAAGAAGAGATTGTCACCTCTTATTTAGTTTACTTTTATTTCTCCACACAGGAAAAAATAACAACATTATTTTATTTTCCAGATCATTGCTTTGGTCCTTCTTGCCTCTTGGAAGGTGACATGCATATGCAGTTAGATGACTGATGACAGAAACTTGAATCAAAATGCCTAATTTCGAACATCCAGAGTATCCTGAAGCTACCTTGCTTCACTTGGAAAGTATGGTGCCCTGTCGAGAATCCCAAGTGTCATCACTCATGTCAATATTTGGAGAGGTAGCTCTTTCTATATTGTGTATTTGGGTAGATCATAGATGTTCTACTAAAATGTTTGTTTTTATGGACAGGTTGAAAACAAACTTAAATGCATTATTACTCTGAGCTAGGCTAGCTGTTTCCATTGTAATTTGAGATCTTGTATTATCTATCTTTCATATCAGCCTCTAGCTAGTAGGTGTCTGATAAACTTGGAAACACAAGATGCTCTAGCTACTGTAAACAAGGGGGAGCTTTATAGCTATTTTCCCCCTCCTGGCTGCTGTTAGTTGGCTTTCCATTACCAGTCATTCTTAGCTGCTGTGGGGTGGTGATAGGAAAGATCCTTGCCTCTCTACTCCTCTCTCATCTCCTCTCATCTTTTCTTGGGTGGTCCTCCCATATGGATAGCTCTGGTACCTGTCTTTGCTGTTGTGCTGGTAGCTTTCCCAACAGAAACAACATGAAACATGATTCTTGATAGCTTCATTGCTGCCTATAAGGCTCTGGAATAGCTGCTATACAACTTACCAGAGATTTGTTAATTTTTACTCTACTGGTGCTTGGCAAAGCTTTTGCAGTAGCAAAGGCAACGGCGCTTTTTATCTGCAGACTCTGGGAAGGCAGCATGGTATCCATTTACATTCAGTTAACTGTGTAAATTGATGTTGATAGTTTGTCTGGTACTGCAATAAAGTTTTTTTTACAAGGTATTTATAAAAAAAAAAAGTGGTAGATACGCTGGAGGGCAGGGATAGGATACAGAGGGACCTAGACAAATTGGAGGATTGGGCCAAAAGAAATCTGATGAGGTTCAATAAGGATAAGTGCAGGGTCCTGCACTTAGGACAGAAGAACCCAGTGCACAGCTACAGACTAGGGACCGAATGGCTAGGCAGCAGTTCTGCGGAAAAGGACCTAGGGGTGACAGTGGACGAGAAGCTGGATATGAGTCAGCAGTGTGCCCTTGTTGCCAAGAAGGCCAATGGCATTTTGGGATGTATAAGTAGGGGCATAGCGAGCAGATCGAGGGACGTGATCGTTCCCCTCTATTCGACACTGGTGAGGCCTCATCTGGAGTTCTGTGTCCAGTTTTGGGCCCCACACTACAAGAAGGATGTGGATAAATTGGAGAGAGTCCAGCGAAGGGCAACAAAAATGATTAGGGGTCTGGAACACATGACTTATGAGGAGAGGCTGAGGGAACTGGGATTGTTTAGTCTGCGGAAGAGAAGAATGAGGGGGGATTTGATAGCTGCTTTCAGCTACCTGAGAGGTGGTTCCAGAGAGGATGGTTCTAGACTATTCTCAGTGGTAGAAGAGGACAGGACAAGGAGTAATGGTCTCAAGTTGCAGTGGGGGAGGTTTAGGTTGGATATTAGGAAAAACTTTTTCACCAAGAGGGTGGTGAAACACTGGAATGCGTTACCTAGGGAGGTGATGGAATCTCCTTCCTTAGAGGTTTTCAAGGTCAGGCTTGACAAAGCCCTGGCTGGGATGATTTAATTGGGGATTGGTCCTGCTTTGAGCAGGGGGTTGGACTAGATGACCTCCTGAGGTCCCTTCCAGTGATATTCTATGATTCTAAAGCTTAAATACTGGATATTGATGTATTTATTGTAGCTATAAAGGCTGGAAGCTTAATTTGTTTTTAAACAAAAGCTTAAATTCTGCAGAATCTTTATGGCTTAGGCTGTCCTCATATTTTCCAAGGAAAGCTTTCTGCTTGCCACTGGAGAGTGAATTTTTCAAGCATTGCCTTCAGGACATATTGAAGACTTATCTTTACTCAGGCACTTGTTTTGAAGTCATGACCTGAGTGCATCTGGTTTCATTGTTATTTAGAAGATGTTTTCTCTGTTAACTTTGTGTCAGTTTGGGTTTCTCAGGCCTTAGCTACACTTGCACATGATACTGCAATAAAGCCGCCCAGAGCGCTCTAACTCACTCCCCATCCACACTGGCAAGGCACGTAGAGCGGTCTGACTCCCTGGCCAGAGTGCTGCTGGTACTCCACCTCTCCAGAGGGATAAGGTTTGCTGCGTATTGGGTGAGACGCTACAGCGTCAGTGTGAATGAGGAGTTACCTTAGAGCGCTTTGATTGCCCTCTGGAAATGTCCCATAATTCCTTTAACTGAAGTGGGCTCCCTTGTCTTTGTTATGAACTGTGCGGGGGTGGGGGGCGGAAGTGGCTCTTTCAAAGCTCTGTTTCCAAGAGTGCGGGCTGCTTATCAGCTCTGAATAAAAAACAAACAACTAATGTTTGCTGTGAGTGAGAGAGAGAGAGGCGGGGGCGGGAAGGGGGTCTGTACTTATAAGACAGTGTGCTGACATACTCTCAGCACCCCAAAAAGCCACTCTCCGCCCCCCTCCCATACACACAACACTCTCCACCCCACCCCCTCCCCATTTGAAAAGCATGTTGCAGCCACTGGGATAGCTGCCCACAATGCACTGCTCCCAATGCAGCTACAAGTGCTGCAAATGAGGCCACGCCAGTGGACTTTCAGCTGTCAGCGTGGACAGATTGGAGCGCTTTCCCTACTGCGCTGTATGAAGGCTGGTTTGACCCAAAGCGCTCTACATCTGCAAGTGTAGCCAAGCCCTCAGTTAATTTAAAAAAAAAATAAATGTACAGCTGCGTTAAATGGGCACATTTTGACAAAAAATAAAGATATCTTCAGAATGAATTGGATTTGCTTCCAGTCTTCTCCCTCAAATCTCAATTCTCTCATTTTTATTTTATGTTTTTAATTTCCCCCCACTTCCTCCTTTTCATTAAATTTAAACTACTTTGGGTTATCCCTTTAATCATAGGGACATAGGTTTTAACAGTCGGGTAAAATTTGCAAAGCATGTAAGTGACTTAGGCTCCTAAGATACTTACTTGGTTTGGGTAAAATTTTAAATATCAGCAGCTGAAAAAATGGCTGCTCAGGCTTTGTGAAACAATAGCAGAGCTTCAGATATTAATTTTTTATTAGCCCTTAAAATGATTTCTAAGTTTACCTTGAGAAATATAGCATGAATACTACTATACTGGGTAACAACCAGGGTTTTAGGTATTATGGGTGAGGAGGCTTGTCTCCCTCTCTGTCCTTCTCCCTCTCCTTCCCTGTTCCAATATCTTCTGTCTTAGCCCTTTGGTAACTTGTATTTATCACTACATAATTTAAGAAATTACACTCTTTTTTTTTTGAGTTGTAAGCCTAAATTAATTGCTTTCCATTATAGAAAATATCTGGAGGGTGGAAGTTGATATTCAGCCTTTTGACTCTAAAAGAAAGTACATCTATACTGCCAAAAAAAAACCCCAAAATGCATAGTAAGACACAGAGCCCAGCTGGGTCTGTAGACTTGGGCTGTGCTACAGTGCTAAAAATAGCAGTGCAGTCTTTCCTGCTTGAGCTCTGCAAACTGGGAAAGGGGTAGGTCTCAGGACCTGAGCTCCGGCCCAACCAGGAACATCTAAACTGCTATTCTCCATCATTGGAGATTTTTAAGAGCAGGTTAGACAAACAGTTGTCAGGGATGGTCTAGATAATAATTAGTCCTGCCTTGAGTGCAGGGGACTGGACTAGATGACTTACTGAGGTCCCTTCCAGTCCTACACATCTATGAGTCTGATTTTTAGTGCCGTAGTATGACCTTGTTTTTTGCAGTGTAGATGTACCCTTAAAGGGTCAAAGGCAAATACGACCGTAAGGCCAGTCTGACATCTTTGCACATGTTGAATAGTACTCTGCAATTAGTGCCATCATTATCAGTGGGACATCTTGACAAGTAAGCTACTACTCAACATGAGTAAGGGTGACAGAATCCAGAACACTTTTTTTTTCCCTAAAGAAGACATGATCTAACTCGGGTTAGCTAACTTGAGTTAAAATCCCAGTTGTCATTTTCTTATTAGTTAACAGATTGAAGTAAAGCCAACAAACTGCCTTGTCTTCACTAGAATTTTACCTCAGGTTAGCTAACCTGAGTTAAGAACGCACCCTTTGCCTAATGAAGACACAGCCTTAATGTTCTGGGAGTTTCAGTGGTGGCTTTAGGGCCTTTTTTGAACCCTGCTCTCAGGTTTGGAGGACCACAGAATCAACGTGATAAAATACCATGTTGCATCTTAATTGGAGTGTACTGTATTTGACTCTCTTAATTTAAAACAAAGCTTTTCTTCTGGCAGAAAACTAGATGAGCCAAAGTTCTCTAAATCTCAGAAATAAAGAGAATGTTAGATATTAACATTTTTTTAACTTTTTTCTAGCGTCAGCATTTTAGCTTCCCATCCATCTTTATCTATGGACATACATCTAGTGGCAAGACCTATGTGATGCAAACTCTTCTAGAAACGTTAGAGGTAAGAATAAATTCTTATGAAATTCATAAAACACCTTGAGCCAATGAGGAATTTAAAAAAAAAAAAAAAGTTCCCAAACCAGCTACTTTCAGTTTGGTGGAGAACTGCAAGAACAATTTATTTTGCTCCAATTTCTTGTCTGTTATTCTTACAGTATCTCTCCCACTTATTGCTTGATGCCACATAAAACATCTTCCTTCTCATCAAGGCATTTTGGATGCTGCACAACACAATGCAAATTAAAATAGAATAAACTCATAAAATTCAAAATTGATAAAAGGAAATGTTCTGGAGTTGGTGGGTCTAGTACAGAAAGGTGGGTGAATGGTAATTAATAAAGGGCCAATGTTCATCATAATAAGCCTGGCTAGAAATTAAAAAAAAAACAAGCAAACAAAGACTTTTTTTTTTTAAGTGAAGAGTGGTAAACTAAGATGGCTGTCTGGGCTGACTGCAGCAAAGACATCACTCACTGGTCTGAGACAGTCATTTACAGATCACTTTTTTTGAGCTGAGAAGTTCACCTTTAAATCCATTTTATTTGCATATAAAACTGTATTGGTATGCATGCTACAAATACTAAATACCCAAATTTTACTGGTTGTTGGCTATTTGTATTACAATGATGCCTAGAAGTTCTGATCATATTCAAGGCATGACTGCACTAGGTGCTGTACAGTATATGAGTAACAAATTAATCATCTGGTAATCAGAAATGCAACATTCACCATTTTCTAACAATTACAAAATTAAGAATCTGAATAACTCATGTGCAAAGCCATATAACTGCTTAAATAAATATATATAGATATAGCGTATCCTCCTGGTTAGCAAAATGAAGTACCAAAATATACTAACTGAAGTGAATGGTTCTCTCTCTAGGAAAATTACTAAAGTACAAATGCAAAATAAGATTAAAATCAATAATTTAAATGAAGTTTTTCTGTTCACTGATTGAATTCATGATTAAAATTAGGGCTCTCGAGCAATTAAAAAAAACTCTTTAATTGCGTGATTAATTTTAATAGAATACCATTTATATAAATATTTTTGGATGTTTTCCACTTTTTCAAATATATTAATTTCAGTTACAACACAGAATGCAAAGTGTACAGTGCTCACTTTATATTTTTTATTATAAATATTTGAACTGTAAAAACAAAAGAAACAGTATTTTTCAATTCACTTAATACAAGTACTGTAGTGCAACCTCTTTATCATGAAAGTTGAACTTACGAATGTAGAATTATGTATAAAAAATAACTGAACTCAAAAACAAAACAATGTAAAACTTAAGAGCCTGCAAGCCCACTCAGCCCTACTTCTTGTTCAGCCAGTCGCTCAGACAAATAAGTTTGTTTACATTTGTAAGAGATAATGCTGCCCTCTTCTTGTTAACAATGTCACCTGAAAGTGAGAACAGGCGTTCGCATGGCACTGCTATAGCCGGCATTGCAAGATATTTACATGTCAGATGCACTAAAGATTATTCAACCATCGTTCCAGAGGACACGTATCCATGCTGATGATGGGTTCTACTCGATAACGATCCGAAGCAGTGCAGACTGACGCATGCTCATTTTCATTATCTGAGTCAGATGCCACCAACAGAAGGTTGATTTTTTTTCTTTTTTGGTTGATCGGGTTCTGTAGTTTCCTCATCGGAGTGTTGTTCTTTTAAGACTTCTGAAAGCATGCTCCCCACCCCATCTGTCTCAGATTTTGGAAGGTACTTCAGAGTCTTAAACTTTCGGTCAAGTGCTGTTGCTATCTTTAGAAATCTCACATTGGTACCGTCTTTGCATTTTGTCACATCTGCAGTGAAAGTGTTCTTACAACGAACGACATGCTGGGTCATCATCCGAGACTGCTATAACATGAAATATATGGCAGAATGCAGGTAAAACACAGAACAGGAGACATATAATTCATGGAAGCATGTCCTCTGGAATGGTGGCCAAGCATGAAGGGGCATACGAATGTTTAGCATATCTGGCAAGTAAATACCTTGCAGTGATGACTACAACAGTGCCATGTGAATGTCTGTTCTCACTTTCAGGTGACATTGTAAATAAGAAGTGGGCAGCATTGTCTCCCTTAAATATAAACAAACTTGTTTGTCTTAGTGATTGGTTGAACAAGAAGTAGGGCTGAGTGGACTTGTAGCCTGTAAAGTTTTACATTGTTTTGTGTTTTGAGTTCAATTATGTAACAAAATAAATCTATCGTGAAAACGCAACTTACAAATGTAAAGAGATTGCACTACAGTATTTGTTATGAGGTGAACTGAAAATTACTATTTATCCTTTTTACAATGCAAATATTTATAATAAAAATAATATAGAGAGATCATTAGACTGCCATAACTGAAAGCTCATTTTGCAAACCTGCAGTCGTGAGTTAAGAGTGTTTAAGATCTGATTTGAGCAATCTGATAAGGCAAATAGGATGTCATATAAAATATGAGCTTTGAGAATCTTAGCGCTAGGCCAGCCTAACTTTGTCCACCCTGTTGGCTTCTCTTACCTTGTTTTATTGATGTGCCTCTTCCTTTACATGACTTTTTCTGGCTAAAAATTGCATCCTGTTTGCGCACTTAACCACTTGAATTTTTGTTGCATCGATGGTGGTGCTGGAGTAGATCCAGCCCCTCTCCCTTTAATTGGTTAACCGGTTAAATGATATAATTTTAATCATTTAAACAGTTATCTTTTTAAACTATATTTACATCTCTAGTTAGGATAAGTCCAAGAGAAGGCCTGAAGTGGACATAGGTTTTGTATACTTAGTAACCATTACATCCTTGTGGGCATCTCCATATGTGAGGGACTTAGAGCATGTTCCATTAGGTCCAAAGTAGCCTCTACAGCTTGTCTGAAGAATATCTATGTTGCCAAGTTATGCTACATTGAGTTGAAACCATACACTTAGACATCAGTCACTTGACTTGACAACTAGATCTTTGTGCAGTTTGTGAGAACAGTTCTTTAAACTGTCTTAAACAAATTGTCCTTTGAATGGTGGTTACTGCTACTTAATCTCCCATGAGTGAGACTCTTCTTTACAGTACTCAGAAAAGAAGATAAGGATGCTTTCTACTAAACATTGTTTGCGTAGGTTGTCAGCATGTATCCACACTTTCCCACATCCACTGAGCCTTTTATATGGGTTCTAATTAAGTGGGACGAGTGTAATGAGCTCAGTACCGGGGCTTCTATATATAACCTTGCATGCGAGGTTTGGTTCTGCAAGGAATGTGTGTGTCCTAGTGACTACTGCTTTCCAGAAGGTTTTGATGTTCAGGAAATATATGTTCTTCTTCACTGAAGTGTGAGGTTCTGTGCCAGCAACCTATTTTAAGAGCTACAGTTGCTAGATAAGTAACCTTTCATTCCTTATATATACGTGAGTGACAGATTGGTTCAATTTTTATTATTCTATGTTGTTCCATTAAGGCAGACAACCTTAACTTTTGAACATTAAAAAGATACTGCCAAAATTGACAGGCCTGAAATTTTACTTAGAAGTAGCAGTAAAATCACCCCCCCACACACACGCCTTTTTAATTTTAAAGCTCATTTTAGTGCTGAGATCTTTCCTCCCCCAGCCCCCACAAAGTAATGGCTGAAGCTGTGGAAGAAGTCACAAAACTTGAACTCTTCTGCTGTAAACAAAATAAGAAGAGCTCTGGGTTTTCAGATGATTAGGGGCATGTGTTCTGGTGAAGTTTGTACGTAGATCGTGCTGTCTCTCTAACTGGTCAGTTTCATTCCTCTGACCAGTCATGTAGTCAGGGTGGATTGATTTAAATCGCCAAGTGCAAAGCCTCAATTTAAATCTGTTTTAATCAGCTTTTCTATTTGTACTTCAGTTATTTTTCTAAAGAGAGGTGCATTCTCACTGGTTGATACAACCATTAAAACATGTTGATTTACAGCCAAATAGAGCCTTAACACTACATTTGGTACTTCTTTTTGCTAGGAGGGTACGCTGTAACTATATACATTTATTTAAGAAGTTATATCTTAATATTTTCAGATACTTATTAATTGTACATTTTAGTATGTTAGAAAATAGTGACTGATTTATTGCTTATTTACTAGATAATTAACTTTTTGCTCATGATTTGTGTCAAGCTGCATTAGGATGGTAAATGGAGTTTGTTTAAACACACAAAACAGCATGTAAAACTTACTTTTTATTAAACAAAACCTTAAAAGTTTTGGATACATAAACTTCTCTAGTCAAAATATGTTTCACATTTACAACTCAATGATTTATTAAACAGAGGGATTAACGGTAGTCAGTGAATTAAACTAATTATTTCAGGTCAGCCTAGAAAAATAATATAACAGGCTGACCTATTGTGCTATATTTATGAAGCTTGGCCACAAAAGTTAGATGTGTTCCCATTGATTCTTTCTTTATATAGAAAAACAGTCTTCAACTCCGTTTTTCATAAAAGCTCATGGTTTCAGAATATTTTTTTTATTTAAATGTTTTAAGAAATAATAATATGTTTAGGCCTTCACATATTTTGTATTAAACTCACATTTCATTTTAAACAGGCTTATTTTTTAAAAGAACTTATTATAATTTAAATAACAAAATAAAAAAGTCGTCATTTTTATAATCCACTCTGAAAGGAGTTAAATATGCAAATAACCTTATGGAAATAAGAATCTTATGTATTTCAATGCTTTGACTATACAGGACTTCACACACGGAAGAAGTACGAGTTGTGTACTGTGTTCACACAGACCTGCAACCCAAAACAAACTGATACAGCTAAATTGTAGCATAACCGCCTTGAGATGTCAATATAAATAATGCTGTAAGGTGATCTCAGGGCTTCTGTTAATGAAAAGTGTTGCAGAAATTGATTTGAGAAGTGAAGTGAGGAGATGAGAACCTGAAATAGTGAAGCACAGTCATTGCCACTGTAAAAGCTCATGGCAGGAATATCTTTGAATACACATCATGCTATATGTAATGCTTCCAATCATCAGCACATTTTCATAGATAAATCATGGGTGCATGCTTCTGACAGTGCATTGGAACTATATATCAATACCTTGTCTCAAGAGCGTATGTGGAAGTTGCATTCCAAATATTTTTTTCTATTTAAACTAAATTCTAGATTTATTTAACATGAAACTTTACTGTCAAATGGAAGTCTGAGACCCAGACTGAGTCAGACGCTTTAGACCCAGTAATGTGTAATAGATTAAAAAGTGTTTTTGATCAGAATAACTCACAAGAAGAAAAAAGGATGTATTTTTGAAGAGGGTTTTTTAAACATAATTTACACTGAATGTTTCATATTAGTAACTCTGTCACAAGATAATATGCTTAAAATCTGTTTAGTTGCCCTTTGTGGTATGTAAAATTTTGAATTGCTACACATATGATAATCCATTATTGATCATATTTCTGTAAATATTGTGTCCTGCTGGGGGTGATGCAGTTTATTCCTATGTCTGGGGAGCAAAGAAATTAGAATATTGAGCTCTGATTTTTAACCATTTAGATTATTTTTTATCATTTTGTATTTCTTTCAATATAATTAAATTGTCTCTCTTCTCCTTTTTTAGCTTCCTCATGTGTTTGTGAACTGTGTGGAATGCTTTACTTCGAGGCTCCTTTTAGAGGAAATTTTGACCCAGTTGCAGAACCTTTCTTCTGAAAATAAACACGGTTCTCATGTGCCTTGTGACACATTTAATGATTTTGTACGTCTATTTAAGCAAGAAATTATTACTCAAGATCTACAGAATCAAACAGTATATATTGTAAGTAATTTAATTTGCATGTTTCTCCTGTTTTTATTTTGCTTAACTATATTTATCAGAGTTCCTGTAGGTATGAAAAAATAGGTGTTGCTCATCAATTTACATAGAGTTTCTGTACTGTGCTGTGTGAGCCCGAATCGAAGCTTATTGAAATAAATGAGAATCTTTCAGTTGATTTCACTGGGGTTTGCTCAGGCCCTATATGCCTCTTTTTAGAAGACTATTCACATGCAAATACTAATAGTAGATTGTGCTAAATAGTTAACTAAACATTTTAACAAAAAAATGTTGCCAGTAGTGAGAACGGAGTTGATTTATAATGAGGCAGAGAGTCAACCTCACAAATCTCTTTTGGGAGATAGTTCTATTAGAGAGAAACCAAATGGGGGAATAGGGGAAGCTACATGGGGAGTACCCAAGTGGAGAGGGTAGCTAGGCTAGCACAGGTTTAATCTAGAGGTCATGCTGATTGGTTCCAGTAGTGAGCTGGAGCCGGTTCGCACCGGTTTGCACGAACTGGTGGTTACATTTTGAAGCCGGTTTAGACCCGGTTGTTAAAGGGGTGGGGAAGTTCAGGCGGGACGGACAGGATGTGGCCCGCGGGACCGTCCTGTCCGTCCTGCCTGAGCGCTCGGCTGGGGAGGCTCCCATGTGAAATTTTACTGACCCGGCAGCGCTCCGAGCCTTCGGCGGCACTTCGGCAGTGGGTCCTTCGCTCGCTCCGGGTCTTCAGCGGCATTTCGGCAACGGGTCCTTCAGTGCCACTGAAGACCCGGAGGGACTGAAGGACGTGCCGCCGAAGACCCGGAGTGAGTGAAGGAACCAGTTCTTGAGCTTCTGGCAGCTCATCACTGATTGGTTCCCTTATAAAAAGGGCTGTTTAACTCCCATAAAACTTCAATCTTCAGTAGCAAGATTTAAAACTCAGTTCTTACCTGTAAAGGCATTCAGTGTGGAGAAAAGTAGAGCAATGAAAAGTTAAATTGGCAAAATTTTGTACTTCATGTGAACAGTGGATGGAGGAAGAAAGGAGTCCAGCAGAAAGACTATAGTTGTATTCCAAGTGAAAAATAATGCATGAAGTATAGTTGTAGTAGCAGAGAACTTCAAATAATATAAATAGTGGACACACTCTCCAGAATATATTTTCTTTGGGAAAAAGGGAACAAAAGATTTGTTAAAGGAGGCCAAATTGACCATGTGACTAAAATTGAAGGTGTTCAGATCACAAGTTTGATACCACTGGAAGACTTTTTTTTTTTTTTTTTTTAATATTCCCTCTAACCAATTGAGTGTGGTGGTTTGCCTTACTTGAAGTCAAGTAAGGAAGAAGTGAACAAACGTGTTTAAACATCTTCATGTAATTTTGCAGGCACAGCTAAATGTTTTATATTTTTTTAAAATACATACAGTATTGAGTTGATGAAGTTCATATTCTGTTTAGTGGATGCATTAATATCTTGTAACTTATACAGGAGTGGTTTGAATATTTAAAGAACATGGAAGGTTAGTCAGAACTTTTTTTAATAGATAGCTACAAAAGTAAAACGAGTATTCTTAAACATGACTGTAAGATTGAAATATGTGCCAGGGAATTTTTTATAACACCATTGCTTTCATATTGGTATATGACTTAGAGGGGAAAATGCTTGATTTAAATATCTGTAGGAACATTTTATTTAGCATTACTGTCCCTCAGAATATTAGACGTTACTTGAAAATTGATATTGGAAGACAGGGCATTAAATACTGTGAAATGATCAATTGTATTGGGTAAAATGTTGCTAGATGAGAATTACGTGATAAATTAGCGTGTTTCAACTCTGTTAATGGAAACAGACAGGAATTGGGGCGGAAATCAATTTGTGGGAATTAACTTGTCTCCTCTGGATTTATTAAAGGATGGTTTAAATTGAGATTGATGAAAGAACTGTATACTGGCAGCATAAACTGGCAAAACTAATATTATTCTATTTGATTTCTGGGGTAAATCATTTAAAATATTTCAGCCCTAATTAAATCAGAGAAAATTAAGATAAATGGTTGCTCTCAGGCAAAGACTTCTAATTCAAGAACAGGTATTGAGCATGAAGACAAAATGATTTGTTCTATCTGTTTGAAAGATGGTGCTGATATGACTTGTATTTATTCTTACATTTAGAATTAGTGTTCTTTATAATGTGATTTAACAATGAAATTGTAGCAATATTAAAAAAAAAAAAAAAGCTAAAACATCTAGCAAAAGTTATTCCATATTGCTTTCTGGTTGGGTTCATAACATCTGCAGTTATAGGCTGTTGGTATTTGAGAGTGTGGGTGATGAGCCACTAGAGGTGCACCAACAACTACTAGCATACAACTGGTCATGTCATCACTATATATATAATCTGCTACAGAAAAACCCAGTCTGATGTGTTGATCTGTTGTCTTTTTTTTAAATTGTGTACTACTGTGCCAGAAAAAAATAAGTCTGAAGAGGGAATCTCTTCAGTATAATAGATAACGTTTAATATTTTCATTAATAGTTCAGTAAGTCAGTTTGGGATGTTAGCCTTTGGGTATGTATTATGGTGCAAAGGGGCGATATAGAAAGTGACTTGGAGATTCATTTATATATCTTTTCAGTGACCTGGACCCTAGCTGTGCATTGTTAGACGCTATACATTGCTTAGTCATAACTGAAAAGGCCAAACCAACCAATTTGGATGTGGATTTGGACAAAGGCATTCCAATTTGTTTGCTTCCCACTTTATTATTAATTATTTGTATTACAGTGGCATCTGGGAGCCCTGGTCATAGACCAGGAACCTATTGCGCTAGGTGCTGTACAAACGTGGAACAAAAAGCTGGTTCATGCTCAAAGGAGCTTACAATCTAAATACAGGACAAGAGACACATGGATCTAGATGGATGGGGGAGTACAAATAAACAGTGAGACAGTGTTAGTCAACATGATATGCCATGGTCTCTCTATGCTAGCAGCCTATGGAAAACAGTTGCTTAACACATGCTTAATTCAAGTTTTTAGAACTTGATGCTAAACAGTTACAAGGGAATTTTGTTAAAGGAACACTAGTGAATATCTGGTGAGTAAAAATGCATGTGTTCCCTCTAAGAAATTCTGAGTAAACTTGAGCAGTTCAGGTTTCCCAGAACAGATATCTTGAGTTCTGGTCCAATCAGACTTCAGTCTGAAATCTTGGGATAATGTAATCTTTACTACCTGAATAAAACAGATTCCAATAACATGAGCCTTTGTGACTGGGGTACTGCTGTATAATGTCCGTCCCAGTATTGTGTGATCGTGAAATACCATTTTTTAAATTTGACATTCCTTAATTTTCTACCTAGTGCTCTTCTTCCATGAGCAATGAAGATTCATGCCTTTCAATGGGTTGGAAAAAAAAATCATAAATAAAACTTTTTGAAAAGGACACTCATTAATGAGAACAGAATAATATAATCCTCTACAGATCTGTAGTGTCATTATAGCAACAATAATCCAAAAGAAATAATCAACTTTAATATCAGTAGTTAAATTCAGCGTAGTAAGTGGAACATAAAATAAACCTGTGTTTTCCCTCTTTTATTCTTCAGTGAAGGTATTAATTGTGTTCATCTTAAGAATTCTTTAATGAATTATAATCTGCAATATTTTCACTCTGGGTAAGGCCTCCATTTCTCTCTTCAATATAGTAATTGTTTATATGCAGTTGTGCCCATTTAAAAAGTTGATATTTACTAATAGTTACCACATAGCGTTGTTGTTTTTTTTTAGTTATTTCTTGGAGCAGTATTAGGCTTCCACATAATAATACAAAGAATCTTGTAACTCTCCAGACCTAATTTTTGAGGCCAAAATACATTATTATAGAAGAAAATCAGACTCTTTACTCCTGGGGGAATTCTGCACCAAAAAATCAATAATTCTGTGCACAATTTTGGAAATTCTGCATTTTTATTTGCTAAAATAACACAATATAATCATGCTAGTTTCAATTATTTTGGTAATTTATTTCAAAATCTGTCAGCAAGTATGTCTGTAACACTACAGAGCAGGAAAAAAAGATTCTTGTAATTTTTTTTTTTTGACAAATAGATTTCTGTATTAATATGCCAAGTAAGAACTTTGTGTAATTCATTTAAATTACAATACAGAACTGTATTTTCTGCCTCTGTCAGAAACAGTGCAAAGGCTTGGGGGAGTCAGGGGTAACAGAGGAGGTGAGGGAGAGGGAAAGAGCCTGGAGGGTGTTGGGTGTGGGTGGGAGGTTTTTCTTTGGGGCAAAGGCAGATTGTTAGGGTGTTGGGATGCCTCCCCCATGCAGACTCTGGCTGACCCCAAGCCTCTTGCATTGTCAGGCACATCTGCCCGGTCCCTGAATTCCTCATCCCCACGGGTCTCTTCAGCCCCCCTTCCCCATTCCTATGCTCAGCGCTGTCACCCTACTAGCTCCTGAGCCCATGGTCCAGTCTGTACCCCCCACTAGCCATTCTCAACCCTAGTCTGTGATACATACCCTCCCCCCAGCAGCCCTTTGTGACCCACTCTGTCCTAACCTTGCTCTACCAGCAGGTGCTCTGATGAACTTCTGCTCCTGTGGGAATTCTGGAGCACTGGGCTTAGAATTTTTGTATTTTCCCACACAAAATCCATTTTGCCTAAGTGCTGCAGTTCTGCCTCTTGCCCACAGGAGGCCGCTGTGGCGCTAGCACAGCCAGCATGAAGGCAGCTGGCTGTTCTGGTGCCCCAGTGGCCTCTGGTGGGGAAAAGGCGGAACTACAACATGTCTTAGGCAAAATAAATGTTATGTGGGAAAATACAAAATTATGTGAGACAGAGGAATTCTGTGCATCATTTCCCCAGGAGTCTCTCTTTATGAACCTCAGCAGGATAGCTACATTGAAAAAAATTAAGCAGTTCCTCAAACACATTTAGTAAAAGGTAATCTTGATGGAAAAAAGTATTCTTTTGTAATAACATATTTATGCAATATCCTAATAATGTGTGGGATATTTTAATCTTCTGAAAAAACATAATGCTGGATAAAAATGGAACTTTTAATTGGCCGTTTCCGATTTCATGGCTTTATGAATAATACTCAAATAATTCACTGATGCATTTCCACTTCATAACTGCAGTAAGACATGACAAAGTTGGTTTCTAGGGGGTTATCACTTTTCTTGGATGGCTGAACTGCTAAGGCTGCTCCCATCACCCTTAAAACAGCAATCCCCCAGACATGCTCTGTTCGTGTCTTACCGCTTAAGGAGTTTCCTTTGGATGGCAAAGGTATGGGTGAAATGTGGCTCTATCTGCTGGACTAGAAAGTTTTTTAAAATCCACATAAAAGGTCAGAATAAAATTGAGTATATAATATTTGTTGTTTGTTAAAAGGTGCTGGATAAAGCAGAGCAGCTGAGGGAAATGGAGGCAAATGTGTTGCCAGGGTTTCTTAGACTACAAGAAATGGTAAGTAACTGGGTAAAGTATTTTTGATGTATATTTCATAGAAGTTAAAGATAGATACAGGGTATTAAATCATCTAGCCAGTCTCACTACCAGTGAACTCCCTAGAGTAGAGAAGTTTGGGTATAACTTTTTTTTTCCTGAAAGTTGTAACTTTTTGCAGAATTTTGCTCAGCGGCAGAACTCAAATCAGAATTTAAACATCACCATAGTCTTTCTTCTTGTGCTCTGTTTATTATTCCATTTAATATGTTGTCCTGTAAGGTCTGGTCTTTTATGCATTCTTTTGAAGCTGCTTCCACTGGACACTGCATCTTCTAAAATATGTATTGCTTTTTGAGATTACAAAATTCTGCCACTCTTCAAGGTTTTTTAATAGTTGCCAAAGAGTATAAAAATCTTGGAAGGACTGTAAGCTATATAAGGAGCAACTTCTAACTGAAAAAAGCTTAGCATAGCTCAGCCTACTGTCTTGGTTAAACGGTAGCATGCTCTTAAAGCTTGGCAACTGGTTGTGTAGGGGTGCAAACCATCCTGAAACAGCTGCTTTAGTGGGAGCTAAACCCAAGTGTAGCGAGTGCGGGGTTGGACAGATGAACCACATTCCCGGAGTGTTTGTTTTTTTGCAATTTCTCCAACAGTGTCTGTCTGAGAAGCCTTTGTGATGGCCCTCCTGGAGACAGGTGCAAGGACTCTTGGAACATTGGTTATGCAATTGTGGCTAGCCCTGTTTTTATCACCCGCAGAGGCTCTCTGACTTTTGGTGTGTGTGTAACAGCCTCTTAAGAGTTTACCCTGTTGCAATAAGGCAAAGGCATTACTCTTTTGGGATTTTGTTTGGGATAGGAACAGAATATATTTTTCTGCTGCTCTTGCTAATGATTTTGGAAAGGACTGGACTTGAGTTAAAGCCCATTGAAGTTAGTGGGAGCCTTTCGGTTGTCCATTGGGCTGTGTCGTTTTGTGAAAGTGACTATTCCAATGGCTGTGGAAAGCTGTAGAGACTTGATGATGTGCTTGAGTTAGTGGATGGGACACTTTGTAGCTGTATGTTGATCTTGCTGGCAAGACACTTCTGTAGGTGCGTGTCAGTGTCACTCACTTTCTGCCTCACGTTTTCTTAGCAAATAACTTGTTCAAAGACCTAGTGTAAAATAAATGAAAAACGTGGTTGTTTACATTTTAATAAATATTTTTTAAATTGCTGATTAATTTGCAGCTGTAGAGGTAGATTAGAGAAGCGTATCAATCCTCTTGCCTGTGGTGGGGACAATATTTAGGTAATTCATAAGCACTGGAAAATAAATAGGTTGTTCTACCTTTCCCTTAAAGAATATCTTTGTGCAAGATGGAAACTGTATCCTGAATCATTGCACATCAGCCTATTGTAAATCTGTTTATTATATTTGAAGCTACCAAGAAACAGAAGTGTATGTAAGGAAGAACTGCATGCACTATGCTTTTTCTGATAATCTGTGCTAGTCCCTTATTCAGTTGCACTTTCTGGAATCCATGTGCCACACTACTTTTCTGTTTACTTCAGTGGTTCTTAATTTCTGGTGATTTTTGTATTGTGGAAGTAACCTGAGGAAACAATTTTTTACTTTTCAATTTATGGGCTGCTTCTAGAACTCTGAAATCTCTTCACGGAAGAATCATACTGGAAGGCGTCTCTCTCTGCTGCTGAGTTTTTAGTACAGTTGCAAAAAGACCTGCAGAGGTTAAAGATTATAGCATTATATTTGTATGGTATAAGCTCAGAATATTTTGAGGATTGATTGGTTTACCTTAACCATGTAGTCTTCGTTCACTGAGGAAAATCTTTCCTAACAGTAATGATAGATGAAGATGACCCCCACAATGACATGTGGAATAACGGAATTGCACATTGTATTAAAATTGTATATGATATGTGAATATGCTAGCCTGTTTTTCTTTTTTTAAAGTAAGCTCTCAGATATTTAAAAAAAAAATTAATGGGACATCAGAAATATTTCTCTCTCATTCTTAAATAAATTGTGGGAACTGTGTAAAATTATTTTTCATATAGAAATATTCTTATCTATTGACCAACTTAATATTAAGTTGGAACTTGCATATTGCCACAGACTTCGCTGAGGTGAAGGTTTAATTACTTACCAGTCATAACCACATTTAAGATGGCAAAGCAATCAATTAAGTACAGAGCTAACTTTGTAGTGTCATGAGTCAGATGACCTTTATAAATTAAGCCTGAGTGTGTTCCCTTCACAAAATATTGGTCCTCCTTTACCTCCTCAACTTGTTCTGTACGATCTCCTAATGAAATTCTGGGTTTAATTATTGAAGTGAAATGTTGGCTTAATTTTGGGAAGGGAAGCAACTTCATATTGTCTGGTACCCCAGGTCCCTAGTAGCTTAAATGTCAATTAAACGGCAAGAGATATACAGGAATCCCAGATAATTATGAAAATTGCAAATGTATGAGCTCCTTGATTAGGCCACCAAAAGACTTATTAATATGCTAATAATTTGTGTTAAACAGTAAATTTGATTAAATTCTTCAAATGAAAAATCCTAATACTTGTTCTTCTGATTAATATTTTAACATGCAAGGTGACCTTTTCCCTCTTTCTTCTCTTACAGACAGACAGAAATGTCACTGTTATTTTCCTTAGTGAAATTGTGTGGGAACTGTTTCGTCCAAACACTGGATGCTTGGAGCCATTCACCTTGTATTTTCCTGACTACAGCATAGGTAATTTAATTTTTTTTTCTACTTTTTTTGTTGAATGAATAATATTAGTACTTTGCATCAAGGACTTTCCATCTAAGCATTTCAAACACCCAGGCCTGGTTTACATGGGCGGGGGGGAAGAATCTAAGTTATGCAAATTCAGCTACCTAAATAACATAGCTGAAGTCCTTGTACTTAAATCTATTCACTGTGGTGTCTTCACTGCAGTGAGTCGACAGCTGACGCTCCCCAGTCAATTCTCCCTGCACCTCTCGTTCCTGTGCAGTACTAGAGTCGACGGGAGAGCGCTCGGTGGTCAATTTATTGCGTCTAGACTAGATGTGATAAATCGACCCGACCCCCCCCCCCGTGGGATCAATCGCTGCCTGTTGATCCTGCGGGTAATGTAGACAAGCCCTTAGTTTTTTTTGTTAAGCAATGAGAGTAGGCTGAAGCTTCAGCTTTAAATCAGTTAGAAAATATGACAGTTGTGTATGCTGGTTACTAGAATCCAGAAGGCAGTGTTTTGTTTAATAACTAGAGGTGGCTTTGGTAAAATTACAAGCTCTGTATTCCCAATCACCCTCTACTTAGGCATCAGAGATACCCTCCTTCTTAATTCATCTAGATTTCCAATATGGATCCCCTATCTCAAACCACACACTGCATGCTAACTAGTGAACTGCCCACCAGGGTCAGAGACTCCAGCCTTCTCCTGTCCTCAGTTTTCCTCCCAGGGAACACCCATAACACATTTTGCTTTTGCATGCAGTCTGAGAACATACCACCCCCAATTATTATGCCACTTTAGTCCGCAAAGCCCAATCTACCTCATCCATTATGACTAGAAATCCCATTTTACTTTTTTGTTCTTGTTTAAGAATTGTTTCTGGGGATCCCCATTAGTGAGATGCACATGGCCCTCACAGGAAGAGCTCAGCCAGCTGATGGAAGTACAAGAGCATCTTGGGAGATCTGAGTTTCTCCCCCACAGCTGTGGTTAGCTGCAGATGTTGAGACTGTTTCTATATCCTTTGCCATTTTGGCAGCTTATGGTTTAAGGCTTTTCTTGTAATTAGTTGTCAGTAAAGTTAATGTGGTTTAGCGTTGTGATGGTGTTTAAGTTTAGGGGTGTGTGGTGTGTTTTTTGGGGGTGTGTGTTTTTTTTATGTTGAGGGAACCGGGCCATTTTTGTTTGTGTTACCCCTCTTGGTAGGGTTTTCTTTTTGCTGTTGATTTGAGTTCTACTGTACAGCTGACTATCATTGTTTGGCTTGTGTTGCACTTAATTTTTAAAATATTAGTACAATAAGACAATTGCCAGCTTTTGGGGGAAAAAATTCAAACTTGTTTATATCTGAACAGGACATCTACAAAAGATTCTGTCCCATTATCATCCTCCAGAATATTCTGCTGATTTCTATGCTGCGTACATTAATATTCTGCTTGGTGTCTTCTACACAGTCTGCAGGGACTTGAAAGAGCTTCGACATCTGGTGAGGGATCCTCTAGATTTATTTTTCTTGTCCAAAATCTCAAAGGCTAGATTTATTGTTCAGTTTGGATAAAGAGCATGTCATAAGCATATTGCATCAAAAGGTACTGGGCTTATTTAAATCAGTTAGTGAGGTATGGGTGTCCTTGTATCCCTGGGGGCTTGTATCAGTCTTGTCTCTAAGGAGGGCCTCACCAGAGCTGTAAAGAAACTGATCTTAAAAGAAAAAGGGAGAGTCAGTCTGACAGGAAGAAATACTACTTGCCACATATTTGACATTTTAATTAAGGCTTTTGAGAGGTGGATGGCTAAAAATAAAAAGGGACGATTACCTGGATATTTCCCGGAGATAAAGTCTGCATTGCTCTCCTCAATGAGATTCAGTATTTTTCCAGAGTGTGTCATGTTCATTTGCTGCATACAGCAAAAATCAGCTTTGTTAGTGTAAACTCTATTTTAAAAAAAAGGGGGGGGAGCTGGGGGGGGGGGTTAACCTATAGAAGAGTGGAATTCAGCTTTGAAGAGTTGAATAGAGTCAGACACACCAAATCAATGGGACATCCTGATATTCTGAAATATTTTCATTACCATGATACAGATTTATTTTCTATTGATGTGAACACCACACTGCAAGGCAAGGATGTTGCATGGTGGTTACTCTGTGATACTCCATGACTATTTAACAGAATAGCTGTTTTCACTCTCCACTCCTAGGCCTGAGAGGTACGGTAGTTTCTCCCTTGTCTTAGCTGTTGAGGTATGAGGAGAAGTTGTATAGGAGGGAGCAGCTGTTAGTGGAGGAAAAAGGGCTTGGCAGCAGTTTCCTTCTGATCTCCATAAAACACTGACTAAAAACTTGTTAATCTGCTTCTGCTACACTCCAAATGTTGCCTTGTGTGCATTAGAACATAGAAACGGCTATAGTGGGTCAGACCAAAGGTCCATCCAGCCCAGTGTCCTGTCTTCTGACAGTGGCCAATGCCAGGTGCCCCAGAGGGAACAAATAGAACAGGTAATCACTTAGTGATCCATCCTCCTCCGTTGCCCTTTCCCAGCTTCTGGCAAACAGAGGTGAGGGACACCATTCCTGCCGATCCTGGCTAATAGCCATTGAGTTCCACAGGTTGACTGTGTGTTGTGTGAAGAAATACTTCATTTTGTTGTTTGAAACCTGCTGTGTATTAATTTCATTTGGTGACCCCTAGTTCTTGTGTTAGAAGGAATTAATAACACATCCTTATTTACTTTCTCCACACCAGTCATGATTTTATAGACCTCAATCATTTCCGCCCTTAGTTGTCTCTTTTCCGAACTGAAAAGTCCCAGTCTTATTAATCTCTCTAAATATGGAAGCTGTTCCATACCACTAATCATTTGTTTCCCTTTTCTGAACCTTTTCCATTTCCAATATATCTTTGAGATGGAGCAGCCACATCTGTACTCAGTATTCAAGATGTGGGTGTAGCATGAATTTATGAGATATTTTCTGTCTTATCTATCCCTTTCCTAATGATGCCCAACATTGTTAGCTTTTTTGACTGCTGCAGCAGATTGAGTGGATGTTTTCAGAGAACTATCCACAATGACTCCAACCAAGATCTTTCTTGAGTGGTAAGACCTAATTTAGACCCCATCATTTTATATCTAGGAGTTGAGATTGTTTTCCAGTTTGCATTTATCAAATTTGAATTTCATCTGCCATGTTGTTGCCCAGTTTTGGGAGAGCCCTTTGTAACTCTTTGCCGTCTGCTTTGGACTTAACTATCTTGAGGGCTTCCCTTAGCTGAGGGTCACTGAGGGAATTTCTAGACTTCCTGCTTGTACTTGCAATAAACTGATGCACCAGAGCCTTAAAACTTTAAATCTCATAACATCTATGTTAAGTACTGTAGCTAGAATAGTAAGTAAAAGCCAAACGTTTAAGAGTCTACTAATTATGCATACCTCAAGTTTTGAATATGTTACTGATTATTCAGGTGAGATCAGTTGGAGTCATGAGTTCTTGATGTGTCTGAGTATAACATTCAAGTCAAGCAGCTATGTATGAGGGCATCCCAAATTAGTAGGCACTTTGAAAAATTGGGCCCAAATGACTTGCTCAGGCAATGTGAGTTATCAGGAGAGCAGGCAGACAACCCCATGAGTCCTGACTTCCAGTCATATCCTCTTACTTCTAGATACACTGCATAGTTTGGAAGCATATCAGGCAGATAGTCTGCCTGATACAGTTAAACTACAATTGTCAGAGGCTATGTTTGTTTTTAAATGAACATTGATTAAAACAGTGGATGAGAGAAAGCAGCACAACTTCATAAAGGCAGTTCTACAGTGAAGAAAACTGCCTTTGTTTCCACTGGAAATTAAATGCAAAACTTCTTACGTTTTGCTATATTGTATAGATATGAAAATGTAAATTTTCACTTCAAAAAAGCAGTACACAGCAGGCAATTAGACACACCTATTACAGACTACATCTGGTGCATAGTTTTATAGAAACATGGTTTCTGAATTTGATCCAAAAGCTTTTCTATTGGTCCTCAGTTCTGTAAATGTTTCTATACTCCTATTAAAAATTCTAATAGAAACAGATTACCCAAACATTGCAGCGGTGCACAGAGGATCTGAAAGTGAAATTTACTATAATTTAAAAATGAAACTGATTCTATTACCATTGTCCAAACTGAGAAAGTCAAAAGCAAACAGGTTTTTTTTAAAAAAGAAATGTTTTATTTTATCTGACAGTGACTTGTGTAATAAGTTAAAATTCTTGACTTCAGCAAAACTAATTATTTGATTGAATTTGTTCGTATTCAGATAAGTTTACATATATGTGCATGCACATTTATTTTGAACAGACTATGGGAAAACCACTGAATTTCACAAAAGCTGAAGTAAACGATGGCTTACGGTATAGTGTTCTAAGCTAGTTAATGGAATAATGAATACATGTTAAAATATGGAAAGCTTTAATTCTGTCTGTATTGCTATCAAATCGGAGTTAATTGTTCAAGGAGTGAGATCAGATCATGATCTGCCTGGCAGACTTGGGTTTTTAGGAAATTTGTGCTTCATTCAATTGTCTGTCTATCTTGGGAACACTGAAGTAACCAAAGCAAAGGAGCATGGGGGTATGGAATTTTTACACTTCTATTCACCTTTCAGATTTTTATAGATGTATGCTGTATCCTTAATGCTTGACAATCAAGCTTAAATTCTGAATTGGTAAAAGTAGCAAGAGGTCAGTAGTCAGCCATAGCTTACGTCTGGTAATTCCATGCACGTCTTTCAGTTAATTTCCCCCCTCTCCCTCTTTCTTTTTCCCCTCCCCAACCCTAAATTCTGACTGGGGTTGTGGGAAGGGGAAGAGAGTGGTTTCCCCCCTCGCCCCCCATATTGCCTTCTTCCTTCCCCTCTTTGCTACCAGACCAGCTTCACTGTAAAAGCTCTGAGTAAAGGCAGGGAGGCCATCTTTATTCTGCATAAAACTGAATTGGCTAATAGCTAAGCTAGGCAGAGCTGAGATCTTGGCTGACTAAAGTAGAGCTGGGTGGGAAACTTTTTTTCCTATCCCACAAAAATTGAAGATTTCACAAAAGTGTTTGCAGTTCTGTATCAGGACAAAACCAAGACCTTTCAAATTTAGAGAGGGAAGGTGTAGGCACTCACTTAGGATGTGGGAGACACAGGTTCAAGTCCGTGATCTGCCCGATTCAGACAAAGTATAAAATGAGGGGTTTATTTCAAAATGCACTTAATCATTTAATTTTTGCGTCTCTACATTTTGACTTAAATCTAACCTATGAAACATCAAATCAGTGGGTACTTGTTCAGTAATGAGCTACTTCTTGGTTACTGCCAAGGAGCATGATTGTCTTTACACAATTTCAGTGGTTATGATTGCATAACTTGAATAAATAAAGAAATAAGAGATTATGGATCTTTGTTGTATACAAGTCCCTTGATCTTTAGCTCATTTGAGTTTTGAGATCACGTCATGGTTAAACAAGTATAGACAATAGTAGATAAAAGGATCAAGATCACAGACCCAGCTTTTTTTCCCCCTGTATCTGTATCTATAGCTGTCTTGGTAAACTATTTACTGTGTTTCACTGATAAAATTGAAGATTCATGCTAGAGTGTGAAGTTAAGTTAGAAGCAGTCTTTTTCTTAATACATAGAGAATAAAAATTAGCATAAAGGATTTGTCATTATGCTCTTTTCAGTTCTCATCAATGTTACACACGTAATTTATGATTATATGTATGTTTACTTTAAAAAAAAAACAAACCCAAAAAACTCACAACCTACTATCCTGTTCACAAGACTGTTAAATGAGCTGTTCAGAGAGTGGCTTTTTGCTGTAATATTAGAGTATGAAGCCACTTAATGTGTTTACTGTTTTAACTTTCTGATATATTAAGTTTTTTATTCTCATTTAAACACACATGCACACTGTATTTGAACATTACTTAGTATGTTAACTGGTGCATTTTTATTGACACCGAGACACTATATGGATGGCACCTAATAAGTTATTTTCCTGGACATCAAGCTAGGTATGTATCTCTTGGTGAGTGGGAGTAGGGAATCAGTAGGAGCAACAAAATAGTCAAGGTACAACACTGGCATACACAGGATCTTGTTGAAAATGTAATTTTTCTGTTAGTTTTGATAACCGTATGCTGCAATTTTGAATGCACCAGAGAAGAATAATCCAGGGTATCTTTAATGTATGTTCTCTTTAATCCTATTAAAAAGAGCAGCATACTGAAAATAAATCTTAAGCAATGCAAACACTTGTGGTACAGCCATTTAATTATTCTGCAAAAATTACCATAACTCAGAAGTAAAAGTGCCCAATAGTGCACAAATAAGGCTGGCTAAGAAGAAAGAAGAGTCATGTGAAAATAGGAGTAGAGCTGCCACACATACTACCCAGCTAGTTTCCCTAGAACTTCGTATGTCCAGCAGTCTGTACAGTGTGTTGTTTCTTCTTCTTGGAGACAGGCTAGACCTGTGATCTTGTGCTGTTACTGGAGTTTATTCCTAATTCTCTACCTGTCAGTACAATAAACTGCAGGATACAGGCTTCTTTTTGTAGTGGCTTTTTTTCTCTTAAAAATCCACCTAGATTTTTGTTAATTTTAAATTAGATCCTGAGCCTGTATGGCTCTCTGTAAGCTTAAGTTCTGGGGGGGAGGGGGCGGGGGACACTCTTGAGGACTTGAGAGAAGGAGTGTATGGCCTGACTCAGCCTCCTTTTCTTCGTAGGGGGAAAAAAAAAGGATAGTTGGTAGGGAGGAGAGAGGAAATGGGGAGGCCAGGAAACATTCTACTTGTGCGGCACTCGAACAGCCCCATGCCAATGGGGCAGACTTCCTGCTGTGCCAGGATCCCCAGCAACAACAGCACCAGAGCTAAACTTCATCTTCTTTTACACTTTTTACCTATAGATACAGTATGCTTGAAAGGATTTGCTACAGTAGTTGAGTCATTCAAGTTTGAGGGGCTCAGCCCTGCAGGCATGTATGTTCTTGAGCAATGGTCCCCAAACTGTGGGGAGCACCCACCCCCCCAGAAGGGCACAGAGAAACATTCTGGTCAGTGCGGCAAGGCCCAGGCCAGCCCCCATGGGTGGTGGGGAGGGAGTACCACTTGACCCCCTGCCGCAGCTCAGCCCTCATTCCCTCTCCGCTCCCAGGCCAATTCCGCCTCTAGCCCCAGTTCCTCCCCCGCTCCACCTTCAGCCCAAGCTCCTGAACTGAGGAAGCCTTGGCTGTGCAGTAATGGGGGCGGGGTGCAGACAGATTCCATTACTGGTAAGCAGTGTGCTTGATAGGAAAAGTTTGGGTACCACTGTTCTTGAGTAATTTTGCTAATTGGAGTTGTCCCAAAGTCATCAACCGGTCTACTCACATGAATAAAGATACTGTCTGTAAGGGTTTCAGGACCCAATCCTATAGGCTTTTGTATGTGAAAGGTCTTTTGCATGGCATATGTTGATATAGACTAGTATAAATATTTCGTAAGTTTCTGAACTACTCTACATATAATAGAATTTAGATTAATGCACACTGCTTTTTACTGCTGCATATGTGTTATGATGTATCACTGTAAATGTGGTTTTGAAGCTGCATTGAAATCAATATGTTGATGTCTAGGTATTACTATAAATGCTGCATGGAGCTTTCTAAAGATATGGGGGCAAAGTCATTAGTTGGAAAGGTTGCTGTATTACGAAATTCCAAGTATAAGGGTCACAGGGTCCACTCACCACAAATGGCATCTCCCACTGGCCATCCTGGGGATTTAGCTGTGCCAGCTTGCGCTCTCCCTCCAGCATGGTTTTCTCCCGTCTTGTCTCACTCTGCTGCCCTGCTCACTCCTGGGTCTGTAGCTTCCTCTGTTTGGCTTGGTCCTCTGGCCAGGCCACTAAAGTCCTCCCCTTCTAGGGTATTCACAGACTTGCTGTCTGACTGGTGTCTCCAGTGCCCTAGCCGCTCCCGCGGTGGCTGGCAGGGGAAGCCAGGCCCACGTTCTACACTGGGTTCCAGCCCCAGGACCCTTTAACAATCCGCCACAGACCTACCTCTTGCTGCTGGTTTTCTGGGCTTCTGCCTGGCTTGCTCTTGCCCCCTCTTGGGGAGTGACTGCAGCCTTTCCCAGCAGCAGCTCCCCTTTCTGCAGTCAGTTAGTAGGCTTTATACAGGCCCTGCCTGTTCCCCCACAGGTGGAGCCTGTCCTTAATTAGCTGCCTCCAGCCTAAATTGCCCTTGCTTGCAGCCTAAATAGCTGATTGGGCCTACCTGGCTTAATTCAGCTCTTGGGGGGGTAGTGTGGGGAGTCCACCCCATCACAATTAGTAAATATCCAACTTCATAGGCTTATACAAATTGGAAAAAGTATACATTAGATACCTAGATAGAGTAGAACAAATAATTCTTATCTTAAGCAAAAATAGTTTATTTGAAAGTGGAAGAAGGGTTTCTGAAAATTGTGATTTTTATAATTTCTTCTCTGCATTTGCATGTAAATATATATAATCTATTATTGAACATATTTGCAGCACTGATGAAACAATGAGTTTTAACCAAAAAAGGGTGAAGGAAATAAACTTGTCTTCAGTAAGTTACTTTCTGCACTACTGGTTTAAAAAGATACAATTGCTGTATTGAATTTTTTTTATATATCAATATATATAGTGAAAAGATTTTTTGTGGAGGTTTCTTTGCTTTTGTTGTGAATGTCATCTTGTTGTTTGTACTCCTGAATATTACACTGTGAAACATTACGACCTAAGTCAGAGTGAAAACCTTGGAAGCAAAATGCCATAATTAGTAGTTGAAACATATTTTTATTCACTTTACATCACCCAGATGTGTGTTAGATGCTGTACAGTATAGACTGACCATGTCTAATACATTGTCAATTTTTCTGTCTTTTTTTCTGCAGGCTGCACTAAATTTTACTAAATATTGTGAACCAGTGGTCAGAGGAGAAGGTAAGTGCTTTGCTTTTCTATTAGGCTGTTTCTACGAGTGCTGCAACAACACCGCTGTAGTGTAGACACTTGCTACAGCAGTGGAAGAGGTTTTTCCCATCTTTGTAGTAAATCCACCTCCTCAAGAGATGGTAGCTAGGTTGACAGAAGAATTCTTTAATCAGCCTATCAGTGTTTATGTCGGGGCTTAGCTTAACTATGTCTCTTGGGGTATAAATCTTTTACACCAGTGAGCGACGTAGCTAGGTCAGCCTAAGTTTAAGATGTAGACCAGGCCTGAGTAGCAGTCCACATTTAAAATGGTGCGGCTCCACCTGTGCCTCTTCTGGAGTGCCCAGCTTTGATTCACTTTCTATTCACTCTGACAATCACAGCAGTGTTGCTTTTACTGTCTAATACAGCTTCCGTATGAGGATAGATTAAGAAGACTAGTACTTTTTAGCTTGGAAAAGAGATGACTAAGGGGGGATATGATTGAGGGCTATAAAATCATGACCGGTGGGGAGAAAGTAAATAAGGAAGTGCTGTTTGCTCCTTCTCCTAACACAAGAACTAGGGATCACCAAATGAAATGAATAAACAGCAGGTTTAAAACAAACAAAAGGAAGTATTTCTTCACACAACACACAGTCAACCTGTGGAACTCTTTGCCAGAGTATGTTGTGAAGGTCAACACGATAACAGGGTTCAAAAAAGAACTAGATTAAATTCATGTAGGATAGGTCCATTAATGGCTGTTAGCCAGGATGGGCAGGGATGGTGTCCCTCGCCTCTGTTTGCCAGAAGCTGGGAATGGGTGACAGAGGATGGATCACTGGGTCATTACCTGTTCTGTTTGTTACATCTGGGGTACCTGGCATTGGCCACTGTCGGAAGACAGGGTACTGGGCTAGATGGACCTTTGGTCTGACCCACTGTGGCCATTCCTATGTTCTAGTGCACACAAGGCAACATTTGGAGTGTAGCAGAAGCAGATTAACAAGCTTTTAGTCAGTGTTTTATGGAGATCAGAAGGAAACTGCTGCCAAGCCCTTTTCCCTCCACTAACAGCTGCTCCCTCCTATACAACTTCTCCCCATACCTCAACAGCTAAGACAAGGGAGAAACTACCTTACCTCTCAGGCCTAGGAGTGGAGAGTGAAAGCAGCTATTCTGTTAAATAGTCATGGAGTATCACAAAGTAACCACAGTACAGCATTGTTGCCTTGCAGCGTGCTGTTCACATCAGTAGAAGATAATTCTGTATCATGGTAATGCAAATATTTCAGAATGTCAGGATGTCCCGTTGATTATTTGGTGTGTCTGACTCTATTCAGCTATTCAGTTGAATTTCACTCTTCTATAGGTTAAACACTTTTTCAGGGTTTACACTAAGAAAGCTAATTTTTACTCTACGCAGCAAACGAACGTGACACACGTCGACTCTGGAAAAATATTGAATCTCATTTGAAGAAAGCAATGCAGACTGTTTATCTCCGGGAAATATCCAGGTAATTGTCCCTTTATATTTTTAGCCATCCACCTCTCAAAAAAGCCTTACTTAAAATGTCATATATGTGGTGAGTAGTATTTCTTCCTGTCAGACTGACTCTCCCTTTTTCTTTTAACGGTTTCTTTGTAGCCATAAAATACTACAACTATACTTGTGTGTCTCAGATAGGAAAGTGCAAACAAGTGTTCAGTGTGTTTTATGAGATGTTACGAAGCTATTAAGTTAATGTGTGAAGCAGATTTTAAGGCAAAAAGCATATAAAACTGTTTATTAACTGGACACTGAAGCAGTCCTCCACCAATGGAGATTTGCTTAGTCTTTCACCAATGCCCAGGCAAACAGATGGACGTTGCATCATGCCTGGAAAGTCAACAATAATTCAGACTGTCTGGAAAGGGCCATCTAAAGGAGAGAGCCCCTTATGGATAATATTCTGTCAACAGCTCCTCCCTGTTATAACAAAGGTCAGACATGGGTAAGGTGTTTCTGCTATCATTGGATGTGTTAGGTATGACTCAAGTGTCCTGTCTTGTTCTATAGTCTTTAATTTTTGGTATACTTAGTTGGTGGGTTTTTTCAGTGTTGGGCTTTTGGGGTTTTATTATTGACTTATATTTTAATTTACAAAAATGAAAACCCCTTTTAAACATACTTATAATCCAATAAATCTCATAATTTGATTTTGTAGGAGATAGAGGAAAAAATATAGGGTGCTTTTCAATAATTCATGACTTCTGAAACATGGAAATCCATCACCAGAATATATAAGGATAACTGAAAATGCTCTTTTAAAAATTGCCTCTGAAGTTCCACACTGTGTCATTCATGTCTTACTATGCAAACCTCAGGATTCTTTAAGGTACTATAAATATGAGAGGCAAACACACAAGCTCCTCAAAATCATCTTATTGGGGCAAGGTTTATAAATCCACTGCACCATCATTGACCTGCAGTTCCTTTCTTTCCTTCACCTCCTGCTTTCATGGAACAAAAACCTTCTCTTCATGGGATTATTTTTAAATAGCATTAAGAATTTATAGGTGGCTGGGTGGTGGTGAATTAAATTCTTGATCAACTTTTATTTGTGAGAGGGGCTAGAGACTGTCTCCATAATGGCACAGGCAAAAAAAAAAAAAAAGATATTCAAGAAGTGCAGAACCAAGATGTATTTTAGAGACAAGCATAATCTGTGTTTGGATGAAGGGTATTTGTTCAAAAATTATGTGTCTGTGTGATTCAATTTGAGTGAAAAACCATAGCCTTGCTCACAGAAAAGGCTTTGGTGGTTAAAGGACCCAAATAAAGTCCCCCTCCTCCCCCCCCTTGTTAATCTGTTGGATCTGACATCCAAAGACTTTCCTAAAACTATAAAGTGATCTGTGAGGAGTATCTGAGGGGCTCATTTTAAAAAGCATCAGAATCTTTGGATCTATCCCCATTGGGTAGAGCACTTGTATACTCTCAAGCTGAGAGAACTTCTCAGATGTGTTGTTAACAGCTTCCAGAAAGAAGCAGCATAGGTGCTCAAATATAGCAAGAAACACTGATCTTCAAAAACTGCTAAAGAGTTCTCTCCCCTTGGGGGTTCTAGAAATAGCTGCTCCAAGAAGCAGTCATTATTGGTGTCTAAAAACTTCATCTCAGAATCCCATACTGAGGGACTGCAGATATCCCCCATTATGATTGAGTTTTCTACTTTTAAAGCCACTCTAATCTCCTGGAGCATTTCACAATCACTATCACCATCCTGGTCAGGTGGTCGATGGTATTTTCCTACTGCTATACTCTTATCATCCAAGCATGGAATTTCTATCCATAGATATTCTAAGGTACAGTTTGATTCATTTAAGAGTGTCTCTATTTGACTCTATGGTTTCTTCCATATACAGTGCCACTACCGCACCACCTAATGTGTCATTCCTATGTATGTTGTACCCTGGTATTACCGTGTCCCATAGATTATCATCACTCCACCAAGTTTCTCTAATGCCTATTACAGGGAGTCCTCGGACTTACAACGCAGTTCTGAGGAACGAATTGTGTCGTAAGTCAAAACGTTGTAAATCAAAACCACTTTTACCATAAGAATCAATGGTATGAAGGGGCGACTGGTTCCTGAACCAAGGCTTGATACACTATTTTCACCACAATAACCCAGATTTTTGTACTAAATGAATTATAGATGACTAATGTTGCATCAATGTATTTACTGTACCCTGTATTTTGTAAACACCATTCAAACAAACTCACATATGCTGCTCAGAATGCAGGCAACACAGGCTCAGAAAGCCAGGGAGAACGACACACAAATGAGTAAGGTAGTTAAACGGAAATTAATAGGTACGGTCACAAGAGTGAAATGCCTGCAGGCTGCATGGAAACTTTTTAAAAACATCATAATAGAGGCTCAAATTAAATGTATACCCCAAATTAATAAACACAGTAAGAGGACCAAAAATTGCCACCGTGGCTAAACAGCAAAGTAAAAGAAGTAGTTGGAGGCAAAAAGGCATCCTTTAAAAACTGGAAGCTAAATCCTTTTCATGGACTATTGTCATGAGGGTCTTTTAAGACAGGAAGTACAATCTCTTGCAGTCTTTGTGGTGATTGAATCAGTTCCGTTGGATTTTATCAGGGGAGGGTTCTACTCCAGGTACTGTACTACTTGGGTTCCCAAGACAAGAGGAGGATGGAGACTGATTTTAGATCTCAGGACTTTGAACAGCTTCATCCTCTCTTTGATTCAGGTTAGTAACCCTGGAAGTGATCATTCTCTCTTTGGATCTGCGGGGGTTGGTCTGTGTGTGTGTCTCTCCCTCTCTCCCTCCCTCCCTCTCTCTCTTCAAGATAAACACTTTCATATAGCTGTGCACCCTTATCTCACGTTTCCTATGGTTCATTCTTGGCAAAGACTACTACCAATACTGCATCCTACCCTTGGGTTTTTCATCTGCCCCAAGGGTCTTTAAAAGTGCCCTTGGTGGTAGCAACTCATCCTTGTCAGATGGGAATAATAGTCTCTCCCTATTTGAACGACACACTCCTTTCTCGAGGTGCAATCAGTAACCAACAGGACCCTATCTCTTTCCCACTCCTTGGGCCTCTGCCATTCTGGACACCATTACAGCCAAAGCATATTTGCCCATGGAGAGACTCGCTATAAGGTCCAGCCTCATTTCCACAATACATCAGACCTGCAAACCACAGTGAGGATTTGCCTTCAACTCCTGGCCACATAGCAGCCTGTATATCCATAACATCCCTTGCAAGACTATACACTTATTTTCTTCAGGTTTGGCTGTGCACAAATTGTCCAAGTGGGTGTCATACCTCAGAGGGTCATCAGCTTCCTCAATAGGTGGAAGGAGCCTCAAAAGGTCTGCTTTGGGAGTTCCATTTTCATGTCCTCCCCCTCCCCCCCCAAGATAATCTCTATAGATGCCTCCCTAGTAGGCTGGGGCACCCATTTCCAGGATTTCACAGCTTAATGGAGACATTTCTCCAGATCAACATTTTAGAATTCAGTGCAGTCCATTAGACTTGCCATCACTTCCTACCCAACATCAAGGCCACTCAGAGTAATGCTGGGCAGCAGGGCTGCAATGTATTTTATAAATCACCAGGGAAGAGCAATATCCCAGTCCTTATGCACAGAATTAATAAAACTATGGAATTGGGGTACATATCTCACCGCATAGAGATCTTAGCACCGGTCTACACTAAGGGGGGGTCGACATAAGATACGCCAACTTCAGCTAAGTGAATAGCGTACCTGAAGTTGGCGTATCTTAGGTCAACTTACCTGTCCATGAGGACAGCGGCGAGTCGACCGCTGCCGCTCCCCCATCGACTCTGCTTCTGCCTCTCGCGAGCTGGAGTTCAAGAGTCGACGGGGAGCGCATTTGGGGATCGATTTATCGTGTCTAGATAAGATGTGATAAATGGATCCCCGATAGATAGATCACTACCCGCCAATCCAGCAGGTAGTGAAGACCTGCCCGTAGTGATTTATCTACTGGGACCGAAGAACACTGTAGCAGACTTCCTGAGCAGGAAGTGGGAACTGAGTGACACAGTATTTCAGACACCTGGGGTTCCCCAGAGAGAGATCTTTGTAACACCATCCATGCAGAGTACTGACACTTCTATTCAAGGGGAAGGCACAGTCACAACTTGTTGGGAGATGCCCTCCTTACGCTCTTGGCCTCACATGTCACTCTGTTTATCCCTCAGCACCGTTGTTTCTCAAGGTCCTAAATAAGTCCACACAAGAGAAAGTGGTGGACATCATCATAGTGCCATCATGGCCAAGGCAGGTATCTGATTTGTCTGTCCCTGTGACCACCACTTCATCTTCCTCTGGCAGCAGATCTCCTCACCCAGCAGTCAGGCACTGCGTGACCCACTTCCGTGCCTGACTCCTAGGTGGCTCTCTAGCGTACAACAGGACTGGTCTTCAGAAGACCAAATGATATGGCTCAATAGTAGAAAGCCTACCTACAGAAATGAAGATGTTTTCAAGCCTGGTGTATCCATCAATCTATACCTCCTCTTGAGTCTCTCCTTATGCACGTTCTCAATTACCTGCTAAATTAAAAACCACAGGCTTATCACTGAGCTCAGTTCAGGTTCACCCCGCTGCTATTACAACTTTTCACTTCCTCATGAGGTTTTCAGTCTTTGCTCACTCAAACATTGCAGGATTCATTAAGGCTCTGTTTAACTTTTACCTATTTATGAAGAACCTGCTACACATGGACTTCAGCTTAGTCCTCAATGCTCTGAGAACCCCCCCCATTTGAACCTACAGGGAGTTGTGTCCTTCATTTGTCCTTTTAAGACCTCATTCCTCATAGCCATCACCTCAGTCAGAAAAGTAGGGGAACTCGGAGCACTTAAGGCTGACCCACCTTACACTCTGTTCTGTGGCAATAAGGTGACGTTATGTCCCCATTGCTGTCTTCTGCCTAAAGTTTCATCAGAATTCTATATTAATCAGGACATTCGTCTACCAGTGTATTACCCCAAGCCTCGATCTTTGCAAGAACAAGGGAGTTTCCATGTGCTGGATACACAAAAATGTACCTTGGCAGGATTAAGCTTCTTGGCTTTTCCTAGTCTGTTTTTTCCTGTTTCCATGGCAGAAAGAATGAAAGGGCAAAGACTGAAAATGGGTTTCAGTATGCATCCTCACCAGTAACAAAGCCTCGAAGGTGCGTTCTCTACCTAGGGAGATGGCCCATTCCACCAGGGCTCAGTCTCCCTCTACGGCCTTACTGAAGAACATACTCATCTTGGACATTTGCAGAGCTGTCACCTGGTCTTCAGTACGTTTTCTCAACACTGCTCTTGTCTGTGCATCAGTTCTAGAAGTGGCCTTTGATGAGCCTCTTCTTTGGCTCATACTGAATCCACCTCCTCAGCACCCTTCCCCCTCAGTTGGGGTGCTCCTTGGGAAACTGCCAACATGGAGCACCCATAGGAGCAATAACTCAAAGGAGGAGAGGTTACTTACCTTGTACAGTAACAGGAGTTCTTCGAGATGTGGGTACTGTACTACCCACCCGCCTTCCCCTCAGCTTCAGAGTCGTTAAGAGCACAAGAAAGTCCATATTGGATCAGACCAATGGTCCATCTAGCCCAGTATCTTGTTTTCCAACAGTGGTCAATGCCAGATGCTTCAGAGGGAATGAACAGAACAGGGCAATTATTGAGTGATCCATCCATTTTTTGTCCCAGCTTCCAGTGGTTAGAGGCTTAGGAAACCCAGAGCATAGATTGCATTTGTGACCATCTTGGCTAATAGCCACTAATGGATCTATCCTCCAGGAACTTATCTAATTCCTTTTTGAACCCAGTTATACTTTTGGCCTTCACAACATCCCCTGGCAACGAGTTCCATGGGTTGACTGTGTAGCTTGTGAAGTAGTATTTCCTTTTGTTTAAAACAAACCTGCTGCCTGTTTAATTTCATTGTGTGACTCCTAGTTCTTGTTATGTGAAGGGGTAAATACACTTCCTTATTCACTTTCTCCACACCATTCATGATTTTATAGGCCTCTATCATATCCCCTCTTAGGCATCTCTTTTCCAAGCTGAAAAGTCCTAGTCTTTTTACTCTCTACTCATGTGGAAGCTGTTCCATCCCCCTAATCATTTTTGTTGCCCTTCTCTGAACCTTTTTGAGGTTGGCAACCAGTACTGCACTCAGTATTCAAGGTGTGGGTGTACCATTTAATACCAGGCACTCAAATTCACCCGTCTTTAGTATTTAGACTTCTAGCATTTATATACAAACACTTATAAAAATTTTCACTTTTTAACTGTCTGCCATTATGTGATGTAATTGAATGTTACTCTTTTTTTCATTTGACTTTCTCTTCAGTTCCTACCTGTACTCTATCAACTTCATTCCTATCTTGTTTACTAGGATATAGAGAATTGCCGTTAATAGATACTTCCCTAAGGGATGTCTCCATCCGAACTATGTGCTCCTTTGCACCTGTCGGCTTTCCCTCAGCCCTTACTTTAAAAACTCTTCTACAACCTTCTTAATTTTAGATGTCAGCAATCTGGTTCCATTTTGGGTTAGGTGGAGCCCATTCTTCCTGTATAGACTCTTCCTTTCCCATTCTGTATAGACTATGTTTGAGAAGGAACCGTAGTGGTGGCAAGCCTGTCCCACCCTGTATTCCTTGTACCTGAGCACAAGGATGCATAGGGCACAGGTCTGGACCTGCTCACAAAATCTTGGCTCACGAGTCAATGGATTCCGATGTGGAGGACCCATAGGGACAAAACCATCTTGAACTCCAGTTACTCTGCAAGGTAAGTAACTTCTCCTTTTCATTTGGATATAACAGGTATTCTTTCTTTAAACACCTGTCTTTCTTTTTTTAGCTCACAGTGGGAGAGAATACAGCAGGATGATGGAGAACCTGGGCACTTGAAAGGTATCAAGTAGATGCAATAATTCTAAATAGTAGTAGTTATGGTAGCAGTTATTTAGTGATGTGATTGCTGATCCCTAACAAACACTTGAATGGAATTACTTTACTGAGGCCTAGATTGTACCTCCTTCCTTGGTGCAGAATATGCCTGGATGTTGAGCCTGGGCATGAGGGGGGAAAATAAACCACTACTTCTACGTGCAAAAGGGTGGGGAGTAGGCTGATCCACAACCCTGTGCATGACCAGCAGAGATGGCTGGATCTGAAGGAGAAATATGCTGCCTCTGGTAATGGGCTGACACAGCATATACCTGGACAAGTTGTGGCTGAGAGGTATGTGAATCATGACTGTTACAATTCCTTTCTACTGCTGCCTCTGGAGTAGTGCAGCTCTGTTCCACCACCCGTTAGGCAGAACTGAGGGTTAAGTCTTAATCTGCTCTTTAGTTTTCAATTACTCTTCAGGGAAGATTAACATAATAACAGCCATACTGGGTCAGACCAAAGGTCTGTCTAGCTCAGTATCCTGTCTTCTGACAGCGGACAATGCCAGGTGCTTCAGAGGGAATTGACAGAACAGGTAATCATCAAGTGATCCATTCCCAGCTTCTGGTAAACAGAGGCTAGGAGATTACTAAAACACTAAAAACAAAACCAACAGCCCTACACGCATGCTAATAAGCTTACTGGAGGTCATCCCCTGACTCCAACAAGGGCTCTGGCTGGTGAACAGTTCTTCAGACCCCACACAGGGGTTTTCCTCTGGTTACTAGTTCATTATTCCTTTTGCACAGAACAAGAACACTCACTCTTATGGGGCCTCAGTAGGCCAAAGTCCTTCCCTAAGGATCCCCGCAACCATGGACCAGAGATCCTGTCCACTTGCTGAATCAAAAAGATGGCCCTAAGTCAGTTTAAACTCAGGCTGTTTATCCAAAAATCCTTTCTGTGCCTGCTGGTTCCTGGAGAATCCAGTTTGAACCAGTATATGTGAGTCTTTCTCCAGGTGGTGGTAGCTCTCTGAAAGTGTTACAACCTGAGTAAATTTGCCTAATAATCACCCACTGTCCCTGGAGGGCTGTTGTCCCTGTTCTCCATGGCATTACGTACAAACCCTATCCCACAATGATACATACATTCAATGAGGTTTCCCCTGGATATTGAAGGAAATTGTCATCTGTTGCTGTATTTATTTAATCTTTGTATTACCGTAATGCCTGGGAGCCCTAGGGCAGTCCACCAGCAAACTGAGTGCTGGTTTTGTTTTGATTCAAGGGCCACCTATGCATGTCACATTGTTCCACAGCACTGCCTGCTTTACTCTTGGGATACCCGGGTTGTAGCAAATATCCATCTCTGCTGACTTTCAGGAATGGAGCAGGCAGAGAAGAGGAATGCTGCAATATGTTTGCCCTTGAGAACCACTTACTGGTCTAATTTTAAACCTCTCGCGGTTAGAATGCTCTCTCGGTGACTCATAAACTGTGTTTGTTTTTATAGGACTTTCTGCACATGCTCACGTAGAACTTCCTTATTACTCCAAATTCCTTCTAATAGCTGCATACCTTGCATCCTACAATCCTGCCAGGACAGATAAGAGGTTCTTCCTTAAGGTAACTACTATGTATTTTTTTCTTACTGCTGTATGCCGGAGTCATGCGTACTTCTTCACTCAGGTCAGAACTCCTTTAGGTCATTTACTTTCAGTTCTCTTTTGTATCTTATTTATTTGGTTTGAATAAAACTGACTTTGGATCACATATTGTGGTATGTTGACAATTGTCACATTACTGATGTTTAATATGAAAAATGAACTGTTCTGATAATTAAAATATGCATAATATGTATGTAGCACTATTGTCTTGCATGGCATTTATAAGGTGACATAGTCCCCTTCCCTGAAGTATTTGTGATCCTGCAAATCTATGTGCTGGTGTGTACTATCATTCACAGTTTGAATCCCATGGAAGAGAGCAGAATTCCATGTGGATCTAAAGGGTTTGCACTAGTACATCTGTCTGGAGAATAGAGGCCTTACTTTGACAAGATACAGATGGTGGAGGAGAGGAAAAGGTTGCAACAAAAAGCAAAGTGAATGAGCAGTTATGCTTACCATTTATATTAGTAGCTGCAACAGTTTTTATACTGTAAAATGTGTAGGTGTTGTAGGCAAGGATAAGAAATTGGAGAGTGAGAACACTGAGGGATAGAAGCTTGCTAATTCTTTAAGAAATCTTTTTTTTCCCCCCCTCCATCGCAAAACCTATAAATATACTGTCCATGTTTTGAGATACATATACTGGAGTCCTTAGTGATGATATACTAATTAAGTAATAAACTTGGACGTGGTGTTCATTTTTTATGGTGGTTATATGTGCCCATAATGAAAACTAAATGTTTCACATTGGTCTGTATCATTTTGTATGCACTTCAGAAGAGGAGAGAATTATTTGTAATGATAATTTAGATATGTGTACATAGCCAAATATTTCATTTCTAACATTTGGGAAGAGAAATATCACTGGAAGAATTTACTTGCTGAATAATAACTCCACTGTTTTAACTTCTGATTTCATGCGGACTTCTCTCTCTCCTCAGGATCTAAATTTAACTGTGGGAAATAAGTCAACAAAAGCATTTATTTTATTTATATATACTAAAAAGAACAAGGAAATTATGAGTGGTGAAAAGATATGGCTTTATTTATCTCCCTCATTGTAGCATGTCTGAAATCAGGCTCCAGTCCTTCAGTCCCTGTGCATGGGCATACTGGTGCTTCTCTTCAGTGCAGTGAAATGCGTAGTTGGAACATGCTCCTCAAAGACCTTCGAAGTGCGAGGCCATGTAATAAATTTGTTGGCTTTTTAATTAGTCAAGTTAAATATCTTGTCACTCATTGATAAAGCATGAATAATCACCATTTCTACCACAAGTATCACCTGAGAGCACTTAATCAGGTGTTAAGGCCAAGTTCACAAATTAGCAATATCTCAAAAGCTAGAACAAATAGTACTTAGGGAGAAGCTTTCTAATCCTGTGTCCGTGTGTCCTGGGAGCTTAGAAAGAGAACTTATGGTTGGAATTGTAATGAGATCTGATGGGATTTGGGCAAAAAACTTTATATTGGAATCATTAACCAAAGTTTCATAATTAAACAGGTGTGAACCAAAGGAACGTTGTTGAACCATTAAAGGCGATACTACTATTATTAAAATAGTTACCACTGTAGATAAATTGAGACAGTGTTGCAAATTAAAAGCAGCAGAATGTTGACAAACAATTACAACATCAAAATAGTAAATCTCAGTGATGTCATGAGTTGAAAGAAAATTCCAGTACAATGTAACGTACAATTTTTCCCTTAAAATCTCTTAAAACATTTTAAGTGCCCTTTTGAAAAAGGATAACAGTTGACAGAAAGTCACCGTTTTGTGCAAAGTAGGATTGAAAGAAAAATTGGTCTTGTTCTATTGCATACCATATTGAAAATCTGCTTAGGATTTATTTTAAGAAGTGTGTACATGTATATTTTGTACTTTATACTAATGCTAAAATGGATGCCTATCTATGTACTGTAAGCAGCCTTGACATAACTTAAAAATATATTACAAATAAGATTTTAACGTAACTACTCAACTGCAGCAGTATAATTCATATAACCCACCACCCACAATCCAGGTAATTTTAAAAACTCCAATTATCTTTCCCTTACTCCTCCATCAATTCCTTATTTCTTCCCCAGCCCCTGTGCTTTGCCCTTCCTTGATCCAATCCTTTCTCCCTCAACACAATCCTTCTAGATGAATTTTATCTGCTCACAGGACATCAGCTACTTTCTTTATTCCAGTTACATTTTTACCTGTCTACTCTTGACGTGACCTTCACATCCTGTATGTTGGCCTCTTTTTGACACTTTATTGCTTTATTTTGTGGCTATCCTGTTGTCATCTTAAATATAAATGAAGTAAAACTGAGTTCCTTGTATAGACTTCAGAAATGATGTAGGTGCAAACTGGATGCATTTAAAGATCCGGGGGCAGCCGCTTTCCCGTTTCTAGAAAGACAAAGGAAACACACTATGGCCTTTTTTCTCAAGCTGATTTTGAGGCACGGGATGGGGTGAGGTGGAAGGAGACTCATAGAAATGGCTCTCTGCCTCTTCTGATTAGTGTCAAATTAATTTATTTTCTGATGGCTAAGTATTTAATTTTCTGATTTTTAAATTTGTACATTCCCCCTCCCCTCCCCCCCCCCCCCCCCCCCCAATAAACCACTTTACAAACGTAGCAACACCGCAGGGTGAAAGTTTTCACCCAGTGTTCACACAGTTTATATATGAGGGAGCCAAGAAGTTATGCCTAGAGTGTGTTAGGTACTGAATAAGCAGTATGCAGTTAAGGACAAAGATAACTAATTGGCATGTGATAAGTAGGCAGAACTATGGTAGTAGTACATTACTATAAATATGTAATGAACAGTTGTACGTTCATTGATTTTTTTTTTTTCCCCACCCTATTCAAGTTATATAACATTGTAACTTTTTGCTGTCATATTTGCTCATATTTTGCTTCTGTGTTTACAGCATCATGGGAAAATCAAGAAGACAAACTTTTTGAAAAAACATGAAAAGGTATTTATTTAGCTTTCAATCCTCACTCACAACTAAATACTGCTTTCACCTGTAGTAGTGGCTATATATTTTCCCCTTGCCACCTGAATGTCTGATTTAAAGAGCATACAAGAGCATTGCATGCTATAATCTCTAGTTTATTGGTTTACTTGATGTTTACTTTTCATACAAGGCGTTCTAATTATTAATAGACATATTTTTGTTTTAAGAGGACACGCATTACATTTAATTACAATCATGTAGTGGAGATCACTTCTGGTCTTGTTAGATAACGTCAATTTGTACATTTCTCATGTTTCTACTTTTTTAAACCAATACCACTTTTCCTTCAGATGTGAAGTGGTGCAGTGGTTTTGCTTATAAAAAAAAATACTGATGTGGCTCATGTTAGAAAAGCAGAGACCCATTGCTTCATCCTCTTTTTTTATGTCTGAGACTAAGTTTAAACTTTATGGACAAAATTCTGTGCACATACAATGTGAGGAACAATAGGCCAAAATCTTCAAATCTGGTGCCTCAAGTTTGGCTCCCAAATCCATATTTAGGTATAAAATTAACTGAATAGGCACTGATGTAATAGCTAAATATGGGACTTGGTATTTAGAAGGTCATAGTTAAGGCTATGTTTATGTCACAGAGGTCATGGAAGTCACAGAATCAGTGACTTCCAGAGACCTCTATGACATTCTCTGTTTCAGCCCCAGGGGCTGCAGGACTCTGGAACCGACAGCCAGTGGGGCCCTGGCAGGGTTCCAGCAACAGTTGACAGCAGCAGCAAGTGACGGAGTGGGGGTCTCCTGCGAAGTTCTAGCCACAGGTGACAGACTTCTGAAGGGGCCCGCCTCAGGGTTCCAGTGACGGGCGACAGCCTTGCTTAGGGGGAGGGGACACCTCGGATGAGCGGATGGGGTGTCCCATTTTCTGTCCAGGGTGACCATGTTTCCCAAAGCTCTCAGCCGCTGTGGGCAGAGGGGGAACCCCACAGGTCCCAGCCACTACTGTAGTGGGAGAAACCATGGAACCGCAGCAGCAAAAGTCACAGACAGGTCAAGGCTTTCATTAATTTTTGTTTATTGCCCGTGACCTGTCTGTGACTTTCACGAAAAATAACATGACAAAATCTTCACCTTAGTCATAGTACCCGTAAACCCCACTGTTAGATGTTCAGTAGCTTTGAAAATCAGACCACTTTTAGGTGCCTAAATATGGATTTAGGAACCTAACTTTAGTCACTCAGGGTTAAAGTTTGACTGCTTGTCTGTTGTGTGTAAGGAAAATGTATGTTCCTTAAGGAAACTTGTAATTATTCCATCAGGAGAAAGGATTTAAAGAATAGTGGCTGAACCCTTTACCCAAATAAGTTGTTGTAACTGCATGGATTTCAGTGGAGTTGCACCAGTGTACGCTAGAAGAGAATTTGATCCTATGACTGAGTAACATGTGTAAATTGGTATATTAAAAAAAAAATTCTTAATCCACATAATTTCACCTGTCTAGAATGATGTGAAATGTTAAACTTATTTATATTAACATCTATCTTGTAAATCCTTAACTCCATAGAATGCAAGTATCCTTTAATTATAGAACTCTCGTGTGTCTTGTCTCTGGCATGTGAACTCCAGAGGATTTTCAGAGATTCTAATTATTTTCAGGACTGTTCTCTACCCTGAAAAACATCCACATCTCAAGTTGTGGTCACAGGTCTTGTGGGAGGGAAAGAGAAACAGGAATGAATAAATACTGCATGACAGCCCAAATCTTCATCCTTCCCCTCCAGCTGCAGGAGGTGCCTTGCTCCCTTTCCTATAGGCAGTAATATCTCATTTAAGGTGGCAAGATGGGGAAAGGCAGGAACACAAAGCAACTGGATAACCAGAGATCTGATGATGGGACATAGAGCCCTCCAGTTCATGGTCTCTATTTTGAATTGGATTCATATTGACTGACTGTGACCAAGGGCTAGCACCATTAGCGTCATAGTTTATTGGAGATGGATTGATGTCTCTGTCTAATCCCTAGTGGACAGATGTACTTGCATTTAAAAAAAAAGTTTTATATATATAAATATTTTATTTCTATTTGTTTGTTTGTTTATTTAAGCACCCACAGGTGCTGTGCAAACACATAGTAAGATGTGGTCCGTGCCACCAAAGATTTTACAATCTAATGTAAAACAAGATGCAAAAAGTGAGTGTAACATGGAGTAAGAAGAGGAAGGAGGTCAGTGTAACAGTGACAAGATCATGAAGTGACATAAACTAGTTAGTGCACAAATTGCTGATTCTGAGTCAATTACCTTTTTTCTGTTTTGTTTTTTACAAATTCTTTTCCTATTTTCAATTTTTTTAAATAAAGCCCCTGCCTATTTCTGTTTTCACTTATTTAAACCTTTGCTTACTTCCAGGGTTTGTTAGCTTCTGCCTGTTAACTTGTCACTAACTGGCACACGCTTATTAGCAGTATTAGCATGTAGATTTAAACTTCTCTATGACTGCATCTGTACCACAAACTAGAGATGTGGTTCCCAGCTCTCATACACATACTTGCACTACCTCTCATCCAGTACAAACAAGCCTGAAACTGATCAGGACGCACTTGGCACGTGACACTTCCTGGGGACGCCCAGAGTTGTGAGGCACCTTCCCTTATGACAAGGAAGCCTTATCTGCGCCTACTGTGGGTCAGTTCCCCAACACTACTAGCCTCTGGCAATACAAGCACTGCCTTCCAGGCCTCTGCAGGCCCTGCTCTGTCTTTACAGGTAACGATAAGGTATACTGCAACCTCTGAGCACTACAAGTGTCCCCCTGGAGTGTCTGCCCCTGTTCCACTGGACACTCTGAATTCACAGATCCACTGCTCCCAAAGGAATAGTGTACACCAGCTTACCGGTTACACTTCAGGATCACCACTCCACTCAGCACACAGTACTTATATATGTTTGTAGGAAAAAACAAAACATTAACAAAGAAATACAGACTCAAGAAGAAGCAAGTAGAATTAATGGAAACGGTTACGTATAAAATCATAACACTTTCTAAAGCCTATATTTAACTAACAAGACATTGTCCTATCATATAGAACAAAAATTAATCCAAAATCCTTCTGGTGTATTTCAGCCAGGCTTGGCTGTGATCTTCCATTCATGAAACAAATCACATTGTCCTCTTTTCAGTTCCAGATATATCAAAATAGCTTTTTGATCATTATTCATAATCAGGGCATCCCCTGCTGATTGTTCTTCCCTGTGGCCTCCCTCTTGTTGACCTTGCAGTCTTTTAATTAGCATCTGGCTCCGCATGCTGATAGGCTTACCTTGTGAGAGAGACAATGCACAATTCACACTTGACCAAACAAAAAGAGATGAGTCTCCAATCCCCTGCCTGAATGAATTTGTCCAAGGCCAGTCACCTCCTGGTGACCTGCTTTTAACTTCAAGGCTTTAAGAACATAATTCCAGTCTGAATACATATTATCTTAAATATTATTCATTCATATATTTCACAATGACTAAAATGACCACTGTATTGAGACCTCACATGCCACCCTTTGGCACTCTTATTTTGGAGATGTCAGATGCAGTGGAGCCTTCTAAACCTTATTCACCCCTCTGCCAGTTGACACCAAGATGTCCCTGGATCACAGCATGGCTAAGCTGTGCTGCTGCCTCCTCTGCTACTGTGGTTTCACTATTCATACTCTTGTTAGCTCAGTGATTGTGTACGCAAGCTGGGAATCATACCCCTAGCTCATAGTGTAGACACAGCGTAAGTGTTACCCTACTGTAGGGTTGAGGCACATGAGTGGTGTGGATTGAAGAAGCTTTTGTTGCTGCCCACAACATAAATGACTTTCAGATAAATAGCGGACTCTTACCAGTTTGTATGGTTAATCTAGCACATGTCATGACCACAAACCATATTTTTTAAAGGAAGAATTCTTTCTCTCGAATTAAAATGAACCTTTTGAATTACCATTTACATTGAACATTGCCACGTGTACCTAAAATTGTTTTTTTTTTGTTTTTTGTTTGGCTAGGGCATTGGTATAGGGTGACATTTTTTTCTAGACACCATTGAGTCAGACTGCAAGCCTTGCTTTGCTAGTATAGGAAGCTGCTCTTAAGACTTGAATGATCTAATTCCTGGGATTCAAGCTACTTCCTTGCAGTATTTAGCTTCAAAGTAAGACTGATTCTAATTAGAATCTCTGATTGGAGCCCCTAAAAGTATTCTACATAATTCCATTTATTAGAATTGAGAAAACACCTTTACTGTATGGAAAATAGCTTGGAGTTGAATGTGTTCCCTTGATACTAAACTTCAGCTCCTGGGTATTGAGATGGTTCTGTATAAGAAACTGAGAAGTGTATCCTAGGGTTTAATCTGTATTTAATCTGATCTATGCAACACTTTAAGTGGCTTTCCGGAGCAATTGCAGTATCCTGTTTCTCACATTACATTTCACATATTATTATTCTTTGACCAAGTCCCTTACATAGGTGTAAACATTGGTTGGTAGGTATTCCCATTTTACAGGTGAGGAAAATGAGACACAAAGATCGAAGGCCCAGTCTTTGATGTAAACTCATGGAGGTTCACTGACTGTAGTTGAGCTTTGCTAGTTTACACCAGCAAAGAATTTTTCCCTAAGTGGCTTATCTAAGGGCACCAGGAGTCAGGGGCAGAGCCAGGCTAAAAATTTAAGAGATCTTGATTCCTAATTCCTTATTCACTCTGTTAGGCCATAATTTTTTTTCTAGAACAAGCAAACCTCCCACTTCTGCTTATGTAAGACATACCCCTTTCTAGATAACTGATAGACTGATACTGCAAGCCCTACTGAGAATTCTGCCAGATAGAGCTGCAACTGCAGCATCTCCCTAAGCATACTTTGTATGTTCAGGTATGTCAGGTGTTGTCTTTGAGACTGAGTCCTGGTCTACACTGCGGGGAGGGGGGGAATTGATCTAAGTTACACAACTTCAGCTACGTGAATCACGTAGCTGAAGTCGACGTACTTAGACCTTCTCACCGCGGTGTCTTTACTATGGTGAGTCGACTGCTGCCACTCCCCCGTCGACTCCGCCTGAGCCTCTCGCAGCGGTGGAGTACTGGAGTCGACGGGAGAACGCTTGGGGGTCGATTTATCGTGATCTGGCCGATAGTGTAAACATACCCTCAATTTTCTATTGGCTTTTGGTGCTGTACCTCTCATCCAGTTCCAGTGTGATAGACTCCTGTTGTGTCAATCTTCCAATTTAAAATGCCCCCTCTCTTTGTCAGTTGAGGGAGTTCAAACATGATGGCTGGCTCAGAAAAGAGAGAACTGTAGTAGCATGGTGAGAGCATGAAATCCCCAGCCATGTGAGGTTAAGAGCCCATTCCCTTTTCCCCATACAGAAATGAGGTAGATCTAAACCTGATGGGTCCTGGTTGAGCTTCTGTTCTTTTTGAATATTTCAGGCTGTCACTCCTTTAAGACATCTTAAAGCTTGGGTACACTGATAGGGTTTTGTGAAGCGGTGTAAACTTGTGGTGTGATCAGAGAGTTAAGTTAAATAAATAACCGAGAGGTAGGGAATCTTCCACTGTAAAAGAAGAATGTAAACACAAGTAATGCCAACTAGGAGAAAAGCCTTAGTTGAAGTGGAGGGAGCTTTTCAGGGAAGAAAGTACAAGGTGTTTGTGGTGAAGAAAGCTGGGAAAGAGCAAAATGAATCAGAAGAGCTTTTAAAAAAAATACAAAGAAAAAAGTATAAAAAATTCTGAAAGGGAAAGTGTCTTTTATAAGTTTTAAAGTATTTCATATATATTGAAGTTTTTCTGCTTAGCTCCTTGTACAAAAGTCTTATAGAAATGAGACTTGAAAATTTCTAAACTATGCGTATGGGAATTTTAATAGTTTCTGCTAAAGAATTCTATAAACTGCTTTTGAAATTCTTTTGAAAAGGATCTTATTTAATTCCATCCCTGTTAAATTATGGGGCTTTTTCACAAGGTACTGTTTCTAGTAAATAGTCTGAAACTTCAAAGTATGGGAGTCAGTCACAGTAGAGAGACTTGTGAATTCCCAGTACTGTTGAGAAGTATCTGTACTGTGGTTACGCAAATCTTTGTACTTTAATTAGCTAAGAGCAATAATTAAAGTATATGTATATATATACTTAAAAAAATAAAGTGAAAGTTACTCTTTGAACCAAATTCTACTCTGTGACATTGGTGCATCCCCACCTGCCTGCATTCCTGATACAGACCATCTTAAACAAGGGCTTTCTTCACTAATTTTGTTTTTGTATGGCATGTACCTCAATCATTTCTGTCCAGAATATAGGAACAAGCGTTCACTTCTCCTCTCTCCCACCCGTCTACAGATACTTGTTGCCAGTCTCACCCTTGGACCTGACCCTAATTCTTATTCCATTCATTCAGAAATCTAGAGAGCATTACAGATTCTTGGGTATATTCCTAATTTTAGAAAATCCTGTATAATGAGGGTCTCTTGGAGTTAGTCTCAGAGCAGAATTTCATAGCTAATTTCAGTATTGTGCTTAGGAAAGCTTCTTTGTTTCCAGCTTCCACAGTTAATCCTACTCCCCAGGAGAATTTGAAAGTTTTAGATGCAACATAGGGCAAGCAATTACAAAGCTCCTATGACTACTGGTGATGATTTTTCTTTACTGGAAGGAGTTAAAGTAAAAGTAATGTTACTGACTTTATTCAAATCCTAAAAGAGGAGAGACAGGCCTGTAATAGGGAGATAGGTGACCTGCACTACATTAAAAAGAAACTATTCCATCAAGCTATTCAAATGACATCCTAAACTAAAAGGATGTCACGACAGTAGTTTGAGAGATTAGATGTTGCCAGGAACTCCTGAGTTCTAATTCTGGCTCTGACGCTAATTGTCTCTGGGGCCAAATCATTTATCCCATCTACCCTATTTTTCCTCATCTTTAAAATGTTCTCTTTTGGGGGGAAGTATTGGGAGGACTGCTCAAAATGCTACCTGAGTGCTTTTATGATATAGATGTCAAATTAATTCATTACAGCATTGTTTGGGTTTTATAACATGACTTTGAGACTCTTAAATTGTTTAAAATTGAAATTATTTTTAGCACAATTACCATTGGAATGTATAAAAACTAATGTGGTTGCTCTAAGTCAGTGGTTCTCAAAGCCGGTCCACCGCTTGTTCAGGGAAAGCCCCTGGTGGGATGGATCGGTTTGTTTACCTGCCGCATCTGCAGGATTGGCCGATTTTTTGGCTCCCATTGGCCGTGGTTCGCCGCTCCAGGCCAATGGGGGCTGTGGGAAGGGTGGCCAGCATGTCCCTTGGCCCACGCCTCTTCCCGCAGCCCCCATTGGCCTGGAGCGACGAACCGCGGACAGCGGGAGCCGCGATCGGCCGAACCTGCGCATGCGGCAGGTAAACAAACTGGTCCGGCCCACCAAGGGCTTTCCCTGAACAAGCGGTGGACCGGCTTTGAGAACCACTGCCCTAAGTAAAGGGGCTTAGGTTAAGGTACTGACTCTGAGAACGTGACTAAAGTAAAATTCCTAGTAGAATCTCCTTAATGGATGGACCTCTTGGAAATAAAAATGCCAATAAAGCACTTGTGTTCAATAAGCAAAATATACAAAATGTTCTCTTTATGTATTTATATGTTTAAAGTAACAACATATTTGAGGCTAACAGACTTCTAAGAGCCACTTGCCTGGCAAATATAGCTTCTGATTGTATGGGTGTGTAGTAGGTTATGTGATGACAATAACAATAAATCAAATCCAGTACTTGTGCTCTGGGTGACTTGTTTACTGGGGTTTTTGTTTTTTAAATCAGAGTTAATCACACTGCCCACTTTTGTATTTAACAGTGTCAGGAGAGGGGAAAAATGGTCTTGTGGCTAAGGCACTGACCTGGGATTCAAAATCTACTTTCAGTCACCGGCTCTGCATGTAATCCTATGTAATCTTGAAGTCATTGATCTCTCTGCATCCGCTCTCTGTCTGTAAAATAGAGAGGTGCTTACAGAGGTGTTGTGAACATAATTTTTTGTGAGGTGCTCTGATGTATGTACTCTCCCTGCTAAAGTACCTAGACAATTCTATATAACAGTTTAGTGTGTTTTAAAAAAAAAAAAAATCTCTCTAGTTCCTGAAGGACCCATTAACATGGGAAATTTAGGAAATTTTTTTTTTTTTGCTAGAGACAACTCTTATTTTCTGTATCTTTCTTTTCCCCTCCCCCTTTTTTTGTTTATAAACATCTTGCAGGAAAACAGTTTTTATTTTTTTTTATTTTAGATGTCATATTCTTCTATTGAAGTCACTATTCTGTGTGACAGTGGTATTATGATTTTTATGATAAGTGAAGAGTAAGCATCAGGTACAGAAGCTCTTGTTAACAGTTCTTAATTGGGATAAAACTGACTTACATTGTGTAGCACTCAATTCTGTTACCCTTAGTGTGAGGGTTGTACCTTGCTCCCTGAGTAGTCCCATGATAATGCTGAATCTGAATAAGCATGGCACAGTTGAGTCCTAAGTGAGTTGGGCTCTTTATGACTGACAGGAAACTGAAGACCTGTGAGAATAGAATTTTTTCCCTTTTGCAACATTAGCTACAACTAGGGACTGTAGAACATTCACATGAAGGATCGTAGCACACTAACACTAATAAATAATAAAATAAAGCTGTTTACAACTTGAGAATGGCGTGAAATGTAGTCTGCCAACTTCTGTCCTTAGGACTAAATAATTATTTTTTTACCTTTAACACTATATATATTTGACAAAATTGTTTTATGTCCTAAATGTGTTCTTAATTATGCATAAAGCATTTTGGACACCTGCCAGGTGAAATGGGTCTCTGTGTAAATTCAGAGCTGTGTATCTATTGAATGTTTTCCATACAGTGGCTGTGGGCCTTTGAGAAGGGATACTGTAAATAAATTGCCACCTAAAGACTAACAGGTATAATAAATAAGATCCCGTGGTGCTGTGCTCCAGAAAAATCCATTTAATTGAATGCCTTCTCTCTTACAGACCAGTAATCACCTCCTTGGGCCAAAGCCATTCCCCCTGGACAGATTGTTAGCAATATTATACAGTATTGTGGACAACAAAGTTGCTCCAACTGCAAATATATTTTCCCAGGTGAGTACAGATTTACTTGGGTTTTTTTTGTTGTATTTTTAAATTGCCTGGAACTTCTGAAAAGATTTACTGTGTTCTCTCAAAAGTAATCATAAGCCTGGGATGTTTTGACTTTGCAGTATAGTTAATCCCCTGGTAAAAAGTGCTTTCTGTCATCTAATGAGAAATGAGCTGTAAGTCAGCAGTTTAAACCTAAGATTCTGGATAATTTTTTTTTCTTCATCAATTATGAATTAAAAAATCCATCTCTATAAAGCTCTGAAACATTTTAATTGCTAACTTCCTGGATTCTGGAATGTGATCTGCACTGGTGGGTCTCTGTGCCAGCACGGACTCAGTTGAAGTCAATTAGATTACTTGCATGCTTAAAGTTAAATATGTATGTAAGTGTTTGGAGGATCATGACAGTCAAAAGAAAAAAAGTCCCATTCAATTACATCATGTAATAGCAGACAGCTAAAAAGTGACAAGTTTTTAAAGTGCTTATATACAATGCTAGAAGTCTAAATAATAAGATGGGCGAACTAGAGTGCCTCATCTTAAATGAGGATATGGATATAATAGACATCACAGAAACTTGGTGAAATGAGGATAATCAATGGGACATGGTAATACCAGGATGCGAAATATATCAGGAGGACAGAACAGGTTATGATGGTGGGGGAGTGGCACTAGATGTGAAAGAAAGCGTAGACTCAAATGAACTAAAAATCTTAAATGAACCAAAGCTGTACCATAGATGCTCTATAGATAGTAATTCCGTGCTTGAATAATAAGAATATAGCAGTAGGGATATATTTCAGACCACCTGACTAGGATGGTGATAGTGACTGTAAAATACTCAGGGAGATGAGAGGCTATTAAGATAAAAAACTCAATAATAATGGGGGATTTCAACTGTCCTCATATTGACTGGATACATATCACCTCAGGAAGGGATGCAGAGATAGTTTCTTGACACCTTAAATGACTGCTTCTTGGAGCAGCTAGTCCTGGAACCAACAGGAGGGGGAGGCAATTCTTGATTTAGTGCTAAGTGGAGCACAGGATCAGGTTCAAGCAGTGAATATAGCTGGACCACTTGGTAATAGTGACCATACTATAATTAAATTTAACATCGCTGTGGCAAGGAAAACATCTCAGTGGCCCAACACTGTAGCATTTAACTTCAGAAAGGGGAACTACACAAAAATGAGAAGGTTAGTTAAACAGAAATTAAAAGGTACAGCACCAAAAGTAAAATCCCTGCAAGCTGCATAGAAACTTTTTTTTTAAAGATGCCATAATAAAGTCTCAACTTAAATGAATACCCCAAATTAAAAAACATAAGAGAACCAAAAAAGAGCCACCGTGGCTAAACACCAAAGTAAAAGAAGCAGTGAGAGGCAAAAAAGTATCCTTTTAAAAAGTGGAAATTAAATCCTAATAAGGAAAATAGAAAGGAGCATAAACTCTGGCAAATCAAGTGTAAAAATATAATTAGGAAGGCCAAAAAAGAATTTGAACAGCAGCTAGCCATAAACTCAAAAAGTAATAGCAAAAAATGTTTTAAGTACATCAGAAGCAGGAAGCCTGCTAAACAACTAGTGGGGCCACTGGACGATTGAGATGCTAAAGGAGCTCTCAAGGACGATAAGGCCATTGTGGAGAAACTAAATGAATTCTTTGCATCGGTCTTCACTGTTTAGGATGTGAGGGAGATTCCCAAACCTGAGCTATTCCTTTTAGGTGACAAATATGAGGAACTGTCCCAGCTTGAGGTGTCACTAGAGGAGGTTTTGGAACAAATTGATAAACTAAACAGTAATAAGTCACCAGAACCAGATGGTATTCACCCAAGAGTTCTGAAGGAACTCAAATGTGAAATTGCCGGACTAACAACTGACATCTGTAACCTATCGTTTAAATCAGCTTTTGTACCAAATGACTGGAGGATAGCTAATGTGAAGCCAATTTTTAAAAAGGGCTCCAGAGGTGACCCTGGCAATTGCAGGCCGTTAATCCTGACTTCAGTACCGGGCAAACTATAGTCAAGAACAAAACTGTCAGACACATAAATGAACGTAATTTGTTGGGGAATAGTCAACATGGTTTTTGTAAAGGGAAATCATGCCTCTGAGAGGGTCAACAAGCATGTGGACAAGGGGGATCCAGTGGATATATTGTATTTAGATTTTCAGAAAACATTTGACATGGTCCCTCACCAAAGGCCCTTAAGCAAAGTAAACAGTCATGGAATAAGAGGGAAGGTTCTCTCATGGACTGCTAACTGGTTAAAAGATAGGAAACAAAGGGAAGGAATAAATGGTCAGTTTTCAGAATGGAGAGAGGTAAATAGTGGTGTCCTTTAGGGGTCTGTACTGGGCCCAGTCCTATTCAACATATTAATACATGATCTGGAAAAAGGGGTAAACAGTGAGGTGGCAAAATTTGAAGATGATATAAAACTACTCAAGATAGTTAAATCCCAAGCAGACTGCAAAGACATACAAAAGGATCTCTCAGAACTGGGTGCCCGGGCAACAAAATGGCAGATGAAATTCAGTGTTGATAAATGTATAGTAATTCACATCGGAAAACATAATCCGAACTATACATATAAAATGATGAGGTCTAAATTAGCATTTTCCACTCAAGAAACAAATCTTGGAGACATTGTGGATAGTTCTCTGAAAATATCCGCCCAAGGTACAGCGGCAGTCGAAAAAGCTAACACAATCTTGGGAATCATTAAGAAAGGGATAAATAATAACATAGAAAATATCATATTTCCTCTATATAAATCCATGGTATGCCTACATCTTGAACACTGTGTGCAGATGTGGTTGCCCCATCTCAAAAAAGATATATTGGAATTGGAAAAGGTTCAGAAAAGGGCAACAAAAATTATTAGGGGTATGGAACAGCTTAATAAGACTGGGACTTTTCAGCTTGGAAAAGAGACTACTAAGGGGGGATATGATACACGTCTATAAAACCATGACTGGTGTGGAGAAAGTAAATAAGGAAGTGTTGGTTATTCCTTCTCATAACACAAGAACTACGAGTCACCAAATGAAATTAATAGGCAGCAGGTTTCAAACAAACAAAAGGAAGTATTTTTTCACACAACGCACAGTCAACCTGTGGAACTCCTTGCCAGAGAATGTTGTGAAGGCCAAGACTATAACAGGGTTCAAAAAAGAACTAGATAAATTCATGGAGGTTAGGTCCATTAATGGCTATTAGCCAGGATGGGCAGGGATGGTGTCCCTCGCCTCTGTTTGGGAATGGACGACAGGGGATGGATCACTTGATGATTTCCTGTTCTGTTCATTCCCTCTGGGCATTGGCCAACGTCGGAAGACAGGATACTGGGCTAGATGGACCTTTGGTCTGACCCAGTATTGCTGCTGTTATGTTCTTAAATTAAGGCATCCTTTACTGTATTACAGCAATGGGTAATGGTCAACAAAAGATACGGGGAAAGGTTATGGGTTCCAGCAGTGAAAGATCACACGAGGTGTTTGTTGTGATATATGCACATCTTTGTATCTTGGCTCCTTTTCAATGGAACCTTATTGATTATCTTTATCGAATATTGTCTTCAAGTACCTGTTTTTAACTATCCTATACACAATCCTAAATACTTAATGAAATAACATTTCAGTAGATGGCAGCATAACTATAGTATATGGTGTACAGAAAGAAACCTACAGTTTTCATTAGCAGTTTGGATTTATCAAGCAGCAATAGCTGCTCCATTGTTAACGTTGAAGCTAGCTTCATATTATAAACCTTATTCTCAACACTCTCACCGTCACCTTTGGGGATCACTATAAATCTCTAATACTTTCCTGCTTTCCTCTTAAGTTGCCTCTTATCATTTGCTTTCAAAAACTGGTTTTCCTTGTGCTTTTTCTGTTTGAGCCAGAGTTGCATCTCCGAGGGAATAAGTTCTAATATGCTTAATTATAGTTAGGTTTTTACATCCTTCTTAACCCCCGCCCGCCAAAAACAAAATGAAAAAACCAAAACAAAAACACAAAAAACCACCACCAACAAACCTCAGTGTTAGGTTTTGAACACTTAAGATATCCTTGCTGTCATATAACCCTTCTTCAATTTTAGACATACAATTTGTACATAGCATATTTCCCTCCCTAGCTCTCTGTGGTATGTTACAGGATAAATATTTTAAAAACAAACACATCATGCTAATTTTAAATGTACACTAGATGGCATTGTTGTCAAGTTATATCTTTAATAGTTAGTTTTTCTCTTAAATATATGTAGATTAAACTTTAAAAACTGCAATAAATAACAAGGTTGTAATAAACATCCAACAACCAAGAGAAAACTAAGGGTTGTCAATCAACTTTGAGCTTGAATTTTATGGATTTTCGCTGATTGTGATAACATCTTTTATTACATTAGATTTTCAATTAAATACATTTTTTTCTTCAAGTTTCTAACTGGAATAATATCAAATACATTTTAACAGAATATAATTTAAGTTTTAAAACCAGAATTTAAAATAGGTTGAACAAGTTTTTATTGTTTTTAAGCATTTATGAGACTATTTTGATATTTCACTCATCACATTGTAAGTCTTTTCTCATTAAAGGTTTTGTTCACATTAAAATAAAGCCTTGAGAATTGTATAATTCTTACAAAATCTGATTATTTTGCTAGTCTGTATATATAAAACTTTGTGGAATCCACAAATAAGAAGCTATATGAAAATTAGTACTGTACACTGTTTAAAAATATTTTTCAAAGTAATAGTTGGCTCTTAGTTTGTTCAACAGTATTTTATTTTATCTACTTTGTGATCCACAGAGGAAAAGCTCTATTTTAGAGCCACTTGTTACATTTAGGTACAGTCTCACAATGAATTTTCAAAAACATGAGCCCATCTCATCTCTAAAGTTTATTAACTTTCAGGAGAAAATGTTAATCACTTGTAAAGGCTGCTGTAAAATCTAGAATATGTCATTGACAATGTCTTGATTCTCATTTCTGTGCCAAATTTTTATCCATGCAGAAATTCTACTCATTAACTTTTCAAAATAAGTCTTTCCATCAATAAATAATGAATAGACATACAGATTTTTAATTTTCTGTTAATGCTAAGATTTATTAAATCTAATTTTGTTTTTTTACAATATAGACTTTCAAGGTGTAATTTGAAGATTCATCTGGGTTTTGCCTTTTATTGTTAGTCATAGCCCTTAATAAACGGGCCTTCCTTTAACTTTTTATGTGAGTAAATGTGTTCTTTTTTGTATAAGACTGAACTTTCTGGTTGATGAGAGGTATGAGACCAAATTTTTCCTGGTGTAACTCCACTAGAATCAGCAAAGTTACACTGGGAATGAATTTGGCCCATTTATTTTCTTTTCATTTCCTCTCTTGTTAGCATAGACTTTCAGCAAATCAAACTTCTCTCAAAAGAAATTTGTCTTAATTACCACTTTAAAAGTTGAAACTCATTTTGGCCTTAGTACTGTGTTTTTAAATACAGTTTCACACATTTGCAGAGAATATCTAATGTATTTGAGGGAAACTTATTACTGTGTGTGTTTGCCTGTGAAGGTGTTCTGTTCACTAGAAAGGTTTTAATTATCTTTTTCTTCTGATATGTTTATTTTTTTTCAACTGGATTGTTCTAACTGGCCAGAGATAAGACATTACTGGAAATGGTAAGATTAATATATTTAGTATAGTTTTAAAATGTTTCCAGTAGGTTGCTTTTGTGTCATTGAAGTCATTTTTTGACAAGGCATCAATATTTCTTGAACTTAAGAGGAAAAAAGGGCAGATAGAAAGCAGGCTCCTAAACCACGGAAGTTCTAGAATGAGGAAACATACTATTTTAGAGGTTATTCTTTAGACACACTTTTGTCTAATCATTTAATAAGCTGAAGATTTTATATTTGCCTTTCATAATCCCTTAATACAACTTTCTATACCTGGATGAACATACATAAATACAGTTGATCCTATTGGGTTGGGCATTTGCCAAATCAACTTTGAGAACAAATGTTATTAATGAAAAATGGGAATAAATCCTACAATTACATAAGGCCCTATTACATAAGTGGAGCCACCATGATTTGCTGGTGCAGATTGAATAAAGGCCGTAGAGGATTCCATCTTCTACACACCACTGAGCCCTGCTTTATAGCACATCTGTAACAGCCCTATGGGACAACTGGGGTGTAGTCAGTGTCTGTACCTGGATCCAAGTGTATATATGGATCCACTAGCTAAAACCTCAGTGTAGGGCAGGTACTATTACTACAGTTTGGTTGTTGGAGAAGCTACCTAGTTGCTTTATGCGCATTGGGAGGAAGATTCTGTGAGTCCATTTAATTTTGCCTTTGCATGAGGGATGAGAATTTGGCTTTAGTTGTGCAGCATTTAAGAGAGAAAACTATTGAAGACTATTGTATTTTTCTTGTTCCCTGTTTAAAGCCTAATAGGTATTAATAAAAACCATACTTGTGAATTTATGTATGATTTCTCTGTGTTCTCTCTCACCATACAAAAACAAAACAAATTTAAATACTCTCATCCAGGCTTTATCTTTTGGGTTGACTACTATAGTCCTGACCACCCATATCTTGGACAGCTACTGTACACACATACACTCCTACACCCTTAGGTCCATTCAAAATAGTGCTGCTAATGTTATTACCTGGACAGTTAATTTTCTATTCTGTTTAAGTTCTAAAAGATGGCAAATGATGCTAACCTCCATCTCTTGTTAGTTCTCTTCTCCTGCTAGTTCATAGGTGGTTTCTTCTGTGCCACCTTTTATATATGGAACACCTTCCCTGAACTAATCTGTTTAAACCACTACACTGTAGTCCTCCACATCCCTCCTTAAGACTTGCTTCTACCAAGATCACTAAAATAAATTGTGACCCAGAATTGGCTAGGCCAGCAGGTATTACTATTATTATAAAAACATATTTTTGTTCTTTTACTAAATGAAAACTTCCTGCAAATTCTGCATGTAGCCTGTTTACACAGTCCTATCACTCTTGGCATTTTTCTAATCTTATTCTCCCCTCCCCTCCCCTCTGATTGTTTGTCGGACCCACTTAGTGTGTCATGCCTTAATTTAGGCCCTGATTCTACAAGTACTTATGCACACATTTAACTTAAGTATATCAATAGACCCATTAAAGTCCCTGTCATAAGACTAAAGGCTTTGGTGTGAGGGCTGTCTTTTACTGTGTGTATGTTATGGCAATCAGCAAAATAGGGTATACCATGGTAAAAGAGCACAGTTGGGTCTGAGAGCTCTACCTTGTATAAAAATTGTAACAAATATTGGTTAGAATAAAGAAACGTGTGGAAATGGAGAGGCATATACCCTTCTATGCACAATAATTAAGTGTGTTTATAGTTGAAAAATGATTGGAATAGAATTGGGTTTTATTTGTATTTTCACTTTATACTATCACATAGTATTATAGTAGAACAAACTATGCTGGGTAATTTGAAAGGAGTTTGATGTTTATTTGGATCAAAAAATGAAGATGTCTGCTGTCCCCCCGCTTGGGTTAAATTCAAAATAGGAATTATATGTATTTCTGAGTGAAGTAGTATTAGAAAACTGGAGCTCTGCAAAAACCCTGTATCCTCCCACCATTTCCAGATGTTTTCTGTTTTTGTTTCTGTTGTCAATCATTTCATAAGTCGTGAGCATGCAATATAAAAAGTTTTGTGGTTCATTTGTTCCATGTTTCTGGTGTGTTTAACACCAGCAAAAGCAACTGAATTTATACAGGTCTGCCACGGGTATTACTCATAAAATGAGTGCAAACTGTAACATATACATGGCACTGTCTGGGATTCAGGTGTAGAGGAGGAACTTTCCAATATGGCAAAGCAATGGATGTAATTCTAAATGAAACTGACACTGGAGTTTGAGCCTTTTAACTTTGAAAAAGGATATATTTCATATTTACAGTTATCCTTCTTAAAGACTGTTACGCTAAATGCTAATTTAACGTGACGCCATCAAAAAAAAAAAAGCATATTTAATGTGCTTTCAGCAAGATGGAGCCAAAGGGACATTGCTTAAAAGTCAAACTGTCCCCTGCAGAAGCATCAAAAATTTATTCGGTTTTCTCCGTTGTCTCAAGTGGATTGGATTTGGGAATAACTCATTTTTATATATTATTTACATAACACTGTAGGTTTATGTGGCAATTTACAGAGTTTACTAAAAGACTCATTCCCTGACCCCAGCAGCTTAAAAGGGTAATTTAAATAAATCTTGTTTATTCGCTGAAGAATATCTGATGTTTTTTGTTTATATTTTATCCCTCTTTTTTTCTTGATGACAAAGTGTGGCACCTGCTATACAGATTGAAGGAACCATGCTTGTTGCCCGTTCCGCTGTTGAATAGGTCAGCTGGAGTGCTCTTTTTACCATGGCATATCCTCCCCCAGGAGACCAAAGGTAGCAACACTATATAGTGCTCAGTCTCACTGGTGTAGTAAATTAGATTTCCAAATCTGTTCCTACGCCTGATTTTGGTGTGTTTATTGTTACGCTACTAGCCAGTCATGCAATACGATCTTAAAGGGACACAGCCAGCTTTTAAAAATCATGTTTCTAACAGCTCAGATTATTGATTTTGTAAATAAAAAAAGAACAAATATTTCCTTTTTTCTTTTAGTTTTTCTCTTATTCAGTTGACAGCACTTAGTGTACAGTCAGCTTCAATCTTTTCTGTTTGATCAGTTGCACTTCCTTCCTCATGTTCTAGCATGATGTCCTCACTTTCATGCACTGATCTGGGGATTGCTCCTGTGTATGTTTTACTCCAGGCCCTCTTTGAGAGTAACAGGAGCAACAAAAGAGCAGTTGAAAATGAAAAGGGAGCATGCAGTCATTCTCACAGACAGGGAGGATTTGGCCAAAGCATACATGGTGGCTTTTCCCCAAAGGGTCTTTCCAGAAAATAGAAACAAGTTAATTTTTTGAAAACTGGTTTAAAAGCAAAAACCAAAGATTTACCTTTCTGTTTCTAGACAGTCCCCATTGGTTTCTGAGTTTTAGTTTAAAAAGACAGTGCCAACTTGATTTTTTTTTAAATATGTTCCTTTTTTTTCTTTTTACTGGCTTGGAAGTACTCTTCTCCATGAGGGACCAGTAAGATCTTGCTCATCCGCCTCCCTCTCACAGTGTAAGGTAGACCCAGTGCTAATACTTCACCAGAGATTACTGAAATATTTATTGTAAACTTGGGAAATGTGTTGGGCTGTGGGGGTGAAATGCATTTTTATCCTGCTGCATCTTGGTCTCAACTGACTTGTGTGTTCATAACCTGGAGATGATTCTGGTTTTCAATAGAGATTACTTCATATAGAAATGACGTTTCTTGTTTTCTTGCTGAATGTCAGAAATAGTTTGTGAGATCATAGAAATTTAAAACCCACCCCAGAAAGAATTATGTAGATCATGCTTCCAAATTTGGACATTATATAACAATATCACTAACTTTTTTCCAGTCAGGAAATATTTTACTGCGGTTGCCCTCAAAATTATACACTATTTCTAATTGGCGTGTGTGTCTGAGGGACTTGACCCGTGGGAATTTTTTTCCCCCCAATATATAGAAAAGTGTTAATTCAACACTGAGGATGAAATATTAAGCTTTCAAAAGTGAGGTGATTGAGGAAGCACATCCTTAACTTTTTACAGTTTTAATTCATCACAATTTATTTTGCCTTGAGGGTTTCCACAATGCTGTAGCTTCTGGGATACAGATAAATAAGTGATCTTTCAATTCCCAGCTCAAGATTTAAATACAAAGATGACACTCACGCTGAGCATGGTCAGATCATAGGTCCTCCAAGTAAAAGCTGAACTGTGCTAAAACAGAATTTATATCTGTGTGCAGTATTTAGGGTTAATGTATTTAAACAAAAATATATTTGTCTCAGATGCAGCAAGAAGAAAGACAAGATACTAGGAATGTGGCAGAGTCTGCTGGGGTGGGTGGGGAAGGGCGGTGGATTTAGCTGTGTCATGCTAATGGGCTCTCTTACACAATCAGGGAATCTGTGTCCTTTGTACATCACTCAGAGTCCCTGGCTATGACTGCAGGCTGGTGGTTGAGAACAAGCTGCATGGTTGCTCCGTGCTCATCAGAGTTGAGTTATTAGGAGGACATTCCTTTTACTGTTGTGTATACAAGAAACAATACCCCATTAAAAATGTTTATCTGTACTATTGCACTTGGTCACCACTATATACATTCCTTGTACATGTGTATGCCGTGTCCATGTTTGTGCCGTATTTGTCTAAAGATCAAGACAATCCCTAATAAGTGTAAGGGCTTTTAGGAAATAAGGAAGAAAGGAAGGCAGTAAATCAACTGTCCCCTCTTCCCTGCTTCTTATTTTCCTCATAATTTCTTATGACTTTTCTTGATTATTAGACAAATCTGGCAGAAATGTGTAAGCAGAAATGGGAACTGTGTATGGAACACAGCAGGGTATCATGGGTTAGCACGCCAACGGAGTATGGCAGTTCGAGAGCCTGCTGTTAAACTAAAGAAAATGAGCAGGCAATACTTCTCTTTAACCAAATAACTGACTAAACAACTTCAAGCCTCAGCATGGCTGTGAATAAAATAAAACCCTGGACTCAGATCTCAATCAAAATAATGTTTTGTAATTAAAGCTATGGAGAAGCAGCTACTAATAAGCTCTGTAGGATTAATAGGTTTTACAAAAAGTTTTTCTTTGGGGAAAAATTGGTCTGAGCCATATTTTGTTGAATGGTCTAAATTAGATTTTAAAGTATTGTGATTAATTTTAGATATATAATTTGTGCTGTCGGTTTCCTAAAATATAAAAGTGTCTTACTCAGAAGCTAAATTAAAAAGAAAAATTCCTTTCTAATAATTTAGAGCAGTAAATTTCTGTACCCCTGGTTTGGTTAGTAGGTAGAAAATTGCCAGGGATCTCCAAACATTCCTGGAACAAAGATGCTGTATGACTCTCCAGGTAGTTGCAAACCTTAATATCTTGCTGCTTTTTATTATTTTGTTGCTTGTGATTATATACTGAAGGAGTCTTCAGTAGCCTTTCTTATATGCTGCTTATGATATAACTTGTTAACTGGAAAGCTGAATTCATTCAAACTTTACATTACACTAAGGCTTGTATGTGACTTTGCAAAAGTGAGATGATAAACACCTGTATTATCACATGTTAAACAATGATGATACTGTGTACTATACAGTGCACTTTAAATGAAGACAATCCCTATACCAAGGAGCCTCCAGTGACAAGAGTCCAATTGTACAGTTTCACTTTTCTAAACATTCAGTGGTTTAGAAAAATAATGTGATCTGTTTTTTTTCATCCCTCTCCTAAAGATTGTATTAATTTACAATAATTTCAAACAGATTTTCAGAAGAAAATCTTATGCTATAGTGGAAGGAAGGAGGCTAGGGGGCAGAACTTTAACACTGGTACAATCTATACGGAAGCACAGAAAATTAGTCAGTTTCAATGGTAAACGTTCTGTCAAGATTATTAATCCTAAAAGTTGACCTACCTTGAAAGTCTTCCCTTGTTTAGTTTTAGTTTCTTGGCTCCAGTAATTTTTTAAACAAATTTTGCATAGGCACAACATAAATAAGCCAATATATGAACATTATGACAGGGGATTGGGGTTTTTTTTGTACCAGTTTTTGTGAGGGGTGCACAGTATATTGGATTTTTAATGAAGTATTATAGTATAGTAATGCCAGAATATGGTATATGATTGATCTTTTCAAAGATAACATCAGTCAGATTAAAAATAAAAAGAGCTTTCAAAGCAAATGAATGTTTAGGCTAGCAATCTTGACAATAGCGCGTAACTGCTTCAGTGCAATATGTTCATTATATACATTCATAAATGGAGCACATATATTGTGGCCCTCTGAGTAGAACACTAAATACTCTTTCATACTGTGGTATCACCTGAGACTGCATCAGGTGTAGCGTGGAGGTGGTTTCATATACTGATTAACTACTGATTACTTTTTTTATTTTCTCCTTGTGTTACTTATACATTTTTAAAACTTTTGTAACATTAAGACGATCAATGAAAAAAATAAAGTTATTTCAATATACTGTTCAATATACAATACACAGTATCTAAAAGTGGTCAATAAAAAAAATGTGTTTAAAAAACAACCCCCCTCCATTTGGAAATTAGTTTATTTTTCTTAATGGAAGACGCATCATTTATTAGTCCGGGAACAAGTTCACACTGTTTTTACATCAAGCAGTTCCAGCTGAAGCTTGTTAATGATTGCCTTCCAGATTTAAAAAAAAAAAAAATCCACACTGTAGTACACGAACTGCTATTGTTTGGAGATAAATAATCTGCTCATCCCCTCTGCAGATGAGAACAAAGAACATAATAGTACATCTGGTTTATCTGTTAATAGAGCAAAGATTAATTAAGCAAGTACTGCACAACCTCTTAACTTCTGTATCTAAATCCAGCTTGTATATGTGACAGATTTAACGTACCTTTTAACTATTTAGTGTCTGTGTACATAATTCTATTCCAAAATGCTCTCCGTTTCATAAAAATAAATTTGGGGACAGTGTTAGGATAGGTAGTGATATTTGTGCTTGGATTAGGCAGAATCAGAGGGTTTAGTGGTAGATTTTATAGCTATAAATCTGTATTCCTCTCTGTTATATTCCCCATAAGGCCCTATGGATTTGTAAGCATCGCTGTCTGCCATGATGCAAAGACACAAAATATGATCCAGTATTCCTGGTGGAAGACTCAGATATAGTGTTAGATTCTTTTTCTGTTTGGTCCATGCCCCTTCCTGCTGTCTTGTTACTGCTCCCCACTCCTATTCTGTACATATATACCACTGAGATACTTGAGTGCCTTTGTTGCATCATATTTAAAATTAGTTTGTAGTTTATCTGTATTGGGAGGCACCTATAACAATTTTGGGTGCTGTCAAAAATGAAATACCAATGTGTATATGGACAACTTATTTTAGCACAAAGGGGTAACAAAATGGAATGTTAAAAAATGTATTTTATCACATGACTAAATATTTGTAGAGAGATGTATTTATGCATTGTCAAGTACAGTTCTAGTCACTGACTTTTTTACTTGACCCCACCCCCCTTCCTCCAAAGACCCTTTGCTGCTTTCTGTTCATTTAATTGGGAACAGCGGGCTTTGACACAGCATCGTGGACAAAAGAAGCAGCTGCAGTACAGTTAATTTGGAAGGCAGGATTTTAAAATATGAAGCCTATTGACAAAAGAATGCCCCTTCATAGATGGTGAATAGTAAGAATTGAATAATGTAGCTGTTCTTCTTGTAGGGAAATTAACAAATATATTATTTTGGGGAGTGGACTTCGGAAGATATGGAGCTGGAAATTAGAGTAAATTTTCACTCTGAAAAGTTTATATACTTGGTAAACAGACATAAAAGATTACAATTATTGTAGGTTGTTTAAAAATATAACATTGTGACAGAATGAGGCTAAGAAAAATTCAACTTTCTGGTTTCCCATGACAACCTAAAACTTGATCCAAGAAAGTGAAGCTTAATGGTCTTGTCCTGAATGCAGCAAGGTGCTGATGTACCATTAAAAGTCCTGCAATACTGGGTAGCATGTCTGACCAGAGGATGATTATTATTTATTATTTTCAGGGTTGAAAACTGTGCAGAAAGTCTCACGGTACATATATGCTGTACAAGGACCCTCATCTAAGATCTTGTTATATAAGTGAAATTAGACTACAAAGGGGCAACAAAACATTGGGATAGAGATGGAGAGGAGAAATCTAGAGGACTCTGCAATACAGTTATATGGTGACTTAAAAGGATGGGCATAGCATAGTTCAGTAATCTAAAAACTGCCCTCCACAAATCTCAGGTTTCCTGTGAAAGCCATTGAAGGACCAGAGAAATCAATGACTTGCACTCCTGACCATCCCCCCCCTCTTATGAATTCATCCTGTGGACTGACTTAACCAGTTGTGCTGCACAGTGTAATTTGGGAAGGGACACACTATGGGTGGTGTTGCACTGCTGGCTGGCCAGTGTCAGCCCTCCCTTTTAGGAGGGCTGCTGTTGGTTAACCCAGCAACAAGCGCTGGAACTCGGGCAGTTGAGAAGAGTGTGTTGCTGGCAAAGACCTTACTTCTGTGGGAATCCCTGGGAGAAAGATGAGCCATAGCTTTGCTGCTTTTAGGTCAAAGTACAAGCCTTATGTCTTTGCGTAGGCCTTCTCTCAATAATGGTAGCAGCAGAAAAGCCTGGCAGTGTCTCCTGAAAGACAATACTGAAAGTGATCCCACTACAGGAAAACATAGTATGAGGAAAGGGTGGAGAGACGGGTCCCTTAGTTAAACTGAAATGTTACCTGTGTAAATGGGGCATACATATAACTGGTGCACTAGAAATGCATAGATGAATAAAAGGCCAGGCATTTCTCAATTACTTAAAGTTTAGAGTGTAAAAAATATATAACTTTTTTTATTCATAACTAATTATTTTTAGGCACAATTAGCAGCTTAAATAAAAACTGAAATGTTTTAATACAACTTTTGATCATATGGACAGAATGCAAATGCGATTTGTCATGAACATCTGATGGGGCAACCCTGAATATTTGAATGAAGATAATCTCAGTTGCCCTGCTGCTATCCACATATAGAACACTAATAGCAGATTACTAGCAATAATTCAGTGTTTAATTTTTAAATATTCCACTTTTGTTTTGTTTATTAGTATTTGTTCTCGCAATATAATTCTAAATACAAATGGTATGTATGGATGTTGTATATGCAGACATTTCTAGCAAGTTGTGATGGTAGATTATTATAACAGTGTAAATTCAATATTAAAAGATATTTATATATCTGAAGAGAGAAGTAATTTTAGTTATTGTAATCAATTTAATGCAAATACAATGTACATATTAAATTCATGATTATGTAGCGTACATATTTTGTAAATTTTTCTTTCTAATAATCAAATGATCAGACTCAGTAGCCTGTGAAACAAGATGTCAGCTTCTTCAAGCGGCAGTGAATTCAAATTCTGATGAATTTGGCTCTAATGGGAGTGATGGTAACAGGGGCATTGATTATAATTGATACACTAGAGATGTAAAAGCCAAGTTGATCTTGTTTAGTGACTGGATAGTGGTGAGTATAATTCAGGGTACCTGTGACCTAGATAAAATGGACATGTTGGTATACTGCTACCTAGGTATCAGAGCAAGAAGCATGAAAAAGAATGGCCATTGGAGAATAATGGTGACACTTTACTTATTATAACTTATATTGAAAACAAAAAGATTGACTGAAGGATTGCTGAAAGGACATGGGCAGAAAACTGAAGACTCTGGTTACAAAATGATCTTTTTCAGCCTTTTTCCTTTATTCATAAGCACTTGGCTCTGGAAAACTGTTTGCAGCACCTATTTTCTAGCCTGACATGGCTTCTAACGGATGCATAATGCTGATGGTATAGGGAGAAGCTTTGTAATCATTTGTGTGAATGTAATGCTTCTGAAAGATTGACATAATCTTTTTATTTATGGAATGCATACAGCATCACAGAGTAATCTCCTCTACATTGTATTTTTCTAGTGTCTAGAAGAATCATCAGGTGAATTCAACCTCCATGCCCATTCAACTTTTGGTTTCTCCTGAGACAGATAATGTGGTTGTCAGTTAGTGACAAATGAGTTGTTGTTGAATGTGATCTGGACGCTTACACGCTACAAACTACTTTTTGAGACTATCAGAGTAATTTCATAAAACACATTAAGCTGCCATCAGAAATAGGAACTTTTGGTCATACCAGACTCATCTGTCTAAACAAATGTGACTTATAAATGTAAGGTTCTGTATACCACTACCAGTTCCCTGAGCTATTTGGTCCACTAGTCAAAAGCTTAACAGTTACAATTTGGCAACGAATTGTGTAGCACATTATCTAGGAGACTATGGTCATACCATAATATAGTGGCTGATAGAAAACCAGGAAATACATGGGAAAAGTTAGCATATACAAACCAAAAGGTCTGGACAATATTCATGCTAATACCTGGAGCCAGATTATGATCTTATTCACATCGACTAGTGCTTTACACCAGAAGTATCTTATTTTAAATCCATTGCACCTCTTGTGGAGTAGGGTACTACTTAGGGGCTGACACCTGACTTCAGTTGAGCCAGGATTTCAGCCAGTGTGAGTAAAGCTATTAGGATTTTTATAGTATTCAGCACCATAGTATCAAAGATTGTTTAGCTGATCTCTTAAGAACGTACTGAACATTAGCAGTCACTTAGAAACATTCATGGATTACTGGGACTTCAGCAAAAAAATATTAAAAAAAAAAAAACCAAATGTGGTGAGTTTCAATATGAAAAGTGATCATTGCAATTAATATCCAATTAATTTGTCTTCATTCCCTAGTAAAACTGTGAATCACATTTTTAAAAATATAAACCAAGTGCTAAGCACCCATCTTCTGGAAACCAAATTCCTTTAATGTGTGTCAAATTGAACAAACAAAAATCAAGGCATCCAAAATGACTAGTCACTTCAGAAATTTGTGGCCATAGAGAATAATAGCAACCAGATATATAAACAGCATGGATTTGTAGAGAACTCACACTAGTATGATTTTTTTCATAAATTATAATAAAACACTATTTAATACAGGTTATTCTGTCCCTTCCTTGTGTGTGCATGTGTTTTTTGGCGGGAATGGAAAGGGATAGCTTTGTTTCTGTTTTCTTATCAATATTACATATTGCTGTGAAACTAATGAAGGCCGAAGCTGATAAATTCAAGCAAGATTTTGTAGAGGAAAATAATCTGAAATAGAGCTATTAGTGAGAAATACCTGGAAAGTGGTTATAATGAAAAAAAACCTAGGGATGAAAAGCAGCAAGAATTGGGGACTAGAGGGGACTGTCTCTAGTCAGAAGAAAAAGTAAAGGAAATGTGCATGCATACTTATTAATGTGTGCTTGGTGATGTGCAGCCCAAGAGAGATGATTTCCCCACCCCCCAAATTTTGGCAAAATAGCTACAGAGCTGCAATATAACTGTCTGCAAGTATTTGAAGGCTGTAAATACCAGAAAAAGAATAATTTAGAAGTAATTAAACAAAAAATTAGAGGAAAATAGCTTTTAATACCATGAACAAGCTTCAGTCAGTGGTATCTTAAACTATTTAGTAGTCTCCCATGAGGTTTAGTGGAAGACTCCACTTCTTGAATCATTTAAAATGACACTGGACAAAGCACACACAAATATACTTTTACTAAAGCGTTCTGCATTGGGGGGAGGAGAAAGAAGATGACTTAGATACTTTCCATCTCTAATTTTTATGATCACACAGTATAAATTGACAAAGTAAGCCTCATAGTTTAGTAGGAAGGCATAATTTATGTAAATTCTCTTCAGAATAGGCATTAACCTTGATCCTTACTTCAATTCTGCATTAAGTCTTGCCTTTGATACAGTAATCTTAATTAAAAGTGAATATTTCATGATTTAATTCCATCCTCTCACCACAAGAACAATATTCTCTCCTCTATATTACAAATAAAAATGCCATCTATAGAAAATAGTATTGCAAATTTCAAATTATAGGTTTGCATAAGGTGATATATATTAATAAAAATATCAAAACTTAGGGTTTTTTAACTGAAAAACTAACTCTTGTCTTTAAGATATAATTTTTAAGATTTAGGTTTAAAATTAGAATTTTTTTTCCTTAATTTGACCTCTTATATATACTGAATCAGAGAGAAAATGTTTGTTCTACTAGTAGCCCTCGTACTTTCAGTGAGAAGTACCACTGATTAAGAAGTTGTTTTTTTTGCTAGTGTTGACACAAACATCTGATCATGTTTGGGTTTTTTTAAACAGTCAGTGCCATCTGAGTATTACTTGAGAGTGAGAGAAGGTGGTCTTTTCAGCTTCATTTTATCTTTTTAAGGAGTTTGTGGAATGGCAGGTCAGGGATTTGGAAAGAAGGAAAATGAGCGCCGAAGAGTTTGCACTTTGCTCCTGTATTTTCCTCCTTTGATTTTGATTTTGTTTCAGAACTCTCACATTAGTCTTAATAAACTAGCACTATTCTGAGTAGTATTGATACTGGTTGTGTAAATGGTGCACAAAGAAAGATATCTTCTTGTCATAAGGGACTGTGCAATTGAAGTCACTACTAAACAAATACAGCTGTATTATTTCAAAACCCACAAATTCAACACTTGGCAAGTGGGGCAAAGACAACTGGGGAAGAGACATTTTGTTCAAGCTTCTAAAAGCAATTTGCAAGTAATCCAGAAATTACGTACACAAAATTATTTGGCAGAATAATTTGTAAACATTCTAAAATCTTATTTTTCCAATTATACTGTTAGGAAAGTTGTTAATATGTAACAACATCTAAATAAGTATTGTACTGATACACAAATGAGAGAGTGAACAAACTGGGTGGCAAAAATATTCAGTCTTGACCATTACAGATATGTGCACTAAGAAAGGTTTAGGGGATAGGATCTGCAATTTAGAAGTGACTATACAGACTTAAAAACACACAAACTTTTGATTATACAACTTAGTTGTAACCCTGTCAGCGGTCAAGGAAACAATCAAACTATTGGAAGTATGCCTGGTATTTCAAAGGATTCAGTTCCACACTAGAGCTGATGATGGTATTCATAGAATCACAGAACAGTTTCTGTAGAAATAAAGTTGTGATTAAAATCTAATGCCTTGACTGGGATGAGTTTTATTTTGCCTCTTTATTAAGTAGCTGATTTGATTGAGCTTTTGAACTCTGTGTATAAAAGCCCTGGAGCCTTTGGATATTTGAGGAGTTTGGACTAACCAATATCAATTATTTTGGCCTTCCCTCCAACTAGCAACTAGATTTCTTATTTAAGAATTTTCTGATCACTTTCAGGACCTGAGAGGTTAATACCTCCTGACCTCATTTATCTATTGGTCAGATTCAAATATTGAGCTACAGCTATGATTGCTTATAGTGGTCACCCTTAAAACATGTCATTTACTATTACCATTATTTGTACAGTTAACTATATTTAAGATTGGCAGAATGATTTTTTTTATAACTTCAAATAATATCAGTGTTTGTTTTTATCAATTTAAATGTTCACTGTTGTAGGAAGTTTTTTGGGGGGTAGATACTGACCCTACACTTTGAGATTCAAAAAGTTAAAGATTCATAAATCGTTAAAGCACAAATTGTCAACATCATATGCCTAAATATCCTTACATCAACAAATCATACATGTTTCTACTATTCATTCATTAGTCAATTTAAAACAAGCCTAGTTCAAAAGCCGCCTATATCACTAGAATTTGCCTGTAAAGTCTTCCGTTCCCACAGTTAGGAGGTTTGAGAAATAAAAATTTATAATATATCAGGCTTTTTTTAGAAGTACTGGAATGTGTAATCTTTTGCTAGAGCCAGCAGATTATTCCAGTTTTCAAAAGCTCTCCAAATTTTGAGCTTATGGCCTTATAATAGTACAGAATGTTGAGCTGCCCAAGTCGGTCCTCGGAGAGGCACATGCAGTGTTTGTCTTGAATTTTTTTGAACAGGCCGAATGATCTTTCCACAAACATTAAAGTTACTTGCTCTGTGAGTATATGTAATGCCATGCTGGACATGACAGGCAATGACTGGATTTTACTTCTGCAGTATTCAAGTGCTGTTACACTGTCAAGACAGGGCACTTCACATGCCATGCACAAGTCAAAATTGTGCTTGAATTCTTACACTGTGCCAGGGAAAATGCACAGAGTATATTCCTAGTCACTAAAATTTTGTGACATCTGGGCCTTGACAAATGGATCAAACACTTTACAGTTGGAAAAAGTGATCCTGATCCAGTGTCTCTTGGATACATTGCAGGATATGGGTGCCTTTAGGTAATTTTGAAATTCTGATGCAAAAGCATTCGTTGCTGATTAAAGGAATTGCCTTTTGAAGCCCATTGACTTGAGTTCCACTTCTTTTTTAGGTTTCATCTAAATCAGCAATAACTTGTAAACATCACAATTAAACAGTGTATCGATGCGGTGTATCAGGGTGCATTTGTGTCCATTTGCAAATGAAACCCTGTGGATTTGTCACAAAAATACATGCAGAAAATATAGTTCGCAGTACAGTTCACTGGTTTCCATCGTTCTCAACCATCTGGCAAAGTTTCATTGCCTTCTTTGAGGTGACTGCATCCTCTTCAGTTGGAGAGTCTGTCACAGTCCCAATATGCATGATTGAATTTTGCTGCCTTGAAACAGGAAACACAGCGTAAGAGTGTGCACGCAAACCTGATGGGCTCACATTGTTGATCACACAGTCTTTAAAAAACACCCCCCTTGTCCTTGGCAAGTTTAAATATTTCTGCAAAATATACCACAAATTTGGTCACATCATGGAACTCATTAGGTTTGATTGCAATGAACAATAGCTACATTCAATAGATGAGCAATATGTGGAACATGCAGCACATGTGGATACATTTCTTTTGAGCCCTTTACTAAGCATTGCGTATACATCACAGAATCACAGCTAGTTGCCATACTTAAAATCTGAATACCTTGCCAGTCCAGCCAGGAATCAGTTGGCTATTCTGTTGTTTTGCCTGTAGCTCCAGGCCTCATGAGCCACATCCATTTTGGTTTACACAACAGTATACATGTAACCTATTCACAAGAAAGCACTAGCATTATCACATCTAGAACTTCCAAGGCCAAGTATGGGGGAAGTATGTTAGAAAAGGGAGGTGAGCATTAGCTAGGTCTTGAGTTTGTACTTAACCTAAAACTTTTTCTTTTCTTTTTATGTTGCTAATACTAGAAGGTATTGAAAGGGGAGAGAATGGCTATCTCTGGAAGAACCCACGGGCCTACAGCTGGGGTCTGCAGGGTTCGAGACAGGCACTGCTTCCTTGTCACCAGGAGGGGCGTAGGCAGGGTTGCCCCCAAGAGGCTATGCATTGCAGGAAGTCCTGCCCTAAGGGGACATGAGCAATAGCCCTTAATCATTCCCTGATTGGCTGGCACTCCTGTATCCCATAGGATGGTTTAGATGAACAAATACATAGAAGCTAGGTTTTGAGCTAAAGTTAGCAAGTGTAGAAGAGTATGACAAATTGAAGTTGCTAGTGTGGGAAAGTTGGAGATACTGTGTTGTGGGAAAGTTAGAGTTAGCCAGGATATGACCCAGGGTTATGTTACCATTACATTTTGGATATAACTGGTTTGAACAAGGTTTTTAATGTGTGTTTTAAGAATTGTGAATGTTTTATTAAAATTAGGGCTGACAAGCAGTTAATCGCACTATTAATAATAGAATACCATGAATTTAAATATTTTTGGATGTTTTCTACATTTTCAAATATATTGACTTCAGTTACTACACAGAGTACGAAGTGTACAGTGCTCAGTTTATATTTATTTTTGATTATGAATATTTTCAGTGTAAAAAAAAAGTATTTTTCAATCCCCCCATTTCACGTACTGTAGTGGAATCTCTTTATCATAAAAGTTGAATTTAAAAATGTAAAATTATGTAAAAAAACCAAACACACCTGCATTCAAAACAAAATAATGTAAAACTTTAGAGCCTACAAGTCCACTCAGTCCTATCTCTTATTCAGCCAATTGCTCAGACAAACAAGTTTGTTTACATTTGCAGGAGATAATGCTGCCTGCTTATTATTTACAATGTTACCTGAATGTGAGAACAGGCATTCCCATGGCACTGTTGTAGCCAGCGTCACAAGATATTTACATACCAAATGTCCTAAAGATTCATATGTCCCTTCATGCTTCAGCCACCATTCCAGAGGACATGCGTCCATGCTGATGTCAGGTTCTGCTCGATAACAATTCAAAACAGTGTGGACCAGAGCATGTTCATTTTCATCATCTGAGTCAGATGCCACCAGCAGAAGGTTGATTTTTTTTTTTTTTTTTTTTGGTGGTTCAGGTTCTGTGTTGCTCTTTTAAGACTTCTGACACCTCGTCCCTCTCAGATTTTGTAATGCACTTCAGATTCCTCAACGTTGGGTTGAGTGCTGTAGCTATCTTTAGAGATCTCACATTGGTACCTTCTTTGAGTTTGGTCAGATCTGCTGTGAAAGTGTTCTTAAAGCGACAATGTGTGGGTCATCATCCAAGACTACTATAACATGAAATATATGGCAGAATGTGGGTAAAACAGAGCAGGCAACATGCAGTTCTCCCCCAAAGAGTTCAGTCACAAATTTAATTAACGCATTATTTTTTTAATGAGCATCATCCGCATGGAAGCATGTCTCTGGAATGATGGCCTAGGCATGTAGGTGCATATGAATATTTAGCATATCTGGCACATAAATACCTTGTAATGCCAGCTACAAAAGTGCCATGCGAACCTCTCTTCTCACTTTCAGGTGCCATTGTAAATAATAAGCAGTAAAGAATATGTGAGGCAGCCATGTGGAGTTCGGTACACACCTTTTCCTCTCACTGTGCTCTAGTACATTGTTTCTGTGACAGATGCCTCATTCGGCACAGCGGTCCTCCGTTCCACGGTTCTGCCATCTTCCTTGCACCCTCCTGCTATCTAGGTACTGTTTGTCAGTCATCCTTAGTGGAATACAATATGGGCCGTCACTTGAGGAGGAGGAGATGGGGTTACTTACCTGTAACTGGAGGTTCTTTAAGATGTGTGGTCCCTATCTGTATTCCACTGAGGGTTATGTGCATGTGTCATGTGCCCAGAGCCAGAGGTTTTCAAAGTAGTATGGCTCGGTGGTCCGTGCACATGCCCTTTATTGCCTCAGGCGAAACCATGGGGGAATACAAGGGCGCATGTGCGGACTGCCAAGCAATATTACTTTCAAAAGCTCTGGTGCATGCGCATAACCCTCAGATAGGGACCACACATCTTGAAGAACCTCCAGTTACAAGTAGCTAACCTCCTCTTCCAGTGTTCCTAATGTATACCATTGCAAAGTGTGCTTCAGAAAGAACTCTGTGTCAGAGCAGGACACTTACGCACTGTTTAGAGAACTCAGTCTCCATAAAATACTGAATTCAGAGTTAAGAATCATACAGAGCCCATAATATGTGCATAAACTGTACTTAACTAAAGAATTCCACTGAAACCCTCCACAAACCGGTCAAACTCTTCTTTGCCAAGACAAAAATGGATAAAAATAAGTTTGTTTTTAGGCTAAGCCCTTTTGAAGTTATAGTGAGCCAAAAAAGTTGGGAAAATCTTTTTCCAAGTGAAATCACCTCTTCTTTTTTTTTTCTTTTTTTTTTAATTTAAACCCTTATCTCAAATGCCTTGTCTAATTATCCTCAAACTGACCATTAGGGGGTTTTTTTCTTCTGGAAGTAGAATGTATGTGTAATTTCAGGCAGATACATTTGGTGCAAGTACAATTAAATGGGGGTCAAAATTGGACTTACAGTTGGAAGCTAGTTTTATTTTTAACTAGCTTTGTCTCCACAATAGATATATGGAAATGTTTTTCATAACTCTCTGATTTTTTGGGTTTCAACCAGCGTATTATCCAGAGAGCGCTTTTGTCTGTTTCAGGATTGATCACCTCCAAATGGACAAAAGTTAGGCATCCATGCAGATTCTTTTGGATCAGTTAACTGATTAATACCACTGACTAGAGTTTACAACTCTAATGTAGTCGTAGATGTGCTGTTTAGTCATTATACATTTGAATACTTGGTTGCATAAATTAGTGGTTTCCCACCAGCAGCTTGGAAAAGGGATCTGGTCTGTGAATATGGTGTCTGATGATTTAAGCTGTAAGCAGGGAAGCTAACCTTCAAGAATTTCTGCAACCAGCCGAAAAGCAACATTTAGGGCGATAAATTACTTCTTGAAACCAGTCTCTTTAAGATCTTAAGCTTTGTATGCGTGTTTTGTTTTATTTGCTTAGTAATCTGTTTTGTTGTGTTTGCTGTCCTTTTAATCACTTAAAATTTACCTTTTATAGTTAAACTTACTTCTTGTTTATAATATAACCCAGTTTATGCAATTCATATCTGGGGTGGGAGGCAAGAAGCTGTGCATATCTCTTTCCCCATTGAGGGGGAGGGTGAATTTTTATGAGCTTGTGCTATTCAGTCTTTTCTATATAGTGCAAGACAATATTATTTTGGTTTACTCCCCAAAGGGGGTGTGCACTTGAGTGCTGGGCAATTTCCTAGTTGAATCTTCCCATAGAGAGCTGCTTGCAGACTCTGTGTGATTCTACAGCTGGTGTGTCCCTACCTGTGTGCGTGTGTGTGCTGCCAGAGGCCGGAGAGCCTGATTCAGCAAAACAGGGAGAGGGAGCCCAGGCTAGTGGAGCAGGTGGGATCAGTGAAACCCGAGCACATCAGGTGGCATCCTGGACTTGGGGGGTCCAACCTGTCATGCTCTGTGTCTTGTCTTGTTCCAGGCCCCTCAACTTCTATTGGCTGCAATACTTTCATGGCTCGCTCACAGTGCAGCAGAAGCCTAGGTTACCACATCTTTGCAGACCGTTCCAAGAGGAATTGTGTCTGTGATGAACTGCTGGTTGACGTTCTGGACAGGGCCAACAAGCAGGCCTAGTACCAAAGACAGGGGGACTTATAGCTAGAGGAAAGGCATAGCGAGAGGCCAGCAGGAAGGCTCAGGCTGGCTGTGCACCTTGAGGACAGGGCTGCAGTATGGGAGCAGGTATTTACTTTGCAGTTCCTGGAATAGGCATGGTAGCTAGGGTAGGATGACAGAGCTCAGCAGAAAGAACTGTTTGAGTGGCTCCTATCACTAGTGGCTGCAAGAGTACTGGCTCCTGCTTCACCCACACCACAGCTTGATTCCCCTCGGTGGTAATCTGCATTGAAGTCCAGGAACAGCTTGAACAACTCCATGGCTGGATGGCCCGTGTGACTGAGTGGGCAGGGCAATTGTACCCCATGCAGTCCTCTATATTTATTCCCTCCCCCATGAATGCCTCCACCCCTCTCCCCTGGTACCAAATGCACAACAAATATAGAAGGAAGGAAAGGAGAAGAAGGGGAGCAGAGAACAAGCAACAGTAGGGGGCTTCTGTCTTATACTTGGTTTCATTGTGCACTTTTTGTAAAGGTTTTCTTGTTACTGGTGTTTTGGTATGATAATGGCACATGGTAAGTGGTCAGGTTATTCATAAGTATGTTGCATGGCAATCAATCCCCCCTCCCTCCCCACACGCACACTTTCAGCACATTCATAAAGGTACTATTTTCCATTGGCCCTTGCAAGTCCATAATGTGAGAGCACAACTTACTTCTGTGGCCTGGGTGCATCGAGCTCCAGCTGTGGTAAGTGCACTTTCTGGCTGAGTGTACCGATTTAGCAGTCCATCACTGTCATAGTTGCAATCAAAGGGTAATATCTTTGGCTTCACAAAGAGAGTGAAGAGCACAGCAAGCCACAATAATGTGCACCACATGGATGACACTGGAATCTAAATGTGTCTGTAGATATCTCCCAACCGGATTTAAATCTGCCAAACGCACTTTCAACAACCTGCTGAATATAATTAAACCTTCTTTTTCCAGGCCTCTGATATTAGTGCAGTTTCATAGGCCAAGGCAAAGGAGGGTACACAGGGTCCCCCCCAGAATAACCATGGGGACAGTAACTCCCTTTATGACAATGTCATTTGGTGGAATAGTGTCCTAGCCTGTCCATGAATATAGACTCCTGATCGACGACATGAACTTTTCCAATGCAGCCCACTTTGACATTCATAAATTGGCCTCTAGTCCACAAAGGCCTGTATAACAATGGAGTATTGCTCTTTGTGGCTTATATTCTCATGTGCTCTTTGAGGAGGGCAAAGTATGGATATGAGTTCATAAGCAGCCCCAGTGTAGCTTGTAAACCCTGTTATCTCAAATCCAGTAATTACTTCAGGAATATCTTTTATGCCTGCCATCTTGGGGTAAACCACATGCCGGATCGATCCAGAAACCTCCACCACCACTTTACCTACAGTTGAATTTCCAGCACCAAACTGCTTGGCAACAAACCTGTAGCATTATGGGGTAGCCAGCTTCCAAAAGAGTGTAGCAACCCACTTCTTGGCCAGCAAGGTTGGCCTTGTGTGTGTTTTTACGCTGGAGAGTCAGTGCAAGCTGCTCACAAAGCTCCAGAAATGTAGCTTTCTTCATGCAAAAGTTTTGCACTCACTGCTGGTCATCCCAGGTTTGCAAGAGGATGCCCCACCAGTCTAGGCTTGTGGCTGTGCTCCAGAACTGCTAGCTGCAGCTATACTGAGAGTTGTGAGCAGTATCAGCCAGTTTGAGTCTGACATGTCTCTCTCCTTCTTCTGTTCCATTAACTCTGTCAGGTGCCTTTGGTGGGTTAAAAAAATACTGCCACAATGTGCTCCATTGTCTCACGGAAGCTCAGCTCGTTTTCTGAAACAGCAAAAGCAGAAGCGAGATAAGTTCTTCAAATGATGCCTTCTCCATGCTGCTGGCTCAGGTTGCTGGGAGTGCACAGACCAAAATGACAGCCCAGAAGAAGGTGTTTGCAGACTGTTCAAACTTCCTGTAACGAGCAGGGTGGAGATTGTGCTGCACTGTGATGCAGTCCCGTGCTGCACTGTGATGAAAGGCCTAGAATGGATACATTTCAGGAGGGCACTAGGTAGTCGGGGACATGGTTAGTTGGACTCAGGTCTGTGTACTGCAGTATGGATGCCAGAGCCCCCAGATTCAAGCCTGGCTTAGAAAATTTTTAACCTAAAGTTAACAATCAGTGTAGACACTCATGCCCTGGGTTCTCTAACCTGGAGTCCACTGACTTGAATCCCACTAACCTTGGGCTTACATTGTAGAGTAGACATACCCTTTGTCATGAGCCATGATGGGAGTAGTGTTTCTGTCTGTGGGACTAGTGACACTGCTCTTAGAATACTGCTTTCAGTTTTGGACTTCTTAACATCAGAAAGACATCAACAAAGAGGAGGGAATTTAGAGGAGAGCAACAAAAGGAGGTGGATGGAGTAATTTAGGTGGAGGAAAGAATAAAAGAAAATACATATAGCTTGGTCATGCAGTGCTTTAACTATGGGGATATGACTGCATATATGTATTTGAAGGATATAAACTATTTGGAAAGAGAATAGGGCGCAGAAGAAGGTATAATAAAAAATAATGGGATGCAATTAACCAGAGAGTTGTAGGTCAAATACTAGAAAAGAATTCCACATTTTGTTAAACTAGGAAATGATCTCCCAGGTTAAGTGGTGGAGTCAGTTAAGATGTGACAGTGTTGTTAGGTGATATTCATATTACCCAACTTAGTGTCTTCCAGGGTAAATGTTAAGAACCTGGGGCAAAGCAACATGGAAGAACAGACGTCTGACATTGAAGTTGAAAAGTAAATGCCATTTTTTGGTATTATACTGTAATATTCTGACTTGCCTTCATTCAGAACAATAGCCTTTCCTTTTTAAAAGACCTTATGAAAACTAAATTTTCATCTGTTATAATTACAATACTAACTTTCTAGAAGATTATCCTAGTTTAAAAAAAATTGTATTATAGGATTGTTACTCATTATTAAGATAAGATTATGTCACGGAGATCACGGATTCCGTGACTCCCAGAGATCTTGGTGACATTTTCCACCTCCGCCCTGGGGTGGCAGGGCCAGAGCTGTCAGGTGGCGGGAGCAGCTCTCAGTGCCATAGAGGTCCCCCACAGCTCTCAGCCACCAGCCCCGGAGCTCGAAACCACTGCAGGCTGTGGGGAGACCCCAGAGCTCCCAGGCCTCACGGGCAGCAGGTGCTGCCCCACCCCCACCCTGCAGCAGGGCTAGGGTTCTCAGCCCCACCCCGCCTTGGAGTTCAGTCATTCCCTGTCAGCCCCCTCCCCATTATTTTTAGCAAAAGTCACAGACAGGTCACAGGCTTCCATGAATATTTGTTTATTGCCTGCGACCTGTCCATGACTTTTACTAAAAATAACCATGACAAAATCTTAACCTTACTCATTGTTCAAATAATTTTTATAAGGAAGTGCTTCTTCTGGTTTTACAAAGGCTGACATACTTTACATACTCTGGGACTGCTTCTGACTGAATCATTTTGAACAGCTTTTTATGCTAGCATAATTTGTACTGGGGTCATTGAATTTAACTCCATGAGACTAATTCTGCACAGTCATTTTGCTGGAAATGTGTTTTCTAAATGACATCTGGTTTTCAAACTGCCTTTCGTTATATAGTAGTGGCTTTAACATCTATATGAATGTAACTACCAGTAGCAGTGGGTTTTGAGCAAGTGCAGCCAACAATGTTATATTTTTTGCTCTAAAAAAAGCTATGTATTTTCATTAGGCTGCAAAACGTTAGGATTTATGTACATTTTAATATGATTCAGAAAGAGAACAGTAAGAAGGCACTTACCCAAATATGTCATACCCTAATTGGAGAATGACCGTCCTTAATTTTTCAATAGGTTTTGGTTTCAAAACCATAAAACAGATGAAGGTTGTGGTTGAAAGTAAGCCAAACTAAAGAGTTATTATTAGTACTCCCTTTTTGGGCAGGGTAATTGAGAATTGTAGATTCCAGAGGTGGAAAATATCTATTAGATCACCTAGATGCATAGATTCCAAGACCAGAAGGGACCATTGTGATCATCTAGGCCAGGGGTTGGCAACCTATGGCACGCGTGCCGATTTTTAATGGCACGCTGCTGCCTGCCGGGTCCCAGCCGCCAGCCCCGCTCAGCCCGCTGTCGAACCCAGGCCGGCAGCAGGCTGAGCGGGGCCGGTGGCTGGGACCCCAGCAGGCAGCAGCGTGCCATTAAAAATCCTGCCCGCCCCAGCCTGCTCTTCGCCCGCCCTCCCTCCCTCCCGCCGATCAGCTTTTGGCCCTTGCACGGCATGGGAGGAGGCGGAGAAGAGGTGGGGAAGTGGGGTGAAATCAGGGCATATCCCCTCCAGCCCCCTGCTGTGAGCCGCTCTGGGCAGAGGGCTGGGAGCACCTCCATGACCCTAGCCCACACCCCCAGCCCTCTGCCCTGACTCCTGCACCCCCCACATTCCCACCCCCACCCTGCCAGTCTGGGGTTCTGGCTGCCGGCCCCTTGCCAGCCGGGGTCCCGGCCGCAGGTCCCGCTCAGCCTCCTACCGGCCTAGGTGAACGGAACCCCGGGCTGGCAGTGGGCTGAGCGGGCCAGCGGCGTAAGATCAGCATTTTAATTTAATTTTAAATGAAGCTTCTTAAACATTTTGAAAACCTTGTTTACTTTACATACGACAGTAGTTTAGTTATATAATATATAGACCTATAGAGAGAGACCTTCTAAAAAACGTTAAAATGTATTACTGGCACGCAAAACCTTAAATTAAAGTGAATAAATGAAGACTCGGCACACCGCTTCTGAAAGGTTGCCGACCCCTGGTCTAGTCTAATCTCCTGTATAACACAGGCCGTATATCTTGGTCAAAATAATTTCTAGATCATATATTTTAGAAAAACATCCAATCTGGGTTTAAAAATTGTCCATGATGGAGAATCCACCGTGATTGCTGGTAAATTGTTCCAATAGTTAATTACTCTCACAATAGACAATTACCCTCATTTCCTGTCTGAATTTGTCTAACTTCAGCTTCCAGCCATTGGAACATGTTATATCTTTCTCTGCTAGATTGAAGAACACATAAATAAATATTTGTTCTTCATGTAGATACCCATAGGCTGTAATCAAGTCCCCCTTAACCTTCTCTCTGGTAAGCTAAATAAGCTAAATTGAGCTCCTTGAATCTATCACTATAAGGCATGTTTTCTACTTCTTTAATCATTCTCATGACTCTTCTGTGAACCCTCTCCAATTTATCAACGTCTTTCTTGAATTGTGGGCACCAGAACTGGACACAGTGTTCCAGTGGCAGTTGCCCCAGTGCCAAATATAGAAGTCGAATAACATCTCTACTTGAGATTCCCCTGTTTATGCATCCCAGGATTGCATTAGCTCTTTTGGCTACAGCGTGTCACAGGGAGCTCGTGTTCAGTTGATTACTTACCATGACCCCCACATTTTTTTCAGAGTCACCGCTTCCCAGGATAGTCTATCATCCTGTAAGTGTGGCCTACATTCTTTGTTCCTAGATGTGTACATTGACATTTAGCTGTATTAAAACAAATATTGTTTGCTTGAGCCCAGCTTACCAAGCGATCCAGATCGCTCTGAATCAGTTACCTCTCCTCTCCAAATTTTTGTATCATGTGTAAACTTCATCATTGATGATTTTGATTTCATCCTGGTCATTGATAAAAATGTTAAATAGCATAGGACCAAGAACCAGTTTCTGTGGGACCCTAATGGAAGCACATGCACTCAATGAATATTCCTTGTTGACAGTTACATTTTGAGACCTATTTGCTAGCCAGTTTTTAATCCATTAATGTGTGCCATGTTAATTTTATATTGGTTTATATAGTTTTTTAATCAAAATGTGTGGTACAATTTACAGAAGTTTTAAGTATATTACATCAACTCGTTACTATTATCAGTCAAACTTGTAATCTCTTCAAATAACGTATCAGGTTACTTTGACAAGATCTATTTTCCATAAACCCATATTGATTGTCATTAATTATATTACCCTCCAATTCTGTATTAATAGAGTCCCATATCAGCATCTCTGTTATCTTGTCCAGGATCGATGTCTGGCTGACAGGCCTATAATTACCCAGGTCATCTTATTTACCCGTTTTAAAAATAGGCACAATATTATCCAGACCTGCTGATTTAAAAATGTCTAAAGTTAGTAACTTCTCTGTAACATCCTCCAGAGATACTAGTGGAATGGATTCAGAGTAACAGCCGTGTTAGTCTGTATTCGCAAAAAGAAAAGGAGTACTTGTGGCACCTTAGAGACTAACCAATTTATTTGAGCATAAGCTTTCGTGAGCTACAGCTCACTTCATCGGATGCATACTGTGGAAAATACAGAAGATGTTTTTATACACACAGATCATGAAAAAAATGGGTGTTTATCACTACAAAAGGTTTTCTCTCCCCCTACCCCACTCTCCTGTTGGTAATAGCTTATCTTAAGTGATCACTCTCCTTACAATGTGTATGATAATCAAGGTGGGCCATTTCCAGCACAAATCCAGGGTTTAACAAGAAAGTCTGAGGAACAGTGCGGGGGGGGAAGGAATAAACAAGGGGAAATAGGTTACTTTTTATAATGAATCAACCATTCCCAGTCTCTATTCAAGCTTAAGTTAAATGTATCCAATTTGCAAATTAATTCCAATTTAGCAGTCTCGTTGGAGTCTGTTTTCGAAGTTTTTTTGTTGAAGGATAGTCACTTTGAGATCAGAAATCGCGTGACCAGAGAGATTGAAGTGTTCTCCGTCTGGTTTATGAATGTTATAATTCTTGACATCTGATTTGTGTCCATTTATTCTTTTACGTAGAGACTGTCCAGTTTGACCAGTGTACATGGCAGAGGGCCATTGCTGGCACATGATGACATATATCACATTGGTAGATGTGCAGGTGAACAAGCCTCTGATAGTGTGGCTGATGTTATTAGGCCCTGTGATGGTGTCCCCTGAATAGATATGTGGGCACAGTTGGCAACGGGCTTTGTTGCAAGGATAGGTACCCGGGTTAGTGGTTCTGTTGTGTGGTATGTGGTTGCTGGTGAGTATTCGCTTCAGGTTGGGGGGCTGTCTGTAGGCAAGGACTGGCCTGTCTCCCAAGATTCGTGAGAGTGTTGGGTCGTCCTTCAGGATAGGTTGTAGATCCTTGATAATGCGTTGGAGGGGTTTTAGTTGGGGGCTGAAGGTGACAGCTAGTGGCGTTCTGTTATTTTCTTTGTTGGGCCTGTCCTGTAGTAGGTGACTTCTGGGAACTCTTCTGGCTCTATCAGTCTGTTTCTTCACTTCCGCAGGTGGGTATTGTAGTTGTAAGAATGCTTGATAGAGATCTTGTAGGTGTTTGTCTCTGTCTGAGGGGTTGGAGCAAATGCGATTGTATCGCAGAGCTTGGCTGTAGACAATGGATCGTGTGGTGTGGTCAGAGTGAAAGCTGGAGGCATTTAGGTAGGAATAGCGGTCAGTAGGTTTCCGGTATAGGGTGGTGTTTATGTGACCATCGTTTATTAGCTCTGTAGTGTCCAGGAAGTGGATCTCTTGTGTGGATTGGATCAGGCTGAGGTTGATGGAAATTGTTGAAATCATGGTGGAATTCCTCAAGGGCTTCTTTTTCATGGGTCCAGATGATGAAGATGTCATCAATATAGCGCAAATAGAGTAGGGGCGTTAGGGGACGAGAGCTGAGGAAGCGTTGTTCTAAGTCAGCCATAAAAATGTTGGCATACTGGGGGTGGGGTGGGGAGAAAACCTGGATTTGTGCTGGAAATGGCCCACCTTGATTATCATACATATTGTAAGGAGAGTGATCACTTTAGATAAGCTATTACCAGCAGGAGAGTGGGGTGGGGAGAGAGAAAACCTTTTGTAGTGATAAACACCCATTTTTTCATGGTCTGTGTGTATAAAAACATCTTCTGTATTTTCCACAGTATGCATCCGATGAAGTGAGCTGTAGCTCATGAAAGCTTATGTTCAAATAAATTGGTTAGTCTCTAAGGTGCCACAAATACTCCTTTTCTTTTAGTGGAATGGAAACAGTGTTATCACCATATGATGAGACTATATCAACTGTTTTTCCCCCAAATACAGAACAGAAATATTTAACTTCTGCCTTTTCTGCATTATTATTAACAGTTCTATCACTTCTATCTGGTAATGGTCCAATATTATGGTCAGGATTCTTTATGTTCCTAATGTAGTTAAAAAACTCCTTTTCATTGTCCCTAACACTGCTGGCCCTAGAGTTCCTCTTGTGTCCCTTTGCTTCCCTTATCAATTTTCTGCAGTTCCTAACTTCTGATTTATATTAATTACCATCAACTTTCCCTTTTGTCCATTTGTTATCTATCATTGTAAAAAAAAGTTTTTATTGTTGCCTTCACTTCTCTAAACAAGGTCAGCTTTTTATGGGATTGTGGCTTTTGGGGCATCTTTTAAGGTGCTCTTCAATGTTTCCCAATTATCATTTCCTTTTTTTGATTAAATTCTTCCTCCCATCTGATTTGGTTTAATGGTTTTCAGGTTTTAAAATTGGCTCTGTTAAAGCACCAAGTGTATACTGATCTGACTTTATTCTGCTTGCACATTATAAATGTGATCAGGTCAGGATCACTTGTACCTAAGCAATCAGTTCCTCTTTATCTGTTAATACAAGGTCTAATAACAAATTTTCCCATGTGGCTGCAACAGTTTTTGCGTTAGGAAATTGTCATATATACTATTTAGAAATTCCAAGGATGTTTTAGTGCTGGCAGCATCAGATGTCCAGCGTATGTCACTCAAATTGAAATTCACAATGATCATGCAGCTTTTTTTCCAAGATCATTTTCTTCGAGTTATCAGTAACTTAGAAACAGGTAATGCCATTTTTGACACAGTGCAGAGATGGGCAAACTACCGCCCGCGGGCCACATCTGGCCTGCGGGTCCGTCCTGCCCGGTCTCTGAGCTCCCGGCCAGGGAGGCTAGCCCCCAGCCCCTCCCCTGCTGTTCCCCCTTCCCTGCAGCCTCAGCGCGCTGTGCCGCCAGCGCTCTGGCCCGCTGCTCCTGCCGGGCAGGGCAGCAGCGTGGCTGTGAGCTCATGCCACTCTGAGTGGCGTGGTAAGGGGCAGGGGGTCCCAGCGGGCAGTCAGGGGACAGGGAGCAGGAGGCAGTTGGATGGGGTGGAGGTTCTGGTGGGGGGCGGTCAGGGGATGGGGAGCAGGGGGGTTGGAGAGGGGGTGGGGTCCCGGGGGCGGTTAGGGGCTGGGGTGTGGATGGGGTTGGAGCAATCAGGGGCAGGGAGCAGGGGGGGTTGGATGGGGGTGGGAGTGTGGATAGGAGTCAGGGCAGTCGCGACAGTGAGCAGGGGGGTTGAATGGGGGGAAGGGGCAGTTAGGGGCAGGGGTCCCGGGAGGGGGCATTCAGGGGACAAGGAACGGGGGGGTTGGATGGGTTGGGAGTTTTGAGGGGGGCAGTCAGGGGGTGGGAAGTGGGTGGAGGTAGATAGGAGGCAGGGGCCAGGCTGTTTGGGGAGGCACAGCCTTCCCTACCCGGCCCTCCATAAAGTTTCGCAGCCTGGATGTGGCCCTCAGGCCAAAAAGTTTGCCCACCCCTGATAGAGTGCTATTCTCCCTCCCATTTTGCCCATACAGTCCTTCTTAAATTGGTTGTAACCATTGATTTTAATAATCCAATAGTGCAAATCATCCCACTGGGTTTCACTAATATCAACTAGATCGAACTTATGCTCATAAATGAGCAATTCCAGTCCTTTTGTTTGTTACTCAGGCTCCTGGCATTAGTGTGTAGGCAATTTCAATTTTGGTCTGAGTTCTTATCTTCCATCTTTTTACCCTCCCCTTTTGCTATTAGTTTAATGCTGTCCTGACTACTCTAGCCAGTTTGCCCACGAGAAGATTGGTTCCCCTTCTACTGAAGTGAAGGCCACCCAAACTATACAGCCATTTCACCATAGAAGGATGTTCCAGAAAATCAGAACCCTACACCGCTTTCCTGTCAACGGGGTTCACTCCAGAATCTTCTGTCTTCTTTTGTTCATGAGTTAGGAATGATCTCAAAGAAAAAGACTTGGATATTCTTCAGCATGCTTCCGAGTTCCGTGAAGTCCTCTGTTATCTGTGAGATATCCCACAAGTCAAGAGCATCTCAACTCTTTGGCCTTACCATCAGTCTCGATAAGACAGAGGTCTTGTTCCAACCACCACCTCGTTCCAGTGCTCCAGCACCAGCCATCTCCATCCCAGGCAAATAGCTGAAAAATGTGGATCAGTTAAAATGTTTAGGCATAACCATCTTCCTAGTGACAGTTCCCTTGGTAAGGAAATAGTCTCCAGAATCAGTAAAGCCAGCCTGGCCTTTTGCTGACTTCGAACAAAATTCCTTGAGCAACACAACATTCATTTCTCCACCACACTGAAGATCTATAGTGCAGTGGTCCTAACATCTCTCCTGTATGGTTCTGAGACATGGACTCTTTGTAGACAGCACATTAAACAGCTTGAGCAATTTCACATGTACACCTTCTGCTCAATAATGAGCATTTGCCAGCAGGACAGAGTGATATTAAGGTCCTTGAGAGAGCAAACACAACCAGCATTGAGGAAATGCTACTGAGAGGACAATGTAGGTGGACTGAACATGTCATCAGAATGGAAGACGACCACCTCCCAAAACAGATCCTGTATGGGGTGCTGAGGTAGGGCAAAAAGAAAGGGTTGTCCATATAAGTGCTTCAAAGATAGCTTGAAGAGCAGTCTCCAGTGGTCTGGCATAAATCTCGAAGAACTTGAGCAAATGGCTCAGAACAGGACTGACATGCAACAAGTTCAAGCAGCATCAAACATCATGGATACAGACTTCCCATGCTCTCAGTTCAGCTGACTCTGTGCATGAGGGTTTGGACTTCAGAGTCATATGCATAGCCATAGATGAGAATTGCGACAATATTGTCGTTATCATTAGCAATGGACTACTACTATCCCGCAAGACCATGTCATTAGTGCCGATGTGAGCCATCACCAATGGAATCTTTCCTGTCGACATTAGAAGCCTATCCAGTCTTAGAGTGATGTCTCATGTCTTGGCTCAGCAAAGCAGCATGCTGTCCTGTTGTCCACTTGTCCCTTGCAGAATGTTCTTTCAGTTCTTCAGAGAATTGAATCTCCAACAACTATCGTTTGTCGTCTTTGGATGGTTGGACAACTCTTTGTGGGCAAGCTTAATTTTCTTACAGGTTGGGCCAAGTTGCCATCCACGTGTGTCCTGTACAGCTCTCTCGTCTGTTGGATTTGCCTGATCTTGAGAGGTATCTTGAATATTTCCACATTGAGGACCTGGTATCTATTTACATTTACAGCTGTGTGGAATTCTCTCTGGTGGCCACAGCCTGCCCATCCCCATCTGTCTCCTGCTGTGTAGAATGTTGCCTTGAATTCTTGCCTCTGATGCTTACAAACCTCCTGGCCTGCTTTCTGACTTCCTCTTTCTCCCCGATTCCTTGGTGGCCACCTCCATTCTTCCTTGAACCTGGGGTACTGCTGTTTTCCAAACCTGGCTGCCAAGGAACTCCTCAGCTACCATGATTCTCAATAGCTTCTCAAGGTGCCCCTGCAGTCCAAGAATCATTTCCTCCAGGACAGTCACCAACTTACACTTTGTGAACAGGACATCCCTTCTGGCTGTAGGCAGGAAAGAGAACATGGTACAACCATTTCAGGTTTCTGTCGTTGGCCATCTTGATATCACAACACGGCTTACTCCTAGAGTGAAAGTCTCCAAAACGCCTTCTCTCAACTTCCTCCAAAACTCTCCTGTTAGCTGCTTCTGTTCTTGGCTCATGAGATCTCCTTGCCAGTGACTTTTTATAACAAGTTCTTCCCTGCTTAGAGCAGCTCAGCTCAACCCCCTCACCACATGAGAGCAATTTACTTCTGTCTTCAAACAGCTGGGCGCTCCAAGGATTAGAGCCTCAGGGCCTTTACCAAGGCACTGATCAAGCTCTAAGAGTAGAGCCTCTGGGCCCACAGCCCAGCTGTGCAGCCTGTACACAGAGAATGAACAAACAGTCAACCAAACAAACTAGGCAGACTACATGCACCACTCCCCAAATCCCACTATTTTCAAGCACTGAGTCTGCAGCTACCCCCTCCAAAACTCTCCTTTTATCTGCCTCTGTTTGTGGCACATCTTTTTGCCAATGCAGAATTGTTCTCTGTTGTTTTACTGGTGGTTTGTCTAGCCCAGTTTTGCAAGTACCACTCAGTAGGGCTTCCATCACCCCTCTGGGAAACTGTTTCATAGGCTAATAACTCTTATGTAAGTAAGGTTTTCCTAATACTCAGCCTAATTGTCCCCTTTACATTCATGGCATTGATTCTATTTATATCCCTCCTCCTCATTTTAAACTATGCTGAATAATTCCCCTCCCTTCTATCTCATACAGTTGTTATCTATATTGGTGGACTTTTCCTACCATTAGTCAGTCTTCACTTAGCCAGGCTGTATATTTATATATATTTCCTTGTAAATCGGTCTATCCAGCCCCTAATCAATTATTGCTTTTCTGTGAATATTCTCCGGTTTGTCATTATCTTCCTGGTAAGAGGCAGGGTCTTCTCAATGAATGCTCTTTTCTCCTCCACACAGCCCTAATGACCTGACAAAGCTGGTCTTTGTTACCCTTTAAGGAATTATGCAAATTCCATCTCTTAACTATAGCTGGTTGGTGAAAAAGATATTGCCTTTAAGTGTGGCTTCTCTTATACCTGGGAGTTAGGCCTCTAAGTTTGACCAGTAGAGCTCAGAAGTATTTCAGAAGGTGTGTTCTCTTCAGGGTACCACCCTCAGCCACTTGCTATTCGTCACCCCTAACCCTTGATAATCCATCTACCCAAACACACGCTTTTCAAGGATCATTCTCACACAACTACATTTCAGGGGAAATGTAGTCATTGTTGGATTTCAGCATAGCCTTGACACCTGTTCTGTCATGCCTTGAAGGTCAAGAATTCTTCTCCAGACTTCCTGACTACCCTTTCAGAAAATTTCAGTCACTGGTATGTAACATTTTACTGTTACTGTGGTCTTTTCTACTAAGACTAAATTATAACTACATCCACTTTTACTTTTCTGAACAGTCTTAGAATATTACTTCTAATTTCTTTCGTTCAAAATATTCTTGATAAATGTCCTTTTTTAAAATCACCCACACAGTTTTTCCGGCTACTTTCAAGTCTGTTCTCACCAGATGTTTTTTCCAAGCTTTTGTGACAATGAAATACAGCCACTGTAATACATGCCATGAAGAAAAAGCTTTGAGAACTGAATTTTTTTGCTAAGAGGCACGATTACTTTCATTTATATCTTTCCAAACATGGAATAAATTTTTCTATAATTTTGTTTGAAAACACATTACTTGCCAGGGTTTACGCTGCCTGAACTTTAGAAATAGTGATATTTTTTTCAAATCTACAGTTATAAAACAGCATTATCACCTTATTAAGATTTAGTAGAATATGGAAATTTTAATGGGAATCTTTTTATTATATATCAAACTGCAAGTCCCCCATCCTCCGAGGAGTGCACAGACCCCAAGTTAACATCCAAACGCATTCCCTTCCTGGGGCTTGGCTTTATTAGTAACCCAAAAACAATAATACAACAGAAAACATAGTCTCTGCTTCCTGTGTGACTAGCTGTCACAGGAATACCTCTGCCTAACTCTCCATTTTCCTCTGTCTAGAAAGTCACTGCCACCTCCCATATGTCTAGAGTTTAAGTTCATGAGCCAGATTTACCCCTGTGATTAAAGCAGAATGTCAGTGCCTTTTATGCAGGGTTCTAAAACTTGCTGACAGGACGAATTACCAGCAGAGTCCTGCTGCCCTGTTACATTTTCACAAAGTACTAAACTAGTATAGCTCTGTGTTGTGTGGGCAGTAATATATTTAAGGATGTCAGTAATTTGAAATTGTTTCTTTCGAAAACACAAGTTGCAGTGGATTCCCATTCTTTTGTCTTAACTTTGGGGACAAGACTCAGACAGAACTTCCAAAGTGTTTTAAGGGTTGCATACATCTCTTCCCCCTCCCAGCATATGGTACATTCTGGCACTGCTTCATGGATTTCAGAACCCCTAAATGTACAAACTGATGTCAGTTCTCTTTCAGTTGCTACTAACACTTAAAGGTTCGCCACCCTGTTCTTTTTTTTCTGTGTACCTGGTGCATCAAGTGTAGAACCTGTACATTCTCTGTATCAGATTAGTCTAAAGTAGTGCTTCTGAATGGAGGGCATAAGAATCAGCTAATGTAAGCAGTGTGCTAAGATTTTGGAAAATGTATTTAGGTCCCTGTACAAAGGACTTTTCTTGAGCCCCTACTTAACTTACATAGCCACACACTATTTGAGAGTCACAGTTTTAGTGGCTAGACTTGCTTGCTTTGGCACTAGCACACTAGAGACTATGTCAAGTTTTTGGAAAGCGTAGGGGACAATTTCCTGGTGCAAGTGCTAGACGAGCCAACTGGGGGGGAGCTTTTCTTGACCTGCTGCTCACAAACAGGGAAGAATTAGTGGGGGAAGCAAAAGTGGACGGGAATCTGGGAGGCAGTGACCATGAGTTGGTTGAGTTCAGGATCCTGACGCAGGGAAGAAAGGTAAGCAGCAGGATACGGACCCTGGACTTCAGGAAAGCAGACTTCGACTCCCTCAGGTGGGTAGGATGGGTAGGATCCCCTGGGGGACTAACATGAAGGGGAAAGGAGTCCAGGAGAGCTGGCTGTATTTCAAGGAATCCCTGTTGAGGTTACAGGGACAAACCATCCCGATGAGTCGAAAGAATAGTAAATATGGCAGGCGACCAGTTTGGCTTAACGGTGAAATCCTAGTGTATCTTAAACATAAAAAAGAAGCTTACAAGAAGTGGAAGGTTGGACATATGACCAGGGAAGAGTATAAAAATATTGCTCGGGCATGTAGGAATGAAATCAGGAGGGCCAAATCGCACCTGGAGCTGCAGCTAGCAAGAGATGTCAAGAGTAACAAGAAGGGTTTCTTCAGGTATGTTGGCAACAAGAAGAAAGCCAAGGAAAGTGTGGGCCCTTTACTGAATGAGGGAGGCAACCTAGTGACAGAGGATGTGGAAAAAGCTAATGTGCTCAATGCTTTTTTTGCCTCTGTCTTCACTAACAAGGACAGCTCCCAGACTGCTGCACTGGGCATCGCAACATGGGGAGTAGATGGCCAGCCCTCTGTGGAGAAAGAGGTGGTTAGGGACTATTTAGAAAAGCTGGACGTGCACAAGTCCATGGGGCCGGACGAGTTGCATCCGAGAGTGCTAAAGGAATTGGCGAATGTGATTGCAGAGCCGTTGGCCATTATCTTTGAAAACTCGTGGCGAACGGGGGAAGTCCCAGATGACTGGAAAAAGGCTAATGTAGTGCCAATCTTTAAAAAAGGGAAGAAGGAGGATCCTGGGAACTACAGGCCAGTCAGCCTCACCTCAGTCCCCGGAAAAATCATGGAGCAGGTCCTCAAGGAATCAATCCTGAAGCACTTACACGAGAGAAAAGTGATCAGGAACAGTCAGCATGGATTCACCAAGGGTAGGTCATGCCTGACTAATCTAATAGCCTTCTATGATGAGATTACTGATTCTGTGGATGAAGGGAAAGCAGTGGATGTATTGTTTCTTGACTTTAGCAAAGCTTTTGACACGGTCTCCCACAGTATTCTTGTCAGCAAGTTAAGGAAGTATGGGCTGGATGAATGCACCATAAGGTGGGTAGAAAGTTGGCTAGATTGTCGGGCTCAACGGGTAGTGATCAATGGCTCCATGTCTAGTTGGCAGCCGGTGTCAAGTGGAGTGCCCCAGGGGTCGGTCCTGTGGCCGGTTTTGTTCAATATCTTCATAAATGATCTGGAGGATGGTGTGGATTGCATTCTCAGCAAATTTGCGGATGATACTAAACTGGGAGGAGTGATAGATACGCTGGAGGGCAGGGATAGGATACAGAGGGACCTAGACAAATTGGAGGATTGGGCCAAAAGAAACCTGATGAGGTTCAATAAGGATAAGTGCAGGGTCCTGCACTTAGGACGGAAGAACCCAATGCACAGCTACAGACTAGGGACCGAATGGCTAGGCAGCAGTTCTGTGGAAAAGAACCTAGGGGTTACAGTGGACGAGAAGCTGGATATGAGTCAGCAGTGTGCCCTTGTTGCCAAGAAGGCTAATGGCATTTTGGGATGTATAAGTAGGGGCATAGCGAGCAGATCGAGGGACGTGATCGTTCCCCTCTATTCGACATTGGTGAGGCCTCATCTGGAGTACTGTGTCCAGTTCTGGGCCCCACGCTACAAGAAGGACGTGGATAAATTGGAGAGAGTCCAGCGAAGGGCAACAAAAATGATTAGGGGTCTGGAACACATGACTTATGAAGAGAGGCTGAGGGAACTGTGATTCTTTAGTCTGCAGAAGAAAAGAATGAGGGGGGATTTGATAGCTGCTTTCAACTACCTGAGAGGTGGTTCCAGAGAGGATGGTTCTAGACTATTCTCAGTGGTAGAAGAGGACAGGACAAGGAGTAATGGTCTCAAGTTGCAGTGGGGGAGGTTTAGGTTGGATATTAGGAAAAACTTTTTCACTAGGAGGGTGGTGAAACACTGGAATGCGTTACCTAGGGAGGTGGTAGAATCTCCTTCCTTAGAAGTTTTTAAGGTCAGGCTTGACAAAGCCCTGGCTGGGATGATTTAATTGGGGATTGGTCCTGCTTTGAGCAGGGGGTTGGACTAGATGACCTCCTGAGGTCCCTTCCAACCCTGATATTCTATGATTCTATGATTCAAACCTTTTACTGGTTAGCCCTTTTATAAGGGCTGTGGAGTGACAAGGGTTTGTTTCCCTACTTTCTGTCCATTAGGCATCTTTCCTTAACTTGTTCTTTACTCTCAAGTTTTTTTCAGATATTTTGAAAAGTCTTTTTTTCTATTTTCATAGCTTAATCACAAGAAAACTACAAGAGAAGACTGTCAGGAACAAAATATTGTTGCATCAGTTTACCGTCACACATCTGGCTTCCCATTACAATACAATTTCTGATGCTTAGGTATTCCAGTGTGGTAGTTACACTGTTTTGATGTTTCATGACCATCTCCCACCTATTTTTCCTATGTAGCAGAAGGTCTACTTGGGAAGGGTATGCTCCACCTGTTGGTGCATATAGTACTTACACGTCACTTTGTAGACATTTGTGGAATTAGACTCAGTCTTCCATATCTTTTTGGCATTATCCCCCCACAAAAAAGCAGCCAGCTTGGTCCTGACTGGTTTGCCCTATTTTCAACCTTTGTTTACGTTCCTCTTTAATCTCTGTCATTTGAGGCTTCTGTGCTTGGTGTACATCAGTCTCCTCATCCTGAGCCCCCTGCGTCTATTTGAATCCACAGCAAACTCAGGCTTAGTGTAGATTCCTCCATATGTGCTCCTGGAGGTAGGGCTTGTATCCAGCGAAGCACTTGTCTCCTAGTGATCTCGAGGCATTTCAGGGAATGCTTTACCAGCTAGCAGAGGTGTTAAACCTTTCTTCATTTGGGAAAAACACTCATAATAGGTTTGATATTTTGCAGTCCAGCAGTAATGTGAATTAGATTGTGTCATAGAATCATCATAGACTATCAGGGTTGGAAGGGACCTCAGGAGGTCATCTAGTCCAACCCCCTGCTCAAAGCAGGACCAATCCCCAACTAAATCAGTGAGGGGACTGGTAGATGGAGCTTGGCTGGGGAAGGTGAGCGGGATGAGGATAATGATGAATGAAAGAAACTCATGCTGCTAGAAAACCCAACAAAATATTTTCTGCCAGCAGACAAAGTGAGAAAGTGATGGCCTTAGGTGACAAAACACTGTTGCTGCTCATGACTTTCCCCAAATCTGACAGAAAAGTTATGCCAGGGCTGGCTGCTTCCACATAATTTATCTTGGACTAGCCACAACACACATCTTTTAGCCCCATGACCATGTCATCATGCAGCAGATAGCTCCACTATGTTCAGTCATGCCATCTTACAAGATTCCTTTAAGAACTGGTGAATGTATTTCTGCTGGATCACAACACAGTGCTAATGGAGTCACCTTCTGAGCCTTTAGCGGAGTGCTTTTTATTTTGCCTGCCACTAAGGAAATTGTAAAATATATGGATAAAAAGCACTGGATAAGAGCTAAGTATTATTTATTTTTAGTATTTTGATTTTTAATTCCAATCAGATCTTTGAGAAGAGTGAGTGAAATGCAGTCTTTAATGACTGATCCACCATTCACTCTAAGTTGTCCTTTGTTCTCTTTGCAAATTTATAACTAAATTGTTGTCCGAGTTCCACTTGGTTCAGACCATCATCCGCCAAATATTTTTTACCACACTTCATTGTGATCCAGGGAAATTTAGACTCCATACCTTTTTAGATGTCAAAACATCTTTAGGGCTTTATTATTTTAGGGTTAAAACATTTTAGGACATCACTTACACATTGTCTTTTGGGGATCACTATAGGGGAAATTACATCTGTACACATCTTTCTAAGTGGGTTTATATATACAGTATATCTATAGATATAAAAGACCTGTTTATACATTAATCACAATGACGGTACACCAGGCCATCAGTATCCTTGTATTCCCTCCTGTGTTTTCCTACCTAGCAACTACCTCAATAGTTTCAGCTTTTTACACCCAAATAATCTTTAAGGAGTATTTATCCAAACCGTCTCTCACATGCATTGCTGAGTGTTTAGAATATGACCCACACTGAGTGAGCATTAGAATTCAGTCATCTGTAGTAAAAGTGGCTCGTCTGTCTGCTTGTGTCTGGTGCAGATATTGGCCAAACTGCCACTTGGAACTCAAAGCACACTTTCTAGAAGCTTTATTGTTTAGAGTTGGAGGGCAGTCAGATGTCCAGTTTAGTAGGGCAGTGTTTGTTTAATTATTGCAACTCTTAATTTCTTAATGGTTGCTGCTTGCTAGTCTTCGGGGGTTGAGAACTGTGGAAGCAATTTGGGAAAGGAAAAAAGGAAATTGCTTAACTGTAATTTGTAGTTCTCATACCTTGTTTCTCCCTTAGATCTACACTCTTTCTCTCTCCAGTGTCTTTAGAGTTTGGAATGTATGTTTGCTGCTCTGCATGAATTGGAAATAGCAGGCTTATCTACCTTTGCTTTTTAAGCATAGTCTCAGTATCTGAACCTGTAGGCTTATAACTCTGTTTAAACATTCACTACAAAGTGATTTTTGACCCATGTGCATTGCATTAAACTTACAAGATTGAGAATTTATGGAAGAAGCATAGTTGGAGGGCTGCAATTGACCAGGTAAATAACCTTGTTTTACTCTAAAAAATGATCAAAACTTCCGTATCTTGTAGCACTTTAAGCTTAAAACATTAATCAGAAACTTGGTATCCAGCCTGACAGTATTTCTGATTTATAGGCAGAGGATTTAGTAAGCAATTTTACAATACGGTACTGACCTTCTGTTCCATATACAGTATTTGATGACAGTAGGGGAAATTGGTCAAAATTTGTTATTAATGCAGCACTGGAACATTTGTAATGCAACAGCAAGGTCACTTTCGATTTCTACAGCCTACATAATATTTAGATGGGTCCAGCTCCAAGCTATCAAGGCTTATGGTGTGTTCATTGGAAGCTTTTATGAGCCTCATGCCATTCCTTCTGTGGGATATGACCTGCTTTCATTGGTAGTCTCTGAATGTAGGAGGCCAGCTGCAAGCATATCCTGCAAAAATGATTAGCCAATAATGGTGCACTGGGGTGTAAAATAGCAGTTGTAATAACGGATTACTCCATTATGCTTCTTCATTGACTGAATAAAGACCTGATTGAGTGAGGAATGTAGAAAAATGTACTCTTCTGACTTAAACTTAAAGGATTTGATAAAATAACAACTTTAGGGGTAAGGGGAGTGCCATTAAATTGAAACCAGAGAGATTTGCAAATTAGAATTTGAGTAATTTCCTATATTCTCACTTTTCCAGAGTGCTATAGACACTAACAAAAGGAATTGTGAATCAGCTGCCTTTAACATAGTTTATAGATCTAAGGTAATTTATGGAATATTCAGGTTTGTGGGAACAAATGAAGCAGTAATCATATCATAGTTTTCAGACTTGTATTGTCATATGTTATAAACCAAAATTTAAATAGTTACACTTATTTATAAACATTGTCTCATTCCTAGTAAACCTAGTTTTTGCTCACCACAGACTAGGGGTCTGAAGAAATACTAAGGAGATTAGAATAATTTAAAGTAATCAATTTTGGGGTATACCTTGAACCAGTAAGGAAGGTTTGAAAGTTCCATATTCCTTTAGCGTTCCTTTGCTTGTTTACACATACATTTACTGTGGTTAAATACTTGCTTTCTTGATAGTTTGAATTTGCATGCAGTTGCCTAATGCAGGCATTTACTCTTACTTAAGAAACTCTTTAGTACATTATATTTAATCACATACAGACGTGTTAACATTTTGCTTTTGAAATGTAGGACCATTTCCATTATATCTTTTCTGCCTGGTCAGATCCTGAACGACACAATGTCACTGTGTCATGGTGCATTGTCACCAGCTAAGGGGAAGTAACTAGGAGCATCTTCTTTCCTTCTCCCCAACACACAGCATCACAGAAAGAGGGGGCAACAGAGCAATCAGAATTTTTTTTTTTTTTAAATAAGGCCAAAGTAGTTACATCAGTATATTCTGATGTTCTCACTCTGCTGTGATGTACGTCAACTCAGCAGGACAAATGAGGCTGCATTCTAATGGAATATATTCACAAGTATAAAAGACTATCTTAAATCTGTGTCCTACAGTTCAATATTTGCATTTTGGTGTATTGCACTTCAGGATGAATTTTTCAGAACATCCCTGTGCATTTGCAGAAATAGTCTCCCAGGCTGAAGCTCCCACCTGCTCCTTTAGAGCTGTGGCAGCATTGCACCAATATATTTCTCCTTTCTGCACTTGTTTCGTTTTTGTTTGTTTTTTCATTCCTGCCCCAGTCAAATGGTTCGCCAGTCCTGACACTTCTTCCAGAAGTGGCTTTTTGGAGGCAGCATTTTCTGTGTGTGGCTCATCTGAAACACTTTCTCCTTTCTTCTTCCCCCCTCTTCCTGATGTGTAACTCCTCACTTATTTTGTTATCCTCTTTTCTCATTTTCCACACCACCCATGAATAAAAAAGGCCATTCTGGGTCAGACCAGTGGTCCATCTAGCCCAGTATCCTGTCTTCCAACACTGTCCAGTTGCAGATGCTTCACAGGGAATGAACAGAACAGGGCAACTATCAAGTGTAGTATCTGTTCTTATCCGTTTAATGGACTGAATCACAGAACAGTGTGCATTACTTTGCATTTATCAACATTGAATTTCCTCTGCCATTTTGTTGCCCATTCACCCAGTTTTGTGATTTTTTTTATAACTCTTTGCCGTCAGCTTCAGACTTAACTATCTTGAGGAATTTTGTACTGTCTGCAAACTTTGCCACCTCACTGTTTATCCCCTTTTCCAGAATATTTTTGAACAAGTTGAACAGCACAGGTCCCAGCATAAATCCTTGGGGGACCCTGCTATTTACCTCTCTCCCCTGTGAAAACTGACTGTTTCATCCTATCTTTTAACTAGTTACTGATCCATGAGAGGACCTTCCCCCTTATCTCATGACTGTTTACTTTGCTTAAGAGCCTTTGGTGAGGAACCTTGTCAAAGGCTTTCTGAAAGTCCAAGTACACTATTTCAACTAGATCGCCACATGCTTGTTGATTCCTCAAAGAATTCTAATAAATTAGTGAGGGCCCTTTACAAAAGACCTGTTGACTCTTCCCCAACATATTGTGTTCATCTGTCTGTGATAATTTTGTTCTTTACTATAGTTTCAACTAATTTTCTTGGTACTGAAGTTTGGCTTTCTGGCCCGTAATTGCCAGGATTGCCTCTGGAACCTTTTTTAAAAATCGGCATGACATTATCTATCCTCCAGTCACCAGTTACAGGGGCTGATTTCAACAGTAGATTACATAGCACAGTTGGTAGTTCTGCAGTTTCATAAATGGGTTCCTTCAGAACTCTTGAGTGAATACCATTTGGTACTAGTAACTTATTACTGTTTAACTTTTTGGTATGTTCCAAAACTTCCTCAACTCCTCCATCTGGGGCAATTCCTCAGATTTGTCACCTAAAAAGAATGGCTCAGGTGTGGAAATCTTCCTCACATCCTCTGCAGTGAAGACTAATGCAAGGAATTCATTTACCTTCTCTGCAATGGCTTTATGTTCCTTGAGTGCTCCTTTAGCACCTTGATCGTCCAGTGACCCCACTGATTGTTTGGCAGGCTTCCTGCTTCTGATGTACTTAAATACTTTTGCTGTTAATTTTTGCTAGTTGTTCTTTAAATTCTTTTTTAGCCTGCCTAATTATACTTTTATACTTGACTTTCCAGGGTTAGCGCTCCCTTCTATTTTCCTCACTACAGTTTGACTTCCAGTTTTTAAAGGATGCCTTTATGTTGCTAACTGCTTCTTTTACTCTGCTGTTTTGCTGATGTGGCATTTTTTGGGCCTTTTACTGTTTGTTTTTATTTGGGGTATACATTTAGTTTCAGCCTCTGTTATATTTTTTTAATAGTTTCCATGCAACTTGCAGGCATTTCACTTTTGCGACAGTTCCTTTTAATATCCATTTAACTAGCTTCTGTGTTTAAAAAAAATTCTCGTTTTTGAAGTTAAATGTTACTGTGGTGGGTCTCTTTGGTACGTTTCTTCCTACAAAGCTATTAAATTTAATTACAGTATGGTCACTATTACTGAGCAGTTCAGCTATATTCACCTCTTGGACCAGATCCTGTGCTGCACTTAGGACTAAATAAAGAATTGCCTCTCCCCTTCTAGGTTCCAGGACTAGTGCTCCAAGGAGCAGTCATTAATGGTGTCCAGAAATTTTCTCTCTTCATCCCTTCTGTGACGCCTGGCAGACCAGGTGCCACCTCATGCCAAGGCCCCTAGGTCTCAACAGAACACTAACCACTACATAGCTGGAAACCAGTCTGGTTCACCGGTGTGTTAGTATTGTTAAAATAGATGCTAAGTTTATAAGTATGTGTTTATACTTTATGAAATGCTTGTAGGATGCTGCATATTAGGGCTGTCAATCGTAGTTAACTCAAGTGATTAACTCAAAACAAATTAACTAGATTAAAAAAAATTGCTATTAAACAATAAGAGAATACTAATTGAAATTTATTATGAATATTTTGGATGTTTTTCTACATTTTCAAATATATTGATTTCAGTTACTACACAGAATATAAAGTGTACAGTGCTCACTCTGTTTTTTTATTACAAATATTTGCACGGTAAAAAAAAAAAAACAAAATAAGTATTTTTCAGTTCACCTCATACAAGTACTGTAGTGAAATCTCTTTATTGTGAGAGTTCAACTTACAAATGTAGATTTTTTTTTTTTATTACATAACTGCACTCAAAAACAAAACGATGTAAAACTTTGGAGCCTACAAGTCCATTCAGTCTAACTTCTTGTTCAGCCAATCACCAAGACAAACAAGTTTGTTTACATTTATGGGAGTTCATGCTGCCCGCTTCTTATTTACAGTGTCACCTGAAAGTGAGAACAGTATTGGCATGGCACTTTTGTAGCCAGTGTTGCAAGGTATTTACGTGCCAGATGTGCTAAACATTCGTATGCCCCTTCACGCTTAGGCCACCATTCCAGAGCACATGCTTCCACGTTGCTGACGCTTGTTAAAAAATTAATGCATTACTTAAATTTGTGACTGAACTTCTTTGGGGAGAATTGTATGTCTCCTTCTCTGTGGTTTTACTCTCATCCTGCCATATATTTCATGTTATGGCAGTCTCGGATGACGACCCAGCACATGTTGTTTGATTTAAGAACACTTTCCCTGGAGATTTGACAAAACACAGAGAAGATACCAATGTGAGATTTCCAAAGATAGCTACAGCACTCGACCCAAGGTTTAAGAATCTGAAGTGCCTTCCAAAATCTGAGAGGGTTGAGGTGTTGAACATGCAGACAGAAGTCTTAAAAGAGCATCACTCTGGTGCAGAAACTACAAAACGCACCACCAAAAAAGAAAATCAACCTTCTGTTGGTGGCATCTGACTTACATGATGAAAATGAATGTGCGTCAGTCCACACTGCTTTGGATCGTTATCGACCAGAACCCATCATCAGCATGGAAGCGTGTTCTTTGAAATTGTGGTTGAAGCATGAAGGGGCATTCAAATGTTTAGCATATCTGGCATGTAAATACCTTGCAACGCCAGCTACAACAGTGCCATGCAAATGCCTGTTCTCACTTTCAGGTGACATTGTAAATAAGCAGGCAGCATTATCTCCCATAAATGTAAACAAACTTGTTTGTCTTAATGATTGGCTGAACAAGAAGTTAGGACTGAGTGGACTTGTAGGCTCTCAAGTTTTACATTGTTTTATTTTTGAGTGCAGTTATATATAAAAAAAATTCTAGATTTGTAAGTTGCACTTTCACGATAAAGAGATTGCACTACAGTACTTATGAGGTGACTTGAAAAATACTTATTTTGTTTTTTTACAGTGCATATATTTGTAATCCATAATAATATAAAGTGAGCACTGTACACTTTTTACTCTGTGTTGTAATTGAAATCAATATATTTGAAAATGTAGAAAACATCCACAAATATTTAAATAAATAGTACCTATTATTTAATGATTTGATTAAAACTTCAGTTAATCATGATTAATTTGTGTAATTGTTTCACAGCCCTACTGCATATATTAATCTCACTTATAACATCTGCACCTCATATAATAAAGTGATATTAAGTGTTTGCATTGTAATCCTCTGTGATTGTGTAAGTCATCAAACAGGAAAGGAGCATTAATTATTGTAAAATGCTGGCTTCCTACAGAGGGTGTTAGGTCCTGCCTACCAAGAAGGCCCATTGAAACGAAATGAGACATTGTGAAACATCAAAGAACAAAGACTTTTATTAATTGTCTTCCACTGCATTCCCCTCCAAGAAGAGGAGACATGCGGGTGAACTCATCCCATCGCTTGAACTCTGGAGGGAAGATAAAAATCCTGACGAGAAGAAACTGTATCTCTGTTTTGCTTCGACTTTTGGAAGGGCAAGTTTTCTAAGCATAAGGATGGGATCCCCAGCTGCTTAGCCTAGGTTAGCTCTAAAGGACATATAGAGCTTGCATATTACAGAAGTTTCTATCTCCTTTTGGCACCTAAGAGTGTAACTCATTTATGTATGTATGTTTACCTGCTTTAACCTTGTAAATAACCTTTTCCTTGGTAAATAAATCTTTAGTTAGTATATTATAGGATTGGCTACAAGCATTGTCTTCGGTGTAAAATCTAAAGTGCAATTGACCTGTGGTAAGTGACAGGTCCTTTGGGATTGGAAGTAACCTAAACATTTGTTGAGAGTATCTGGTGTAAGGGACCATCTGTTACAGAGGCAAGCATGTGTAGGTGGCAAGATAGACTGGATTACCCAGGGACTGTCTGTGACTCCGTCGTCAGGCTGTTATAGTGCCTGAGGAGTTTACACTTGATACTTGGTTGGTGAAATTTAAGTACAGAACTCACAATCAGTAAGGGGTTTGTGCCCTGTTTCTTAGTGGTCTGCCTTGAAGTTGGTACTCATGCTCTTGAGCCCCTCCAGACAGCTTGACATCTTCCTGAGGTGACATATGGGTATATATCAATATGGGGATAGTTGAAATCCCCCATTATTATTGGGTTTTCTGTTTTTGTAGCCTCTCTAATCTCCCTGAAGCATTTCAGTCATCACCACCATCCTGGTCAGGTGGTCAGTAATATATTCCTACTGCTATACTCTTAATGTATGTATCTTCACCAATGTCCTCCTTTCCCTTCAGCCTTTGTCTGCCCCACGGCTGGGCTCTGTGGGGAGAGGAGGGCTGGTGTATGGGCTGGTGGCTGCCTCACAGCAGGGCTCTGGGGAGGAGGGCTGGGGGCTGCCCCATGGTTGGGCTCTGTGGGGAGGGAGGGCTGGTGTATGGGAGGGGGAGACTGATGTTTGGGCCAGGGGGTGCCCCATGGCTTGGCTCTGGGGGAAAAGGGGTGTGGGTGTCTGGGCCAGGGGGTGCCCTGCAACTGGGCTGGGGGGGGGGGGTGGAAGTGCGGGTGTCTGGGCTCTGGGGGCCCCAGACAGCCCACTCCAGCGCTCCCCAATTGGAACTGGTTTGTTAGGGATTTTTTTAACTCTCTACTCCTGGGGGAATATTTTTTGCTGTTGTCTGTATTGTTGACACACTTGTTGACAGCTATTTTGAAATAAATTACCAACATAATGAAACTGGAGTGATTATGTTGTGTTATTTTGACAAAATATGCAGAATTTTTAATATTTTGGCACAGAATTCCCCCAGGAGTAAATGTGACAGTTAGGAGCCAGACAAAGACAAAGCTTGAGCAGCCAGTAATGGTGTGCGGGCTAAAGATGGTGGCATAGTTTTGTCTTTGTCTGTCATCCTCTTGTCATTCCAGATGATGGAGTTGGGGATAATGGGGCCTTCATTTCTTCCTTTTACCCCAGCAGAGTCCTGATGGCTAGTTGCTACAAAGTCCATTGTGCTCTGAGCAAAAAGCTTTCCTCTTGTGGCTAGTACCCAGCTTGCTCTGCAGTGGCAAGCAGAGCTAGTGGGACACTGATCAGTGAACTCACCTGCACACCACACCAAGTTCAGAGATGCCTTTGGCAAAGAACTTTTTGGCATCCCGCCCTCAATCTTGGAGTCAGAAGGAGAAAATAGCCACCAATGTGGACAATTTAAAAATAAACCCTGTAAATAACAGTTTGGCTTTAGCCTATAAACCCTTTATGGTATGGATTATCTCTTTTCTGTATTTGTACAGTGCCCAGCACAACTGGACCTAAATCCTGACTGCAGTCTTTGGGTGCTAGTATAATACAGTATAAATATTTATTACTACAGCTGATGATGATAATAATAATAATAATAACAATAAAAATCACCCTTGAGGGACACACTTAACACAGATTAGCCTTCAGGAGTTCTATTAAACTAAATGTATTTTCATATTGTATTTCTTGTGTCTTTTTCCCTTCTATTTCTGTATCTCCCAGCTTCACTCTTTTCCTATATCTCTACATTTGTACTTCCGCCTTTCTGTCATTTTCTTTCTCTCTCTCTCTCGTTTGTTTCTCACCATTCACACTTTTTCTAGGGTCTCCATACTCATTCCTTTCTTTTATTTTTAGTGTGTGCTTGGGCACCATTTAAAGTAAGCAGCAAAGTGTATTCCCTGTGTTTACTATGGTGTATACCCTCAATACTACAGTGTGGAAACTATCAAGACTTTAATGGCATTGAATGTGCGTGTGTGTGTGTGTATGTATATATGTATGTATTGATACATACATATCCAACTCTGCTAAGAGATCATCTTTTGGAAGAAGGAAAAGAGAGAGAAATGTCTATCTGTACACATTGATCGATCTCTCAAGATAGTGTGTGTGTGCGAGTGTCTATACATGTGTGCACACACACACACATACCTCTCTCTTTCCTTCCTGGCCCACTCCCCAAGGGATGGGTTTTTGGCTTAGCACATGATCTTCAGGACCCTTCATCCTGCCTTCCAACCTTGGGGCTTCTTTCTCATGGCAGGGTAGGGTGATTCAATGAGTTTTTGAAATGTGGTCTAATCTGGCACAATGGGCTCTGGGGTATAAAACTCTGAGTATGACGATTCGAAAAGGTGGTCTCCACATGTGAGGGACGTGAACTTGATGTATGTCTCAGGTGGCTGTCAAGACTTAGAAACTGCCAATGCAGGTAGATAACGGAACTGTAGAGGTATTTAAGAAGAATTTCAGGGTAACTTCTGATATGAAGTGCCCTAGGTTTCAACCTATGCATAAGGCTGCTCCTGCTGCAGAACTGGTCATGTGAATTTCAGCTGGTTTCAGAACAGTGGAACAGTATAGCCAAATGTAGAACTTCCTTATGAAATATGGGACATTCGGTGACCTTGCAAAAGTTATGTTGGTGACAAATGAAAATTTGGTCATTGTTATTCCTGTTTGCAAAAGTGAGTAATGTTTCAGTGATGTCTCTGTTTCTAGATCACCTCTCTTGTGACACTCCAGCTTTTGACCTTGGTTGGCCATGATGACAAGCTTGATGGACCAAAGTACAAATGTACAGTCTCTCTAGACTTCATCAGGGCTATTGCAAGGTAAGATTGTTAAATAGCATTTAATGTTCCATGCACTGACCTGTATAAAAGGTTTAGGTTTCAAAACCAATTATTTGTTTAACCATTTATACTGGCTTCCTGCAGTGCACAGTAGAGGACTGAATAGATTGTTTGTTTGTATTCCGGTAGTAGATAGAGACAACATCCAAAGTTAGGCCTTCATTGTGCTAGGCTTTATACAGATATATAATGAGAGAGTTCCTGCTTGAAAGAGTTTATTTAAATTGGCAAGACAAAAAAAGGGAAAATATTATTCTGTGGAATCAAGGCCCAGAGAGACTATGACTTGCCCAAGATCACATTAAAAAGTCAGTAGCAGAACTGAGACATGAACCCAGATCTCCTGAATCCCAGTCTAGTTCTTTCACCTCAAGGCCATCCTTCCTCTTTTCTTTGCATCCATGTTTTGATAGTTGTGGTCTCTGCAACAATGAAAATAAAGAGTTAAGACCCTCTACCAAATTTTTATTGCATACATAGGGAGGTGGCTCAAAATTCATATCCTTGGTATTGATGTTATCGTAACTCTCCATACACCATTCAGTGTATTGACAGGTTTGGGATTTTCTGTTGTGTTTTTACTAATTTCCACTGTTATTAGCAAATGCACAAGTACCAGTAGCTTAATAAAAATGGGAAAAGGTTCAAAATATAAAGTAGGGAGATAAAACAGATGTATGAGTCAAAAATATCAAAGAGTTTAAGTAGACATCACACACATTTTAGCCATTCAGTAGCATCAGGGATAGACCAGCACAAGATGAGCAGCCTTTGGTAGGTGTGCAGCATCCTCAACTGCACCGCAGCAATACAGAGGGCTGTTCCTGAGTCACCAGGTGTGGTCATTTCACACACATCTCACCACTCCACATCTGAAATGGTTGAATTTCTACAAGAGATTGCCTGGCATTGAGCTGCCACACTGTCTCTCATCATGCTGAGTGGTGATGGAGTCTCTGACAGAGAGCCCCTCATTCCCATTCTGCTCACCATAATGTGACAGCATCCGCTGTAGAGATGGTTGCTAACATACTCCAGATTGGTCATGTGCTGATGAGTCGGCGGCAATGCACCTCTCATGTATCTTTTAAAAAGTGGTAGTTGTGGCATCTCCTGTATTTTTGCTGCAATACAACACCTGATAGGAGGTGGGATATTAGGAGGTGGGATATTAAAAAGGACTGGTAACCACTTGGTGTTTTTTGGTCTTATTGTTCCTGTTGTTCTCCAACTGAGTAGCAGAGTGTTTGCACTTTAACTCCCCCAGTTGAGCCTACTAGCTTATTTAGAAGGCCATTTCAGTTCTTAATCTCCTGAACTACCTTGGTGAAGTGTCCTTTTAGGTACTTAAGTGTACAACCTTGAGTTCTTCTTTGAGTGATGACCCTGTGGGAACTCCACTTTAGGTGATTGTGCGCTCTGAGCCTCTGGTCGGAGAACTTTGACAGCAGTATCTGGCCAGGCTGCACATGCGCTCTCTTCGGCTCTCGCCTGTGGCGGCAGTTGATTAGCAGTGTCGGGCCACCCCCCTTCTCAGTTCCTTCTCAGTTGCCCTTGGTCCCTAGTCGGAGCTCTGGCAGTGCTTTCACTCAATTTACCTCAGAATTAGTTTAGTTAGATTAGTCAATTAGTATAGTGTAATTAGGTTTTTTGATTAAGACCCCTTTACTACTTTTCTCCACATTTAAAAAAAAAATTCTTTCATTTCATCCCCTTAAGGAACATTATTTTTCCTCAGAATGCCAGGGTCTCCTGGCTTTAAATGCTGCCTCTCCTGTCACGAGGCAATTCCAGTCTCCAACGGACGCTTGCAGTGTGTCCGGTGCCTGGGGGAAACTCATGTATCCCAAAAGTGCACACAGTGCCACAGTCTTAAGGCCCAGACAAGGGAAGTGAGGGACCTTAAACCAAAATTTATCCTGACGGAGAAGTCCCTCCTTCCCGCCTCAGACTCGGGATCTCAAACTTCTCCTGTCGCCCTATCACCACATGCGGTTTCTGACAGTTCCCTCTCCTCTACCCTGCAAGGAAGGAACCTGTCTCCTAAACGACGTGGACAGAGGAGAGCTAACACTCCCCCTACCAAGACTGTGTCAGAGGAAGCGTTCTCTGACTCTGTCCACTACATCGGTACCGACCACGCCGCAGCTTAGTACCTTTGAGTCAGCAGACCGCCGTTCCCGGCGCTTCTGTCAAAGCCACAGACCCTAAGCAGGCAGGCTCTAAGAAGAGGGCAGAGAAGACTGCCCCCTCCACTTCAGCACCAATAGCACAGACAAAGCGCTTGGTACCGAGCGACTCTGCATGCTACAGACAACAATGTCACCTCTTGGCTCTATGATGCACAGCATAGATACTGCACCACAGATTACCACGCCATCCTCTGCATGGTCTACACCGGCTCCGTTCCCATCGGTACCTCGTTGTCTCCCAGTACCACCACAATTCTCCATACCGCCTTCCACACAGATACCTTCATCAGTACTGCAACCTCAACAGTTTCTTGCACCAAAGGATCTGACGATTGTCCCAGTACCAGAATCACCTCTCCTCGGTACTGATACTGCTTTCGTAGTTTCACGGCCACTCACGCCACCAACTAGATCTGCCCCTCCTTTCTGTAGTGAGGGGGATGAGAAAGGGGAGGCTTTCTCCTCCCAACACTCTTCATCTATACAAGGCAGTGTTTGGTCTGCACATCAGGAGCACCCTAAACATGTGCCGCAGCCTGATTTTCAGGGATGGTACGGTCACCTGTTGGGGCCTAAGCCTATGCCCTTCCCACATCAGTGTGCATTCTGGGACCCGCAGGCAGCTTATAGACAGTATTGCCCCAAACCTGAGTGGCACCATGAAGGTACATAGGCACTCTTCACCAAAACTCACAGTGCCAACAGATGCCCCTCCCGAACAGACCTTTGAGGAGATAGAAGTAGTCTTAGATCAGGAGGCAGCTCCTGCTACCACCACTTCATTCTCGCCAGACGAGACTATCGTGCCCCCTCTGCCTACTGCTGGAGATGATTTCAGAAATTTCCAAGAACTCTTCAAAAGAATAGCAGACACACCCCAGATACCCCTAGAGATCTCTAAGTCACATCACGAGCTCTTGGACATACTCCACACGTCCGCCTCCTCCAAGATGGCCCTCCTGATTAACACAGCATTCATGGAACCTGCCACAATCATCTTTCACCCGCTACCATCCCACCACATGTAAGAGGGAGAACAAAAAATATTATGTCCCTTCAAAAGGGATGGAATTCCTATTCATACACCCTCAACCAAATTCATTGGTAGTCAATGGAGTTAATGAATGGGGCAAACAGCATTGCTCTAGAACCACCCCTTATGATAACCCAATTTGCTCACCCAATTACCAAGATTCCTCCAGGGAGTATGCAACCTCTACCCAGAGCCCCCAATGTCCCTGTGGGACCTGACTTCGGTGCTTCGATCTCTCACAACTGCCCCATTCGAACTTTTGGCCATATGTTCTCTTCTACATCTTTCCATGAAAGTAGCCTTCCTAGCTGCCATCATGTCCGCTAGACATGTGGGAGAAATAGGGGCTCTTATGGCAGGTCACTCTCAGATCTCACCCTAAAGTTTTGCTTGAAGTTTCTTCTTCCTTCCACATTCATCAACCTAGGCATCTTCCCACGTTCTTCCCTAAACCTCACAAGGATAGAGAAGAGGCAATTTTCCGCACCCTGGACATCAGAACAATGCTAGCCTTTTATCTTGAACAGACCAAGTTGTTCAGGAAAACTCCTAAATTGTTCCTCTCCACCACGGAACGTTCCAAAGGTAACCCATTGCTAAGCAGAGACTTTCCAGATGAATTTCAGATTGCATCTACCTCTGTTACTGACAACATGACCTACAACCCTACCCCCCATGGGTCAGAACACACTTCACGAGATCTGTAGCCACACTGGCTGCCTTCCTGAACAACATGACTATTATCGACATTTGCAAAACATATAGTTGGACATCACCTCCCACATTCATACAACACTACGTCATTGATCAGGTCTAAGCATCTGACACATGGCTGGGACACATTGTCCTCTTGTCTATTCATAACCAACTCCGAATCCCTCCTCCCACCAAGGGGCACAGTCACCTAAAGTGGAGCACCCACAAGGACATCACTTGAAGAAGAGAGAGTTACTCACCTTGTGCAGTAACTAAGGTTCTTCGAGATGTGTGTCCCTATGAGTGCTCCACTACCCTCCCTCCTCACCTCCACTTCAGAGTTCTCATCAATACTCTGCAGTAGAGAAGGAACTGAGAGGTGGGGAGGCCGCACAGTGCTAATCAACCACCATCACAGGTGTGAGATGGGGAGAGCGAATGTGTGGCCTAGTTGGGTACTGCTGTTGAAATTCTCAACTAGAGGCACAGGGTGCACAAGCACCTAAAATGGAGCACTCACAGAGGAACACATCTCGAAGAACCTCAGTTACTGCACAAGGTGAGTAACCTTCTCTTACACCTAGATACATTGGCTTTGGGTCATAGAATCATAGAATATCAGGGTTGGAAGGGACCTCAGGAGGTCATCTAGTCCAACCGCCTGCTCAAAGCAGGACTAGTCCCCAATTAAATCATCCCAGCCAGGGCTTTGTCAAGCCTGACCTTAAAAACTTCTAAGGAAGGAGATTCTACCACCTCCCTAGGTAACGCATTCCAGTGTTTCACCACCCTCCTAGTGAAAACGTTTTTCCTAATATCCAACCTAAACCTCCCCCACTGCAACTTGAGACCATTACTCCTTGTCCTGTCCTCTTCTACCACTGAGAATAGTCTAGAACCATCCTCTCTGGAACCACCTCTCAGGTAGTTGAAAGCAGCTATCAAATCCCCCCTCATTCTTCTCTTCTGCAGACTAAACAATCCCAGTTCCCTCAGCCTCTCCTCATAAGTCATGTGTTCCAGACCCCTAATCATTTTTGTTGCCCTTCGCTGGACTCTCCAATTTATCGACATCCTTCTTGTAGTGTGGGGTCCAAAACTGGACACAGTACTCCAGATGAGGCCTCACCAATGTCGAATAGAGGGGAACGATCACGTCCCTCGATCTGCTCGCTATGCCCCTACTTATACATCCCAAAATGCCATTGGCCTTCTTGGCAACAAGGGCACACTGCTGACTCATATCCAGCTTCTCGTCCACTGTCACCCCTAGGTCCTTTTCCGCAGAACTGCTGCCTAGCCATTCGGTCCCTAGTCTGTAGCGGTGCATTGGGTTCTTCCGTCCTAAGTGCAGGACCCTGCACTTATCCTTATTGAACCTCATCAGATTTCTTTTGGCCCAATCCTCCAATTTGTCTAGGTCCCTCTGTATCCTATCCCTGCCCTCCAGCGTATCTACCACTCCTCCTAGTTAGTATCATCCACAAATTTGCTGAGAGTGCAATCCACACCATCCTCCAGATCATTTATGAAGATATTGAACAAAACTGGCCCCAGGACCGACCCCTGGGGCACTCCACTTGACACCAGCTGCCAACTAGACATGGAGCCATTGATCACTACCCGTTGAGCCCGACAATCTAGCCATCTTTCTACCCACCTTTTCGTGCATTCATCCAGCCCATACTTCTTTAACTTGCTGACAAGAATACTGTGGGAGACCATGTCAAAAGCTTTGCTAAAGTCAAGAAACAATACATCCACTGCTTTCCCTTCATCCACAGAACCAGTAATCTCATCATAGAAGGCGATTAGATTAGTCAGGCATGACCTTCCCTTGGTGAATCCATGCTGACTGTTCCTGATCACTTTCCTCTCATGTAAGTGCTTCAGGATTGATTCTTTGAGGACCTACTCCGTGATTTTTCATGTGCTGATCATTTTCCATTCAAGATATTGAGTCCTCTGAGGTGAAAACATGAGGACGCTGTCTTTGACACACTGTGTTTAAGACACCAATTATTGAAGTAGCCGCTGATAGCTGCCATATTTTGGTTCAGATTGTCCTTAGTCTTTTTGAAGTCCCTGTCTCTTGAAGCTAGGCAGATGTCATCCACATACTTAAATGGCTTCAAGATTGTTGGAGGCAGATCTTTCTGTAAATGTATTGAAAAAGGTAGGGCAAAAACAGATCCCTGAGGGAATCTGTTCTTCTGGATCCTCTGTGTGCTCAGTTTATTTCCTAGCATCACCTGGAATTGTCTGTTTCAAAAGATCATTTCTGTAGCTATAACACCCATCGGGGTGACATCTTTGACAACATGATCAACAGGCCAATGTGCCAGACAGTAGTCAAGAAACACAGCTCTGTCTTTTTTCCTTCTGTTGCAAACCATTTTCTGTGCAGGTGGTAAGTGGAACCTTGCCCTGTTCATCACAAAGATCCTGTTCTACTATGGGCATGATTCTTTGCGGAATTAATTGCTCCAAAAGTTTGTAAGTACAACTCAGAAGTGATTATCGTATGGTAGCTAGCTGGAATTGATTGGTGCTTTCCCAGTTTTGGTATAGCTGTTGACGATCATTTTATGCTCTTCTTATGAAGATGAAACAGAATTTCTGGTGCAATCTTGTCCAGGCCACATGTTTTTCTTGCTTTCGGAAGTGCTCTCTCCACATCTTCAGTGGATAAAGGCTGAAAGATGTATTCACATGAAGGTGGGGACAGTCTTTATGGGTGCCATTCCCTCTTTACTGATTCCTCAAATGGCTTGTTCTTGTTGGCTTTTGTCATATTGGTTAGGTGTGTGGTGATGCTGTTTGGGGACACTTTCACTGGTGTGTGGTTAGTGGTTTCTGTGCTGTGCTAAGCTTCCTTCTGAATGACTGTGCTTTCCTGCTAGACCTTGTCACATCTGTAGTTGATGTAACTTATTCCTAACGTTCCCTGAAACAGACATAGAGGTAGTCAGTGGTTTGCTGTCTCTAAGTTACCAGATTTTTCACACTGCTTCAGAAGTTCAGTGCATTCTACATCTAAGCGGGATACACAAGTCTTTTGTTAGCCACATGGGATGGATTTAGTGGCTGCTTCAAAAATTGCTCTTGAGAAGCAAGTGTAAGCGTTTTCTTCAGAATATTATGTGGTATGCACACTATGTACTCACTGATCAACTGACAGTTTTTTCCAGTCTTCCCTTCTATAATTCCATCATAATCTAGGAATAGTGGTTATTATGGAGATTGTCACTCCTAGCAGAATAAGAATGGGGCAGAAGGGGACAGGTACTGGCTGTGTGGGAAGTTTCCAAGAACTCCACAGCAGGCTGGTAACTGTTGGCCCCTGTGACGAGTTGGACCCCCCTTCTGGGATGCCACCTGATGTACTGGGATTTCACTGAGCCTCTCCTGCTCAACCAGCCTGGGTTCCCGCTCCCTGCTTTGCTGAATTAGGCTCTTCGGCCTCTTGCAGCACACACAC